>NC_091458.1:18569936-19182436 GCF_027789765.1 Dendropsophus ebraccatus
ATTCCATGATGAAGAGACCTAAGTAGTTTCAGAAACCTGCAATTTGTTATCATGTTCTCTTTTTTCCATTATCAGGTATCAACAAGTGAGAGCTTTCCATTTTTTATCATTCCCCTCTACTGGCTGACACGGTGCAGCGATACGGTTTCCCTTAATTCCAATGCAGGTAATAATCTACAGCCGAACCTGTTGACAATTATCCTGTACAAGGCAACAAGAAAGCATGGTGGAACGTGTCCGACAGCTTCTCCAGATATAAGCAGAAGGTTACAAATTATCCGCGCAGTCACCAAATTGACATCTTCAATGTTAATGAAAATATTGGAAGAGAAGATCACTATGCGTTGAACCAGAACAAAGGCCGAGTATATGATAATGTACATGAAAGAGAATAAGATACGTCGGCTGGAATATAATTCTGATGATGGCGCGGGAGGATTTTGTTCTCATATCAAAAGTGCAAAAAGTTATTGAAGGAGAAGCCAAATAATTTCAGAATGTGCTAAAGCAAAGGAGAAAAAAATGGAGAGAAAAAATATAAAAGAAAATAAATAAATATATCCCAAAAAGAACAAGAATGTAATTACTAGAGTTACACACCGGTATCTTATAAAATCAGTTATATATTGGTAAATATTAAAAAAAAAATATTAAAAAAATTCAACTTTGTGATAAAAAAAAAAAATTGTAAATAAAATACACAAGATAAAGTAAATAAAAACCAATAGGGGCAGGAATACCCCCCCAGTGCACCAATCCATCCCTCCCCCTGGCCCGCCCGCCCCCAGTGCACCAATCCATCCCTCCCCCTGGACCACCCGCCCCCAGTGCACCAATCCATCCCTCCCCCTGGCCCGCCCGCCCCCAGTGCACCAATCCATCCCTCCCCCTGGACCACCCGCCCCCAGTGCACCAATCCATCCCTCCCCCTGGTCCGCCCCTGCCCCGCCCCCAGTGCACCAATCCATCCCTCCCCCTGGCCCACCCGCCCCCAGTGCACCAATCCATCCCTCCCCCTGGCCCACCCACCCCCAGTGCACCAATCCATCCCTCCCCCTGGTCCGCCCCTGCCCCGCCCCCAGTGCACCAATCCATCCCTCCCCCTGGCCCACCCCCCGTGCACCAAAACACCCAATTACCATATGAATGAAACTGTTAATAGCATAAAAGCAGCGCCGAGGATATAGCGCACAGGGTGCTGAAGATAAAGGTACTGTAAGTTTCTTACCTTTATCCTCAGCACCCCGTCCACAATAGGGGCGTATAAGCAGGTTAGATTGTTCTAACCTGCTGATTGTTTCCCTTTAAAACGCACCAAAAATGCACAATGTGAACACAGCCTTAGGCTATGTTCGCACTATGTCTTTTTTTGGCTATTCTACGGCTGTCTTTTAGAGTGGCTAACATTTTGAGGCCAAATAACGGTCATTATTTTAAAATGATGCTGTTATTGTAGAAATAACGTCCGTTATTTTACCTCAAAATGTTAGCCGCTTTAAAAGACGACCGGAGAACAGCCCCCAAAAAATTAGTAGGAACAAAACTTAAAGGCAATGTATCAGCAGGTACATGTCCTTAAGTTACTTACTGTCTATCAATAGGCCACGGGCCAGTTCCCTTACACTGCGCCTTTCCATTCCCGGTCAATAGAAAGGTGCTGTGTCGGGGAACCTGGGCCACGGTTTAAAAAAAGGACCACAGAACCGGCATCCCCACACCGGCGCTATGTACCTGCTGGTAATTGTGCTTTAAAGTGTCACTGTTACTGCTCATTATTAGAAAAACTCTACTCTTTTACACAGGCGGGCCCTGTATGTTCTATGGAGAGGGGAGGGGGGGGGAGGAGGAAGGTTAGTTACCAGCAGAGAACAAAGGATTACACAGTGGGACCTGTGTGAAAGCCAGTATTCAGAGGTCAGAGAAGTCGGTGCTTACTTCAGAGGTGAGAGCCCAGTGATGTAGCTGTAAATTAACTCTTTGTTGTCCTGTTTTGGTGCCTCACCTCCCTCCACCCCTCCCCTCTCCATAGAAAACCATGAAGACAGGGGGGAGAGCTTCAAACTGCTTTCTCATAATAAAAATGCATTTTTCGGCTAATAAACCCAATTACAAAGTTTCTTAAAATCGCCTCTACTATTGATTTCTGCAAAAACAATTTTAACGACAGTGACACTTTAAGGCTGGAATAATTAAAATTGTATTTTGAGGGGTTGTTTTTGAGCATGTGGAAAAATTGGAAATCGTGGAAAAATGACCTGAAGAAAAACAGACTGGTAACATTGCCTTGTGCACAATACAGCAGAACATATGCGCCAAAGGTTTTTGTGCCAAAGCCAGATGTGATATTGAGTGTGGTACTGCAGTTCAGTTTAGTTCCATTGAAATGGATGTTGATAAGTTGTAATACAACAGACAACCTGAGGACAGGGGTGGTGCTGTTTTTGGAAGAAAGCAGCTATGTTTTTCTATTCACTTATAAAAATTAGAGTCGTGAAAACACACGAGGTGACAGATTAAAAATAATAGATAAATAATAATAATATTATAATAATAAAATAAATTATTGTGATAACACCAAACGTTATTACCAGATAAAACTTTCGGGATGAAGCTAGGCGACATATCAGAAGGTCTGGCATTGTTGAAATGTTCAAACCAAGCACTACGCCGTTTGTTTCTCTGCTTATTATACTCTGCTCAATAGGTTGCGACTACACACATGTGATGTATAATTTATTGTTGCTATAAAATATATATATACGCTACAGAAGAAAAGTTTAAATAAAACAATAGAAAAGCCTCAGTAAGTTAATGAAACGCCAAACCACCTCCTGTTCACAGGTTGTTAGGCTCTGCTATGTGGGGACTTGTTACTGTTACTTTATAGTCACAGGTATCAGATATTGTTATATGCTTATTACCGGAATCGGGGGAAGGAAAAGTCATGCAAATTTTACATGTTTTTTTTTATCCAAAAATAATTTAACCTCACCGCTATCTTCCATAATCTATAAACCCAAAGTTTCAAAAACAATAGAAAGACAATGTATGGAGCAGTCAGGCACTTTGCATTGGATGGACTGCTGTTCAATGTTGTGCTGTATACTGGTGATCATAGTTTGTAAGCTTTTGTGATTAGTATCCTCACTTCTCTTGTGTCCCCTATTATTTCCTCCTAGATTGTAAGCTCTTGGGATCAGGGTCCCCACTCCTCTTGTGTCTCCTCTATCCTCATAGATTGTAAGCTCTTGTGAACAGGATCCTCATAACCTTTACACTTATAATTTCCCAGCTATATGATCTTTTTCTTACTCCTTCGGCCCCCTGATGAATCCCACATTCCAAGGGGGAAAACATGTTGAGACTTTATTATGTTCATAGTGGGTACCATGGTGGTTGGGAATGATACCATAACCCTATGACATCCTCTGACTATAACCTATATTCATTGATACATTCTGTATAGTAGTGCATACTTTTTTAGGGGATCACTTTGTATTCTATCTTTTGATTTGGATGAAAATGTTTGTTTTATGCTTAAATCATTCTTGCAGACTCTTCCCGTATATCCTCTTATATATTGTTTGATAGTACATACCATTTAAAAGTTACACTAACCAATGCCAACACGTTTATCCCATACAAAGCAAAATAGGGTCATCAGGGGACAAAAAAAAGTATATCATGGCCATGGCTAACTACTACATTAGGATTTTATTTAGCCGTTTGCTTACACTTACACAATTATCGTCTACTATTTCCTAGTTATCTGTTATCTTTCTTCTTCCCTTGGTCTCGCAGTGTCCCCTGATGAATCCCAAGATCAAAGACGCAAAATATGTTGGGATATATGTTATATGATATATATATATATATATATATATATATATATATATATATATATATAAATGTTTATTTAGTTTATTTTTTTTTTTTTTCCGTAGTGGGTACCATGGTGGTCATGAAGTATTGTGGCTACAAATTGTTACTGTTACATTCTGTATAACACTGTAGTAGTACATACTTTTTGGGAGGATTACTTTGATCACTTTTGGCTTGGACAGACAGGCTCCAATCTTGTGGACTCTTCTTATATATGATTTTTTTTTTTTTTTTACAAGGGTATTATGTTCAAAAATAACTCTTTATATGTTGTTGCCCATGGGGATAATAGTGTATTCTTACCTTTCGATGATCCTCTCGTGTCTTCCTGCATCATCTTCGGGTCACTGGCTGAACGATCCCACCTCCATTTCCAAGACGGACTTAATTGGGAGTGACAGCCCACTCAACCAATCACTGGTCCCGGCACCATCTTAGCCCATCATTGTCTGGGCGGCTGTCATTGGCTGGGCGGTTGACACTGACAAGACGTGTCTGTCTCAGAAGTGAAGGAGGGAAAGCTCAGCTAAGGACCCAAAGATTACAAAGGAAGACATCGGGGGCACCCCGGGAAGTAAGTATAGGCTGTTTGTCATGTTATCCCCATGGGCAGCCAACAAAAAGTAACAAAAAGTAACAGTAACAACTAAATTAAGCAATTTTTTTTTTATTAGATTCCGTACATTCTGTGATCATTTCGATAGAAGGTTCCCTTTAATTTGCCTACACATTAAGGAGCATATACATTAAAAGTTTATTAAGTTGAACGTTGGTGATATACCTTGAAAATGTGAAGGTATATTTTCTTTCTATACTTTCTATATTGTGCTTTTTAGAGGTGACGTGAGGTTACAAAAACAGCCAAACATTGACTGAAGCAACATTTCCCAACAAGCCTTGGAAAACCCAGAGGTCCCTATTTGTTAGTCTCCTTCTGTCTTGTGTGATAGACCTGGTGTTATTTACTGCTCCTGTACATATGCCAGACACCTTAAAACCACTTTCTTAACTGCTTCCATAACAACAAACATAGCAACGCCGCCAGATGAGATGCATTGCTTTTACGGCACAGTTATGAGCCCGGTACAGTATTTTCTTAGGAATTGAGAAGCTTGGAGAAGAATTGGGGTCATATAACAGATGTCTCCACGCTACCGGAATAGGAAATAGAAGGTACTAAACATAGACGTGTTAAATGAGTCTTCATAACAATAGGACGCAAATGAGGAGAATGCAAAGAATATGATGACACCTTGAATAATTGGCTTGTCCCCTGTACAAGATAGGGGAGATTGGAAGAGAGGCACTGGCGGAACTACCGCCGTAGCAGCCGTAGCTGCTGCTACGGGGCCCCGCCGCATCAGGGGCCCGTGACGCGGGCCCCTGGAGCTTACATATCCTGCAGCACCCGGCGGCTGAGCATGCCTCCCGGGTGCTGTAGCCGGGGACCGGTCCCGTGCTCCTCCCGACCCAGAGACTCCTTTCCCCAACCATAGGGAAAAGGAGTCACTGGGCCAGGCGGAGCACGGGACCGGTCCACAGCGCTCCTGTCACCCCCTGTCTGATGCGCGGCTGCCGTCTGATGCCGCGTCCTAGCCCCGGCAGCGCGCGTATCATAGAGTTCTGTGTGGGCTTGTGCTGCGGTTCAACTTCCGGCACAGAGACGTGTGCCGGAAGTTGCGGCCACAGGCCCACACAGAACTCTATGATAGGCGCGCTGCCGGGGCTAGGACGCGGCATCAGACGGCAGCCGCGCATCAGAGAGGGGGTGACAGGAAAAAGGCTCGACGGGGGAGCGTGTTGTTAGGTGAGTTTTTTTCTTTTTTTTTTAAACTTGCTTTCCTTGGAAGGGGGCATCTATAAGGAAGGGGGGGAGAGAAGGGGGCATCTATAAGGAAGGGGGGGGAGAGAAGGGGGCATCTATAAGGAAGGGGGGGGAGAGAAGGGGGCATCTATAAGGAAGGGGGGGGGAGAAGGGGGCATCTATAAGGAAGGGGGGGGGGAGAAGGGGGCATCTATAAGGAAGGGGGGGGGAGAAGGGGGCATCTATAAGGAAGGGGGGGGAGAGAAGGTGGCATCTATAAGGAAGGGGGGGAAGAGAAGGGGGCATCTATAAGGAAGGGGGGGGAGAAGGGGGCATCTATAAGGAAGGGGGGGGAGAGAAGGGGGCATCTATAAGGAAGGGGGGGGGGAGAAGGGGGCATCTATAAGGAAGGGGGGGGGGAGAAGGGGGCATCTATAAGGAAGGGGGGGGAGAGAAGGGGGCATCTATAAGGAAGGGGGGGGGAGAGAAGGGGGCATCTATAAGGAAGGGGGGGAGAGAAGGGGGCATCTATAAGGAAGGGTGGGGGGAGAGAAGGGGGCATCTATAAGGAAGGGTGGGGGGGAGAGAAGGGGGCATCTATAAGGAAAGGTGGGGGGGAGAGAAGGGGGCATCTATAAGGAAGGGGGGGGAAGAGAGGGGGCATCTATAAGGAAGGGGGGGAGAGAAAGGGGCATCTATAAGGAAGGGGGCATCTATATGGAAGGGGGGGAGAGAAGGGGGCATCTATAAGGAAGGGGGGGGAGAAGAGAAGGGGGCATCTATAAGGAAGGGGGGGGGAGAAGGGGGCATCTATAAGGAAGGGGGGAGAAAAGGGGGCATCTATAAGGAAGGGGGGAGAGAAGGGGGCATCTATAAGGAAGGGGGGAGAAGAGAAGGGGGCATCTATAAGGAAGGGGGGGAGAAGGGGGCATCTATAAGGAAGGGGGGGCAAGAGAAGGGGGCATCTATAAGGAAGGGGGGGAGAAGAGAAGGGGGCATCTATAAGGAATGGGGGGAGAAGAGAAGGGGGCATCTATAAGGAAGGGGGGAGGGGGACATCTATAAGGAAGGGGGGGGAGAGGGGGGCATCTATAAGGGAGGGGGGAGAGAGGGACCATCTATAAGGAAGGGGGGGGAGGGGGACATCTATAAGGGGGGGGGAGAGAGGGCCATCTATAAGGGGGGGACACCATAGGGGGAGAGCAGGCCATCTATAAGGGGAGAACATAGGGGGAGAGGGGGACAACATAGGGGGAGAGGGGGATATAAACGTACAACATTGGGGGAGAGGGGAACATCTATAAGGGGACAATAAAGGGGGAAAGGGGGCCATCTATAAGGGGACAATATAGGGGAAGAGGGGGCCATCTATAGGGGGGGCAACATAGGGGACCATCTATGAGGGGACAACATGGGGGGGCATCTATAAGGGGGACAGCGGGGGGGGGGCAACATAAGGAAGCTATCTATAAGGAGGGGCGACAGAGAGGAGGGCCATATACTAAAATGGGATCACATAGAGTCAGCCTACCCACTAAATGTGGGTGTAAAGGGGCCAATACAGATGTGCAGTTGGTAGAGATGAGGATGGTGACAGAGTGTGGAGCCTAATATGTCTGTCTGGCAGATTCTGTGGATTCGTGGCCCGGAAAGGTTCTCATAACGGCCCAGGGCAGATGGAAAAGAAAATGAAAAGGGAAGAACTCCGATCAGAGAAAACGTCTCCTGTAAGTCACCTGATATAACTGCACTGTAATTTATATGGTGTACAGAACCTGTGTAGAGCTGAGTGTGTTGATGGCATAGTGGTCGATCAAGAGGGGGTGGGGCGGGGGGGCCCCAATCAAAAGTTTGCTATGGGGCCCAGCCATTTCTAGTTACGCCCCTGGAGAGAGGGTATATGATGTGCTGCATTATAGGTCATACCACCAGCCTTGGACACTGTAACTATAATTATTAAAGGGGTTTTCCGACTTACTGTACATTTACTTGCCCCCTATCCAGAAGATAGTCCGACCACCGTTCCCTAACATCCCCCGCCCTGGATGTCTAGAATGGCACCCCAGCTCCTTCATATCAAATAGAGCCACTTGACCCAGGGCTCTTTTCATTCTCTATGAAGCCACCAGAGAGAGACGAGCGCTGTACTCTGTTATCTCCGATGGCTCCATAGAGAATGAATAGAGCTGAGGGTCGAGGGTGACGTCCCCTGTGATATTAACAGCAGATTCTGTAAGGTGTCAGGTGCAGCCTCCATGTATAGAACTTGTTTCTCTAGCTAATACCACAAATGATTGGAATTAGCAATTTTCAGCAATTTTCTTTACAGCATGTCTTCTATGACATTGGACCAGATGGAACAGCCTTAACCCCTTACACACAATAAGCCTTGACCACTCACAACCCCTTTACTTGTTCCTCCATTTTCCTTCATTGGATCATTTTTGTTAGATACTAACCACTAAACACCTGGGACATCCCACAAGACCAGACATTCTGGAAAGGCTTCTAGACATCACAATTAGGTCAATAGGATCCCCACACTCATCCACTTTTCTTACATCCAGCACATCAACGTCAAGAACTGACTGACCATTTGCTGCCTTTCACATTTCATCACTGACAGACACCATTGTCATCAACGTTCATCACTCTACCAGTGATTGCAAGCAGAGGGCAGGCAGCGGACTCCGCTTGAAGTTCCGCCTGTCCCATTGACCCTGATATTCTTAAGCTCAATCCGCTATCCGCCCAAAAAATTGACATGTCAATTCAATTGGGCAGACAGCGTATTGAGCTTGAGAATACGTGTCAACGTGACAGGCGGAACTTCAAGCGGAGTCCGCTGCCCGGCCTCTGCTTCAACCTAGTTCCATAGTGTAAACATTCCCTTTTGGTTGACCTGTGAATAGGTATAGATGTTGCCCTCAATTAGGAGCCACAAATAGATAGTATCCCGATAGACTCAAGATCGTGAGACATTCATTCAGTTGCCTATAATTTCGATCTTAACATGATATAAGAATTAAGAGGGGCCGCCGATCCCCGTTTGTTACAAGCTTCCCCTGGCGATCAGCTGATCACAGGGCGAGAAAAACCTGCAGCAAGTACTCGAATTCCTTGCGGCACAACCACAGGAGACATGAAGCATTAAACAATTCCCATTGAAATCAGATGTGTAATTCATAGACGAGCTTTGTCCATCAGAGCTCGAGACGCTCTTTGTAGCAGCACTCGCCTCTGGCTAACAGCTGAGGGTCCTGAACTCTGAATTTCTGAATATGGTTCTTGAAATGTTACCTGATAAGAATTTTTTTTTTTTTTTTACTGGTTCTTACATTGAGAATTAAGAAAAGAACATGGTTAATGGTGATACCAACAAACAGATGATGCTATGTACATTGACAATGCACCAGCTCCCAACGGGAAGCCTAAGAGAGAGTTAAACCCAAGAAGAGCTTGCGGGAGTAATAACGGGGGCCGCCTTCATTTGGATACAAGATTAATAGTGTGTGTACTTAATAAAACACTGACTCTTTGTGCCGAATCCCCTTGCAGCCAGGAGCCGGTAGGCAGAGTAAATGAAATGCAGGAGCATGCTTCCAGTGTATCCTGGCTTTCCATCTTGCTTGAGCATGACCCCAAGTGGGAATAAGACATTAGATAAACACACTCTTGATGTGCACTCTCTCGTCTGTCTCCTAACTTTGTTGTGACATTTGGCCAGATGTGCGCGGGGTTTGTAGCGTTTACTCAGCCCCGTTGAAAGGAATATTTATTAAAAAACAATGGAATATTTCACTTTGATCAACCCCGTAATTTATTATCGCCAGCTATGTCCTAGATTTTCAGACAATGCCTTATAGAAATCAATTACCGCGTGCGCCAGAGGTTCATATTTCTATGTCATTTGGATGGCAGGCGCTGTGAGCATGCATCCCGTTCTATAAGAATCACTTTAATCTGAAATGTAGAGAATAACACTATAATCCCAATTCTCTATCTATCTATCTATCTATCTATCTATCTATCTATCTATCTATCTATCAATCATCTATCATCTATCTATCTATCTATCTATCTATCATCTATCTATCATCTATCTATCTCCTATCTATCTATCTATCTATCTCCTATCTATCTATCTATCTATCTATCTATCTATCTATCTCCTATCTATCTATCTATCTCCCTCCTATCTATCTATCTCCTATCTATCTATCTATCTATCTATCTATCTCCCTCCTATCTATCTATCTATCTATCTATCTATCTATCTATCTATCTCCTATCTATCTATCTATCTATCTCTTATCTATCTATCTATCTATCTATCTATCTATCTATTATGTATCTATCTATCTAATATCTTCATCTATGGTACAAACACATGAACATTTTTGATCATGTTCGCTCATCAAAGCAAGAAAAAGGCAACAGCATCCAGAGAAACAGAAGCTAAAATACAGAAACTTGCAAGGAACACTATAACAACTTTCAGACCAAAAAATCTGAATAACACCAACAGGAATCAAGAAACACTCAAGGAACTGGGAACAAAGATACAAACAGAGATCTAGAGGAATACAAGAAACACGAATACGAAGACAACATACGCTATAATCCATAGAGAATGCCCAGGCTAGGGATCTTTGATAGGATTTGCTAATGAAATTCCACCCAAGATTATCCAGACTTGAGCAATCAAGATTGCCTGATCCACTGCTCTATATCAGGCTATGGGACAGTGGCACAGCAAGCATCTCAAAAAGACTAATAGGAGAGTAGGGAATAGTAGGAAGATCCCTGCTATGTGTAGAACCCCCGCGGAGCCAGGAACAGGCCCCAGATGAGTTAACTGTTCTTTTTTTTATATAGTGGCTACTCCATACAGTGGGGATGTGGCCATTTTTTAGCTCCCCCACCATATGGGGTGACCATACCCGGCTTATAAGATGACCCCCGACTTCTAAGAAGATTTTTCGGGGTTAAAAAATCATCTCATACCCCGAAAAATACGGTACTCACTTTCCAGGTTGGGTGCATCATTGGTAAGAACCTATTATGTCCTGACTATCAAGTTAACCGCAAAACATTTATTGTACATCTTGTGTAGGAGTCCTTAATCCTGCCTAAAACAAATTCCAATTTTTTTTTAATTTCAACGTTTTGCAAAATTCAGCACAAATTCAGTCACTCTGCTCATCTCCGCTGTGCATGGTAGCAGCTGCTCATGGGAGAAGGTTTCTACATGATAATATGAGAGTATTAATAATGACGGTAGACGGTGGTTCCTACTGCAGATCTGAATTGGAGCCCAGAAGCTGTACATTATGCCTCTGTTACTATGTTTACGCACATGGAAATGCAGCCAAAGAACATAGAGAAGCATGACCGTGCCGACACAGTCTTCCAGATATCTTAGTCAACGCTCATCTGCCTTACCGCCCCTTACTTAGCACAGTTCATTTCCTCTCAAACACAGGAAGCAAAATAAAACCTTTGTGTAATATGTGCAGAAGAGAGCCCCTTTAATGACTTCAGAAGCAATTATCACTTCCAGCTGAAGGTTAATCCTCCGGGTATTTATTCAGCTTTTTTCATAAACACATGCAAAGTCTATATTCATCTCTATGTACTCAACAGATTACTATGGAGGCATGCAACCTGACATCACAGGCTCTGATTACACTTTGAACTTCTATTTTACAAACAAGTCGTTTTTTTTTATGCTAAATCTATTATTTCATATATATTTTTGAGCATTTTGTTTTAAGGACGTTACTTAAAGTCAAACAGGAAGGTAAAAAAATAAATAAATAACAATAGTAAAATAAATACGTAAAGTAAATAACTATATAAAAAAATAAATAGGTGTAGTAAATCAATTGATATACAAAATAAATAACTATAAAAATATAAAAAATAACTAACTATATAAAAATAAATAAAAAAAGAAAAGTCAAAAAGTATAAAACAATATAAAATAAATATATTTAGTAATTAAATATATAAAGCAAATAAATACCTATAAGAAATACAGAAATAAAAAAATATAGTAAATAAATAACTATAAAATAAATAAGTATAATAAAAAATAAATACATTAAATAAATAAATACATCCAGCCGATTATCACTCCGTGTAATAAACAAAACAATCAGCCGATGACAACAATCATTAGATGATCGTTGATATAGGTTTGGACCTATAATCGTCGAGTGCCGACCGTGCATTACTACGTGTAATAGCGATGCGCGGCCGGCGGCTGACGATTTCCAAACTGCATACATTACCTATCCATGCTGCAGGGCTCCTCTTGCAGTCTTCTTCTCCCAAGGTCCCGCAGCTTCAGAGCAGCCTATCTGAGCTAACAGGCCGCTTAGCCAATCCTAGGCCGGCACCGCCGGGGAGAAGCAGACCACAAGAGAAGCCCTGCAGCATGGATAGGTAATGTATGCAGTTTAAGCAAGGGCTGCAAGGACATCGGTAACAATGTCCATGCAGCCCTTGTTAAACAATTATCGGGCTGTGTAATAAGCCCAGTAAATGAGCGCCCATCTAGCAGATCAGCGCTTGTTTACAGTTATTATCGGGCCCCCATCGGCCCATGTAATAGGACTCTAAGTCTCTGTCTAGGGTGTGGTTGGACCAGCCCTCTGGCATCCAGACCACACAGATGACAAACTGACTAGGAAGGAAGATAAGTGGAGAAGGAAACTGCCCATCACTACTTAGTCTAAACTTTCTGCAGCCCATGACTAGGTTATCAAGACAAACCAGATGGATGTGGTGGAACCTGTCAATCACCACACAGCAAGTACTAGAATAGAACAGAGTTTTTATTTTTGTAAAGAAAACATACAATTCAGGAACTGAATCGTAGCCAAAAGCGAACTCTCTGTCGTATCTTATGGGCAGAGGACCACGCTGAGGTCTGAACGGGCATGGACATGACACTAACAATTCCTGTCATTTATCAGCTTATGCAGTGTACACTGGGTCCGGCATCAAAAGACTGGTTTACTATAAAACACACTGGTAACACTGGTATCATACAGCTAGGGCCAGGTAAAACTTGATATCTATCTATCTATCAATCTTCTATCTATCTATCTATCTATCTATCTATCTATCTATCTATCTATCAATCTTCTATCTATCTATCTATCTATCTATCTATCTATCTATCTCCTATCTATCTATCTCCTACCTATCTCCTATCTATCTCCTATCTATCTATCTATCTATCTATCTATCTATCTATCTATCTATCTATCTATCTCCTATCTATCTCCTATCTATCTCCTATCTATCTATCTCCTATCTATCTATCTATCTATCTATCTATCTATCTCCTATCTATCTATCTATCTATCTATCTATCTATCTATCTATCTATCTATCTATCTCCTATCTATCTATCTATCTATCTATCTATCTATCTATCTATCTCCTATCTATCTATCTATCTCCTATCTATTATCTATCTATCTATTCTCTATCTATCTATCTATCTATCTATCTATTCTCTATCTATCTATCTATCTATCTATCTATCTCCTATCTATCTATCTATCTATCTATCTCCTATCTATCTATCTATCTATCTATCTATCTATCTATCTATCTATCTATTCTCTATCTATCTATCTATCTATCTATCTATCTATCTATCTATCTATTCTCTATCTATCTATCTATCTCCTATCTATCTATCTATCTATCTATCTATCTATCTATCTATCTATCTATCTATTATCTATCCTCTGTCCATCCATCATCTATCTCAGCACAAGTATATTCAGAAATCATCAGGCTCAGCCCTCCCTCGGCTCTTTAATCTTTCATTCTATAGCAGACTATTTATAGATCCCGTTCTTTCGTACGGTGCCAGCTCCGGCAGACGTTCTTTTGTGCTTTGTGTTTTCTTAAACTTCGGTGATTAAATTTGACATTATTGTCACTAGTTAATGTGTGCATTGCTTTCGTCTCTTCTGGTAGGCAAAATACCCGAGGACTCTTCTATCCGTGAATAAAAGTGCATTAGAAAACAGTAAATATCAGCGAATGTAAGAAAACAATTGTCTTTCTTGTTCTCAGCAGAAAGATTAAAGTCTGCCACAAAACAAATCTATTTCAAACAGACAGAAAGGAAATGTGCCCTGGGCACCGAGACTGATGTAAACCGCAGCAAACATACATTTACATGTTGGCTCTTTAGTGTGTCAAATAAATACATCAGGAGCTGTCAGTCAGAGGGAGCAGAGCGATCGGGGTGCTGGAGTTACAACTCACTGTGCTGCTATACACGCCACTGCCATGTAATCTACAACTTCCTTATGTTATTATTCTATAGGCATCTTACACATTACTGGTTTCTTAGTCTTCTCAAAAGTTACCCGTCCTCCTCTTAGGGAAGACCCCAAATATCGGAGTAAGAATACATCCCTTAATCAATGACCTCAGTAATCTGTTCATCTATCTATCTATCTCCTATCTATTATCTATCTATCTATCTATCTATCTATCTATCTATCTATCTATCTCCTATCTATCTATCTATCTTTCTATCTATCTATCTATCTATCTATCATCTATCTCCTATCTATCTATCTATCTATCTATCTATCTATCTATCTATCTATCTATCTCCCTATCTCCTATCTATCTATCTCCTATCTATCTATCTCCTATCTATTATCTATCTATCTATCTATCTATCTATCTATCTATCTATCTCCTATCTATCTATCTATCTATCTATCTCCTATCTATCTATCTATCTATCTTTTATCTATCTATCTATCTCCTATCTGTCTCCTATCTATCTATTATCTATCTATCTCCTATCTATCTATCTATTTCCTATGTATCTATCTATCTATCTATCGATCTATCTATCGATCTATCTTTCTATCTATCTTTTATCTATCTATCTCCTATCTATCTATTATCATCTATTTATCTATCTATCTATCTATCTATCTATCTCCTATCTATCTATCTATCTATCTATCTATCTATCTATCTCCTATTTATTTATCTATCTATCTATCTTTACCCATGACATACTATTACATACTAAAACTACAAAGGCCGTTTATGGGAGTATGGAGCAGGTTCAGGAAGCAAGCCACCACAATACCCATATCTCCAGCCCACACCTACCTGTAGTGACTAATATTGAACAATATGCCAATTCCAATTCTTTAACGGTTTTAATGCTCCGATCAATAGCGATTTCGCTGTGAGGTTGGTGATATCAGCATCCTTCCAGCATAATCAGGGGGTGCTGACCTGTCATGGCAGCCAGTGGCCTCTACTAAGCCTTGCCACCTGCTATGACTGATCTGCTGATATAACTCGCCTATTGCAGGCTGTACTAATAGAGCACTGAACACAAAGATCAATGTAATGTATATGAATTCCATTTATCAATGTAAACAAGTGATAAATGTCACCTAAAACAGTATGCTCTGTTGTGCTCATTAGTCCAACTATCCTAAATCAGACTTCCTGTTTTTTGTGTACACTCTTGCTGGGAATTCAGCCAACTTTATCCCTCTCCTACTATACCTTCATGACTGTGACCCCTCCCACATAGAAGTAAGGAGACAGGGTTAGATAGAGTGTAAAGAAGAAACATGAATTCTGTAACAGTACTATATATTAGACAGGAAGTTGGGCTAAAAACTTTGGACCTGAAAGCTACATTTGCCTTAGAGTTGCATTGTCTTGTCCTCTTTTTTAATCCCCCCTTACAATAATACCAATTTGAGCTACAATAGTAATAAAATAACGGCTCCAATGTTACAGGAACCCATTAAGGCGAGGACATCCCGGTCATTAGCCGTCCCCATATTTACAGCTCCATTGGCCGCCTCGGCGAGGAGCCCGGTATCCCTTGCAGAATACACACTGTAGACTTAAATGCAATAGTATCATGGTTATTACAGTAAATATAAAAATCAATAAAAGATGAAAACAAATGGAGGAGTATAGAGGGGCATGGAGTCCTGTGTTCATAAATCTATTACCTGTGCACTGCAGCCTCCAAGACTCCAAGCAAATGTATGATTTAACAGCTACAGAATTCCTTTTACGCGAAGTGCTTGCAGATGGGAATCCAACGTGAAGAGAGAACATCTCCTTGTCTTCAACGAGCCGGGGCTGGATTATGTGTCTGTGATACAATTATTACATTGCTCATTACTGTGGCCCTCAGAGAGTTCATCCTAAGGGTATTCCTGGCTGATGTATTCTTCCTGTGTAATACGCTTTCAAGTGGTTTACCTTTCCCGGTGACTTAAAACACCCCAACTGGAGAAAGTAACCTGGTATTGAGATAATCGTATTGAACATGAGACTCATATGTGCAGTTGATCCCTCCAGGCAATGAAACATGGAGCCATGGTTATCCCCGTATAGCTCAATGTAAATGGAGGAATCTCGAAGGATTACTCTATAAATATAGAGTATAGATCTATGATCATAAAGTCCCACCTGTGAGACCTGTGTAAAGCCAGTGCCAGGGTATGAGGAGCAAAGTATTTGGGAATAGAGGATATTACCATGGAGTCTCCATGTTTGTCACATCCATTGGTTTAATTCTACAGGGTCAAAGGTCTCAGGACACCTTTTTATTTCATAAATTAATGGAAAATGGCATCAGAACGGTCCTATCTTTTAGGTTGTGTCCTGAACATGGGGGTCATCTTGAAAGACGCCATATTGGATTGAGGACATGTAGCATATCATGTAGTATATCAAAGAAGACCAGAATTGCTCAAGTTCGACCATCATTTGATTACTGGTGACTGAAGAAGTTGGATGCAAACCTAGGGATTACTGGAAAATATGCATACAGCTGTAGGGTCCCTAAGGAGGCATCCAATTTCTTCAACTATCAGTATTTAAAGTGAATGTACCTTCAGGTACATTGCTTTAAGATTTTTACATGAATGGATCCGTGTCGCCGCCAGTGTCACTGTCCTTTTTTTTTTATACCAGTACTTGGTTCACACACATGGTACCACTCTGTTCCCGGGCACCAGCCTGGCATGAAGCACTGGGGGCAGACCACCCGTCCCCCATTGTGACAATCTCCCCTCTGTGATGTGGTTCCATTAGAATCAATGGAGCCACATCACAGATGGGAGAGGTTTTTGTCACACTGGAGGCCGCCCCTGGTGCTTCATGCCGGTCCAGTGCCTAAGAATAGACTGACACGGGAAAATGACAAGAGCTCTGGTATCCCCATGCCAGTGCTGATCTATTTTTATTTTTTTTAAAAAAGTGGTACAATCACTTTAAATGCCGAACAATCAGACTCTAGAATGCTTGAGTTGCGCTCATCTCTAGAATCAACACAAAAAGATGCTACAGCAATCAGATACATTGCCAGTGATGCACAGCTATTTCACGGGTTCAATGTGGTGTCCATGGTGCTGAACACAGAACTAAAGCTGAATACAAAGCAACTTACGGCGTTTATAACTTTTCAGAGACAATTCTGGTCTTCTTTGATCTGCTATATCACCACTTTCCTATTGGGAACACATAACCTTGATCCAATATGGCGGCTTTCAAGATGGTAGCTGTGTTCAGAGCATAGTCTTAAAGATAGACCCCCTCACACAATACCTGCTGTGATCTTCAGATATATCATTCTCACATTTATTTCTTAAATTAAAGGGTGTCCTAAGACTTTTTACCCTGTAAACTTTAAAGGGGTACTCCAGCAAAAAGCTTTTTCCCAGTAATTGAAACACATTAAAAAGTTATATAACTTTGTTCTATGCTTCAATCACCTATCTGCCCCCCTTCCCTATCTTTTCCCCCCTTAACCCCAACCAGGAAGTGAAGAAAACTCATTCTTATCTAATGACTGTTGAACTCAGGCTGTTCTGTGGCAGCCATTTTGTGACAATGACATCACCTGCACAGGCACAGCTTCCTGGTTTGGGTTCTCCCATGATGCACTTTGTCTCCTGTGATGTCTAACTGACTCTGTAAAACTGTTATATGGCTTACGTCTTGCTCAGCCAATCAGAGCTCAGCAACCTGAGTCATCTGACAAAGGGAGGCTGGCCTAACAGTGCTTAGACTCGCCTCCCTCTTGATGATGTCATTGTCACAAAATGTCACAAAATTATCACAGAGCAGCCTGGGGTCAACAGTCATTAGGTAAGAATTAGCTTACGTCATTTCCTGGTGGGGGATTGGGGGGGGGGATAGGGAAGGGGGGCAGATAGGTGATTGAAGCATATTACAAAGTTATATAATTTTGTAATGTGTTTCAATTACGTGACGCAATTACTGGACGTCTGTTTTATGGATGTATTTTTGGACAGTCATCATTTTGAGATGAAGATTTGTATTCTTGATTTAACATGACGGCCATCCAAAAGACGGCCGTAAAACAGCCAGAGGGAGGCATTGAGTGAACATACAGTAGGCTAAGGCACTTAGCACTTCACACAAGACACAGACATGCTAATAGTTCTGATTGATCGGGCTCTCAGTCTCTTTCTTTTGTGACTCATTTACTGTGATGTATTCTTGATGGCTTGATATCCCCAACGGACATGCTATGACACCTCCTTTTATAAGTGGTTTTATGTCATTTGACTACGAATTAAGCTATATTTGCTTTTATATCATTATTCAGTGTGGTTATTAGTGCTATTTTTGTAGGCGGTATGTCAGTGTGACATGTCAAAAGTTTTTTCTTTTTTTAATTGAATGCTGTATTCCAACACTTGCTTTGAAGGAGAAGTCCGAAGGAAATAAAAAATTTCAAGCAGGCGGAGCAGAAAGGAACATGATATATTACTTACCTCTACCCGTGCCTCAGTAGCATTGTCAAACCAATCTGGGACCCGCCGCTTGGCTCGGAGATCTTCTGCTCCAATGACGTCATGGATGATGGATTGCCCGCTCAGCCAATCAGTGACTGTGGGGGCCCTAAGCACAAGAGCTTACAATCTATAGGAAAAAAAAGTAATCACTGACAGTATTCCTTTTTGTGTTTTAGCCACTGAAGCATCAGTGGCATAATGGGATTTGGCAGTACCCAAGGCACGGCAAAGTATTGCACCCAATGTGACACCCCCCCATGTCCCTGACATTATAGTTAGTGCCCATGATGCCCCTAGCAGTGTAGTTAACCCCATGATACCCCTTGCAGTGCAGTTCGCCCTAATGATGCCCCTAGCAGTGCAGTTAACCCTAATGATGCCCCTAACAGTGCAGTTAACACTCCATTATAACCCAGCAAGGTGGTTAACTCTCATGATACCCCTGGCAGTGCAGTTAACTCTCATGATGGCTCTAGCAGTGCAGAAAGCACTACACAGGGTCTCTTAAAGTGTTTTTCTGAATCCACCTCCTAGAATTCATACTGGAGGATTCTTGCGGACAAGATATTATATCCCAAAACATATGAGCATAGCAGAGCTAAACATGTTATGTCACTATTTTATGCACTCTAATACTTCACTAACATAAAGAATAAAAGATCTTGTAGACCCATAGAAAACCACCAACATCTTGATATATTGGGCCAAATAACTAACTGGGAGTCCAGCAAATATTTATTGGAGTAACCGAGCTCACAGCAATTTGTTACTATACATAAAGTCGATGGAGAAAGGTACAAATTATGTTTTGTGAATAAATTTACCACTGACCATGCCCGGCCCGAGCCTTAGGCTGTTGTATTTAATAAAACTACTAAGCACGGGGCACAAATCTTTGTAGAGAGAAAATGTATATTTTAAAAATCTGTAAGACAAGAGCTTTGAAGAATCTGCAACAAGTCTGCATCCAAATCCACATATAGATTTTCCAATAAATTTAGTGCAGCAAAATCTGCTATAGAAAACCACTCTAACCAATGCGATGGGAAGCTCCCTTAAAGTGTCCCACCTTGATTTGCATTCAGGTTTAATTCATTTTTTTTTCAGATTATTTTATATATTTTTTTTTTTTTGTTCACAAATGCAAATTTGTGATCTTAAAGGGACTATTCAAGCTGAAAAAAAAAAAACACGGCTGCTTTCCTCCATAATTAACGTTACCCTTGTCCTCGGTTTGGGTGTGGGTTTTGCTGACCAGTTCCATTTAGGTAATGCTACACACAATCTGAGGACAGGGGCGGTGCAGTTTTTGCGAGAAAGTAGCTTTTATTTTCTTTAATTTTGGATAACCCCTTTAATCAGTACAACTGAACACATTCATGCCAATGTGTTAAAATATACACTAGAAACAGATGTGTCCACCCTTACCTTTCTTTAGTTAAAGATCCCAAATTCCCAGCATTTCAACAGGGCTGCAATTTACATCTCAACCACAACATAAACATCTCCCAAAAGAGTGTCACCAAAAAATGCTGTTCTTTACAAGCTAGTCAACTCATGACACACAGACTGAGAATGTTATATTGAACTATAAGGAAGGGAAAGGAAAGACGCATTCTGGTCATGTTATGACTATATATCTTTATAAGCTATAGGTAATACAAACTGTATTTTTCGCAGCAATATAAATGGAATGCAAAGCCTATGCATTGTATCAGAAAGCAGTACAACTTGAGTTCTTGGGCAGACCTCTTCTGTCTTAACATATTTCAGGCAGAGATGTCCTCTCATCCCCGCTTTATTCATTCTAGTGGACAAAATGCTTCTACAGAAAAAACCCTAACATCAGTGCATTTCATTAGTTGTCATGTGGTCTCAAGGCACTGCCATTTGCTGAGGATCTTATCTTCTTGCTCTTTGAATGTCTTTGTGGTCTTTTCTGCATTTAACCCAATACCCAACGTTTAAGTGACCCTCTTAAATTCTGATCTTCTGAATCCTCCACCTTCTTTTGGTCCATCACTACTGTTAAGTGGGCTTGCTGAACTGTTAAGGTTCGGCAACATTCTCTGAAGCTGAACGGATGGCATTTGATTCCTGGCGGCTGGAGAAGTTAGATGCCTCTCTAACATGGAAAACATAGAACTTCTAGAAGTGCGAGTCAAAATGCTGAGCAATCGAGTTCGGAGAACTTTGCCAAAACTAAACACTTTGTCAAGTCTACTCAACACTATACATGTCTGCTTCTTCCCCTTTCCTTATCGCCTGGGTCTTAAGTTCAGCTTTACCAATTGAACTATATATTTCCCCATTAGAGAATGATACATGACTTTTTACAGACTATGACCTCCTCCTCATCTTATGGAGTCTTTACAGTGAAGCGTTTGTTCTCCAGCTTTCTTTGGAAACAGAATTTAACCTCACTCCCCTCTCATTTAAAGGGTTCAAAAGGGGGGCATGGGGCTACCAGAGGTTTCTTTCCAAGTTCATTTAATTGGTGGGGAGGGATGGCAGGTGTCCTTATATTTTAGAGTTAACCTTTGTAGCCAATGGTTAGAAACCTTTTCAAGACCAATGTACCCCTCCACACACTTAAGCCATGCTCACATGTCGTAAGACACCGGCCATTCTGTGACCCAGCTGGATCACAGAACGGCCAGTGTCAGAGAAGATCGTTCCGGCCAGTACTGCAGTATCGGCCGGATGATCTTCATTTCTGATGAATTGCGCCCGCATCCCAATCCGCCGCTAGGCCCTATTACACGGAATGATTATCAACCGATATCGGCCATTACGTCCGATAATCGTTCCGTGTAATAGAAGACAAAGATCAGCCAATAGAAACGATGTCGGCTGATCGTTGTTGTCGTTTGTCTTTCAACATGTTGAAAGACAAACCACTGTGATAGCAGTCATTTGCTCCCGTCACTCCGGGGAACAGGAGCGGCAGCAGCAGACCGCTGCTATCCTCTATGGGCTGCCCGGATGATCTAGCTATAACCCTGGAAGTCCCCCGCCCGCAGCTCTGCGCGGCCTTCCCTGCACCTACCCGCTCGGTGCCACAGCGGCGGCAGCTAGCAGGGAACGAGAAGCAAACGAGCACTGTCAGCGCTATGTCACCCCGTGTAATAGGGCCTTAAATGGTCTCAACCTCAGCTATTTCATTGGGCCCATTACTCAACTACAAGATCTTTTATCGGGCCACTCAAACCGCACACACAAAGCCCTTAATAAATGATTTCCTATAGCCGATACATTTCCATCGGAACCATACTGTTCTCTTTTTTTTCTTCTATTTCATCTAGATTACCTTGCAAATTAGCCTTTGCTATATACTTAATTATTTTGAAGTCTAAGGGTGAAAAATATCATAATTAGTGAATATTAATTAGCCACGGATAATTTCACAGCAAAGAAATAGTTCTACCGAAGTTCGCGCAGGTTAAAAATAAACATGGCGTATGCAATTAACCTGAACGTTCCGCTGCGCACATACAATATACACTTATGGAATAATATCACCATAGAACGCTTTCTCCAGATTGATGTGTAAGACACCTGTCATCAGATTTTCAGCATGAGATCTTGTATGTTGTCTCATCCATCACAATGTTCTGTATGTAATGTGAACATACTGTATAGATACTGAGGGTTGTACATAGTCAGGGCCTGTAATATGTATTATCTTGCTTCAGTAGAAATTATACTTAGTAACTTGCTTTAAAAGTAACTAATCTTGTACAATGCTAATAGGTAATGACATTGACCTGTATTACTGGGTTTCCATTCACATGTTTCTAGAAATCTTAAGGACGTGGGGATGTAATGTTTTAGGGAATGAATATTTGCTCAATCTCTTTTTCCATTTTCCATGGCAAGAAAACAAAATGTTTGGCCACCAGAGATTAACAAAATCCTGACATTTCCTTATTTTGCCTGTTGCATTCAATGAGGATATGATGATCTGACTCATTCAGAAGCGGGGACTATGGGCAAAATACAGGAGTCCCTGCTCTTGTACTATAAACAGCCAGATGGGCCTCATGGAAAATGCCGAGCCTAGCAAATGTAGTGAGCGTAAGCAGAGATACAGCTGGGCTACATTTACAACAGGTAGAATGTATGCCTCATTGTTCAGTGTACAGTCCTGTCATTTGTACGTACAAGAGCAGGAACTCCAGCTGTTTGTTCATACAGGAGCAGGGACTCCAGCTGTTTGTTCATACGGGAGCAGGGACTCCAGCTGTTTGTACATACAGGAGCAGGGACTCCGTTTGTTTGTACATACAGGAGCAGGGACTTCAGCTGTTTGTACATACAGGAGCAGGGACTCCAGCTGTTTGTACATACAGGAGCAGGGACTCCAGCTGTTTGTACATACAGGAGCAGGGACTCCAGCTGTTTGTTCATACAGGAGCAGGGACTCCAGCTGTTTGTTCATACAGGAGCAGGGACTCCAGCTGTTTGTTTATACAGGAGCAGGGACTCCAGCTGTTTGTTCATACAGGAGCAGGGACTCCAGCTGTTTGTTCATACGGGAGCAGGGACTCCAGCTGTTTGTACATACAGGAGCAGGGACTCCGTTTGTTTGTACATACAGGAGCAGGGACTTCAGCTGTTTGTACATACAGGAGCAGGGACTCCAGCTGTTTGTACATACAGGAGCAGGGACTCCAGCTGTTTGTTCATATGCAGTGTCCCGAAACAGAGTTCCTTTTCTTATTGTTTCCTTCAGAGTGTATCCTTATATCTGAGTCAGTCAGTATTTTATTGCCTCTGTTCTGGAAAGCTATGGTCCACTGCAAACTGTGTGTATTGTGTCACCCCCTGCAGTGTTCAGGTCTGCTATTCCATTCATTTCTTGTATGCATATTCAGTTATCAGTGCCTAAAGGTATTATGTCGCCCCCCAATGTTTAAGTATGGTACTTCTCATGTATATTTCACTGTATATGCCTAATGGTGTGATGATGCAATGGCTGGATGTCACGTGACTGCCCCTGCTTCCATGGTAACTTCAATGGCCATCAAGCTTTGGCTGGGGAATACCATGTGACTTCCTGTTCTACCTCAGTCTATTCCCTACCACAGAGGGGATAGGGTGTGCGTTATCTCTCCCCTGTCAGGAGAGAGACATGTGCTCTGCTGCTCCAGCTCCCCAAGAAGTGTTCCTGGCTGTGTTCTATTCTCCAGTCCTCAAGATTCTCATCTATTCTCAAGATCTGGGTGCCGTTCTTCAGTCATTCCTCTCATCATCTTCTCTAATCATCAACAGCAAGTATTCATCTCAATTCCATTCCGCCCAGCATCTTATCCTCAGTATCACTACTACTCCCATCATTCAGCACGCTATCATCACAGTCTATTGCAGCATCACCCATTACTCTGCCTTATTCAAGTTTGCCTTATACCCGGTTGCATCCGGAGAGACTGTTGCTACTAGTTACCACCGTTACAATAAATATACAACTACCGTTGTTTCTGAACCTTAGCATTGGTGTAATTATTGGTGCCCTGACTAAGGACAATGAAGAATCGCATGCCCAGTATTCCCGCATGGTCAGGAGCCCGGTTCTCAGCTGTGTTACCCTCGTGCCAAAACCGTGACAATCCTCTGCTCAGCAGCTGCTCCGGCTCCTGCCAGTAACTACATCTATCAGCGGAGAGGCCTCTAGGGGCTTGGGCATCGCACATACAGGCGCAGGGACTCCAGCTGTTTGTACATACAGGAGCAGGAACTCCAGCTGCTTGTACATACAGGAGCAGGGACTCCAGCTGTTTGTACATACAGGAGCAGAGACTCCAGCTGTTTGTACATACAGGAGCAGAGACTCCAGCTGTTTGTACATACAGGAGCAGGAACTCCAGCTGTTTGTACATACAGGAGCAGGAACTCCAGCTGCTTGTACATACAGGAGCAGGAACTCCAGCTGTTTGTACATACAGGAGCAGAGACTCCAGCTGCTTATAAATAAAGGAGCAGGAACTCCTGCCATATGTACATACAGGAGCAGAGACTCCAGCTGTTTGTACATACAGGAGCAGGAACTCCAGCTGTTTGTACATACAGGAGCAGGGACTCCAGCTGTTTGTACATACAGGAGCAGGAACTCCAGCTGCTTGTACATACAGGAGCAGGGACTCCAGCTGTTTGTACATACAGGAGCAGAGACTCCAGCTGCTTATAAATAAAGGAGCAGGAACTCCTGCCATATGTACATACGGGAGACTCTTGCTATTTGTATATACATGAGCAGGGGCTCCTGCTGTTATTTACATAAAGGGCCAATTACTCTAGCTGTCTGTTCATACATGGGTTTACAGATGCAGCATGAGGTGCATGATGTAATTTCCATGGCATGTTTAAATAGCAAAAATCTATGTGTTTCAATCAAATAAAGGTCTTAACTCTTGCTGATTTATTAATTCATACTTATGTTCCTTCTAGACCTAGGAGTCCAAGTGGTGGTCCTAATCAGTGATTCCCAGCGTTCTCTATAGATGCTGTCAATCATTCAGCAGAACCTCCCATTGGACTCCTAAATTTGAATAATTAAATAATTAGCCTGTTTCCCCACAAAACTACATATTAATCTGCTCTATAACACCATCCCACTTACAGGACTGTATTTTCTATGTCACAGATTCCCTTGAAGCTGTGACATAGAATAAAAATATTAACTCCTCTTTTCAATTAGAAAAAGACGGAAGTGAGTTATCCAAGACTCCACTCTGGTATCTCACCATTATGACTATGTCTAAGATAGATGCCATCTGCTAGATAATTAAAAGCACCTACAATGCTAATAAAAACATAAGTCAGCAGTCACTAGGCGAGCCTAAAAACTAATAAAAGCAAAATCATGTAAAAATCTGTCCCTCCTCCGGTATGACTCTACCTTCCAAGATGAGTTTGCGTAATTTATGTGCAGAGCCGGTCTAGATGAACTGCAATAAATTTTCTCCTATGCAATCAGTTCTAAGTACTATAACTGAATGTAATCCCGAGCTCCGAGAAAGTAACTCTGAAGAAATCAGCTTATATTCATCAAGGTGGACTATGAAGCTAAGAAACGCATTAACTGTGCCAGGAAGAAAGGGCTAGGCATTTATCTTCAGTAAGAAAAATAATCTCTGCCCAAGACTGATGAACGCATTACATTTCTGAGCACTTTTATGACCCGTTCAAGAGCATTTAAGAAGATCATCAAAGCATGTTGTCATACGGTGAACTCTACTCAGGGACCTTAGACATAGCTAGCTGTGGGAAGAGCCAAAATCTTTCATTCTTAAACTAGTAAGAATATACTATAGATCATCAAAAATGCATAAAATTCTGCAAAAAAAAAGAAGACCATGAAAAATTTGGCATTGCTTTTGTTATAGAATAATGAGTAAACTTTCCCTATAGTAAATTATTGGGATATGGCAGCCCCCCCAATGAGTTTTATGGTCTCCTGTAGCGAAGAGAAGGCAGCCATCTTTAATAGAAAGTTAGTGAACCAAAAATGTTCTGACCCGAGGCGGAGGCTTAGATTGGGAATTCAGAAGGCTTTGTGAGAACAAATTGAATGCCATATTACTGTATCGGTTGTATAGTTACAAAAATGTATAAAATTCGTCCGGAAAGTTGACAGGAATAAAATTGGAAAATTACAAAGCTATGTCCTTTTGTCAAAATAATTTTATCAAAGCCAGTTTAAGCACTAGGGAAACCTGGAGGGATTGCCGGGGCCCACTAGACTTGGAAGGATCTATGGCCGTCCTTACGTGCAAGGACAAGCAAGGACAGAGTAGGTGGGGAGTTTGGGGTGACTGTGTTGTACAAAACAAAACAACATGCACTTACCCCCCTTGCTCCAGTTCTAGGGTCCTCTGTCCTTCGCTCCAATTCTCAGCCCCCCGGTTGCTTCTTGATCTGAGCGGGGACCCAGGTCATAATGTGTCAGACCCGCTATGGTTACTGAGTGGGCAAGAGATGTCACAACCCAGGTCCCTGCTCACTCAGACCAGAAAGTGGACAGGGATCCGATGGAGAACTGGAGTGGAGGACAGCGGACCCCATTGCTGGAGCCGTGGAGGTAGGTGCAAGTTGTTTTGTTCAGCCACCTCCTCCCCTGCTCTTTTGGGGGGAAAAAGTCAGACCCTGGACTTCTCCTTTAAATTAATAATAAGTAAGTTTCCATTGTCTCAATAAACCTGAGATATAATGACCAACAAATGAACACAAAGTTCAGCCTCCAGTGCCAAATGGTATAAAACATTTGGGGGCAGATGCATCTACTACACAATTTTTTTTATTTTTTTTTTAAGCAGATGGCATGTTTTATGGGCTGCGCAAAATTTTGCCAAAATTATCATTAAATGCCTTAATAAATCATGCACAATTTTTTTCTGCAATTCCTTTGGCTAAAATAGCCTGGCTTAAAATAAATAAGCTAGGGTAGGTGTGGAGTACTGCAACTCGATTTTTTTTTTATTTTGCACAAAAAATAAAAAAATCATGATCTCACTAATCTCACAATCTCACTAACAAAGTAGCTAATAAGAAACCACACCACCTCTGACCCAAATTTTTTTTCAAAGGCTTAACCGACGGAAGCTGCTCATATGTAAGGGCCTTACAAATCCAGAGCAGTTTTGGACAGCGTGGGCAAAAACTTAGTATAATCCAAAATTATAGTGCAAACCTGATGATGCATGGTCACCTTAATCTTTACCGAAACATCCTTCAAGGGGTTATCCAACATAGAAGACCTTGGAGTGTCATAGGAACTTTTTATGGCCACTTTGAAAGGGGCACCCAAAATGAATACCACGGCTGATTCTATAGATTCAGACCCGAAATGAATTTAGGGAATTGGTTCATCTCTAGTTATCACCAGTGGGTAGTCAGAATACCAAGATAAAATGAGCAGTTGTATCTAATACACTCTATCTGCTACCAATGAAACATTTCGATTTGCATCTAGAACCATGGGTCATTCTAGGATTATTTTGAACTTTTTTAATGGAGTGAAATGTAAGGACTAGTGATCAGCACAACTGAAGCATGCTCAAGTGTGATCGTTCGGCATTTGATTGCCGGTCGCTGAAGAAGTTGGATGCAGCCCTAGGGAGTCATGGATACATCTTATGGCCTATGGCTCTATCCATGTTTTCCTGGACTACCTAGGGATGCCTCCAACTTCTTGTGCCAAACTATCACATTGGAGCAGTTGGTCTCCTCTCTAACATGGACTTGTTCTACCTCCCCTTGTACTTAAGTATGTAATTTCCAGAGTATTGGATTTTATTGCCCTTAGTAAAAGGTGAAAACCTGTGGTTAATGACTTTAAAATATTCCGCTTCAATGTCTGTAATACAATGGCTACTGATGCATTCAGAGACTAGGTACCAAACAAATACATCAATTAGCACCCAATATCTAATAAACATTAACCATAAACTAGGAGGCCTTCTGCGGAGCGGCTTGGCTTCTAATTATACGGGATTTATAGAGAATTTTACATGCATCAGTGTCATTCTTCAGACCTTATTTGAGTCTCAAGTACAAGAAGTTGATTCATTTCCGTCTCTCGTCAATCCCCTTCAAATAACTTCTAAATGTTGATACAGTTGGTTTAATGAGTCGCAGTTAGGTGGAACGCACCCCCGCAGAAAATTACTTTGCTACCTGAAACATGAAGTGAGGATTTATTGATATGACTTTACATTACAAGTTAGAAAGCAACTTTCTCACTAGGACTAATACACACTGCACAGCGCTATCATAAAGTTATAGACATCCAGCGTGCCGCCATATTAACACCTCCATAATAATGCATAGGACTGTTTTTACTTCTTATTCCATCATGATTTTTTTTTTATTTTAAATCTTGCGTTTTTCTCTTTGGCCACTAAGCCTAATAATAGGCTTCTCCTAATAACCAGTGGAACATGAATGGCCTCTAAGTCACCAAACAACTTTCAGAACTCTCCTAAAGGGATACTACCATTTCAACTTGTTATTCTCCATGCATAGGATATCTAAGGGGTGAGACTGCTCAGACCCCTCAGAAAATCTCCAGTCTTCCTGTACCTATCAGCTGCTGGGAGAGGTGCATTCTCTCCAGTCTGACACAGTGCTCTCTGCTGCCACCTCTGTCCATGTCAGGAACTCTCCAGAGCAGCAGCAAATACCCATAGAAAATCTCTCCTGCTCTAGACAGTTCCTGACATGGACAGAGGCGGCAGCAGAGAGCACAGTGTCAGACTGGAAAGAACACACCACTTCCTGCAGGACATACAGAAGCTGATAAGTACATTGACCTGTAGGGATGGTACCTCTAATAGGTGGCACCAGCGAACAAGTTCTTTTCCTTCTTGGAGACATATACAGTACTTTGCATATTATATTTTCCCAGAAGTCTCCACATACTGTATGTCATTCTCCTCAAGAAGAACCCTAACTGTTTTACTAATAGCCTGACACTCCCTGTTCTGTAGAGATCTTCAACGGTTTCCTTATCATGCTCCTTATCATCACAGGGGTGATCACAGTGACACCAGTAAGTAGACAACAGCGCCAGTCTTGTCCATAGGCAGTGTCTGGTATTGCAGTCCAGCCCCTTCCACTCTGAGTTGTGATACCCACTACAGCCAAAGGATTCCTCCTCTAATTTCAAATTTCAAAGAAAATTCTTCCTCTAATTTCAGAAAATTCCTTTAAATCTAGATGACAGTGACATGAAGCCATTACGATGCAATCAAAGAGCTATTCCGCAACACATCATTTATTACTTCCCCCACCAGCCTCTCTATGCCTCCTTGGTGTTATAATGAATTGGGCAGCATTATTCTATGTAAATCAGCCATGCTGCGGCAATCAGTCGCTGCTTCTTCTAGGCTCTTGTATTGACACCCAGATTTTACTATGTATAGTCGTGTGTTTTTGTTTGCATTGTTATGCTAATTGTTAGTTAGCTAATTTGTTTCTGCTGTCGCCTTACGAGCCAATGCAGATGTTTTACACTGATGTAACCATTTACTTCCATTGTAATGCATTACAACTCAGCTTGGGCTATGAGATTATACATTATGAGTTGTGTCTTGTATTGGATGAAGTACATTAAACACCAATGGGCGGTATTGATAAGTTCTTGGCCTTACGATCCAAAGCTTAAAGGGTTATTCCACTCAAACATAACTTTTCATATGTTGCTGCCCATGATGAGACTAACATACCTTCCATTATTATCTATTCAGTCTCCTTCCCCGAGTTCTCAGCTGCTGCTTTCTGCTGAAGACACAAAAATCTGTGTGTGATCCTTTCTCTCTGTCTCCCCCTTCTCCCCCCTGCCTTCTGAGACAGCTAATGTAAACAAATCCCTGGCAGGCTTTATCTGCAACAGTGTAGCTTCTTTGTAATGCTGGGAGGGTTAATCTGAGGTCAAGTTGCTTATAAACTCTCTATGATTAATAGAGATGAGCGAACCTGGAGCATGCTGGAGTCCATCCTAACCCGAACTTTTGGCATTTGATTAGCGGTGGCTCCTGAAGTTGGATAAAGCCCTAAGGCTATGTGGAAAACATGGATATAGTCATTGGCTGTATCCCTGTTTTCCAGACAACCTTAGAGCTTTATCCAAGTTTAGCAGCCCCCAGCTAATCAAATGCCGATCGTTCGGGTTCGGATGGACTCGAACCTGAACCTGGTTCGCTCATCTCTAATGATTAATCACCTCGGCATTACAAAGTTGCAGATAGGGACATGTTTGCATTGCCTGTATCCGAAGGGAGGGAGTTGAGGAGACAGAGAGCAAACAGATTTTTGTGTCTTTAGCAGAAAACAGCAGCTGAGAACTGGGGGAAGGAGACTGAATAGATGATAACAAGTATGGAAGGAATTGTTAGTCTGACCATGAGCAGCAACATATGAAGTGTTATATTTGAGTGGAATACCCCTTTAATACTTATAATTAGTGTTTAGTGAATTTGAAGAAACTGTCTGGGTGCGGCAACTTCTCTGAACCTAAACACTCTACATTTTATTCCCAATGTCTGGAGATGCCGCACTAGTGCTGCAAGGAAAATGTGGATACAGCCTACAACCCATGTTTCCCAGGACTCCCCAGGGCAGCATCCAACTCCTCCGGACACCAGGAATCAAATTCCGAGCGTTCCGGTTCAGAGAAGTTGCCAAACCCAGACAGTTTCCTCCATACCACTCAACACTACTTGCAATGCTTTGTTCGATTCTTATGTTATGCAAGTGCGAAGCCAACATGGCGGAGTCTGCCGAAGATTTGTAAAGGAGAACAGGGCAAATTTCTGTTTCTGAAAGGGATGGCGGCCCTTTGGTGACAAGATGTAAACATTAGACATCAAGTGCTCCTTGAGAAACCAATACAACCCACGAAATAATTGAAAAAATTGGCAAATTTCTGCTTCTGAAAGGGATGGCGGCCATTCATGGAGAATTAGACATCAAGTGCTCCTTGTAAACCACAGGAAAAAAAAACAATGGGCTGCAAAAAAAGGGCACTTCAACACTGACAATAAAGACTGTTCCAGAAGCCAACACACCAGCCACAAAATAAATAAAAAAATTGGCAAATTTCTGTTTTTAAGATGGTCGAGGGTCTGAACATTTCTGAAGAGAGGGTTCGATCCTAATTCACAATCATCTAGACGTAAGGATGATGGCTAGCGGGTCACCAAATGTCTGTCAGCTGAGTGTTACATAGCAACCATCACATAGAACAAAGCTATATAGCCTGGCTTAGGCTATTTTACACCCACAGGTATAGAGTCTTTCCCCCCGGGATATACTGTGGCCTGGGACACAATATTCCCGGGTTTGACATTAGATGGGAATAGTTTGGCCTAGGCTATTTTACACCCCATGGTATACTCTGGCCTGGGCCAAGCTCTACCGATGTTTAATCTGGGAGGGGGTAATCTGGCCTGCTACACAGGGTTTTGAAAAGGTACCCTGCCATACGATTAAATGATAGGTACCCTTTAAAACAGCTGTAAAAAATTCAATCTTATTTTTTTTTATGGTCAAAGCCAAGGTCTTATCAACACCCATGCTGTAAGTGTCTGGTTGACTTTAGAAAGCAACATCTGAAAAACAATAAAAATATACTGTATGGGGATGTCCCAACATTAGAGATGAGCGCAACTGGAGCATGCTCAAGTCCAATTGTCCTGCATTTGATTACTGGTGGCTGAAGAAGTTGGATTGCATCCTAGGGAGTCTGGGTAAACATGGATACAGTTTATGGTCTATGGGTCTATCCATGTTTTCCAGGACTTCCAATTTGAGAGCATAGCGGGGAAAGTCGTCTGTCTCGTAATATAGACAGCTGCCATCCATGATCATTATTAGTGGCCGTCTATATTACGAGACAGCCGCCTTTCTCCGAAGTGGGAACATACCCTAGGGCTGCATCCACCTTGGACAATCGAGTTGCGCTCAGTTTTATGCAAAATTTTCTCAACATAGGATGTCGGAGGAGAATCAGGACACCTCCATACACATTGGGAGACATTTATTAAAAGGCCCTTTTTTGGTGCAGATGGGCCCGATCGATCTAAAAATACTCCCAAATTGTGTTTTTTGAATATTTTGTTTGCACTGGGCCCATCTGCGCCTCTTGCACCAGAGAGGAAGGCAGGGGGCGTAAAGGGGGGGTGGGGGGTGGTATGCGGCAGGGGGGGAGCCGCCTTTGCGTGTGCCACACTTATCATTTTTCCGCAGCTGCCGTAGGTTTAATTTTTTTCATATCGACAGGCTCCGATGCGCACAGGATTTATGTAAAGGTAGTGCGCCTCTACATAAATCCCTAGAGCTCCGGAGCTCCCTAGAATTCCCATCATTTTTTAAATTCAAAATTTAAATTTTGTAAATATTTTCGTTATTGTTTAGAACAGAGAATGGGAACCTATAGACCTTCCAGCTGTTGCAAAAAAATGTAAAATTTAAAAATGACTACTTCCCCTTTAAACTGCTTCCCCTCTTAGCTACCAACTCAATAAATATCAGATCTAAGTATGTAGATAGAACATACTGAAAGCTTCATTTAAAAGGCTACATACGGTATATATTCATGCGCTGGTACTTTAGTAAGCCGGAGTATATATAATGATTTAAGACTATACTTAACACAATCATGCTGTGTGCACTTAGGAAGGAAAGAGGCGATGTCTTATGGGAAGAAGGAACAATAAAGAAAAAAAAAAGGAAAGAAACCATAAACGGAATGGGGCAAATGCATATTTGTTAAGCCTTGCAGGTATTTTACTTGTTCTGAGTGTATTTCTTTTGTATGGTGCACTTAGTCCTATGCTCTTATTTTGTACTTTACCCTTCTTTTTGCTTTCTACATTCGATTTGTTGCCCCGCATTAAATGAAGCTCCGGCTGTACGGCGGAGAATACAAGCAAACAATAGAATACAATATTAGCCATACTTAGTGTCCTCCGGCAAAGCATGATAAATAAAGTAGGGCGTTCTTTAAAAGTCAAGCAGTGCAAGTTGAATGCAATAGGAATCTGAAGCAGGGCTGATAATCTACTTTGTATTTCAATGAACTGGAAGGAGAGTGTGTGTGTGAAATTGAAGAAAGATGAAGTAAAAGAGGGGGAAAAAAATCTAAGAAAACCACTTGAAATAGAGAATAATTCAGTGGGTTCTGAATAAACGAAAAATTCAGCTCACTGAACAAAAAAGCAATGAGCCACGGGAGCCGGGCTGGGAAATATTAGTATTTTAGTTAAAAGGCAATAAAAAAAAAAAAAAAAAAAATCTTCCTCCACTCCCTTTTTGTGTTGTTTGTATCTGTGGAATCTCATTTCTGCTAGGAATAGACAATGAAGATGACTTTACCCTGTGTCACCTTATTTGTGTTAGTGCTATTCAAGCATATCCAGGCAATCGCAAAGAATTAAAGGGCCAGTAACCCCGAGTAATGAAAACCTATAGGGTAAAGTATTTCATTATACTGAGTCAGAGACGCTGGGATTGTCTATGTTATGCTCATTTCTTACTGGGGAGGATACGAGATAGAAAGGGCACAGCCACAATTTGTAGCGTGGAAGATGGGGTCAGTCCTTGGAATTATATCAGTGGAATTATATAAATGTTCAGCCCCATTATACTGGTTTACTGCATTAAAGGAGCAATGCTATCTGGATATTTATAGCAATGCCACCGGATGTTGTTACAGGCCTCGCCCTGGGACCATCCCACGATCTCAAGGTACTTTGACTTGCTTGTAGGTATCAAAGATTATAAGGAGGCCCAAAATAGCTGTTTTATACTATTTTATACTACTTCCTGTTAATAGTAATTGCACAAACCATATAGCACAATGACCTCTGCTGATTCCAGAACTTCTGAGTCGGGGAAATCATATGCTGTAACTCTTGGTGTTAAACTGTGTCAGCAACTCACATTAAAGCGAATGGACCACTAGGTACGTTCCTTCGGGGTTTTGACATTAAAAGACCGGCATCGATGCTGGGATGCTGGTGGTGCACTCCTTTTTTTGAACCGCCGACCCGTTGCGGCACACGGCGCTGGTCTATTCTCGAGCCCTGCACCGACCCTGAAGCACTGAGGCAGGCCAACGGGCTCCCAGTGTGATGAAACCCCCTCCCCTCTGTGATGCGGTTCCACTAGAAATAAGTGTAGGACTGCCTCCAGTGCATAGAGCCTAGCTGGTGCTTGAGAACAGACCAGCTCCGTACGCAGGAACCGGGCAGCGGTTCAAAAAGAGGACCACCGGCATCCCCACACGGGTGCCTGTCTGTTAATTTAAAAACCCCAAAGAAGCCAACTCCCTTTGGACTTTCTCTTTGTAGAGAGGGCAACTGCTACAATGCTTAGGTTTCCCGTTGATTTCAATGGGGTTCATTACTTGAGTAGAGCACTCCGGCATTGAAAAATGCATTTAAGCTCAACACTAACCATGATAAATAACCTCACTCATGTCTGAGGAGAGTTGAGAGCCTTAGTCCTTAGTCCCCTATAGCAGCTGCTATCATTTCTACACCCTGGCTCGAACTTTTTCTTAAGCCGCTAATTTTTTTTTTTTACATTACTTATTACGGCAATTCTGAGATTCTAAGTAACCATAAAAATAAACATTCAATGCTGCAGATCTAGATTACAGTAAGAGAAAATGGAGCGATTTCTCATTGACTGTAACATGTCATATGCTTAAGGACTCAATTAGTTCCCTTTTCACATAGAACAATATAGTTTCAAAGAAACCGGGCTGTGTACTCTATATGGCATATTATAGTGCAAGATCCCTATCAGCTTATAAATCACGGCCTTCAGCAACTTAAAATAACAACTCGTATGAATTTATTTATAACTTTTTCTGTTGTACTCGGCAGATTTGTGATACTTTCAGTCATAACAACTGCAAAAATATGGAGGACGGCATCATCTGAATATCCCTGTGACAGTTTTTCTTCTATGTATATTAGATTTGGTTGCACACTCTCCGAGCTAGAGGCTCTGCGTTGTATTCGTAAGTGTAAGTGACAATCCATTAATCATTGCCACTTTCCTCCTGGACAATGTATAAGAGCAGGGACTTCTCTCAAAAACAGGAGTCCCTGCTCCTACATGCGCTTGGACTCAAGTAATGTTGGTTGAGCATAGTGATTGATCAGACATCAAGCTCAATGCTCAACCACATACCTTGTGGTGCTCGGGTAAAGGTGGCCACACACCTGATGGCCGTAAGGTATATCACCCGCCTTCTACTGCAGACACCTACTCCATTTTTATTTCCGTTCAGATTTTTATTTTTGTATATTTCTTCTCTTAAAGGGATGTTTAAACCAAATATACAAAAACTATAACAAAAAAAATGCAATAGGTTTCTGTAAGACACATTAGAAATTAGAATTTCTAATTTCAAATTTTTTTTTTGCAGAAATCTATGGCATTTTCTTGTTCTAATTTTTCAAATATTTAGTTTAAACATCCCTTTAAGGGACGAAATATACAAAAATTAGAATGAAAGAGTGAAATAGGTTGACCAGGCATGACGATGCCCACCACAGAAAATATGGCAGGAATCCTTGCTACTGCACTGCAATCACTAAGCAGAGAAGTATACACTGTGTGCCTCACTGCTCAGTCAATAATTGGCACAGGGCATTGCCACTTACCTCTGAGCAACCAAACGCATTTGGCTTCAGTCCTACATTAGACAGGCTAGGAGCAGACCTGCTTACCTTCTTCTGGCAAGTGACAGTGATTGGCAATGCATAGCGCAACACTGTCTACAGTACAGGAGCAGGGATTTCTATTTTTGACAACGTAAATTTGAAAAAAAAAATCTAATTCAGATGAATCTATTTTTATTTTTTTTATTTTATTTTTAAATTTAGAGCAAAATCTATTAATTCTGAATTGGTTCTCGTACCCGTACTCATGGACAGCTGTAGAGAGAGTGAACGGTTGCATGCTTCCTTCAGTAATAACAGTAGATCACTAAGGATTAACCTACCCTGACCCGCAGCGATCAAGTGATCGATGGGCTGATTGAATTAGTGAATGCCTTTATGAAAAGGAAAGTGTTCATCGGTAACTCCATGGTGGTTGGTGAAGGAAAAAAAAAGGTCATTGACTTAATGAAGCCTATTCTTCCATATGAAATAAAAATGACTGGGGTAAAGTGTGTGTATGGATGTATTAGATGAAATCACAGACCATTTTAAATACACACATACTTGAAAAAAACTAAGAGTGACGGATAGGCAGATGGACAGAGACATCATTTTTCCCAGCCTGGCAGTCCCTATATACGGCTGTCCTGCCAGCTCACTTGTGCCTGAACAATATTCTGGTTTGCCATAGTGAAGTGTGTGTTTCGGTATATGACCTCTGACCATTTTCCTGAAGTTACCTCTGCCTGACCCTTGTGAATCTCACTGATTGTCCTGTACAAGGCCCAGATGGTCAGCACTGAATCTTAGCCTGTATCAATTACACCATCTGGCTTCTTAAAGGGATATTTTGGATAGACCATGTGATTCCCATGCCAGCCTCAGGGCCTGGCTGTGTGTAAGGACAGACCCTAAGCCACGCCCCTTACATTCAAAACTGCAGGACACCGGCCCTTAGTGTAATACAACTGTGTCACATGACCTGCACTACTGCCAATAGCTGTTCTGAATGTGTGCCGTGAGGTCTACAGGGAAATGGTGCTGGAAGATGCATGGAATTCCTGCTTTAGGGGACCAGCACAAAGAAAGAGACACATCAAAAAGCTCATGGGACACCTACCACCCTGCAGGACCTTTTTTTTTTTTTACACAGATCATTGGAGTACCAGAACTCTGTACCCCTGTAGATGTCTGTATCGGGCCCTGGCTTCCGTGTAATGAATAGAGCCGGGGGTATGGCATGTGACCGCAGCTCTAGTCATTCCTATAGAGCGACGGAAAGAGATGAGTACGTCGGCTCCATGGGAAGGAATAGAACCGCAGGTCACATGCTGTACCTTTGGCTCTATTCATTACACAGAAGCCTGGGCCCAATATGGAGATTGACATGGGGTATCCTCTGGATAAGGGAAAAGTTGATTTTCCCTGGAACACCTCTTTGAGCCTCATTGGGTCGAATTTCCTGCTACTGAACAGCGCCCCCTGCTGGAACTACTTTCTGCTAGTCAATGTGCTGTATATATCTGCTATTATGACTAGACATCAAGCCTATTTCACCAGCCTCCACATTGCCTGTGTCCCAGGTGTTTGGAATTATGGTTGGCCAGCTATTACTTTTATAAGGACCTCTTTTGTGGTATCAACTGGTATCCACTTGCAGAAGAAGTCCAGTGTGTGTGAAAACCTAGAGCAGGGGTCCTCAACTGGCGGATCATGGTCCAATTGCGGACTGTGGAGGCCAGCTGCCTGGACCCCTGCTGCAGCTTAGTATTCCTGTATACTGAGCTGCGCTGCTCCCCTCTGCACAGTAACTGTGAGCGCTTGTAACAAGCGCTTATAGTTATCGTGCAGGAGCAGCACTGACAGAGAGGGAGCCATTGGCTCCTTGTCAGTCACTCTTGTGGCCACAGTGGTCACAAGAGGCCGTTCTGTCCTGACTCTGGTCTCGAGTGACGTCAGTGGAGCGCCGACGCCAGGACAAGGGGAAAGCAGCGTCTTGTGACCACTGCAGTGCGGCCACAAGAGGGAAAGAGAAGAGAAGACGCCCAGACCCAGGTGAGTATAAGTGTTTTTTTTTTTAATGTTATATGTTATATGTGAGGGGGAGCACAGGGGGGCTATACAACTGGGAAAGCACACAGCAGGGGTGCTATATACTACTGGGGGAGTACAGAGGGACTATATACTACTGAGGGAGCGCACAGGGAGTCTATACACTACTGGGGAGCACAAGGTGGGGGTCTATATACTACTGCGGGAGCGCACGAGGGGCTCTATACTACTGGCAAGTGAACAGGGGGGCTATATACTACTGGGGGAGTGCACATGGGTCTATATACTACTGGGAGAGCACACAGGGGGGCTATATACTACTGGGGGAGCGCACGGGGGGCTATGTACTACTGGGGAAGTGCACAGGGGGCTATACACTACTGAGGGAGAACACAGGGGGACTGTATACTACTAAGGGAGCACACAGGGGGCTATATACTACTAGGGGAGCGCGCAGGGGCCAATATACTACTGGGGGAGCGCACCGGGGCCTATATACTACTGGGGGAGCGCACAGGGGGACTATATACTACTGGGGGAGCGCACAGGGTTCTATATACTACTAGGGGAGCCACAGGGGAGCTATATACTACTGGGGGAGCGCAACACATTTACTAATGATGTTCAGCTTGGATCTTCACCTAACAATAGACCCCGGGAAGTGGACATTCACTAAAAGTTGTTGAGTACCCCTGACCTAGAGGATACTTAGGGGAGAGTTATCAAACATGGTGTAAAGTGAAACTGGCTCAGTTGCCCCTAGCAACCAATCATATTCCACCTTTCATTCCTCACAGACTCTTTGGAAAATAAAAGGTGGAATCTGATTGGTTGCTAGGGGCAACTGAGCCAGTTTCACTTTACACCATGATTGATAAATCTCCCCCTTAGTCTCCGCTCCCATGTTCGGCTCACCAGTCGGGTAACACATTGGGGTGACCCCCATTGGGGCCTCACAGTAATTACTATCATTTCAGCATTACCGCAATCATTTTTACTGATTAAAACTTTGCAGTAAAACTTCCACGAAGTCATTTTCTATTTTTGTAATGGGAAAAATACTTTTATTAGAGGTCACTTCTAAATGAGGCTTTTATCTCATCTTCCACATGGCTGAATTTTGCTTAAAAAAAGATCAGAGCATTGGCTGGATTCAGATGAACAGATTAATCTATTCCGAGTCTCAGATCTTTTTGTCAAACAAACAAAAATTAATTTCAACAAGTTCATTTTTCATCTGACTTGACTAATCTCTCTATAAACTGCACTGCCTGTAACTGAGGGAAATAATGTCTGCTCCGTCCGGGGGAAATAGTCATGACATTGTATATTCATTACTTCACAATTATAGTATTAGGCTTTGTTATTTTTTTTTTTTATAACCATTCAGCTATTTCTTATAGTAAAGACTGTAATGGAATGTATCATTAGAATATTATGTAAATTAGGGTTTTAGTTATTTATTTTTGTATGATTTTGTTTTGTTTTGAGTATTTATGAGACTATATATACATATATATATATATATATATATATATATATATCTTTTAGCTTTGCTGTGTAGACTGGGTCAGAGTCAGCAAAGTCTAGGAGGTCAAGATAAGGCAGAACAGCATTACCGTACGTTGTATATATAAATTTGGTTCTGTATCACTGTAAGCTGTCTACTCTCTGCAGCACCGGGTATTAAAGGACAAATCCAGGCCTAATATAAAAATTCATGTCAAGGTGGTGGGGGAACATAACAAAAAAAGCCCCCACAGTGCAGTGTCAATGCTCATGGACCCCTCTGGAATCACTGACTGGCCGAGCAGGTAGTTCCTGACGGGTTGTGACCACACAGGAAGTCAGGAGAAACAAGAGACTGAAATCGAGCTGGTGGCTCTGTGCTGCAGGGGCATGGGAACAGGTAAGTATAGTTTTTTTTTTTTTATATATATTCCGTCACCCCCCTGCACGCTCTAGATTAATACTTTTTGACAGAGTTCTCCTTTAACCTCTTCAAGACCCCTTCAAGGTAAGAGTCCTCCTGCGGTCTGGCACAACAATCGGGATAAAAACAGTCCCACTGCGGGGGTTCCGATTGGTAAGTGACAGGAGCTGTTCCTGTCACTTACACCTAAACAATCTCAGCATTTAAATATATTTTTATTCAATTTTCATTATTTTACCACACACAGACAGTAATACAGAGAAAAAGGTCATCCATAATATATGTACAGTCACATGGCTGTTGATGAAGTCCAAGTAACTCCTCAGCCATACTATACTAGAAGTCCATAAGGCAGAGCCTACCATATTAGGTTCATGCTAAAAGACAAGAAGAATGACCTATTTCCCTTATAAACAAAAACATAAACAAAAAGAACAATACAGAAGCAACAAAGAGCAAACCACAAGTATCTATCCCTCCCCCCTCCCATTCCCCTCGCAGACCGCCTCCCAGACCGCTTAGTTATATGTACTATGTCAGCTGAGAAAAAAGTAAAGGCCTTGTCACCACAACATTCCAGGGAATTACCTGACACTTGGGAGTTTAAGTCTCCCTAGAGAGCCTGCCAGATCCGCTTTCAGGTACCATTCCGTCAAGCGGAATGGAGTGATGATTTGGGCTATTTCATGGTCCCTGAGGAAAGCGCATATGAACGACTTCCATTTGGAAATAAAATGCTTGGTTCTTTTGGACTTATATTGTTCTGTATCTAGTTGATCCATTTTAAGATAGTGTTTCACTTGAGCAACTAGATTTGCATTTCCAGGAAAATACATAGTGCTTGAAAAGAGCACCCCTTTACCAGTGACTTCCCTTTAAGAGAAACTTGGATCCCATTCCTTTAAGAGCGACATGGGTCCCGTCCCTATAAGAGTGACTTGGGTCCCATACCTTTAAGAGTGACTTGGGTCCCTTTAAGAGTGACTTGGGTCCCGTCCCTTTAAGAGCTACATGGATCCCTTTAAGAGCTACATGGATCCCTTTAAGAGCGACTTGGATCCCTTTAAGAGCGACCTGGGTCCCTTAAAGGGACCCAGGTCGCTCTTAAAGGGACCCAGGTCGCTCTTTAAAGGGAATCATTTTGCTCATAAAGGGACCAAGGTCGCTCTTAAAGGGACCCATTTTGCTCTTAAAGGGACATATTTCGCTCTTAAAGGGACCAAGGTCGCTCTTAAAGGGACCGATTTTTGCTCTTAAAGGGACATATTTCTCTCTTAAAGGGACCCAGGTTGCTCTTAAAGGGACCCAGTTCGCTCTTAAAGGGACATATTTCGCTCTTAAAGGGACCCATTTTGCCCTTAAAGGGACATATTTCGCTCTTAAAGGGACCAAGGTCGCTCTTAAAGGGACATATTTCGCTCTTATAGGGACCCAGGTCGCTCTTAAAGGGACCCAGGTTGCTCTTAAAGGGACATATTTCACTCTTAAAGGGACCCAGGTCGCTCTTTAAGAGCAAAATGGGTCTCTTTAAGAGTGAAATATTTCCTTTAAAGGGACCCAGATCACTCTTAAAGGGACCCATTTCGCTCTTAAAGGGACCCAGGTCGCTCTTAAAGGGACATATTTCGCTCTTAAAGGGACCCATTTCCCCCCTCAAGGGACCCAGGTCGCTCTTAAAGGGACCAAGGTCGCTCTTAAAGGGACCAATTTATCTCTTAAAGGGACATATTTTGCTCTTAAAGGGACATATTTTGCTCTTAAATGGACCCAGGTCGGTCTTAAAGGGACCCATTTTGCTCTTAAAGGGACATATTTTGCTCTTACAGGGACCCAGGTTGCTCTTAAAGGGAACCATTTTGCTCTTAAAGGGACATATTTCGCTCTTAAAGGGACCCAGGTCGCTCTTAAAGGGACCCAGGTCGCTCTTAAAGGGACATATTTTGCTCTTACAGGGACCCAGGTTGCTCTTAAAGGGACCCATTTTTCTCTTAAAGGGACCCAGGTCGCTCTTAAAGGGACCAAGGTCGCTCTTAAAGGGACATATTTCGCTCTTAAAGGGACCAAGGTCGCTCTTAAAGGGACCGATTTTTGCTCTTAAAGGAACATATTTCTCTCTTAAAGGGACCCAGGTTGCTCTTAAAGGGACCCAGTTCGCTCTTAAAGGGACATATTTCGCTCTTAAAGGGACCCATTTTGCCCTTAAAGGGACTTATTTCGCTCTTAAAGGGACCAAGGTCGCTCTTAAAGGGACATATTTCGCTCTTATAGGTATCCAGGTCGCTCTTAAAGGGACCCAGGTTGCTCTTAAAGGGACATATTTCACTCTTAAAGGGACCCAGGTCGCTCTTTAAGAGCGAAATGGGTCTCTTTAAGAGTGAAATATTTCCTTTAAAGGGAACCAGATCACTCTTAAAGGGACCCATTTCGCTCTTAAAGGGACCCAGGTCGCTCTTAAAGGGACATATTTCGCTCTTAAAGGGACATATTTCGCTCTTAAAGGGACCCATTCCCCCCCTCAAGGGACCCAGGTCGCTCTTCAAGGGACCAAGGTTGCTCTTAAAGGGACCAATTTATCTCTTAAAGGGACATATTTTGCTTTTAAAGGGACATATTTTGCTCTTAAATGGACCCAGGTCGGTCTTAAAGGGACCCATTTTGCTCTTAAAGGGACATATTTTGCTCTTAAAGGGACAAAGGTCGCTCTTAAAGGGAACCATTTTGCTCTTAAAGGGACATATTTCGCTCTTAAAGGGACCCAGGTCGCTCTTAAAGGGACCCAGGTCGCTCTTAAAGGGACATATTTTGCTCTTACAGGGACCCAGGTTGCTCTTAAAGGGACCCATTTTTCTCTTAAAGGGACATATTTCGCTCCTAAAGGGACCCAGGTCGCTCTTAAAGGGACCAAGGTCGCTCTTAAAGGGACATATTTCGCTCTTAAAGGGACCAAGGTCGCTCTTAAAGGGACCGATTTTTGCTCTTAAAGGAACATATTTCTCTCTTAAAGGGACCCAGGTTGCTCTTAAAGGGACCCAGTTCGCTCTTAAAGGGACATATTTCGCTCTTAAGGGGACCCATTTTGCCCTTAAAGGGACTTATTTCGCTCTTAAAGGGACCAAGGTCGCTCTTAAAGGGACATATTTCGCTCTTATAGGTATCCAGGTCGCTCTTAAAGGGACCCAGGTTGCTCTTAAAGGGACATATTTCACTCTTAAAGGGACCCAGGTCGCTCTTTAAGAGCGAAATGGGTCTCTTTAAGAGTGAAATATTTCCTTTAAAGGGAACCAGATCACTCTTAAAGGGACCCATTTCGCTCTTAAAGGGACCCAGGTCGCTCTTAAAGGGACATATTTCGCTCTTAAAGGGACATATTTCGCTCTTAAAGGGACCCATTCCCCCCCTCAAGGGACCCAGGTCGCTCTTCAAGGGACCAAGGTTGCTCTTAAAGGGACCAATTTATCTCTTAAAGGGACATATTTTGCTTTTAAAGGGACATATTTCGCTCTTAAAGGGACCCATTTTGCTCTTAAAGGGACATATTTTGCTCTTAAAGGGACAAAGGTCGCTCTTAAAGGGACATATTTCACTCTTATAGGGACCCAGGTTGCTCTTAAAGGGACCCAGGTCGCTCTTAAAGGGACATATTTCACTCTTAAAGGGACCCAGTTCGAGCGAAAAGGGTCTCTTTAAGAGCGAAATATTTCCTTTAAAGGGACCCAGATCACTCTTAAAGGGACCCATTTAGCTCTTAAAGGGACATATTTCGCTCTTAAAGGGACATATTTCGCTCTTAAAGGGACCCATTCCCCCCCTCAAGGGACCCAGGTCGCTCTTCAAGGGACCAAGGTTGCTCTTAAAGGGACCAATTTATCTCTTAAAGGGACATATTTTGCTTTTAAAGGGACATATTTCGCTCTTAAAGGGACCCATTTTGCTCTTAAAGGGACATATTTTGCTCTTAAAGGGACAAAGGTCGCTCTTAAAGGGACATATTTCACTCTTATAGGGACCCAGGTTGCTCTTAAAGGGACCCAGGTCGCTCTTAAAGGGACATATTTCACTCTTAAAGGGACCCAGTTCGAGCGAAAAGGGTCTCTTTAAGAGCGAAATATTTCCTTTAAAGGGACCCAGATCACTCTTAAAGGGACCCATTTAGCTCTTAAAGGGACCCAGGTCGCTCTTAAAGGGACATATTTCGCTCTTAAAGGGACCCATTTACCCCCTCAAGGGACCCAGGTCGCTCTTAAAGGGACCCGGGTCGCTCTTACAGGTACTTAGTTCGCTCTTAAAGGGACCCATTTAGAGCGGCTTGGGTCCCTTTATGAGCGACTTGGGTACCGTTCCTTTAAGAGCGGCTTGGGTACCGTCCCTTTAAGAGCAGCTTGGATCCCGTACCTGCTACATGGCTGCCTCAGCTCTGCTATTTTACTGACTGACCTCTGCTACTTAGAATGGTAAAGACCATTGCTCGGTTGCCATGACAATCTTACTCATGTCAGGGAGACAAAATGGTTAAGGACCTTCCATATATTACATCTTCTATTGGCCAATAGTGGACATGTGACTGTGGATGGTGTGATACATTGCCTGACAAGACCTTAGAGTTCCTATTGGCTGCTATATTTCAGCTATTTGCATATGTGCTGTGATTGGCTGTCAGCAGTTAGAGTGTGGCCATTATTTGCAATGGGCCATTATTTTCTATGGGAAATTTGGGGTCTTTAAACGTAAATTTCTTAAAAACGACAAATACGATCGAAACGAAAAATAGATAGCACACCACACACCGCCGAGGGCTTCGAAACGCAGTTTGAACGGAGTCTGTGCGCAAAGCGGTTCGGGCTGTATTACGCGCAGAAAAATGGCTGGAAGAAGAAACGGAAGAAGAAGAAGAAGAAGAATACGGATTACAATATAGGGATTTTCAAGCACTATAATAATCTCTGTTGTGGATGGAACCGTTGGCAGAAGCCAATTGGCCAGCAGGCATCGCTTTGCCACCAGAATAAATATACGCATTAAACATGAAATAGGATTATCCCCATCGGAAATGTGGAACAGTACTTTCTTGACTTGGACCTGTAAAGTCTGATGTATTTTAGACTCAAGTAGGTCTCTTAGATCAGACCAATATGTGTCCAGCCTAGGGCATGTCAGAAGACCGTGGAGAAGGTCGGTGTTGGGAGTCTGGCATCGCGGGCATGCCATCAAGCGATTAGGATCCGTGGGAGTAATAAGCAAGGAGAAGCCATATAAAGCATGGTGTATTATTTTGAACTTGGTCTCCCTCCACTGCTCATTCACCACGGCCGACCTAACACCACTCTTTAAAATGGCGGTGGTTAAGCCAGATTCCCCAAGCTTGCGTTCAACAATCTCAGCATTTAAAAGGTCAACAACAGGATGCAGCGCGATCGGTGCAGCCTGTCATTAACAGTGAGGGCCCGGCTGCTGATTGCAGCCAGCCCCCACCTGCTATAAAGTGCGCTCAGCTCCTGAGTGCGATTCATAGCACATCAGCGACTTCAGGGAGTATGGCTACGTCCTGGGTCGTCTGGTGACAGGCAGCCAGCGCATACCCCAATGTCCTAGGTCGTCTAGGGGTTAAAGGAGTTTTCCAGTCAAAATGTATATCATGGTTCACCTGACACCAGCGCCTATCAGCTGTTTGAAACCACTCTGCTCCGTTCATTGTGTAGTGGTAGCTATTTGTAACTGCAGCTTGGTTACTATTAACTTGAATGGGAGACAGGTAGTAGTCTTACTCACACTGGCAGATTTGTTACTGAACCCATCTGATTTGTTACTAATGACGTATCCAGTTGTAAAACCCTTAAGCCATATTTTATAACCCCCTATCTGGGCAGAACCATGGTACAGTACCTCTATTTCCCTAAGTTTGCAATTTTTTTAAATATAATTCTGGGGAAGAATAACTTGAAGCTCCTGAGCCCTCTCTACCATGGCTGCCATGTGATATATGTAACACTGTTTATTGTTATGTGGTAGGGGAGCTTTGGTTCCCTTTAAAGGGAACCTGTCACCCCCTGTGTCGGGGTGAAGGCCGATTGACCCCCCGCTAGAGCCCTTGATACTTACCCCATCTTGCCAAGCAGTCATTCTCTATGGGCGTCGGGCTCATCTTAGCAGTGCGTGCACCAGGCATCCGACGGGGATATCTCCATCCTGGGACCAGCTCCAGGAATGGGACTTGGCAAGATGGGGTAAGTATCCGGGGCTCTAGCGGGAGGTCGGAAGGCCTTCACCCCGGCATGGGGGGGTGACAGGTTCCCTTTAAGCATCATGACAAGGGGGCATTACCTACATCCAGAGGCAAATAGATCTCAAAGGTTGTTCCTGATCACAACAATTACCATGGCTCAATATTCTTTATTCAAGTGTTAAAAAATATTTTTATACATTGGACTGTCTGCTATTGGCGGATATTCTGTATATTTTTGTACAGTAGGGTTACTGGTTGGACTTTTTTTTTCAACCTTAGCAACTTCCTCTGTACCTGCTATGGCTATAAGCTACAGCACAGTGTGGTGGCACCATACGGTGGCCCTTGGATTGCCAATATACAAGCTTTACTCAGGCGGCTCTGTTGTGTGCTTGACACCTGACAGCTGCATTTTTACAAACTAAATATTCAATTACATTTTGTCACTATTAAAAAGCCTAGCCCGAGCGATACAAAGAGCCAGGGCGGCTTATAGAGCTTGTTTGCTCTGATCAAAGCTCATCACTTTAGAATTGCCGCACACACACACCAAGCCAGTGAAGCGATCCCGCACTAATGAGCTCTAATTGGAATGAAACAGTAATGTATCTCTTGACTTTGTTAACATGCAACCGCGCTTCTAAACTATGCGGATGGCGATAATTAGGAAACACGGGATGCAGAAAAATGGAACCATTATCATCATCATAGGGATAAAAAACGGACTCCGGGGAAGGTTGCAAAATTATAGTAAAAAAAGATGATTGCACCAAAAAAGGATTATCTACAAAAACATAGTACGGTGCTTCATTTCCCCCCCATTTTGTAGTAGACTCTGTTAAAGATGTGGGGGACATTTATGAATGGTCTGCCTGAGGCGTACGCCAGGGAGAAGGTGCAGATTCTCCCTTTTTCCCTGGCGTACAAACGCTCACCCAATGGGCGGGCTGGGTGAGCATGGGGGGATGTGCCAAGGCGGGGAGGAGGCATAAATCATGATCCAAATCTATACCTGCTGGATGCAGGTGTAGATTCAGTACGCCGGGCTAGGTTCGGTCGCCCGGCCGGCCGGATTTACTAAGAGGCGTGCCAGTTGTTTGATTTACTAAGAGGCGTACGCTCCGGCCGGGATCCTATAGCAAATAATGCTATGTTCCACCCCACAAATTTACGGCTGTAGTTCTGCGGCGAGAACTACGGCCGTAGATTTATGTAGTGTGAACATAGCCTTAGGGTACCTTCACACGTACTGTATTCGCAGCGGATTTTACACCGCGAGTTTGCAGCGAAATCCACTGCGAATTCTGGTAGAGTGAAGTTCTGTGAGGTTACATATCCGCAGCAAATTTTCATTCTGCTGCAGATATGTAACCCGTCCCCTTTAACCCCACGCCGTCCGAAGCCCGCAGCCCCGGCCCGGAGCATATATTACATGCTCGGCGCCGCGTGACGTTCCCGGTTCCCCTCGGTCCCCATCAGCCAATCAGTGTACGGCAGCACTGACTGGCTGAAGGGGACCGTCGGGAGTCGGGATCCTCACACACAGCCGCGGTGCCGAGCAGGTAATGTATGCTCCGGGCCAGGGGGCTGTGGAGGGTTAAAGGGGCCGGGTTACATATCCGCAGCAGATTCAATATTCCGCTGCGGATATGTAACCCCATAGAACTTAACACTACATGGATTCACAGAGGATTTCACTGCAAAATCCTTAGGGTGCATTCATGCAATCAGATTTTATGGTGCCAATTTGATGCTGTGTTTAGTTATTTAGATTAAATCTGCAGCAGATCCTGTACGTGTGAACACACCCTAAGGCTAGGTTCACACTGTGTAAAAACAACGGTCGTATTTCATAACAATGGCCGTTGTTGTACATCTTTTTGTTCCCACTCTATACTGTATCTGGTTATGTCTCTTTTAAAAATGCACCTGCACTGGGTTTTCGGCACAGCGGCATGTTGGATTCAGTGATCTGTGGAGAATTGCACCCTTCAATATGTGGAGGATGCAGTAGAAATATCACCTAGTGATCTTAACTTGTACTGATGTGCAGATGAACTAATTCTTAGCTGACTTTCTGAAAGTCATTTGTTAGGCAACTCCTGGGATTTTCTGCCTTGACTGAACACAGGCTACAGGATTGCAGCAATGGAAACGTATGGCGTAGAGTGCTGACTAAAGACAACAGCACAATGTCACCAGTCTGATAATAGTTGTCTGAAACACCATTTTTATTTTCTTAAAGGACAACTCCAGACAGAGTGTATTTTTGTAAAAGTGTTGGGGAGGCGCGCCGCCGCTCTGGTCCCCCAGGTCCTGGCTGCTTCCTTGTTTGAAAGGGGATCGGGGCTGTGACGTGTCAGGGACTCTGAGCAAGTCAGTGGCCGAGGGGACCCCATTATAGCTGCTGACTGGCTGAGCGGCCCTGACACGTCACCACCTGGGTCGCCTCTAAGAAGACCTACAGTACAGGTAGTGTTGGAAGGGGCTTGATAGAGACAACCCTGCTATAGACACAGTCCTTGATTTCAAAATCTAGAATATGTTATCCAGATGAGACACTACAGGCTTGGTGGTTTCAGGACAGGTGGTTACAGTTGTTCTACCCAGGACCTTTTGTATGCAGTCTCCAATTGAACAGATGTCCCCATTTCAGGACTACCTCTTACCATTGCATGGCCAAAAATTTAACTGATAGTTATTACAAGTACAGTAGTACCTTGGTTTAAGAGTAACTTGGATTGAGAGTGTTTTGCAGGAAGACCTCACAGTTTTTCAAAATTATAACTTGGTTTAAGAGCATTGCTTTGGTTTAAGAGTTCACCGTATGGGGAGGAAGGAAAAGTCGGGGAGGGGTAAGGTCTACAAGGCTCGGTCAACGGCACTGTACCCAGGAAGTCTATCTCACTTATCAAATCATAGTGGATTCACTTCAGGCTGGGGCTTGCATCAGGGGACAAGACTGTGGAGGCAATCTCTCCATAGCTGTGACCCCTCTCTTCCTGGACAGAGAGTGTTGCTATACAGTGTGCACATCTGCCCTGCTCATTCCTTCATGCTCCCTGCAGTCTCTGTGAGCCCTTGTGTTTTCCATCCTCTCCATTCCTGCTATAATATACCTGCAATTACATTCAGCCATACACACTGCTGCTATAATCTGCCTGCACTTACACTCAGCCATTCACACTGCTCTATAGAAAAGTTTCTCTCACTGTCCTCCTGCACATCGCTGTCATTCTCGGTCCATGCTGAACAAACACCCCTTTCCCGTTGCTGTCATGTGACCACACAGACCTCTGACAGCAGCCCGGCTTCTCTATTCTAGCCTGTTGTACTACAATACTGCATTATGCGGATCTGCATCCCCATTACAGGTAATTTGGTCATTTCTAACACTGACCTATAAGCAGAATAATAGAGCCCACCAATCTTCATAAAGCACAGGTCCTTTAATGGTAATAACATATTTCCATGTATGAGGGTTTATTTGAACTCAGTGCTAATCGAAATTAGACATTGGCATTACCAACAAAAAAAAACATTACTTAAAGGTTTGTGGACCAAATTTATAATATAATTATATACATGTTTAAACTTATTTTTACTATATTATTATATATTATATCATTATACTATTTGTAATTTTTTCTTACAGAAATGGAGAGATGGTATTTTATATTCATCAGCTAGATTGCATGATTGGGAAAAGCCAATGAAAAACAATTCATGAACGTCTTAAGCTCTTTGCACTTGGCCTCCCGAGCGACATGGTAGTTGGAATTGAAAGTAGAAAGCAAATCATTATTATTATATTCATCAGTGTATTAAGACCATGGCAATGCATTGTATTACATGATGCAACTGGGGTAGCTACAAGTAAGCCGTCACCGGGGGCTGATTAGCACTTCTTGTACAGAACTTCTAATAATGACACACAGCCGCGCTGAACCGCAATTGTTTTCCTCTACAAAAAATATGTTTTCTTCAAATGAGTTTACAGTTTTGTTACTCTTGCTGAAACTATTGTAACAATGTCAAATGTGTATTTGTGGTCAAATTCTAATTGCTAATTCTTAAAACTATAATTCACAATCAGGACTTAAAGGGAACGTTTGCTTTAACATATGTATTGTCCTCCTTGTGGAGACCGCCGCAGGCAATGCTCCCTGGGAAGACATATGCAAATTTTCTCTCCATTAGAAAGTTGTTTTTCTAGTGCCATTTAGAGGTAGCTACTCTCTATCACTATTTGATTTTTTTCTAATGCAAATCATTTTTGATTCTTGTGTCATTCACTAGCGATGGCCAGTTCTTGTGTTCTGACTTACCAACGTGCTCTGGGACCGGTGCAGGATGGTGAGGCTTGAGAGGACCATTGGCCAAGGTCCTTTACCTTATTATACTTGAAGTGCTCACAATAAAGTCCGGTGGTGGTGGTGTGTGTGGGGGTGGGGGGGGGCAAAAATCATGACAGGCAGGCGGTGGGGGGAACATATTAAAAAGACACTACGCTTACCTGTCCGTTACCTGTGCGTTATGCTGCATGTCCAAGCTCCCATACCCCACCGGGTGTTATCTTTTCCTGGGTTCTAGATATGTCACGACCTGGCTGAAACGTCACAAGCGGGTGGGATTTAGCTGGCTCAGCCAGTCAGTGACTGCAGTGGTGTACCGCCCCAGTCACTGACCGGGGTATACATCAGCTGGGTACATAGTTGTAGACTTGAATATTACTTGTAGACTTGAATATTACAAACCATCAGTATAATTTGCTGTAAGTCTGAGAGGCAATGCTGTCCGTAGGTTAGCTGGTAACCTGTGCAAACCTACTGTATCTACCCAACCTAATGTTACATATTGTGCTCATTTCATTTTATTATAAAGCGGTAGGTTAATCATATCCTAGTAAATGATGGGCACATGCTGGGCCTGGTAATACGTGTCGTCAGAAATACTGCTGTCATTACATCGTATACACAACTGCTCTCTATTCATTATAGCATTACTTCTCTTATATACTCAGCAGTGTTCAATTAGGTTTCCAGATAAACTGGACAAATAAACCCTGAAAGTCATAAGTTCTACAGAAAACAATAGCTACTAATATCAATTTATTAGAGGTAACAGTTCTGGAGTGAAGCTTTACCAATAATGGAGCACCCCTTTAAATTGAAGGATACCAGCAAGTTTCTGAGAATAAAGATTGCATATAATGGTAGTTGGCTGACATACTGCCTTGTGCAGCAGGGCGAGATAGTTTGAAAACTGAATCCCAAAATTAGATGCCATAACACTATGTATTAGTGAGATTTCTAAAGCTATATGCGAGGGACTACTTTCTATGTAGGTCAGTGGAGGGATACAGGAGAAGTAAGCTGTGTAAATAGGAAGTTAATAAAGAGTGGAATGCATTTCAGTCCTGGGAAATACAGCTGTTTCCTGGTCACATGAGCACACTGGGGCCCAACCACAGAAAGTGAGAACACCAGAGTTGTAGAGTGGCTATTAAAAAGGCTAAAAAAGGTGATAATGACCCCCGAGAGAGGATAGTATTTTAATAGTGGTTTATTACTTCAGGGATTTATTTTTTTTATTTCATAATTTTAGGATTTTATCAAGCATATAGGAATATCTCAGGAATGGGTGGGGGTGCTGGGTCATGAGTGCTTCATGGTACAAGAGGGGTGCTAACATACATTCTGCCATGGCCTGAGTGTCTAGATACAAAACACATTATTTGCCCCAAGTGAAGAAAAATCTACCTTTAAAGGGGTAGTGCTACAACCACAGGGGAAAGTAGGTATTACACAATGTCCATTCATATCAATGGGTTGTCCGTCTAATGCAGGACAGGGCTAGTCCTCCAGGGAGGGAGACGCTCTTTGTAGCTGCTTTCCATTCAGTCCCAAGAGATGAGGATCCCGATCTGACTTTAGTAACTGAAAATTAGGATATATGGAAATGAGTTTAGTAAACCAAGCGGCGCCTTTGAGCGCTTTCTAATAATAACAACATCAACACTATCCAGGACGGAAAAAAAAAATTGTACAAATTTTTCTTCAATGTTTTCCGAATGCAATCAGTCTAATATGCCCTTTCTGCGGACTGAACAAGGCAATTAACTTTCAGCGTTCCTCGCTTTTATTATCTACATGGTCTGATGACCTTTCCCTTTAATACTTGTCAGAAGGAATATTACTGGATGGAAGAATAGTCACACTTTTATGTTTAACTTAATTAAATGACAAAGTAACAACAATAATCTTTAGGCAGAAAATGTTTCTAATGTTTTAAGCTCTTGAAGATTAAAAAAAAATAATAAGTGGCTTAAAATGGCGACAGAAGAATAGAAGGCGGAAAAACCGCGAGCGTGTTTGAATAGAGTCCCATCTAGTTATATACGCTGAGTTGAACCCATTAGAAAAGTCGAATTAACAGAATTAATGGATGAAGCTGCAATTTTCTTTATTTCCCTAATAGTAAAGAGTACGAAAATAAATTATTCTAAAGTTTAAGTCCTAGAAATTAGCTTTTTTTGTGAAACATTTTAATATTCTAGTTGGTCTTTTCTGGGTTTTCTTGGTCTCTTTACTGTGATGAGGGAACCATTTTGGATACGCAAACCTGATCAACCACAGGTCCACTCATCACTACTGTTGCGCTTTGTCGTGGAAAATTGACAAAATGAACAACAGTCTGCCTCTTAGGGGGCATATCATTCCAATTTAACCCCCGAGGACCAGATTGTTCTCTGTTGGGAGGGGAATTATACTTACTATCCTCATCTCGAGACTTTGGCTTGGCAGAAGTGGAGGGTTATACTGTTATACTTACCAGCTTCTCAGTTCGGCTGAGGGGAGGGGAGCATTCTACTTACCATCCTTGGTTTAGCTCTAATCCCCGTGATCTGAGATGAGGATGGTAAGTACAATCACACCCCCTCCCAACACAACACAGTCTGGCCCCCATGAGGTTAAGGGGGAAAGTGGGAATGCTATGCATCTTCACTTAACCCCCTGGGGGCCAGACTGTACTCCATCCGCTGTGCTTAGCATACTTTGCCTGCCCCAGTAAGGAAGGGATAGGGCAAAGTATCCCCACCTAACCATCTTGGAGCAAGATTGGGGGGGGGGGTAGTCAATTACATTTAACCTCATGGGCTCCATTCTTTTCTCTTCAGCAGACCCGGGAGATAGCACTTTACACCATTGCAACCACTAATTGGCTGAATGCAGAGTGCAGGAGCCAATTGGCACACAGCAGGAGCAGGCACTAAATGCTGCTCTTGCTGAAGATAGAAGACTCAGAACCCAGAAGTGTAAGAATGATTGACTACATGCCCCTCCCCCTGTTTGCTTTCAACAAGCTTTTATTTAATATCCTAACTATTTAACGGGCAAACTTTAAAAATGAAGGTTGTACCTGAACACACAGATTTGGGCACCAATCTGGACTTTATGACTAGTGTACTAGTGTTAAAGGAGAAGTCCGGTGAAAATTTTTATTAAAAAATTTTATTGCCCCCCAAAAGGTATACAAATCACCAATATACACTTACTACGGGAATGCTTATAAAGTGTTTTTTCCCTGCACTTACTACTGCATCAAGGCTTCACTTCCTGGATAACATGGTGATGTCACTTCCTGGATAACATGGTGATGTCACTTCCTGGGTAACATGGTGATGTCACTTCCTGGATAAAATGGTGATGTCACTTCCTGGATAAAATGGTGATGTCACGCCCCGACTCCCAGAGCTGTGCGGGCTGTGGCTGCTGGAGAGAATGATGACAGCGAGATGCTCAGTGTCCCTGCAGTGCTCTGTGTCCCTCAGTGTTCCCCTGCCATCATCCTCTCCAGCAGCCACAGCCCGCACAGCTCTGGGAGTTGGGTCATGACTTCACCATGTTATTCAGGAAGTGACATCACCATTTTATCCAGGAAGTGACATCACCATGTTATTCAGGAAGTGACATCAACATGTTATCCAGGAAATGACATCACCATGTTATCCAGGAAGTGACATCACCATTTTATCCAGGAAGTGACATCACCATTTTATCCAGGAAGTGACATCAACATTTTATCCAGAAAGTGAAGCCTTGATACAGTAGTAAGTGCAGGGAAAAAAAAAACACTTTATGTGCATTTCCCATAATAAGTGTATATTGGTGATTTGTATAACTTTGGGGGGTGGGGCAATACAATACTTTGATAAAAAAAAATTCTCTGGACTTTCATAACCCATTTCATAATAGTTACAGTGTCCAAGGCTGTTGGTATGAGCCAGGGTGCAATACCCTCCTCACATAAAGGGGGCGCTGTTTGGTCCATACAGTATTTTTATGACTCATCAGTGGAGAGTGGCCTACTGTTCTCTCCCAGTTGTCTTCCACCTTATTGGGTCATAACCAAGGGCAAGAGGATATACACACAAAGCCTGCACATGGAGGATTAGTAAGTTACCGATATCGCCTTCAAAATCATCGTCCCAAGCTAATGTGGCTTGTAGAAGAGCAAGCTATATAAACGTGTGTATGTGTATGGAGATATACTGTATATATATTTTATTTAATGTACTCAAAGCAGTGGGAACAACCTTGTCCCTTTCCCCGCCAGCGTTAATAATTGTCACTGGCCAAAACATTACCGGCATAATCTATAGATTCCCAGCGTTATCTCTGGATGCACAAAGGCACATAATCTTTATCGAGCCTGTAAGACTGATGTTCGGCCGGATATTTTAAGCATACAAGATTTGTCTGGAAATAAACAGATCATTTCGTTAAATGAGAATGTAGTCGGCTGGTGGATTCAGGTGATGGATATAAATAATGTAATAGCCGTGATTTATCAAAGAGAGAGAAACCTCTGCGATGGCGGAATGGGACAATATATTACTCTACATGGATGTTTACTGTGAGCACCAGTGATAGCCTCAGATACAGGCCAGATTGCAGCTACAAGCTCATAAATGACAGCGTGAAAGCGGAAAGACTAAGCATACGTTCAGACAGGGCTAATGCGGGCCTAGTGTAGCTATTACCGCTGTACGTCCAAAAACACCAATATAGTAATACAAGTAAGATACTCTGCTACAATGGTCTAACTTGGTACCCTCAGGTCTTGCCACCATAATGATGTTACAACATGATCACATTATAACAGGCCACAAAAGGACTAAAACATACAATATATAGTATTAACCCTTTGATGACCACTCCAATTTTTGTGCTTTTGTTTTCCCCCCCTTGTGTTTAAAAGGCCACAGCGCTTGCATTTTTTTTCCACCTACAGACCCACATTAGCCCTTTTTTTTTGCAACACCTTTTGTACTTTGCAAGGACAGACTTAATTTTTTTTTCATAAAACATGCACTGTAACAAAAAAAAAAAATATTTGACCAATTGAAAAAAAAAAATTGGTGAAATAAAAAAAAAAAAAGTTAAGTTTTTTTTATTTGGGGATGGGGGATGAGTGGGTTCCTGTTAACACCGTTCACCTTATGGTAAAGCTGACATGTTTCCTTAGTAAGTATGATTACAAGGATAGGCAACTTAAGTAACTTAAAAAAAAGGGTTTTTTTTAACTGTTTTTAAAATTGCTATTAGCATCCTTATAACAGTTTTATTTTTTGGTCTATGGGGCTGTGTGAGGTGTCATTCTTTACATAATGATCTGTAATTTCTATTGGTACCTTATTTGCATATATACGACTTTTTGATCGCTTTTTATTACATTTTGCATCTTGCCATTTTTTTTACGCTTATGCCGTTTACCTTGTGAGATCAGGAATGTGATAATTTAATAGTTCGGGCGATTAAGCATGTGGTGGAACCAAATATGTTTGTTTGTTTGTTTATAAATTAATTAATTTATTTATTTACTTACTTTTATATATAAAAGAGGAATAGGGGTGATTTAAACTTTTATTATGGGAAAAAAAAAACCTGGAAGACTTCTATGTTAACTATACTGATCTCTCATAGAGATCAATGCTACAGTATACATATGTACTGCATTGACCAACAATGAGATCAGTGCTCAATTACTATGGGCTACTGGAGCCCTTTGTAATTGAACACCAAGCCAGGATCAGCGTCATTGTGGCACTTAGGTCCAGCTCGGACAGAAGCAGGGATCGTCCCTCTGCAATCGCATCACAAGGTGAGGAGGGAGCATCCCACCACTAGTCCACCAGTTGAGGGGTTTCAAAGCTATTTAAATGCAGAGGTCAGTTTTGACAGCTGCATTTAAATGCCTGTGGTGTGGCGATCAGCCTGTTCCCGCTAATAGCCATGGTGTCCTGTGGCCCCCCCTCTGAACTCCCCCACTGGCCCCAGGATGTACAGGTACAACCTGTACAGGGGGTCATGAGGGGGTTAAACCATAAAACCTTAACATTCACCAATCCTCCTATTATGGGGAGTAGGGAGCATGCTCAGACATTGGACATAAAGAAGTTTGCATCATAAACAGTGGGTGGTGGATACTGATGAGTGAACTTACTGAATGTTTGGCATCTGACTCCCGGTTGCTTGGAGAAGTTGGATGCAGCCCAAGGGAGTATCGGAAAACATGGATACAACCATAGACTGTAGGCTATTTCAATGTTTTCCTGGCAGCCCTTCTCTATACAAGTTCGGACAAACCCAAATGTTCCGTAAGTTTATTCATCACTAGGGGTGGATACTATCGGCATTTCACTCTCACCATCACTGACCAGCATCGGAGATCATTTTAGTGCCAAGATCAATAAGTTGGTCATTAGACAGGTACCAGTCCTGCATAGTTTCCAATTGGCATCCTTTCAGCACAATTGTGAGGTGCTGACTGGTTTCCTATAACTAGTAGACCATTAATCTGACAATACACTGCAATACAATAGTGTTGCAGTGTACCGTACAAGTACATTTCTACTGACTGTACAAGTCTGCTAAGCCCACACATTTTTTTTCCTACTTTTTAAAAATTTTAACTAGACTGCGAGGGACACCAGAGAGGCTGCAACAGGTCAAGTGGAGAGCAAGGAGAGGTAAGCATTATCAAAGGGTGTAAAATATGCACTATTGTTAACTTCCCATAGAAACCAATCGAAGCTCAGCTTTCAGCTTTCAGCTTACACCAGTGTGTATTTTACACCCTTTAATAATTCTGGGCCCACATTATATATATATATATATATATATATATAATCATTTATATCTTATTATCTAATACCAATTATCTTATATTTATTATATATTAATTATTATACTAATTATATATAATATAACTATAATTATTGATTTTCATAATATTTATATATGTAAATATAATTATTTTTACAACTTCTATTATTATTAAAGAGGAGATGGGATTGGTTGCTATGGGCAGTCTACACCAGTGTGTATTTTACACCTTTTAATAATTCTGGGCCTACATTTTATATATATATATATATATATATATATATATATATATATATATATATATATTTATCATTTATATCTTATTATACATATTTATTATATATTAATTAATATACTAATTATATATAATATATCTATAATTATTGATTTTCATAATATGTATATACGTAAATATAATTATTATTACAACTTATTTTGTTATTATTATTATTATTATTATTATTAATAATAATTTTATTATTATATTGTTACATGCTTGCAAATGATACAATAAATTTCCCCAGAAATTAACCTATTCAATACGTATTTTATAATCCTGGTCTGAATATCTCCACCACCATTAAACTTATATGATGTATTGATCTTCTTGGTTTTAAAAAATGCACTAAGATGGAATAATTTATAACAGAATAGACGGGATGTGCTGGAGCCCCCCGCGGCTGTTTATACGTGGGGTTGTAGTTTTCTCACTGTTTGTATGTAATCCTATTTCCATCCTCCTCCCTTTCTTGCCTCCAAGTTTTTAGAGCAGGATGTGTTGCAGATCTACACAGCGGGGAATAAAACCTAGAACTGACACATTCAGTTCTCCGAGCGTTACAGCATTTGGGAGGATCTTTCACGGATAGATCTCCATGGGAGGTCAAAAGAAAAGAAATTCAGGCAAGATATGGGTTTCTACAGATAAATCACCATATACCGTATGTGCACTCTGTGAATCCGACATTGAATGAGAATTAGTCTTTCTGTTAGGTTAGTCTGCTTCTTGTCAATGTCGTATTGTCTACGGCCGATAAAACCTACAAGGAGCATTGTCATCTAAAAAAAAAAAAAATCCATTGACAGTTCTACGGCTATTCACGTTACTTAAAAATACAGGCATGTATTAAAGGGGTACACTCATCTGGTGCGTCCACTAGATAGAGCTCCTACTTCTGGGACCTGAAACTATCTTCAGGTCATTGCTACCAGAGGTAGGTGGGAAGCTAAAAACAGCCAAAGATGAATTTTTAAAGCACGTGGTGACTTAAATGGGAGTTGTAAAAAAGGTCTAGTCCGTGAGCTATGCTGTTTATGTAACCTTCTGTGTAATTTCCATTGACTATAATGGGATAGCCTGTGAACTATAATGTATAAGTAATAGAGATGAGCACAACCCTGCTGTAGCCTTTGATTGGCTGAGTGGCTAGTTCCATGAGCCAATCCCAAACCTGGAAGTGCTGTGTAGAGATCTCTGATATTGGTGGCAGAGCAGGAGCATGGAAGGTGAGTATGGATTTTTTTTTCCCTTTTCTTAGTATTTGTCTGAACACCAGTTTAAATACAACAGTTATTGACTGAATAACCCCTTTAAAGAGGAAAAACCTATCTGGGAGAATTATGGCATAAACCAAGGAAGACAAAAACAGCGAAGGGCAACAAGTTACACAATTGGCCTAACTCCAAGTGACTTTATTGGGAGTTGAGAAAATGGAGTAGTCCTATGAGCTACATTGTGTCTGTAACTCCCAGATTTAGCTAGTTGAATGCAGCCCTAGGGAGTCGTGAAATACTAGGAGTTATCCTGGCAGTAACTCATCTTTTTTTAAACTCGTGTTCAAAAAAATACGACTACAACAACAACTACTACTACTACTACTACTATTACTACTACTACTACTAATAATAATAATAATAATAATAATAATAATAAAAACTCTTATACTCACCCTCCAAGCTCCCGCTCCACCATCAATATCATGGATCTCTGCACAGCACTTCCAGGTTTGGGATTTGTTTACTCAGCCAATCAATGGCTAAGGCAGGACACTCAAGAATGCTGCAGAACAGGATTAAAACTCTGTGATACTGGATGCAGGGGAGTGAGGGAGGTAAGTATATTGAAGTGCTCCAGGGGACAGTAAACATGTACTTATCTGCTACCTGTCCCACTCCCATAGCTAAAAGTGCCAGTTATGCCAATGGATTTTATTGTTTTCTGTCCCAACACATACAAAGCTCTCTATAACTGGCCACAGAGGGGGCCTGGTTTAGAGAATGAATGGCTAAGTAAACCATGGGTCTCTAAACTGCGGCCCTTCAGCTGTTGCAAAAAAACAATTCCCACCATGCCAAGACAGCTAAAGCTTTGGATTTGCTGTCCAGGCATGATGGAAAATGTAGTATTGCAACAGCTGGAGGGCTGGAGTTTGGAGACCCATGAAGTACACATTTTTTATGTGTCAAGGGAGAAAACAAAAGAAACGTCAGTGACGCTGGCGCTGTTGATGGAATATTGGTCGCCAATGAGTACAGGGTGTTTAATTATACCATGAGAACTTATAAATGTAATTTTTTTTCTCCAAACAATTCCCTTAAGGTCAATCTCTTAGACAGTCCCTAGAGCATGGATTGGGAACCTTTGCTTTTGCCATGCCTGGCTTGCAACCGCAGAAGAGCCGCAGGTTCCCCATCTTTACCATTTAAGTATGGAGGGAACGGGCAAACACTACAGCCTTGAAGACACCAGAACTCAGTTCTTCAAGGCAACAATACTAAGGAGCCTAAGGTTTTCATCCTTCTCGTCCCACCTTAGTGGAATTTAGTCTTTGCTGAAGGGATTCCCAGGTCATGGCTCTCAGAGTAGTCTCTAAACACCGGCAGCTGTCAGATGGCTGGAACGAGACTAAACCTAGATGACAGAAGCAGATGGTCGACCAAAATCAAAACCAGCATTTGCATCACAACATTTCATTCATATGTAACAAGGCTAAAGTCTAAAGACAGAAGCGAAGAAGCTAAGAAAGTGGATGGATTTAAAGAAACGCCCAGCAAGTCATGTATGTTACCATTAGAGATGGTATCGTATGAACCTGAACTCTCGGCGTCTGATTCCCGCTGTCTGCAGCCTCCGTGAAGAGGGTGGATATTGCCTACTGTCAACCTATGAAGAACATGTCTACATACATTTGTATCCTAAATGGTCTTACTATCACTGTGCACAAAAAGTATACAGCATACAAGTGACTTCATGAGCTCCAAACTATCATTAGAGCCTATAGAAGACTATGACCTCCTGATATGCAGAGTACAGATTATATATACACTTACTATTTACTTATGTGACTTTTTTTTTTGCTCTTCTTTGGTTGTGACCACCTTAGGGAGACGGTCGAGCATGCACAGATCAACTGTTGATTGCTCACTAATCTCTACTTTTTATGCAGGTAATGGGAATTTTGAAAGAGTAGATGCTCTGTTGCATGGAAACATTAAGGTCACAGTTCAGAAAGGAAACCAGGAAGTGATCAAATCCATAGGGGAGAAGAACATTAAAGTGATGTAGCTCATTATACCTAAAAACAAACACATTTGTACTCCTTTGCCTATATGCAGTACCTATCTAATTTACCAGCTTTGGGATGACCCCTTTTTCTGGTGGACTAGAAAAACCCTAGAAATGAGTATCATAATTTATCCCAATTAGCTCTAGTAATTGGTTCCAAATGGGGATGTCATCGGCTGGACCTTTGGAAACAATTTATTAGGCTTTGTACCCTTATGAGTAGTGCTGAGAAGATCTGTCAAACTGTTCGGGTTCGGCAAGGTTGTCCAAACTCAAAGCCTCTACGTTTGATTCCGCATGGCTGCAGAAGTTGGATGACACCAGAGTCCGGGTAAACATGCATACAGCCATAGGCCATAGGCTGTATCCATGTTTTTCTAGCAGTCCTTGGGCTAAAGCTAACTTCTACAGCTGTAGTGAATCCAGTGCCCAGCATTTTGGGTCGGAAAACCTTGCCGAACCCATGACAGGTCCACATATAACTACTCATGAGCCAATTCATCCCTAGAGAAAGGCATCAAACTTTCTGATGATGTCATCAGTCCTGAGAGCCAGCCTTCTGGAGGGTAAATATGGTTGTGGGAATAAATTGCTGTCACCACCGTCTTCTAACTGCTAAAGTTGTCTCTCCCGGAACCTATTTTTGGAGGATTTGTACTCTCATGAGCCACTCATTACCCAGAGAAGACAACCACACTTTCTGATGATGTCCTCACCACCCCCTCTATGTGAAAGGCAATTTTTATTTTATTATTATTTATTATTTTTATATATTTTTTCCCAGTAATTTCCTTTAATTACATCTCCATACAATCTCTATCCCCGTTTCTGCTGCATTGCATCCTGCCACTGCCCGACTTCCATTCAGTTCCGAGGCCGAGATTTACTTATTTGCGGTACATGCCGGAATTTCATAAGCAGCGCTTAATTAATATATTATTAAAGAGGAGCGCAGTGGAGGGAATAGGAGCAGATGTTTTATTTCACTGCACATTGCGTGATTCTTTAGCCTTACAATCAAGGAATAAGTTGCCGAACATTATAGGGCAAAACAAGTTATTTTAAAATGTACAACTAAAGAACCATCTGCTCCAGTACACATCTAACACATGGACAGCTTCTCGAGTGAATGATAGCTGGCACTTCTTGGAGCTGAGCACCAGTGGGGGAGATGATAGAGGTTTTATGTATTAAAAAGAATGGCTGATATCTCCATTTAATATTTCAGGGACTGTGGAGCATAAATAAAATATATTGGTGATTATTTAGTCACTGTTAGAGCTCGGTCCCGAAGGCAATCATGGAGCTGTCTGCTGCACACACCCTGCGCTATACATTATCCGGAACCGTGACGCTCAATAGGTCTTTATGGGCGCGTTTCTAGTTTTGGGGTTAATAGTTTGTAAAGCTCTACAGCCTGACAGACATAGTGATGTCATAGTACAGGGAAAATACACACAGTGATGTCACAGTACGGGGATAATACATAGTGATGTCATAGTACAGGGATAATACACACAGTGATGTCACAGTACAGGGATAATACACAGATGTCACAGTACAGGGATAATACACACAGTGATGTCACAGTACAGAGATAATACGCAGTGATGTCACAGTACAGGGATAATACGCACAGTGATGTCACAGTACAGGGGGGATAATACACACAGTGATGTCACAGTACAGGGATAATATACACAGTGATGTCACAGTACAGGGATAATACACACAGTGATGTCACAGTACAGAGATAATACACACAGTGATGTCACAGTACAGGGATAATACGCACAGTGATGTCACAGTACAGGGATAATACACACAGTGATGTCACAGTACAGGGATAATACACAGATGTCACAGCACAGGGATAATACACAGTGATGTCACAGTACAGGGATAATACAGTGATGTCACAGTACAGAGATAATACGCACAGTGATTTCACAGTACAGGGATAATACACACAGTGATGTCACAGTACAGGGATAATACACAGATGTCACAGTACAGGGATAATACACACTGTGATGTCACAGTACATGGATAATACACAGTGATGTCATAGTACAGGGATAACAGTGATGTCATAGTACAGGGATAATACACACAGTGATGTCACAGTACAGGGATAATACACACAGTGATGTCACAGTACAGGAATAATACACAGTGATGTCACAGTACAGGGATACTACACACAGTGATGTCACAGTACAGGGATACTACACACAGTGATGTCATAGTACAGGGATAATACACACAGTGATGTCACAGTACAGGGATAATACACACAGTGATGTCACAGTACAGGGATAATACACACAGTGATGTCACAGTACAGGGATAATACACACTGATGTCACAGTACAGGGGATAATACACACAGTGATGTCACAGTACAGGGATAATACACACAGTGATGTCACAGTACAGGGATAATACACACAGTGATGTCACAGTACAGGGGATAATACACACAGTGATGTCACAGTACAGGAGATAATACACAGTGATGTCACACCACGTAAGAGTAATCTACAAAATGTTTCAGTATCTATGAATAAAATAAAAAACTATGTGACACTAATGCTATTAATTCTATCTCAGAGGGCATATTTCTTTTTGTTTTGGGCATTCTCAGTTGGAGAGCTAAGACAGCATAAAAGATCTGACAAATCCACTTTAAGTTTATAAAGCCTGAATAGCAGATCATCAATCAACTAGCTGTAGACCATGTCAGGACATGAAGCCATTAGACAGTTCATTTAACTTTGCATACATCCACTCTCCATTACCCCATTAGATATCCAATAGAAGTGAAGCCATACTAAGTCTATAGGATAAAGCAGGGCGTTCTGGAATGAATTTAATAGCTGTTTTTGTCATTTTAGACCATTTGAGCATATCCTCCAGGGATGGACACCATTCATGTACAGAGCCCCGGTAAATGGGGAGACCACTGTCACTATAAAAACATCTCTCATAATTGTCCTTTATTGCAATAGGAGATGTAACATACAGGCAAACTGTGAGGCTACAATGAGGACTTTGCACAGCTAAGGTGTCAACTCTTTGGTTCCTTTGGTGGATTCCCTATGTCCACAGGAACTACATTGTCAGGGGATGTGCATATCATATCCCAGGTACGGTAAGTGGACCATTGGTACCAGAGAAGAAGAACTTGTGGCCCTCAATCTTCTGTAAAACTCCATCATGCCTAGTTGGTCAACGCTTTGGCAATACATACTTGGGAATTGAAGTCCTGCAACATCTAGAAGGCCAAAGGTTCCCCTGCCCTGCTCTATAAAATGACCATCCTATTTTACCTTAAAAAGGAACACAAGGGAGCACAAGATCTTTATCCTTGACCCTCAAGAAGGTTTGTTGCCATCTCCAAAATTGTCTTTGGTCACCGGCAGCTGCAAAAAAGCTGGACTGGAAGCGAGTATTGGAACAGGCTGGCATCATAATTAGGGAAAAGCAAATGGTCTTAACCTGGAGAGCATAGCAGAGGATCGGGAAGGAGTCAGAGTCTGTACAGAAGCCAAGAACTCAAGTGTCAAAGAGTTAAATGGGGTTGTCTGGGCAAAATAAGAATAAAAAAATTTAGGGCAACAAGGCGTGAGGCAAATGTAATGTTTCCCAATACCACAAGAACTGCGAACCCATTCAGTGGCTACAAAGGTGTCCCACCTCAATTAAGGATTGGTTTAGTGGAAGCTCCTGTGGGGCCGTGACATCATAGGAACTGGAAGATAGAAAAGCTCAGTGGAAGATGATGGGGCTGTACTTACTCATTACATCTGTTATGACCCCAAACACATTGACAGAGATAGAGGAACCTGGAGGCAAAATATAGACCTTGATGACATCATCAATGTGCATCATGTTTCTATTAGTATTAAGCAGACTCAAGGAACTCTCCAGGTTTGTCAACTTCTCCAAACTTGAATGCTCAGCATTTGATATCCATGTCTTAAAGAAGTTGGATGGGGCTTCTAGGAAAACATGGGTACAGCCATAGTCTGTATAGACTGTATGTTTTCCATTTCTCCCTAGGGTGGCGCCCAACTTCTCCAGACACTGGTAATCAAATACTGAGCGTTTGGGTTCAGAGAAAATGACGAACACAGATAGTTTCATCGAGTCTTCTCAACACTAGTTGCTATGTCATTGCAATACCATCGGCTTGGTGACAGAAGGAAAGAGGGGGCTTGTTGGATGCTAAGTATTGGCAATGGAGGTGGTGGCTAATCTCTCCATGTACAATAGGTTCAAGTACTTGAAATCTGATCCACCTGATGTCTTCTTCACATAAGATAGTCAGCTGGTCCTACCAAAATAGCCGATACATATCTAATGAGTATGGCGGTAAAAGAAAACAAGCCCTTGTTGCTTGGATGGCGAAGGTTGGCACTAGAGATTAGTGTAACTCGAGCATGCTTAAGTCTGATCACATTTGCCAGTGACTAGGGAGTAAGGGAAAACATGGCTATAGCCTATGGCTGGGGCAGTATCCAACTTCTTCAGCCACCAGTATTCAAATACTGAACGATCGACTTGAGCATTCAATCATCGCTAGTTGGCACCATAGTGGCATTCAATTATAATCTTTGCTCTCTCTTTTTTCCCATAGACCTAGACCAACGTCCACAACCTGAGTAACCAACGTCCACAACCTGAGCGACCAACATCTACAAGCTGTGTCTTTCAACACAGAAACAACATACAACAAAAAAAAAAAAAACAACAACAATATACAATATACTATATAATTTAATTTTCGGGAAAGTGAAATAACTTTGGGCCTGACAATTTGAGTTTATGTTCCGACTTGGTAAACGACATCAGAATATTACTAAAGTAATAAAGCAAAATGATGTACTGTAGTCCTATAATTGTAACCATGCTGTTCTCAGATTGCATAATAACTCATAATGGTTTTTTACATTTGAAAGAAAAAAAAAGAAGAAAAAAAGCTAAAGAGATCCCCTTAAGTACTGTGCACTGTTTGCGTTTCTCTGTGTTCGGTGGTAAGAGGTAGTCTTCTAAAAATGCAATTATTGTTAATTAATCACTTAAATCTCAACTAACCAAGCTACCAATTAGCTTTCCCCGGCTGCCAACATGATCACAATAGATACTAAGAAATGTGTTTTACACTCAGTTATCCATTAGGGAACTCATTTTTGTTCTTTTTTTTTTTTTCAGTAATCAACACTTATAATTCCTACAGGGTCTAATTGCTTTTCTGTAGAATACAATAAAAGCTTTATATGCAGTCATTGCTATAAAAAAAAAAAAAAAAAAAGAGAGAGCAATGTATGTATGTAAAAGGTCAGAACTGGAGTGCAAACTGCTGGCAGGTAGGAAATACTCAGGACTAGAGGACTAAAAAAAAAAAAACACTTTAAACTGATGGCAAGTGTCAAAGAGGTGTGGCTTTGCCTTTAAAGGGCCAATAGGCTGCAACAATTCTCTGCTCTTATGGTGCGTTTACACAGAGAGATTTATCTGACAGATTTTTGAAGCCAAAGCCAGGAACAGACTATATGCAGAGAACAGGTCATAAAGGAAAGACTGAGATTTCATCTCTTTTCAAATCCATTCCTGGCTTTGGCTTTCAAAATCTGTCAGATAAATCTGTCTGTGTAAACGCACCATTAGTCCCTGCCTTGTTTGATGACACATATGTTAAAGTCAGGAAAGTCCAACCCCATTTGTGGTTGGGTGATTGAAAACTAAGGGGGACATTTATTAAGTCCGACGTTTTTTACGCCGGACTTATAAATGTCCCCGCATCTCCGGCGCTACGGAGATTTATGTAGAGGCGTACTGCTTCTACATAAATCCTGTGCACGTCGGTGCGCACGGCAGAAAACCTACGCCACCTGAAAAGTGGAGTAGGTTTTCGGCGTATGTTTTGCCGGAGCAAAAGATAAATCGCGCGAACTCTGAGTCCGTGCCCCCTGTTCTGCCCCCTCCACACACCCCCGGCGTACCTGGCGGAAAGTGCTGATATGCAAATATTTTATTCGCAAATCGGCCATTTGCGATTAAAGTAATACGCAAATCGGCACTTTCCGCCGATACGCACCTTAATACATGTCCCCCAAGAGTTATTGCATCACAGGGACTCTTCAGAGACAAATACACGCCTCTTTGACACTTGTCACCAGTGGAATCAAGTAGTTGTTTGTTTGTTTTTTAATGTTATATGGGCACAGGCAGTTACACTTACTTTGTAATTTTACCTCTTTATATCTGCCAGCAGTTTGTACTCCAAAAATCAAGTTTTAAGGGTTACCTGGGGAGCAGGAAAGATATGTTCTTTCCTCGCTCCCTAACAGCCCATTCCTAGCCTGCTGTCATCTCAGACCCATATTTTGTTACCTGACTTAAAGGCATTAATTGACATGGTGGGGTGGGACTATATCATGATTATCACATGTGGGTAAACTGCCCATCATTTATACATTGGCTGTTCTCCTCCCTGCTCCCTGGTAATTCATTAAAAAGGGCCTTCGAGGTAAAAACATTCTGTATATTGGTCATATAATTTTGTAGCCATTCATTGGACTCAATGGTCTATTTTCAGTTGTACAGCATGTGAACACTAAGGTCAGGGATTGGCTGGAGTGTCATGGGAACATTCCAAAATGTATTCTCTAAAATTAACTAGTGTTAGAAAGTTACATAGATTTGTGATTTACTTCTATTAAAAAACTTAAGTCTTCCCATACTTATTAGCTGCTGTATGTCCTGCAGGAAATGTTTTATTTTCAGTCAGGCACAGTACTCTCTGCTGACATCTCTGGCCGAGACAGGAACTGTCCAGAGCAGGAGAGGTTTTCTATGGAAATCCTCATAGAAAACCTCTCCTGCTCTGGACAGTTCCTGTCTTGGCCAGAGGTGGCAGCAGAGAGTACTGTGCCTGACTGAAAATAAAACAACATTTCCTGCAGGACATACAGCAGCTAATAAGTATGGGAAGACTTGAGTTTTTTAATAGAAGTAAATCACAAATCTATATAACTTTCTGTCACCAGTTCATTTAAAATAAAGATTTTCACTGGACAAATCCTTTAAGATTTTTAAATAAATTAAAAATCTATATAACTTTACATATACCTGTCACCAGTTGATTTGAGAAACAAAAAAAAACAAAACAAATTTTAACAAAATTAAGATCACAGCTCATTTTGCAGGGCTGCTGCATGCACCTACTAGTATTAATAACCATAGTCTTCACTTGTGTATTGTTCTTGACACAAACTTTGGTGGCAGCAGAGAGACTCATGTAACCCCTTACTGCTGCCACTCAACGTATAATAGTAAATAAAAAAAAAAAAAAAAAAAAAAAACATTTTCTTTTATGAAGTTAGATTACACAGTTTATTAACCCTTAGGGGACACAGCCAGTTTTAATTTTTGCGCTTTCTTTTTTTCCTTCTGGTGTATATAAGGCCATAGCGCCTGCATTTTTCCACCTAGAGACCCAAATGAGCCCTTATTTTTTGCGTAACTAATTGTACTTTGCTATGGCAGATGTAATTTTTGCCTAAAATGTGCCAGGAAACCAGAAAAAAATTATATGTGTGGTGAAATTGAAAAAAAAAATGTTTGTTTTTTTTTATTTGGGGGGGTTTGTTTTTACTCCGTTCGCCCTAGGGTAAAACTGATATACTCGTTATATATATTCCTTAAGTTGTTACGATTACAATGATATGTAACATGTATAACATTTATTTGATTTGATGGCTTGTAAAAATTTAAAATCTTTTAAAGAAAATATATGTTTCTTAAAATCGCTCCATTCCCAGGCTTATAGCGCTTTTATCCTTTGGTCTATGGGGCTGTGTCAGGTGTCATTTTTTGCGCCATGATATGTTCTTTCTATCGGTACCTTGATTGCGCATATACGACTTTTTGATCGCTTTTTATTACACTTATTCTGCATTTGATGTGACCAACAATGCACAATTTTGCACTTTGGGATTTTTTTGTGCTGACGCCGTTTACCGTGTGAGATCAGGAATGTGATTAATTAATAGTTCGGGCGATTACGCACGCGGCAATAGCAAACATGTTTATTTATTTATGTATTTATTTATTTTTATTTATAAAATGGGGAAAGGGGGGTGATTCAGACTTTTATTAGGGGGAGGGGATTTTGTGTTATTAAAAATAAATTTTTCTTTTACTTTACACATATACTAGAAGCCCCCCTGGGGTTAGGGTTATTCTCCCCTGGGGTTAGGGTTATTCCCCCCTGGGGTTAGGGTTATTCCCCCTGGGGGACTTCTAGTATATGCACTCTGATTTCTCATAGAGATCTCTGCAGTATAGTTATACTGCATGAATCCATGAGATCGGTGTTCTATTGCTTTTGGTTGCTGCAGCCGAAAGCAATAGAATGCCGAGCCGGGATCAGCGCCATTACGGAGCAGACCCCGGCCCGGGATGGATGCGGGGATCGCACCCCCCGCAATCGTGCCGCGGGGGGGCGATACCCCCACTAGACCACCAGGGATGGAGATGAGCAAGTATTTAGAAGCAGCTGTCAACTTTGACAGCTGCTTCTAAGTACTTAATTAGCGGGCACGGCGATCGGACCATGCCCGCTAATAGCCGCAATCCCGGGCTACATGCGGCTCCCGGGATCGCGGTAGTTCAGAGGGGGGTCGCCGCGCGAGGACGTTCAGTAATGTCCTGGTGCAGCTATGGGTTAAAGGAAAAATATAATAATAATAATAATAATAATAATAATAACAATAACAACAACAACAACAACAATAACAATAATAATAATAATAGCTCTCTGGATTATCCCTTTAAATTCCATTTTTACTTAAAATCATTACAATACTTAACCTTTCCGTAGATTGTACAACAAATAACTAAGGATAATTTTGTGCTACAAAGATGTACAAGATAGGGCACCGACATGTGTAGAAAATGTTTAATAATTAAAAAAAAATCCATAAAAGCACTTTTAAAATCACTGTTAAAATCCCATAGACAATGCTCTTCACCGTGTTGTTAGGTATGCTTTTCAGCCATTAAAATTTTTACATTTTTGTTAAAGAAAATTATCAGCGTTGACATTTTCGAGGTGGATCTATCCAATATTTTTCCATCTTTGGACGTCTTTTAAAATTGAACAAGTGAAGCAAAAATCAGTATATAAAGTATCACCCCATAAATCCTCTAAAAAAATGTTATAATTTTCTCCTATTAGAATTAATAACGGCCTCTTATCTCTGCCACTTGTAGCCAATGCTCCCTTGTAGAGTTCCTGTTAATGAAGCCTGTCTCCTATCTAAAAGCCTAGACTGCATTATAATAATTAACTAGTCTTGGTAATACGCGAGCGACTAATGTGCTTAATGGAGCCAACAGCTACCAAAATGAAGTAAAACGAATGCAAAAATCATCTGTATTACTGTGGAAGGGAATGTAGGCGTTTTAATACCCTATAATCATAAAAACAGGCTAGAGGAAACAGAAATATTGATTGTGTGTATGAAGGAGTAAAATGAAGGCTACTTAAAACTTAGTGCAGATTGTAATCTCACAAATGAGTGTAGATTTTAGGTAGATGGCTTAAAAAATGAATAAAAAGTACAAATTACAAAGGCACAATGAGGCAAAAAAATTTGGGAAAAAATTTCAAGGATTCAGACTTACGTTTAATTTTTAACGGTGGACAAATCTGTACTGAGCAAAGAGGAAAGGTAAGGATGGACACATCTGTACTGAGCCAAAAGGAAAGACCAAGGTGGGAACATCTATACTGAGCCAAGAGGAAAGATAATGGTGAACACATCTGTATTGAGCCAAGAGGAAAGGTAAGGGTGGACACATTTGTACTGAGCCAAGAAGAAAGGTCAGGGTAGTCACATCTGTACTGAGCCGAAAGTAAAGGTAAGGGCGGACACATCTGTATTGAGGCAAGAGGAAAGGTAAGGGTGGACACATCTGTATTGAGTCAAGAGGAAAGGTAAGGGTGGACACATCTGTACTGAGCCAAAAAGAAAGGAAAGAGGTGGCATGTACTTTAAAGAGTGAAAAATTGGGTAGGTTATTTAAAGTATTTTTTGCTTAATTTAAATATGTTTAATTTATTTTAAAAAAAATATATATATTTGAGCCATAGCCATGGCGATGATACCAGTAACATCTATTTATCGTGGCTACGGCCAGTAATTGGCTCTTTTGATCACGTGTTGGAATGACCTATTCTCATTTCCTGTATTTTAACAATAGGGAGAAGATTTATTAAATCTTGATCAAAGGATCAGTTGAGCACTTGCCCATAGTAACCAGATTGCAGCTTTCATTTTTCAGAGGCTTTCTTTGCAGCCCCCACCCTGGGTATGGCAAGAAGTTGGACTCTTTAAGGGGGATTAAATTGCTAGTATAAGGGATGGAAATTTGACCCCAGGGTAATTAAGAGGGTGAGAAAAATGAAAGAGGGCATTTTTAATATATTTTTGTCTGGTTATATATATATTAGTCTGGTTGGCACTTCCTCTTGCGGCTTGTTGCACTCACTTGTGCACTAGCTGAAGAAATGTTTACTCTCAAAGTAAGTATTGTGCAACGTAAATTGTGACACATTTCGAAATGCATATATGTTTTTGAAAATGGGTCACTTGTAGCCGAAACGCGTCACAATTGACATTGTACTTTGCTTAGTGAGTAAATATTTTTTACCAGCTAATTCACAAGTGAGAGCCGGTTCCTTTTACTACATCTCCCTTTTTATGTCACTGTAAGCATGCTAAATAATACATAACTAGTAAATCAGGACCTTACGAGAAGCACTGTACTTGGGAGCAAGAGATAACGGCATTCATCTTTCAATTACATTTCCATTGTACAGTAAGTAATGTTGTTAAATGATCCTTCCGTCTCCCGCCCATAGGCAATGCCAACCCCCCTAGTACAGTACCACCGCCAACTGAGCTTGATAGACTTACAGTCATTTTAGTGGAGTGTAATGAAACAACCCAAGTTTATTCTCCCTTGGCACAAGTCCAAGAGACATCTAAGTGATTTCCATGCGCGTCACCCGGCAATTTTGATCAGATTTCAGAACCTATTATTACATAGTGACATTTCCAATCATTATATAATGAGACCACTTCACATCTAATGAAGACATGATGCTGAAAACATGAAAAATTAGACAAGAAAGCAATTTGTTAAGAGAAAGAACGCTGAACTTAGGATTCAGCTAAAACGGGATCTCGAGATTGGATGACGAGAGGGATAGAAGATGACTTACAGACTATAAAAAAATATAAGAAAGAAATAAATCAATAGATAAAAATGGTAAGTAATTTATATCTCAATTGATTTTCTTTTATGGGATAATTATATGGGATGTATTATTAGGGTACTCCACTTAAGAAAGATTTAACCCTGTTCAATCCCCACCCATAATCTAAGCTTGTTTGTAATAGGTTTCTACTACATGAATTGGTCTGTTTGTCTGCAGCACATCCTAATTCACACCCTAGGGCTATGTTCAGACGCTGTAAGAGACCGACCGTTCCGTGACCCGCCTGGGTCACGAAACGGCTGGTGTCAGAAAAGATCATCCTTAGCGCTGCTGAGTTCTGATGCGGGCACATCCGTATGCGCCCGCATCAGAACTCCCCTTTGCACACAATGGAGTTGTGGCCTGAAGCTGCAGAAAAGCCTCACTTCCTGCTCCACTATATCTCGGCTCCTCTGTTCTCTCTCTCCCTTCTGAGACCAAAGTCACTTGATCTCTGTCTCTTCTGTTGCCAAGCAAGCTGTATGACATCACACGAATCAGTGAGCACTTGGCCAAGGGGCGGAAAACAACAGAACAGGGACAGCCTCCTGAGCAGTATAGGGGAAAGGAGACATAGTTGTTTCATTACTCTCTTTCTCTCTGTCTCCTATATTTGAGAGGGAAGAAAGGAAGGAAGCAAAGAAGGAAGAAGGGAAGGATGGATTTTGTTTACTGTGTTAAGCAGAAGCAGATTAAGCCAGCGATGGGCAGATACTTGACAGTTTTGCTCTAAAGTCCAATGGATGCTGGGAAATGTAGTTTCCTGGCCAGCGTCATCTTGGATATAGACCTGCTTTTAGAAAGACTCAGGAACGGCGGCAGCTACACAGATGAGATATGGCTCAAATACTCAGGGAGACTTAGTGAGTAAGATCAGGTACAGTAGGTTTAGGAGCAATATATTTTTAAGCTTTTGGGTGGAATAGACCTTTATTTGTCTAACCTGCTGATAGCTCCTTAACAACTGTTCCATTTATTATGTATAGTTCCAAAGAAATCCAAGCATTGTAGAAGGATATCTTCAGTACTCCCATAGACAATGAAATTGGATTTTCTAAACCTGACAATCCATTTAATATGAGGTTTCAAACTATTAAGTGCATATGATTGTACAGCCATAGCTTAATGGTATTTCCTTAAAGGATTTCTAATAATGTACAGTATGAGAGATATAGCGCCTTTGTGAGTGTGTAGCCACAGTACATATGTGCGGCCATGCTGTTTGGGATCTGCGCATAGGCCTTGTCATAAGATATATGAAAACCCACGCCAGTATTTTCTTTTTTAGAATAAAAAACTGTTTCCTAACATAAATTATACAAAGGAACAAAATTGAGTAAAATTATCCCAGCAATAACATTTCAGGCTGAAAAAGATTTAGTAGGAAATTGAGAAAATGGAACTAAATTATTAAGCGGCTTACTGTAAAGAGCAAAGAGCTATAAAACATTGTTGTTTCTAGTAAATGTACCTTTAATTTCCTGTTTCTTTCTTAAATGTTATCACCATGTTTAAAAGGTTTCTGACTACAAGAGGTGCAGAAATTGTAGTCATACTAAGGGACTTAGACACATAAGGGGACACCAGTATAGTCAATAGACCTTTGGTAGGTGGGGCTCTGTTATAGGGGGTATTCCCATCTCAGAAAGCTATCCCCTATCCAGAGGATGGGGAATAGGGAGATGATCGCAGGAGGTCCACCCATGAGGGTCCCTTGAGACCTCGAGAACACCCATCTATTAATTATTTAGGGGTCCCTGGTCAGTACAGAGCAGGGTATTGCTTGGCTACATGAATGAATTTGATAAAACACAAGATGCAGATGAAGGCTTGGTGCCTTCCAGGCCATGACACTAGAGAGTGAGTTCTCTCCTTTCAGGAAGAGAGTGAGTTTGCATACTTTCTCCCAGAGATCATGATTTGTAATACTCTACCTTCAGCTGGATCTCCTCCATAAGTACCAGGACATCATAGAGTTGGCGTATTCTAATAATTTTCTTTCTAAAAGGATAGGTAAGTTAACTTTCCTGTTATTTTCAACCCCACCCCGTCTACTTGCAGATTTCATAGTTGTTGAGACTTCTCCTTTAAGCAGAAGACAGGCAGTGCATGCGTCTTGCTCAGTGCAAAGTACATAGGCCCAAATCAAGAGAAACTTTACCAGTGGTTGAAGACATTGTAGCCTTAGAGAGTCCTGGCAGGTTTTTCAGGCAGCCTTAGGGCTGCATCCAGCTTGAACTTGGGTTCAGACAAACCCGAATGTGCTTGAGGTTCAGACAGACAGAGAGAGAGATAAGCCGCAGTCAGAGCTCTCTCACTATGGCTTACCCCTCCCTATAGAGAACACCGGAATGCTCGGCTATGCTGATCATCCCTGTGTATGGGAAGGACATGGGCCAAACAATCGTCCGCCTGTCGATTGTTGAAGGTGTATGGCCATCTTCACCCCCTTCTGTATCAATTCCAACTACACATGTAGCAAAATGCTATTTATTGCACTACACATCATGATGTAGCAAACTTTAACTATAAATTTAAAGGGGCAATCTTATCTCCTTTTATCTCCTTATCTCCGTTTTAATTTTTCATATATAAATAATGCAAGTAAGTAAGCAATTTTGCAAATGCTTTTCATTAACAATATCATTTACTTCAGCATTTTGTTCCTCTTTTCTTACCCTAGAGTTGACAGCTCATTGTGTAGGTTATCAACCGCTGCTCTCCGTTCTGTGAAAGGTGTCTGAGCTGTGACATCACTCGGTGACCGGTATCTTTGGGATCTGGTAAGTATGCTTTGTCCGGCTTCTATGTCTCCCTCTGAGAAAACACATGTCTCCAGGGCTTGTGGATTTTCCTTGAAGGTGTGTTTTATCTTAGTGAGAGGAGCAGCAATGCCGAGCTGATTCAGCTTGGCATCACTTTCTCCCATCCTCTCCTCACTAAGCCAGGAAGTGAATGCCGAGCTGAATCAGCCAGATAAGAATATCCCTTTAATGCATTACATACCAAACACTTTAGATGGTATGTTACATGTCAAATATCAAGGTAAAGTTTGCTGCATCATGGTGTGTATTGCAGTAAATGTCAAGTTAAAGTTTATTTCATTTGTATTGTAAAGTTTCCTCATTTTCAGATGCACTGGAACAAAATAAACCAAAAATGATTACATACCCTTTAAGTAAACAGCAACGTTCAGTTATGAAATATGAACAAAATGTACATAACAATGTAAAGTCGAAATCAGAAACGAGTCGGGGATATGGATTGTGCATCTCTATAGAAAGGGGCCCTATAAATCAGCAGACAGTACGGGTATAACTTTGATAATACCAGTAATAAACAAAGTTAGAGCTAAAGGGTCCATTGATTTCCTATGTTTGCAACATTCAGATAAGGTCTAAGCCGCCCGTGACATTTCAAGTCACGGCCAAAATTACATTACCATAATGATATGAGAGCGTAAACCTGAATCGGACAATAAATCTCATAAAATAAAGCATTTTTTTCTTCTTGTCATTTTAATGATGTTCTATGGGCTTTCTTTTAAAAGAGACGGCGAGAAATCGTAATAAAAGTTAATATGCCGAGTATTAAAAAAATGATGTCCATTCAGCTACTGGCTGTACACATTTCCCAATTTTCTCGCAATAAAAACTAGATACAAAAAAAAAAGGAAAGGGAAAAAAAAAAATCTTTGCGCTTCATTTTTCTCATTCATAGCAGTTTTAATGTCTTTAGTGTAAATGTCTGTAGACTTTAAGACTCCCTCTGCAAGGTTAATCTAGCAGTAACATGATTCAGATGACATAATAAGGGCTAATCTGGAGGCCTCTAATGACCATAATGCTCGGCTATAATCATTTTACTTTTGCTACAATGCCATCTTAAAGCCAAGTTTGGTGCCGCTTTAAGTTCAGAATAAATCTGTAAATATGACATTTCCTCCCTCGTTTTACTAATTGCATTCAGAGTAAATTAATCAAAGTGTCTACAAGGGGCAGAGCGGTTATTGGCTTATTTGCCTTTTGTATAGGGATAAAAAGCTCCTTAAAGATCTATTTTGGGTGAGCCATTGCAAGAAGAAGAAAAAAAAACGAATTTCGGTTAGATTTTTTAATTATTTTTTTTTAAGTTTATTTAAATATTATTTATTTATTTATTATGCATCTTTTTTTTTAAATCCTGAATATACTGTAGAAAGTTTTTAAAAAACAGTTTGATAGAAACAGATACAGACAGTAAGTGAAAACTCCTTAAGGGTATGTGCACACTGAGGAATAGGCAAGAAATTTGAAGCAGAATTAGCTCTTTATTTCCCACGGATTCCGCTTGAAATTTCACCTGGACAATATAAACAGACCAACAAGAAAGACAAAAAGTGATGGCACTGCCTGGCTCTCCACTAGATGGCACTCCATCTCAGGCTGGTTCCAGTATGTGGTGGTGCTCAATCCGAAATAAACATGCTGTATGAACAATGACTAAAGGATAAAAGGAGGCACTCACCAGCAGTGTATTCAGACAAATCCGGCTTTATTGCTGTGCGCAGGGGGAGCGGGGGAGACAAGGTGGGTAACCACAGTTTCGCGGCTTAGTGACACTTTGACGAACCCTCTTCAAAACCTTGTCAAAGCCGCAATAAGCCGCGAAACTGCAGTCACCTACCTTGTCTCCCCCACTCCCCCTGCGCATAGCAATAAAGCCGGATGGTCTGAATACACTGCTGGTGAGGGCCTCCTTTCATCCTTTATTCATTGTACAATATAAACTCAATGGGAGTTCGATGGGATTTTCGCTTTGTTGTTCAAACTAAAGGATTTTCGAGCAGAATTTTTTGCCACGGATTCGCTTCCCCCCCAAGGGGGGAGGGGGGGGGTGGCTGGATTTTCTGTCAGTGGATCACCCGCCAGAGATTCCACCGCCTACCCGAACAATGAACCCGCTCATTATTCAGACGGACGGCTTAATCTGACAAACTATAGAATGAAGCCTATGGGATCAGTGGAGATGCACCCAGCCGCGAGTGGGGGGAGCTGCAAAATCCACCAGGAATCCGTAGTGTGGACATAACCTTTAGGGTGGCTTCTGCTAGAGAAATACTTTAGAAGTCAATGGGGCTAGAATTCTGCTTGTATTCGAATTCTGCTCATTTTGTGCCAGAGCTGAATAGGCAAGGAATTTCAAGCAGAAAACTTTTCTTTTCAATTCCTCACCTATTCCACAGTGTGCACATACCCTGGATGTTTCTCGACAGGGGTGCAACTGTAGAGCTTGCAGTCACACGCATGCTTTGGGTAGGGACCTTTAAGAACTTTGTATTAGGACCAAAAATTTATAACAGTACTTCCATTAGTGTTGAGCGAGCATGCTCTGTCAATCATAGCGCTCGATCGAGCATTGGGATGCTTGGAGTGCTCGCGGTGCTTTTTTAAATATTCCTGCTACTGACAGAAACTTCTTAAACTGTTTAAAGGAATTTCACAGTAAAAAAGAAAAAAAAGAAGCCATACTTACCTGTCCACATTCCTCCTGATGTCCTCTCAGTCAATTACTGGGTGCAATGGAAAAGCGCAATTATTGGCTGAGTGGGCTGTCACTGAGGGGAGGTCAAGAGCCAGCGCCTGAACACATCTGGAGAAGCCAGGTAAGTATGGCAGCTTTATAGCTTTTAACTATAGCAGCTGCACAGTATAGGTTATACAAGATGATGTGCTTAAAACATTTTACAAGATGTTTCTGTTCTAATATGTTTTTCAGAAACCTATTACATTATTTTCTTAAATTTTTTTTCATATTTGATTCTTTAAAGGGATGTGTAAATAAAGTATACAAAAATTAGAACAAAAAAAAATGCAATATGTGAACTAGGCACCCTCTGGTTTGGGACACCTGGTTAAATGCTCATGTCTCCTATTGATGTTAATGGGGCTTGTTACTTCGAGCACGCGAGAATTGAAAAATGTTTGACTCTAGTAATGAGCACTCGAGCATTTCTATTTTCCGCTTCCACTTTATTTCCATTACAGCTCTCACGACACAGAGCCAGCCCCATAGGAGAGAAGCAAAATAAACAAATAAATAAAAATTCAGAAAGAGTGCCACCCCTGACCACAATTCAAGAGAATAACACTGATCTGAATTATTATACATCCTAACTCCTAAATAGGCGTAACACTGTTTCTGAATGAAAGAAGCCATGGGTGTCTAATCCTGAAAAATCCAGAAAAAAAAGCAGAAAATTTTTTCTTAATGTATGCGGCCAATAAGAGCACAAACCTAAAATATATATACATGTGATGCAAACCTAATACAAAGATGACTCTATGGGATACAATTCATTGTTGCATACGTCTGGAGGTTTGCCAGTCTTGATCACCTCGGTGCAGACAATAACCACTCTTACAGTAATTTGTATGACTCACATTGGACTTTGTAAACGAGACTCTAGTCGCCATGTAACTGTACAACATGGGAACTTTTCACAAGTGGTTACAAAAATAATGGATACACCTACAGTACCATACAGTATGTTACGGACGCTACCGGATCGCTAATAGAAACCTCCATCCAATCTATTTCGTTCTTGTGCTCGACAAGACAACCTAATTTACTGCAAGACTCTCCTAAGTTGTGGCTCGTGGAAGCCGCGCGGAAACATTGATCAGAAGGGCTCTGACAAACGGCTGATAGCTTTACGTAGAGAAATGAATACAAAGTATCACATTATATCCTGTTATCCCGAGACTGATATGTCTGGATAAATGAGATCCTCTATGGTCTAGATTTGCTATGGCTATGTTTTGCATACAAAGTTATTATATTATAGTGGTCCAAAGAAATAAAAAAAAAAATGCAGGTTATCGAAGATGGTGCGTCCATAAAATGAGGTGTGGCTTAAAATGTAAATTTGCATAATTATAATGGTCAACACCTCAAGGTAATATGTCAGCAGCAAACACATTCCAAACTGCTTATATTGTTAGCTGGTAGGGCAAGGAGACACATGGTACCTTTCATATATCAGTCTGTGCTTCCACAATATAGAATATTGCTTTTATTTATGTGCAAAGCGTCAAGGAGGAGTTCCCAAGCTCCAAATTCCAGCAAGCTGGAATGTCTTCTCACTCCCCCTTCCATCCCTATCCGAGCTTGATTGAGTTGAGCCCCCAGCAGGGTGAAGGATGGGAGGAGGCGTAGGGAAATGTTATAACCCTTTGCAGTTAAGGACCTCAAGAAAGCCTGTTTGACACTTTTAACTTGACAAAAGAAATAGTTTTTTTTTTATTTTCTGGAAGCACAGACAGATATATGAAAGGTACCATGTGTCTCCTTGATCTAACAGCTATCTGTAAGTGTTAGGTGTTTGGAAGGTGAATTGCAGTCGAAAGATTCCCTTTAAGTCCCCCATGCAGATTAGTTATGTGTTAGACAATTTATGTGGGCCCGGATGACCAATGCTTTTAGAGCAGAACATTGGTCGGTGACCAATTTTCTGTCAATGAGCCTTATTTCTTTCAAATACAGCTCGACACATGACCCATGGCTTTTATTTATTTTCTACAAAGCTGACTTAAAGAGCTGAGGGCTGTACTCATCTCTCTCCAGCGGCTCCATAGATAATGAAAGGAGCTGCAGGTTACGTGCCGACATAAAACAAAGGAGCTGGGGGCCTACCTGGAGAGGTCGGGCCCCCCGAAATCTCATACTTGTTGGTAGGGGTCAAATAAATTTTAAGTGGAAAACCCTTTTAACTTGATGGTTCCTACAAGTAGAACTATGTTAGTTGAGAATAAAATACCCCTTTAATTTTACAGTACTCTTTGTAGCATCTGCAGGGACATTTTCTTAGGGATAGGGAGTACTCTGTATTTCTGTAAACCTCACAGTCTTACTGCACTCCAAAGAGTCCTGAAAACTTGCAGAATGAAACATTAGACTCATCACAAAGTCTGGTCAACTTTTTTCCTAAGTGCAAACTTTTGGGAGTGTTCTTCTGTAGCGATTACCGTGATGCGCAGACTGACTGTCACCTGGTTTGAGTTCTGACTCAGGTCAATTAAAGTGTAAGTTTCAGCCAAGATATGCAAGTCAGCAGGAACGCAGCTGACAAATTCATATTGCCTTTCTCCATTAGGGTTTTAGGGAGCCATAAGTAATGCTCTCAGTCACTTTCACTTGCTGGTGATCTGGACAGTCGAAATGGGCGACGGGCCAAACCGCAAATTACTTGTTTTAATCCAAAACCAAAGTGAAGAACAGAAGCTATTTCACACTGCATTTAAAGAAAATGGACTAAAAATTGCTGGATTCTTAGAAGAACAAAATGGCTCTGAACTTTTACTGTGTTTGGATTTCAGAGTCAGCATGAAGAACGAAAGAAAGGAAAAGATATTTACAGCATTTGAGGCTCAGCGCAATTTATACACTCTAAAAATGTTTTTCTCGTTGATGTTCTCAAGGATCTAAACTGAACAGTAATGCAACCATGAAAATAGTTATGATCGAAATCACCATTCGTTTTGTGTATACAGCTCCTTTGGTAACAGTTTCAATGAATAATTTTTATTACTAAGGCAGGTTCTGACTACACAGGATTTGTTCGTAGTCTGTAGCTATGGATACAATAATACCTTGATGACTTTCCCCAAGAAGACGCATTCAAAGAGGACATGCATGTAGGGGTAGGCTTAAATCAGACTCAGGGAGGTGTGTATATGAGTCTGAGGGGATATAATGTAAGATGAGAGGGTGTGAATATAGGAATAAGAGGACGTGAATCAGACACAGAGTATTTAAATATGAGACTAGGAGGAGTGAATAAAGCTTGAGTGGCTATTAGGCTAATGGGCATCAGTTAAGATGGGGGGAATGAATATAAAGCCTTAAGGGAATAAATAAGCGACCAATGATTGGCTGAGCAGGCATGAGAGTGACAGCCTGCTCAGCCAATCACTGGCTGCGACATTGTTCAGTCTTAGTCATTGATTGGCTGAGCCAGCTGGAGGCGGATAAACACACCATAGACCCATAGGAAGACACCAGGGCAGCAGGAGCAGATGAGCATACCCTTTATTTTTATTTTTTTATGTGTATTAAATTGTGCGACCATCATCTTTACAAACGGTTACAAACTTTGGAAAAAATTGGATTTAGTACCAAAGTAAGTAAAAAAATCTTGGTTCATAAGAGCCATCTCTACAGGAGAGTATAAGAGAGGCAGCCACAGTCTCTACAATATAGTGTGTGTGAGACTGCATGCTGTGAGAAGGGAGGAGAGTGTATGGGTAGGAGAGTGTATGGGAGGAAGACGCAGTCTGTATCTTACAGTGTGTGTAAAACAGCATGCTGTCAGAGGGGAGAAGAGGTCATGGAAGGCAGCCACAGTTTCTATCCCGGGGTATTTATGAGCCAGCATGCTGTGAGAGGGGAGGAGAGTCTAAGGGAGGCAGCAGCTACAGTCTCTATTCTACAGTGTGTGAGAGCACAGCATGCTGTGAGAGGGGAAGAGTGTGTATGGGAGGCAGCAGCAGACTCTATCCGTGTGTGTGTGTGTGTGTGTGTGTGTATGTCTGCATGCTATGAGAGTTGAGGAGAGTGTATGGGTAGCAGCCACAATCTCTATCCTACAGTGTGTGAGAGCACAGTATGCTGTGAGAGGGGAAAGAGAATTCCAAGAGTGAGACATCTTATTGGCTTTAAGCAAACAACTCTGAAAGAACCCATATTCAGAAGAGAACATTAACAGAAACCAAGAGAGGGAAGGAGAAATCCCCCATAAACACTACACTGTGTACAGTATATCCAGCTTCCTATGGAGACATTGGTTTTAATTCCCTTGAAGAAAACAAAATATTAAAAGCCCAGTGGAATATCAGGTTAGCCATCAATCCTGCAATGCTGCGGCTGATATGGAGCAGCTGTTATTACATTGTACAGTAAATGCTTTGCAGTCGCCGGCTATAATAAAGAGTTGCTGAATAAATTCACAAATATTTATGTCGCTATTTCGGAAACTTATCCGAAGATATTTGAAATAAATAATGCACGGCAAATATCCTCACTCTGAGCGTATTAAATGAAAAAAAGACATAGTGCTGCTCCGCATGTGATCCGACCGGTAACCGAGATGAACGGAGCCTCTTCTCTATCCAACAAAATCTGCACCCAAGACGGGACTGCGGACATATCCTGATCTCTCTAGGACACGCTATACGATAACACTGGTCAACAGCCAAAAAGGTTCCGACATGAAAACAGTTGAACTTAACTAATTTTGGGGTGCTGAGATCGAAAATGATGTTCAAATTTTGAAATTGGCTCTAATTTTCAAGATATAGACGTACTTTTTATACTTCTCACAGCCAGTGATACAATACTGGGAAAAGTTTGCATCATCAGCATTGCATCATCTTAGAATGACCAATAGTTATGGTATAAGGCGAGGTTCACACTGCGTTTTGGCTAACCGTGTTTTTCATCCGTGACTCCAAGTGGCTTCCACATTGCTTTTTCCTATAAATAAGGCTGACTATTAAAGGCACAATCCAGATCTATTATTATGTCATACTATGTTGTGTCATTATGTCATAGAGACCTGTGAGTAGCCTAAACTGGTAAAAACCATATTCGCTCTTGGTCTTGGCCCTTGGCTCTTGGTCTTGGCCCTTGGTATCAGGCAGAACCCAGATGGCCATGGCTCCCCAAGCAGATAGTACCTTTAAAAGCTGCAGCACTCCACAGAGTAAAAGTCACGGTGACTCACTGACAGTCTGCCTGCTCCGACCTGAAAGACTCCGACCTCAGCTGTCTGTCTCCATTCTGTATTTAAAACGGCCCTCCGATTTCTTCCCTTATTAATGCAGACTATAAAGGCTCCAGCTATTGAGTCCTCTGTATAAAAGCATTATTGTGCCATCCGGATCGTGGTTCACCTTGGGACGTTCAATTCAACAAAACATTAGATACATTTTATTACTATCTAAACGGCACATTTAGTTCTTGGACAGAGAAAGAGAAGGATCCGGAGCCTAACAGACCCATGTATGACTCTCTCCAGTTTCTTATTATTACTTCTAGTAATATATACTAATACTAGTATCTTAATAATCCAATACCCACATGCAGGAGTATTACATACACACCACATGCTCTCCCTATATATTGCATGTGAGACAGATAGACAGAGTGCTAATGAGCGCTAACAGTTAAATGATGCGGCGCTGGGATTGACAGAGCGAGGAGCCATTGGCTCATAGGAGGCCACTTTGTTCCCCAGAGCTCTCTGGCACATAAGTGGAGTAACTCATGCACTGTAGAATGAGAAGGAAGAGAAGAGGGTGGTATTTGTTTTTGTTTCACCTATCACAAAGGGAGGGGGTGCTGCCCATAAGGTGATTACCTACAGGAGGGGTATCTACAAAAGGGAGGGGGTCCTACATAGGTATTACCTACACTGAGGTTATTGTTTACTGGGGGGCAACTACCACAGGAACTACAGGGGGTATCTACATGTTGGGGGGGGGGCTACCTACAGAAAAACTACCTACATTTGAGATTTTTTTTTTTTACTGAGGGGCCAACTACCACATGGGCTAGAATCAGGGAATAACTACATAAGGGGGCCTACAAACAGGGCGATTACCTACATGATATACAGGATATGCCTTACGGGGGGGAAGGGTGATTGGATAACTACCAAGGGACTACTACTTACTGGGGGTACTAACTAGTCTGGGGGTTGCTACATGGGGAATACTATCTACTGGGGGCCAACCTGTAGAGAGCACAAAGTGTCCCTAGCTACTATATGGGAGCACAGAGTTGTCTGAACTACAATAGGGGGGTACAGAGGGGGTCTAACTACTATATGGGAGCAAAGATTTAGCCTTAGTACTACATGGGAGAACAGAGGGGGTCTAACTACTATATGAAAGCACAAAGTGGGCCTAACTACTATATGGAGGAACATAAATGGCCTAACTACTATTTGGGGTTGCAGATGGGGTCTAACAACTATTCAGGGCCACAGAGGGAGTTTTACTAGTAAATTTTGAGCATAAAGTTGGCTTAGCTAATATATGGGGACACAGAGGGGGTCTAAGTACTATATGGAAGCAAAGAGGAGCTTAACTACTATTGTATGCTCCAGAAATGTTTTAATACTATATGGGGGCACGTTCCGGACCTACTTACTATATGTGTGCAAGGAACCTTAAATGTTTCATATTTATACAGTTAGCAAAGAATGTGTAGCACTGGTATCTACCAATATATACACACATACACGATAGATGATAGGTAGATAGATAGATAGATAGGAGATAGATAGATAGATAGATAGATAGATAGAAAGAAGAGATTTTACTTTGGTAATTAATCACCCGTCTCGTCTTTCCTTGCCGTTTACATATACATACACATCCCGCTGTGTAAGAACATTTTTCATTCCTAAGTCATTTCCAATTGCCAGCGTTGCGGACATCGGCTTGTCGTAAGCTGAAGTGAACGCTTCCTGCTGATGTGTAGCTTTCCACTTGCCAGTCTCCAGGAACGCCCCGGGTCATGCTAATGTAAGCCCTATCAGTCCTGACAAGGGAAGTCACCATTAATTAGTATTAACCAGAAGTCTCCGATCCTCTGCCCAAACATATTAATTGCAAAACACATTTATTATTAAAGCCTCCCCAGAGACCGCGGAAAGTTGCTTATTTTCTTTGGAAAAAAAAAAACATTACAGAACAAGTTTAGCTGAAAGCGAGCCATGATTTTACAAGCGGCCAGAGTGTAGCGTCTTATCGCTCCGCTGTGCTTCTGTAATAAGATTGCCTAATATCTGTAATCTGTCAGATGTTTTACACCTTTTAATAACAGGAATTGTTCATTGAAAATCTGTTAAAATAGCCGGGGAAGAAGATTGGGTCTATAAATCGGCAGAGGCGCTAATTATATAGAATGTTTAGGCTGAGGTTTATTTTAAAGTGACGATATCCCAATGTAGTCGTCGTATCTCTTGGAAAAATTTGCGATTGGCAGATGGGGATGCCATAGTGCACCCTTAGCATACACACCCATAGTGCACCCTCAGCACACACACCCATTGTGAACCTCCAACACACACCATAGTGAACCCTCAGTACTCACACCCATAGTGCACCTCCAACACACACACACCATAGTGTACCCCAAAACACACAGACTTAGTGTACCTCCAACACACACATAGTGCACCCTTAGCACTCACACCCATAGTGTACCCTCAGCACACACACTCATAGTGCACCCCCAAAACACACACCCATAGTGCACCCTCAGCACACAACCATAGTGTACCCCAACACACACCCATAGTGCACCTCCAACACACACACACACCATAGTGTACCCCCAAAACACACACCCATAGTGCACCCTCAGCACATACACCCATAGTGCACCCCCATCACACACCAATAGTGCAGCCTCAACACCCAGGACATAAGAACCAATAACCCTCTGGAGCTCTTTCTAAGGGCCTGTTCACACTACGGAATCAGCGCTGAAATTCCCCTTGGAACCCCCACGCCCGCGGACTCTGCTCCAAACCCCAACAGCTATCAATGGGAGGCCTCATGTGGCTCCGCTCTCAGCTTAAAGAATTGACATGTCAGTTCTTTGAGCGGAGCATAGCCTGCTCCCTGGTGCCTTCTATTGGAGGTTGCATCCAAACAAGTCAATGCTTCACCCCTTTAAGAGCCTTAAAATATGTCTGGGGATTCATATTGCTTATTGCTGGGGAGTGTGACTGCCCGAACCCTCACTCATCCCAAGAATGGGCATGCAATGAATGGAGTGGCCAGTGCTCTGAAGCGTTTGGTGGCACCATAAAGAATAAATGGAGCACTGACCATGATGGCTGCGCAGGTTCTCTATCCCATTCACGGTGGTTGTTATCCCCCTTCTCAGACCCCTTGCAATACCAAGTTCTGACATCACCCATATACCACCTCCCAATTGACTGGGGGAGTAGTTTACATGGCATTATGGGCTCTTCTCAGATTATATGATCATTCCTCCTCCTTTCTGCCAAATATTTTAGTAGTTTAGACCAATATTAACCATCCTATGGTCCAGTTCATGCAAAACCAAATTTTTCGCAATTTTAGGCCTACTCTTCTCTAATTTGGATCTTTAACCAATCCAGAATTTCCTCCAAAAGATGGCACCAGGGAGCAAGTTCTCTTCCTTCTGGAGATGAGCTCATTTGCATATTTTAGTCACTTTGTGACTTATATATGTTCTAATAAGTTGAATGAAAACAGTCATCCCCTTTAAGCCAATGTCATACCTGTAATAGTAAGGGGAAATCAATTCTATGGGAATGCACAGTCATGGCTGTGAACCTTCCAGATATTGCTGCTGTATTACACTTACCAAGTGATGGCAGGGGCTAACATAACAGCAATTAGCAGTACCATGTGGGAGGCAGGAAATTATGACAGCTATCGAATAATGAAATGCTAGTCGTGACTTCATACAAGATTCTGCTAATTTGGTTAGACTCATTTAGTTATGCTACATAATCCTGCTAAATGCAACAATGTCAAGTAGGACCGGCAGAAAGCTCAACAACTGTGATCAGGGAGGCATGAGAACCGGGTGGTATTTATAGCTCTCACTGCCCCAGACACTAAGCCGGAATATTCCCTCCTGTAAAGGCCAATTTATATTCACGGAATATCATCATGATTTACTTGTTTCTGAACGATCTTAATGGTAATTCTCCAGTGTTAATGGAACGGGGAACCCATGGAGATGAATGTTGAACACGTGCACTTCCATTCAAATCAGTCTCCAAAGGACTCATAGAGATAAAACAGTGCTGCATCATCTCTGCTAGTCCCAGCCTCATGGTGGTCTGTAACCCCCACCCATATGGTAGGTGCCTGTGGCCTCCAAACCCCTTTCCCCCCCGAATGTTCCTGCATGGTGGGCTGAGATGTCTTTACCTCCCACCAATTATTGGGGCCGTGCTGTGGCCTGACAGGTCCGAACCTCCACCTTAATAGATCAATAGGATTGTGACATCTTCACGGCGGTAGTACTATATACTATGACATCTTTTCTTTATACCAGTCCCGATTGGTGGAGCAGCAGTCTGAAGCCCCCACATTGTTGCTGATGCTGCGGCTTTACCATGAGGTATAGCAGAGAGCTCTATACCCTTTTTAAAGTAATTATCGACAGGCTTGATTCCACCTTCCACAACGCAGACCCTAAGAGTAGTTCCCTTCCCTCACTGTAGTGAGTGATCTTTGCACAGGTAAGCCTTTGGTCTCTACGCCATTGAAATCAATGGGAGACTCAAGCATTTAATTAGGTACCCCCTGCAGAGCAGTGGGTTCTTGTGTCACCTTCAAGGGGTGTGTAGACAAAATGTACAAAAAATTGATTTAAAAAATGCAAAAGAGTTACTGCAAGACACATTAGAACTCTGGCGGTATGCTGGCAATTGTCCCAATGCATCTTGTAGTAACGAGGTGTTTGGTTGAGCACCCCAATGCTTGTTAGAGCACGCTTACTTAGCACAATTACTATAGAATTATTTCATTAACTGATTCCAAAATAATGGATCAGGCAATATTAATCACTCAGGCTTGGATGGATTTGGGTGGAGTTTCATTATTTAGCCTTGAAAAGATCCTTAGAGAATTCTGATGATTAAAGCATATGTTGAGTTTTTGAGCATTCATCTTTTCTTTTCATGTTTTCGTGTTTTTTTTTTTTTTTTTTGTGGGGGGGGGGGGGTTATTATCATAATGCCTGTTAGTGTTATCTGAAACCCACATGCTGTTTTTTTTTTGTTTGTTTATTTGTTTGTTTTCCACCTTATTGAATAAAAACTGACCAGCGGGATGAACTATATCAGCCAGTCCCTTATGATGAGTTCTTTATATCAACATCAAGAGAACAAATAGAAGATTAGGGGTTGTCCAGAACCTTTAATTCATAGGATAGATGGATTGAGCCAAACCCTCTGGACCCCCTACATTAAATTGTAGACTGAAGAAGTTGTGGCACTTGCTTACAGCTCAGGAAAACAGCAATGAAATATTTTACTCCTGACCTGTGGCCAGAGGCCAGCTTGTCCCCATTAATCTAGACACAGCACCATACCTCCAGTTGTGGCCATAGCTGGTACTACAGCCTGGCCCAATAAATATGCTGATCTGCAATATCAAGCATCACCAAATCCATATACTGTGTATAGGCAATATATTAGAAGTCCTGGATGACCGTTTAGATCAAGTTAAGTACAATATGCATCATTCATTTGTTCCTATTAATATTTCCTATGAATAAGTCCAGGTCACACCACAAGTATATAGGTATAATATAGCTAATGTAAGCTATTCCTAACCTTATCTCCATGGAGACTGACATATCAGCTGTCTATATTGTTACCTGTTGGGAAAAAAAAACGGACTTTCTTCTTATTTTATCATTATTTTGGCAGCGATCCGGGCATTCTATTATAGCATATCACTACTTGGATGATGTCTCTGTCATTAACTTAGATAAACTTCCCCCTGTGCATCGCTCAGTAGACGTCCCTGGTACGCCGAGATGCCAGGTGAACGCAGAGACTCATTTACATAAATTAATTATACATTCGTTTCCCAAGTAGCACATATGATACAATGTAGAAGAGGATCATACATCTCGCAGAAGGCACAAAACTTTGCAGAGTATTTGCATGACAAAGAAGTTAAAAGGAACATTGCCTCGGTACTAATGCGATTGCCACTTTAAGTCATGGACTGTAATGAGATTACTTCTTCCCTTCACACGTACAATGAAATATTAATATTACTAATATAGTTGCACTGTGTGACTTCCTTTAGGGGCCTCAACCTGTCACATGGATCCTTATACCGAGAATTAAAAAGCTCTATAATAAAAAGCTCTATAAAGTGGTCCACAATACAAAATCCGGGACCCATAACTACAATAATGGTGATGTCTTCTTCCGTAGCAGAGGGACCTTAAAGTGACTGTACCACCAGGCCCAGGCTGAAGCACTGGAGGCGGGCTGACCCACCCTTAGTGGGAAGAAACCCCAGCCCCTCCATGACATGATTCTATTAGAATCAATAGAACCCTATCATAGAGGGGCTGGGGTTTCCTCCCACTAAGGGTGGGTCAGCCCACCTCCAGTGCTTCTGCCTGGGCCTGGTGGTACAGTCACTTTGACTTTATTCCATGGCATGGGTTATAGATGTCCCCTATATCTAAGGCCCCATGCACACAAGCACTGCTTCATTTGTGGTAATACAATGCTTTCCAGAGCACCATAAAAAGACATGGAGTGCTTAGATCTGAATGGAAGTCTGGCTCTCCTGTCCTGTAAGTTTGCAGTGTCCCGATACCTGAATCACCGTAGAGCTGGGGTATCTGTTGCAAAGGGTCTTTAACCGTGTCTTGGACTTCTTGCTGGTGCGATAATCTGCAGTGTTCTCTAAGTAAGGAATCCTCCAGGTTCAATCCCTTCTTTAGATAAAACCAATCACTGTAAATCTAATTCTAACCCTCTCTCTCCACACGACTGAAGCTTTCTACCTAGTCCGGACCTGGCCTGAGAAGTGTGAGGAACTATCAACTTCTCAGAACAGTGAACTTTAGTTAGTACGGGCTGGCCCATCTGTTGGAGGAGAGCATCCACTGTTGTTTCCTCTTCCTCCAGGTGGCCAAAAAGAAGTGAAACTCCCGTGAAACGGCCATTGCCCTCTCTGTGGAATGTCCCAGGCTGCACTTCCTTTGTTTTTGTATGGATTGTCTAAAGAATGACAAATAAATAGAGATGAGCGAACCTCAAGCATGCTCGAGTCGATCCGAACCCAAATTTTCGGCATTTGATTAGCGGTGGCTGCTTAACTTGGATAAAGCCCTAAGGCTATGTGGAAATCATGGATATAGTCATTGGCTGTATCCATAATTTCCAGACAACCTTAGAGCTTTATCCAAGTTCAGCAGCCCCAGCTAATCAAATACCGAGTATCGGGTTTGGATCGACTCGAAGCCGAACCCGGTTCGCTCATCTCTACAAATAAAGTCTTTGAATATAGTACCCATGTTGGTGAGTGCTGCTGCTTTCTATCTTCTGAATTTGCAGAGAGCCACTGACGTTATCAGCTGAGATCCAACGGTATGAATGTAGAGTGGTGAGATTACTTTGCAGTGACGACTTTGTTTCTTTGGGAAATATCCCCCTGCTCAAGTTGCTACCATCATCTAGGACAGATCTGGGTTGCTAACACAGTGATCAGGGCACTGTGTAGAGTCTACCCAAGAGGAATTACCTAAAACTTCCCCACTCTATGTGTTAGGACTCGGGCCGTGCGTTCGACTCCTGACACCGCCGATGCATGCGGTCAAAGCATACATAACCGCTCAGGCCAATTGCTACGGGCGCGACGTCGGCGCCCATAGCAGCTGGACTGCTTCTTGTGTTTTTTACCAACTCGGCTCTGCTATTCTGTGTTGTAGCAGAGGCCAGGGTTCCACTCCCCTGCCAGAGCAGCATAGGTGTTGTGTGTGTTTAGCTGATTGTAGATTGACAGCTGACACTGCCAATCAGCTGTCAGTAATTTGAGTCTGGGGCCTATAAGTATCCTCCCCAGTCTACTATGCCTTGCCTGTGAAAGTTCCTTGCTTGTCTGGTGATACTTGAGCTAGCATTCCCTGCATTTCATATTCTGGTTACCTGACCTCTGGTTTTGACTATTTGACTATCCCCTTGGACACGACTTGGTACTTCATTGCTCGGCTGGTTTTGACTTGGTTCTCTGACTTTTCCTTATTGTGTGTGTATTGTCTTGTATTGTTCTGTGTATCCACTTTAGTAAGATCAGGGACTGCCTTCAAGTTGTCCGTTTGCTGCTAGAGCATCTGAGGCAAGCAGGTAGGGGCAATGGGGCGGGTGCCAGCTTCAGGGTTCACCTGTCCTTGTGTCTCTCTGTCCCAATCCTAACACTATGCTGAGAGGACAATATAACTTCAAACAATCGGTTCCTGATTAAGGAGGGAAAATTGGCATGAGAGGGGTAACTGTGCAAGGACTCTCCTGCTTCACTACATTCTTTGTCAGCTTACAGCTTCTTACACATCAAAGCCATCTTTAAGCATAAGAAAGACCATGCCACATTCACCATGAGTCCTTTAAGCCCTAGGGTGGCATCCATCTTATCATTTTCTAATTTTGGGAAAATTTTCATGACAGGAGGGGGGAAAATGGGCAAGTACTCTTCTGCTACACTACATTCTTTGTCAGCCCACAGCTTCTTACGCATCTTTAGGCATAAGCAAGACCATGCTGCACCTCACCATGAGTAAAGTCTTCTGCAGTAAACTACAATGCTAAGTCCTCTACACTCTCGAATGGGATCCATTTTTTGCAGCTGAAGGGAATCAAAAGCAGACTGCTAGGGATCAATTAACATTGCAGAACTTGAACATTTTGACAGAATTGCTAGTGATAGGCTTTCAGCCACTCTGGGCAGGGTGTGTGTCACTTGGACCAGGACCAGGAGGCTGCACCAATCAGCTGCAGGGCCAGTGTCTGGGTGCTCTCTTTAACCCTCCTGAGGTTTAAAGAGAGGTTCAAAGACTTTTCGCCTTGCACAGACGCACATTGACAAAGGCACTACAACACATTACACTCTCTGGAGGAGATTTATTCTCCCAGCACATTGGTGAAGACCACAAAAAGTCACACATTTTTTGAGCGAACCAGGTTTGTTCAAAAATTTACACATTAAATAAAAAAAAAAAGTCAAAAAGTTGGAGAGTGAACTGCTCTTCTGATATAAATCTATTTTATACAATTTGCACTGGTTCATCTGTATTAACTTTTAGGAGGGGAGCACTGCAACTACTCTCCTCCTCCCCCCACCCCCTTAGGCCAGAATCGCTTGTCCTAATCACTTCCTGCCAGAGCTCCACACGAGTTCTCCACAGGAGCTCCGTTCTTCACAGGCTCATGTAGAGAACTTGTGTGGAACTCCGTCAGGGAGTGATTAAGACAAGTGATCCTGGCCTGAGGCAAAGTAGTTGCGGTGCTTCTCTCCTAAGTGTGAGTAAGGATGAACCATTGCATGTTGTATAGAGTAGATTTATATTTTTAAAAACAACTGTTCACTCTACAATTTTTGGAATTTTATGTGTTTAATAAGTGGAGCATCCACCTACCGGAGGGCTTAAAGCAAACCTGAGCTGAGAGGTGTACTTAGAGGAATGGTGAGGCGTCACTACTCAGCAAGTGTAAGTGTGAACTCCTTCTAGGTGCAGGTTTAGTAGGAAAGTCCTGCTCCCAAAAAGTTTTTTGTGTTGTTCTTTACGTATGGTGCAAAAAATTCATGACCTTTTTCCAATGGGCAACTCATACGGAAGATGGAAAGGCAGGGGAACCCAGCACCATATGGAGGGGATATTGCTTCCTCCTATGCCGATTTACCAAGCCAACATAGCAAAAAATCTGAGCCAGGTCAGACTGGCACACTTCTCAACAAATCTGGCATGGTACGCACGGGTGAGGATATATTAGTATGGCTGTTATATGGCTCAGTAATATTTAGAGCTTGCATTGAGCTTTAGTTTTCGAGAACTCACGGAGCTCATATTAGACCTCTCCCTCGTCGTGAAGCCATCATGATACTGTCATCATTGCGTAATCTTCAAAGCTGGAAGCAATAATTCTCTAGGAAACTCAGTCTCAGGAAAGCCAATTCATGCATAAAGTTTGCCGGGCTGTAAAATAAATGCTATTAATACAAACGGCACAATTAAATGTTCATTTTCCATCCCCGCACTCCGCCATAGAAGGATGACAATGTCCCGATCGATACGTGCGGTAATACTACATATCGCTAATGAAATGACAGCTTTTCCAATTAAAGTCTATAAGGCATTTCATGAACAGAGAAGGTCATTAAGTCTAAAGTGCCTGTCTTGTTTTCCTCGCCTATTTTTCATCATCCCTGCGCGATTTTTCATCTTCAATAATGCAATTTTCCCCATTAAAAATATAAGTAGATTTGCTCAATATCACACAGAGGACGGCATTCATTAAAGATTAATGGCCAGACAGCCACCCTTGGAAGCAGTGACTAGAAAATGCATCCACTGACAGGATTTCTGCCGGACTCGAACGCCGCATGAAATACTGAAACTAGCGAACGGGCCTGATACAAAGCAATGGATTATTTTTATGTTTCCCTCAATCATAGGAAAGAAGCGGAGGAGAGAGGAGACGCTCGCAAATAAAGCTGTAGGAGCCTAAATGACTTCTTCTTTGTCATGGATTAATATGTAGATGTAGCTGAGCTGAATTTGTCTTTTGTTTGTACTGTATTATGCACTGTGTTCAGCAGTGGGACTATGGAAACAATAGATATTACATCAATGTGACATCAAAGGAAATAATGCGGATTATGCTATACATATTCATACATGGCAACTGTACTATAGAGTATAACCCGCCACGATGCTTGAAAAACTGACCTTTCCATTTACCAGTTAAACACTTAAAGGAGAAGTCCGGCCTCAGCTAACTTATGATTGCGATGGAGGCAGAGGAGAGAGTAACAATGAAGAATTGCTTACCTCTCCCCGTGCTCACGAAACGCCGCCTGATCGGATCCGGGACCCACACCGGAAGGCAATTTCCCCCGACTAGGTGGAAATTGCCTATCCTGGCATTTGCCTATCTACGACAGCCAGGTCGTGACATCTGCAGTGCTAGAGATCCCGAATCCTGATGGGGGTCCCAAAGCAGCAGCTTACCTTCAAACAGCACAAGTAACCTGATCCCCTGCTTACAATGTACTTGTACTATTTACAGTGGTAGTATAAGGTACTGTAGTGTTGTCCTCTTCACTTGGACAGGTTAATGCTGCAGAACCTTGAAGTGACGCCACAGGAATTGCCAACTCAGCCTGTTATGTCCTGGGGACATAACATACCAGGCTCGATCAGCAAACTAGTTCCTGAACAGGGACATTAGATGAGCGGGCCTACCGCACATCCCATACCCGAAACGGGAAGCACAACCTGCCTATTATATCATTCACATGAGTCCTGCCTGAACAACCCCTTTAATTTCTTATATACAGTTTTCACTTTTTTTACTGTGAGTGTTAAAATACATCACCAATATGTATATGGACGGCCTAAGCAGAACAACACAATCAGCCAATAGGATATCAGGACCAAAAACTGCTATCTGATTGGAGCAGAGGATGCCACACCCCCACAGATCCCATAAATAAAGGATTTCTATGATCATAAGCCACTCCCCCTGAGAGCTTAAGCTACTGTATAAGAATAGCACATATCCGGAGTTCTCCCCTGTGTTTTGGAATCATTTTCAGCGAATTCTACCAATAAGTATGTAATATTTTGAGGCTGATGATATAAACAGCGTTCAACCCTTCACCCAGTATGCAGCAGTTTCCTCCTAAACTCTCTATTGTATGTTTGACATCTTACGCAATTAGTATTCAATTTCTGAAAATGTGTTTAAAACTCCCAGAAAGCTTTCAGTTTCCCATTTTCCAAAATAGCACAGAACCTATTGTAGCCTTTAGACGCCGGCCTTTTATGCTTCTGTGGTTATTTCACCATTTACTTTATTTGTGTTTCCAAACTAGAAGGATATCGCAGGTATTGTGCTTAGTCTATTAAACCGCAGTCTTCATGGTCAGCACACTCTTCTTTCATCTCGTCTGATGTGCCAGGGACATGTACAATATAACTATTCATCCAGAAGAACTCCAATACTTCTTCCATTTCTTCTCTTTTTTTTTAGTTTGTGCTACCTGTAAATCACGTTTCACTTCCACGGAGAAGGGACATAATCCACCTCAGGATCTCCGTCCGAGCTCCATACAACCAAATGCTCATAAACCTTTTACCATTCTTCGGGTGAATACACACATTCATATTTCGAGCAGATTCCGTGGATAATGTGTGTGGAATCCACTCGACATTCCGCCCTCAAAAGATGAACATTTTATTTTTCTATTGTGTTGAATGGGCTTTCCACTCATTCCTTCACACAGCAGAATTTCAGTCATTCCGTCATTTAGACCTCTTGGAGAATATTTATGTTACTTTGGTGGGCATTAAAATCTTGGCCCTTCGGAGGATTCTATAATATATTGGTGGGCATCAAAATTGTGGTCTACCGGATGATGGAATTGTACAGAGATGGGCATTAAAATCATGGCTGATTGGAAGAGGCTATGGTATATTGGTTGGCATTAAAAATTTGACTCATTGTATGATACTATGGAACATTGAATGTGTTAAAATCTTGGCCCATTGGAGGTTTCTATGATACATTGGTTGGACATCAAAAAAATTTCCCATTGGAACATGCTATGGTCGACTGGTGGGCATCAAAATCTTGGCTTACTGAAGGGTGCTATGGTTCATTTGTAGGAATTAAAATGTTGGCGGTGTTATAGTACTCTGGAGTCCACACTCACCACTTATCACCATAGCAAATCTCAATATATCTTCCGACACAACGTAATAAAGTAAAGTCTTACATTGCACCTCAGATTTCCTTTTTCTGTCTGCACATAGTGCCCTATATAACTTCCTCCCGTGTACCCTGTCACTTCCTAATTATCTATCAACTCGGAGTTATATTTTTCACCCCAACTTAGACGTCTGGATTCCGCTTTCTTTGACTTCCCAACACACCAACTGTTCCCCACTAAATGACTAAACAGGGCTATCTCTAAACCCTCCGCCATGCGCAGCAGCGAGGCGGCACAGCTGTGTCACTGCGTAAAGGATGTTATTAATATTCAAGACTTTATCGCCAGTTTCATCTTTTAAGGATGGCGAATAAAAAACAGCGTGACATCTATCACTCAATTATTCAAATTAGAACTCCCTTTCATTTGTATCGGCGACCGCGAGCCACCGGCGGATCACAAGTGATTGTAAACCGGGGTTAAAATCCACATAAGCCGTCACGTCACGTCTCCGGTAGCGAATTTAAAAAGAGTCGAGGAGGCAGCTGGCGCGGTAACAAGGAGGAAAATAAGTTGCACCTGAGAAATTACAATTTGTGACTTCAAACATATTTTGCTTAAGGCCGGACATTTAAGGATTCGTTCTGGGGAACATGCAAGCTTGTCACTCTCACATAAAACAATTGCATTCCTTTGAAAATAACCCCAGAGGACAGAGACAGTGCATAAAAGAGGTTATTGTCCATCTCGCACATGAATGGCTTTCTGGAAATATTTTCTTAGAGAGGTTTTCAAACTCAATTCAATACCTGACTCATTGGAACTGTGAAATGAAGCCGGATTACTGAAGGCTATATGGTTCCCTATACGGTGCTACAGAGATATTGGAGTTTGCAGAAGAAAGCCTCTTATGTTATCTGAAGGCGGCTGACAAGGTTTCTGAGCGGAGACTTTCCTCCGACGCTTATTGTCTGCTCGGTAACTAAAACACAAGCAATACTGTACACTACATTTTACTGGAGGCTGCTGTTTATCTGCTAAATCATATGCTTGAAAGAATATCCTCAGTCAGGTATAAAATATCTCCTGCATGTTGTAGGTCTGTATTCATTTCCACACTTTGAGATCAGAACCGTATTATAATATTTAATTTATGAACATATAGGGCAATATTATAGCCGTTATTTTCTTCTACATAGCGGTAGTATTATAGGGGTTATATTATTGTACATAGGAGGCAGTGTTATCACTACTATGATTCTGCCCCTAAGTACAGTAATATAACAATGATAATAATACTGCTTCTATATATACAAGAATATACTGTAACTACTATAATACTGCCTCCTATAAACAAGAATATAACTACTATAATACTGCTCCTATATCCAAGAATATAACTACTATAATACTGCTCTTATATACAAGAATATAACTACTATAATACTGCTCCTATATACAAGAATATAACTACTATAATACTGGCCCCTATATACAAGAATATAACTACTATAATACTGCTCCTATATACAAGAATATAACTACTATAATACTGGCCCCTATATACAAGAATATAACTACTATAATATTGCTCCTATATACAAGAATATAACTACTATAATGATATGTATAGATAGATAAAAAGTCCAGCACTAGTGCTGGACTTTTTATTTATCTATACATATCATTAAGACTGCTCCGGTTTTGCTCCGGTTCCGCCCGCGCACCACCCATTAAGGCTGTTTATTTCTCGGAGTTCGCCCCCTCTACCTACACCTGTACTCCGTATCACCTGAGGCTCGATCATATCTCTACCGGTTGTGCTGAGGTCTCTTGCTCCACACAATCATAACTACTATAATACTGCTCTTATATACAAGAATATAACTACTATAATACTGCCCCCTATATACAGGAATATAACTACTATAATAGTCCCAAAAAGAATTAGGAGCGAGCACCAATGTGCATATAGGGTATATGTAGAATACTCTGGGTCAGGACTAGGAGTAGAGGATGTACAGGCAGTGGATATTCAGCTAGGTGGTGCATAAAGCTAGAAAAGGATAATCCAAATCAGTCCACATAAGAAGAAAGAGCTAGCACTCACCGTTTGCTGAAGCACATATCCAGTTTATTCAGGGTTCAATACAGCATGGGTCACGGGGAGGGAGGTGAAAGCAGGTGCGTCAGGGCGACAGACTGTTTCACTTGCGAATGCAAGTTTCGTCAGGCCAACGGACCAGGAATATAACTACTATAATACTGCCCCTTATATACAAGAATATAACTACTATAATACTGCCTCCTATATACAGGAATATAACTACTATAATACTGCTCCTATATACAAGAATATAACTACTATAATACTGCTCCTATATACAAGAATATAACTACTATAATACTGCTCCTATATACAAGAATATAACTAGGCACCATCACAGACACTTTGCCTTCCGCTAGAGACATCTTTTAGTAACAGTAAATAAGACCTTGCAAGAAGCGAATACATACAGGTCTCCAGGGCTCTTTCTATTAATGACCATTATTCCATTTTATCCAAGGTTTGATCATTCGGAGACAGAACAGAAACTATTTTCTCGCAATGATTTACTTAAGCAATTTTCAGCTTTAGAGTTGACCGGATCAGTCAATACAAGTCAATGCTCAGAGCTTTCTTTGCTAACCGATAAATGATACAGAAGTCTTATAGGCCGCTCTATGGTTTCTGCACATACAGACATCACTGCAATTGCTGTGGTTTATCTTCCAGGAAAAAAAAACATATTGTATTGTGTCCCTTACATAGAAATATCTATAGGGCCCCTCTCTATAGAGCACATATTATCTGTCCGTCCCGCTGAGAGAGAGGGGCCGGGATGAATGGAGGAACATTCTGCACAGATTAAATATTAACCATAAGCCATTGTGCGGCTCTGCTTCTTGGGGTGTAGACCGACGGGAGATGTTTGGATGGATTTTTATTTCTCTGTTTGGCTTAGATGACACGGAGACAACCTATGGTTTCCCAGCTGTTGAAGATACACAAGTCTTTATAAGGTTTATAGGCTTGATTATCTAAAACTAGAGAGCCTGAGCAAGCTCTATTACAGTGCTGATTTTCTTAGGTTTTATTCATATTTGTATTATTGGTTTTCTGCTTCATCCTAGGAGGGGAAACAACCAGCAATGACCAGAAATGATGGATGCCGAAATGTAGAGAGCGTTAAACACTTGCCCCAATAAGCAGATGCAATGAACTCGAGCATGTGCATACTGATGGCTGACAAAGCTGGATGCAACCCTAGAGAGTCCTGGAAAACATGGATATAACCTATAGGCCAAAAAGGCCCTTAGAATACGAGCACACTACAGAATTTCCAAAGAGACTTCAAGCAGATTCCACCGCGCGGCCTCCGCTTGAAGTTACGCCTCTTCCATAGACTCAATGATATTTGCAGACAATTCCGCCATCCACCCAAAGAATTGACATGTCACTTGAGTCATGTCAAATATCATTGAGTCTATGGAACAGGTGTAACTTTGAACGGAGGCGGCCCGGCGGAAGTCTCAGCGGAAATTCCATAGTGTGCATGTACCCTAAGGGTATTTGTTCACACTGAGTAAATATGGCAGAATTCCGACTGCCTCAGTGTGCCATAGCCTGTCTATGAGAGGGCTCACGTGCCTCAGCTCCTGCCGCTCTCTGTGCAAAAAAATTGGACTCCCGCTGTGAATGAATGAGAGCGGGCACGCTCCTCCGCTGCTACCACTCTCCGCTCAAAGGATTGACATGCCACTTCTTTGAGCGGAGATTGGCGGCTGCGGAGGAGCGCACGCTCTCCCATTGAGATATGACACACTGAGGCAGGCATAATTCTGCGGCGGAGAGTTCCGCCGTGGAATTACGCCTATTTTACTCAGTGTGAACATACCCCTTAGGCTATGTTCACACTACGTAAGTTCCGTGGAAATTACGGCCATTGTTCCAACGTAGTGCTGCAGGTTGAAGGGACCCCAGCCGGAGTGTATACAAATAGTATACATTTCGGCTGGGATCCCTAGCGCCGCCGTAGAAAACCCTGTCAGTGCACACTATGGAGCGAGCAGCTCTGGCCGCACGCTCCATAGTGTGCTATGGGGAGTTCTGATGCAGGTGCGCACAGAAGCGTCTGTGTACCAGCCGGGATGATCTTTTCAGAGACCGTTCCTTGCCCACTTATGCTCACATATGTCCTGCTCATTCCTTCATGCTACCTGCAGTCTATGTCCGCCCTTGTATTTCCCACCCTCTCCATTCCTGCTATAATGTGCCTACACTTACACTCAGCTATACTCACTGCTGCTATAACGAGTCTGCACTTACACACAGCTATACACACTGCTGTATAGAAAAGTTTCTGTCACTGTCCTCCTGCACAGCTCTGCGATTCTCACTTCCTGATTGGTCCATGCTGAACACACACACCCCTTTCCCATTGCTGTCATGTGACAACACAGACCTCTGGAAGCAGCCCTGCTTCTCTATTCTAGCCTGTTGTACTACACTACTGCATTATGGGGATCTGTAGCTCCATCCTGTATCCACTTCTGTTCTTTCAGGCTTATGCACTTACTATATATTATATGCCACATGCTGATTGCTATACTGTACAGTAACTTATAATATCACATATCCAGCTGTTTCTCATTGTTTCATTTGTTTTACATGTTATTCAGAATAAAAAATCCTTATTTTTGGGGTGTGGAACCAATTGTCTGCTTTTCAATGATTTCTTATGGGAAAATTTGCTTTGGTTTAAGGCTATGTTCACACTACGTATAAGTACGGCCGTTGTTGCCATCGGCAACAACGGCCGTACTTTATGCGCCTGTGAACATTGCCTGTTTCTTAATGGGATCCCGACCGGAGCGTATACACATCCTATACGCTCCTCTTGGGATCCGTGTGGCGCTGCAAATAACTGACATGTCAGTTTTCTGCGGCCGCAATTCAATAAATTGCAGCCGTAGGAAACCCTGTCAGTTCTCACACGCTTCACTGTGTGCTATGGGAAGCTCTGATACGGGTGCGCACTGATGCGCCCGCATCAGAGCTCTGCGGCCAAAAGATCATCCGGGATGATCTGGGCAGAGACCGGCCGTTCCGTGATATATATATATATATATATATATATATATATATATATGTGTGTACAGCCCAGCATACCAGCATATGATTATCTTTCCCTACCATTTGGTTGTACTGGTAACTCATTTTAAGGCTGTCAGAAATCACTCCTCCTGAATCCTTCTCTTCTGAAGTCTTTGCCATCACTTTATTTGATGAGAATACTCTAAATTAGAGGTGTCAAACTGCATCCCTCCAGCTGTCATAGACCAATTCCCATCACGCCTATAAAGCTTCATCTTTGATTGTCCAGGCATGATGGAAATGGTAGTTTTGCACCAGCTGGAGGGTCACCAATATGACATTTTTGTTTTACATCATACGTCAACCATAATGGTAATCCGCGTTTGCTTTTTACTTCTTCTACATCTGATCGGAAGTGTATCTGGAAGTCAGACTTGAGCACAATACCCAAAAATCACTGCTGTGTGCGGAACTTTACTTTTCACCATCGCTCGTACCACCCACCCTACAATTAAGCCTTGCCACGTACATCATCTCTTTTTTAGCAAAAAAAAAGACAAATTATGTTTCATTCTGTTTGGGACAAACACCCTAAATATTACTTCAATTTGTCGAGGCTGAAAAGTGTTTGCTTATCGCAAGAGGCAATCAAATACAATTAGCCCCATTCAATGGCTTTCATTACTGATTATGGAAAAGCAAATAAGACTCGATTCGAGTGTTTTTCCCTCTAAATGTTTTATACATGAATACACGTATGATTCCGACTTCCTTTCATTTCATTACCCACAGTATATGAAGTAAGTATTCCTTTTGTCGCACATGGCGGAACTGGTAGATTTAATGATTCAGAGATTTCAATTATCTCTTGTGATTTATAGGCCGTGTTCTTGGAAGCCTTCTGTATGGAGGTAATGGCTGCTGCCTCTGCTGTGTGGGCAGGAGCGACGTCTTGGAGGATAAATCCAGGGCACGCTGTAGGTTGCAGTCCTGGATGGTTAGAGGATTTACAGATGGTAATCAGGAGTTTTATGTTAGGAGGAAAAAGAAATGGTGGTCAACTCGGGGTCATAAATATAATGTGAGAACAACTGGAGCGGGGAACTGATAATGTGGTTGTGTGTTGGTAGCGGGTCTGTGTAGGGTTCCTGATAACCCAGGTGTATAGGGTTAATGATGGCTGGTCTCTATAGGGTTAATGATGGCTGGTCTCCATAGGGTTAATGATGGCTGGTCTCTATAGGGTTAATGATGGCTGGTCTCTATAGGGTTAATGATGGCTGGTCTCTATAGGGTTAATGATGGCTGGTCTCTATAGGGTTAATGATGGCTGGTCTGAATACATGCATTAATGGTGGTTGTTAAGGATGCATTGATTAGTGTTCTGTATAGGTGTATTGGTAGTTGGTCTGTATAGGTTTTAGATTAGTGTTCTGTATAGGTGTAGTAATGGCAGGTCTGCATAGGTGTATTGATGACTATTCTGTATAGGTGTAGTAATGGCAGGTCTGCATAGGTGTATTGGTAGTTGGTCTGTATAGGTGTTTTGATGACTATTCTGTATAGGTGTATTGGTGACTGTTCTGTATACTGTAGGTGTATTGATGACTCTTCTGTATAGGTGTAGTAATGGCAGGTCTGTATAGGTGTATTGGTAGTTGGTCTGTATAGGTGTATTGGTAGTTGGTCTGTATAGGTGTATTGATGACTGTTCTGTATAGGTGTATTGATGACTATTCTGTATAGGTGTAGTAATGGCAGGTCTGCATAGGTGTATTGGTAGTTGGTCTGTATAGGTGTATTGATGACTGTTCTGTATAGGTGTATTGATGACTATTCTGTATAGGTGTAGTAATGGCAGGTCTGTATAGGTGTATTTGTAGTTGGTCTGTATAGGTGTATTGATGACTGTTCTATATAGACTTATTGGTGACTGTTCTGTATAGGTGTGTTGGTAGTTGGTCTATATAGGTGTGTTGTTGACTTTTCTGTATGGAAGTTATAATGGCAGATCTGTGTGGAGGTATATAAATGACTGTTCTGTATAGTATATTTAGGTGTATTTAAGACCAATCTGTATTGATGCATGGATGGTGGGTATGTATGGGTGTATTGGTGGGTATGTATGGGTGTATTGATGGTGGGTATGTATGGGTGTATTGGTGGGTAGGTATGGGTGTATTGATGGTGGGTATGTATGGGTGTATTGGTGGGTATGTATGGGTGTATTGATGGTGGGTATGTATAGGTGTATTGGTGGGTAAGTATAGGTGTATTGATGGTGGGTATGTATAGGTGTATTGGTGGGTATGTATGGGTGTATTGATGGTGGGTATGTATAGGTGTATTGATGGTGGGTATGTATAGGTGTATTGGTGGGTATGTATGGGTGTATTGATGGTGGGTATGTATAGGTGTATTGATGGTGGGTATGTATAGGTGTATTGATGGTGGGTATGTATAGGTGTATTGGTGGGTATGTATAGGTGTATTGATGGTGGGTATGTATAGGTGTATTAATGACGGATCTGTGTAGATGGATTTCTGGTGGGTATGTATAGGAAATTGAAGGAAATTTTTTATGTGTATTAAATGTTGGGTCTATACAGCAGATTTATTGATGGGAGCAAGCGTAAATTTGGAGTGGATTTGTAAAGATGTAATGATGACAGGTCAGTATAGGTGTATTTATGGTATAGGTATATTTATGGTCAGTATAGGTATATTAATAACCAGACAGTAAGGGTGTATTGATGACTGGTCTGTATACTGTAGATGTACAGATATTCTGTATAGGTGTATTGATGGCCAGTCAGTAACAGTGTAATGATAACTGGTCTGTATAAGTGAATTAAAGGGGTATTCTAGAGAATTTTTTTCTTTTTTAATCAACTGATTATGATATAGATTTGTAATTTATTTCTATTAAAAAAATCCAGTCTTTTAGTTCTTATTAGCTGCTGTATGTCCTGCAGGAAGTGGTGTCTTCTTTCTACGCTGACACAGTGCTCTCTGCTGCCACCTCTGTTCATGTCAGGAACTGTCTATAGTAACCCTGTTCTGCTCTATCCTGCTCTTTGTTAAATCTTCAGGCTACCCCTTTAAGTATGGGTTTGTATAGGGGTAATGATGGTGGATCTGTATAGACGTATTGATGGCCGATGAATGGATCTGAAAAAAGTTTCATTCCAGAAGCTGAAATTCCATAAACAGAAAGTTTAAAAACTCCATTATAATTTTTTCCTGATGACAGAAAAAATCTCTTCTCCGGCTGACAGGTAAGAAATGATGCTGTCAATCATGACCTGTCCTGATCCTTCACTACTTGTGATGTTTCTAACAGAGGAACATGTTATTTACAGATCTTATTCTTCTCTTCAGGCTGGGTGATCCCTCATATATCCGCTATATTCTACTATTTACTTTTTATGCACAAAATACAGAATTTATCACATTGTGAACATACAGGCATTTATTTGCGTCTATTTTTAGGTGAATAATCGAACTTTTCGCCTATTTTTGGTCCAACATTTTTTTTTTTTTAATCTGCCTATTTTGAGTATTTACCCCAAAATTCGTATAATCTGGCATTTGAGCTAAATTTATCATTTGCAATTTATTAAAATCTGGCTAGTACCAGTTGAATATGCTTTCAGAAGTTTTGGACTTTAGCTTATGGAAACATAGTAATCTCATAAGCTGAAGTTCATAGCTCTGTCCCCTGCCCTCTGTTATAAGAAGGGGGGAGAAGGCAGAGCTCGCGGCCGCGCACCAACCTTTCCTCCCTCCTCTTCCTTGTTGGAATCCATAGCCAGGATGGCTACCATTATAGCTCTGCAATCACATTGCAGAGCCATAATGGCTTTTGGACAGAGAATTCTCCCTCTGTAGAGGGAGAATTCTCTTTTTGGAGCCCTATAAAAGCTGTGGTCCCGCTGACCGCAGTATCTATAGGGTTAACTGTAGGCACTGGAGGGCGGCTCTGGTGCTGACAGTTGCCGCAAGTCCCCGGCTATCAATGACAGACCATTGTTTTCTCTCACAGTGTTTTCAATAGGAATATATGAACTAATTTTAAAAAGTATTCCCATGTCAACTACAAGTTACCAAAGGAACAGAAGAATACCAAAACAAATCTCTAAGAAAAGAACGTCCAGAACAGCAGGACTAAAGCTACTGAGAATGTGTGACCACCTGTACTGAAAACATTAGATGGACATTCTGCAGAGAAACCAACAGAACACCAGGGGGTGCCATAACAAATATGTATATCTGGGCACAGGAGCATTTTATTATTATGTTTACACAGGTGATCTGTGTTTCCCATAAAGTATTCCCTCTCCTTCCCTCGTGATTCTCTCGAAGGATTGTGAGCATTACTGTTGTTCCCTATAGGAAATGTTTGTGCACTAAACATCTGTTACACTTAACTAAATGACATGTAGATGAGAAGACAAGCCAAATTTACATGGGAACAGCTCGGTTAACAAGCCTGCGAATTAAACCCCTTTTCCATAGGAGTGATGGTTAGCTAGCATGGCACTGGAGCCGCTTCTGTCATTTCCCATCGATCCCCAGACGTTTTAATCATTACGGCAAATAACACAAAAGGCATCATTCAGATACTTGTGAATTGACTCAAATCATCCATACAGTGATAGCTTATTGATCGGCTTTAAGGAAACACATCACGTAAAGAAGATTGTTTTCGCTTTGCATTGTGTATATTAGGCCGTACACGCTGTAAATAACCCGGGCGGCATATTCCCGGCTTATAAGTCATGTAAATCACCTGAAAGCTTAAACAAGGGTTTGAAATATTGATGCCTTTCAATTAGATGGGAAAGCCACAAACCAGTGCACTTTTTCAGGATTTTATTACATTGTATAATGTGTTATGTAAAACCGCAAATTCATTGCACAAACATTCTGGTACAAAGACCCATAGACATGGATGTGCTCAAGACTAAATAGTAGCATGCTAAAGAGCCTGGGGCACAACTACAATCCCCATCATGTCCTGACAGCAGATGAATAATGATCTAATATATATATATATATATATATAGAGAGAGAGAGAGAGAGAGAGAGAGAGAGAGGGTAACTTTTGACGTGTCACAGAAATATACTGAGACCTCAATCGATCGCTACATTGAGCTTGGAGAAGCACCCAGCTAAGTGCTGCCTCTCCCCGTCTTTTTCTGCACTACAGGAGATGGATTCTATAGAAATTCCATAAAACTGCAAGAAAGACACAACAGCATATTGGAGAGAGAGAGGCAATTTATTTTTGTAGCATTCACACTCCAGTCTTTTCTTTCTTTGTTTCTTTGCCCATACAATGTGCACTCACCATCACTATTCCTACAGGTCCATCTGTTTCATCCCAGCTCTGCTGCACTGGGTCATGTGACCAGCACTCAACCCATCAGAAAATGACATGACTTTATGTGTCTCATGTATCGAACACTTATAAACACATGCCTCATTTAATGCACACTTATTAACACTATTTCTACAGTGCCATCTGTTTCATTCCATTTCTGCTGCACCTATACATTTCAGTAATATACCTGCGTCATGTGACCAACACTCAGACCACCAGAAAATTCTATAACTTTATGTTTGTCATATAATGCGCACTTACCACCACTATTTCTACAGTACCATCTGTTTCATTCCATCTCTGCTGAACCCATATCCACTGTGGCTGGGTCATGTGACCAGCATTTAGACCAACATAAATATATATATAGATTTCCATGTCTCAGGAAGTGGTCTGGCCTGGGTCAGCTGATTTCCTTTGAATTACAAGATCCCTCCTGACAGCTCACAGGCCTGTCCCATCCCACCTCTATCTTTATGGTGCCAATACTTTTGATGCGTCAAAAACACAGTAAATATGTGATATGTGCACACAGTCTGAAGATTTCAAATTTTCTTAAAATACTTCAATTGTCAATAAAGGTCAAATTACTTTTCTCCACTGGCGCAACTACCATGGAGGCAGACCATGCAACTGCTATGGGGCTCGTGGGGCAGGGGGGGCCCAAGCCCCGTCTGCAAAGCACATGGCCTGCTTCCATGGTACTCCATGATCATGTCGCTGGGGCAAGATCATCCAGCACTATCCCCACCCTTGGGAAGGGGCAGTGCATCGACACCATTCTCTACCTGCACCTCCTTCTCATGCATCCTCCGGCAGTGACTTAGCACAGCTGGCCTGGTATCATCCTCCACCCCCTTTCCAGACCCAGCGCAGTCCCTCAGTACATTGTTCTACCAGCTCCTGGCCACACCAGTGACGCCACTTGTTTGCCGGGGATCTGGAAGAATGGATCACCATGGGACTGCACCGGTTGTAAAAATAGAGGGGGGGCTGTAAAGTATTCATGGGACCCCATACAGTTTTTTGCTATGGGGACCCATAAATCCTAGCTACCCCCTGCTTTTCTCCTTTGTAATATTTCATTAAAAACAAGCACTTTGAATAAAAAAAATGGATTAAAATTGCAACAAATGTGAACTGACACCAATCCTGAAAACCCCTGCCTTGAGCAGGGGACCCATATATCATCGCATATACTAGTTCATATAGTCCAATCTTGGGAAACAGGAGGGATAATCTGAAGAAGCTATAGAATGTACTTTCTCCATTACATAGATTCATCCTTAAGCCTATGTTGTCATCATAAATTTTCTTTTTAACACAGAATAAACCTATCCCATAAAAATTGAATTTCGCCTCTTAATGGAGTAATTGTAACAATATATGGAGGTATCCAGTTCTATAAAACCATGATTTACAAGGCACTCGCTTTCAGGCCAAAGCCATAGATTAGCTAGTAAGACCGGCAATCAATTGGGGTATGGGAAGATGGAGCAGATAGCAATTCAAATTCATTATGAAATATAAAATTCTTTAATTACTCCGAAACTTATTGCCTTATAACAATTGCTGTTAGCTGCATAATGGAAAATAAATGCAATTTACTCGAATGTAAAGAAAAAACAAAGGAGGTTGTGTCTGGGAGATTTATTAGAAATGTTCTTCTTGTTTGAAGTAACCTAAATAATGTGTAATTTGGGGCAGGAAAAAGTTTCTTGGGGTTTAACAATGGGCCTGAGATTGGACTCATCAGAGGAAAGGGTTCGGAGGTGCCCTCAAACTTTATATAAGTCCACTCAAAATTAACCTTCGGGTCCTTATAATACATTATGAAATCCAAAACCTGGGCCCACAGGAGAATTCTCCAATACTCTGGTTGGCCAATCTAACCCTACAACCCTATCCTTAAACATATGTGTGTGGCAAGCACCATTTCCTCACACAGCGCTTCAAAAATTCTCCCCCACATCTCAAGGGGACCATGTCCTGAAATTTAATTTCGATGTGTTCAATTTGCTCAGAAACTGAATGCCAGATTTGATTCTAAATCTGATTGGAAAAAAAATTTAATTAAAAAAAAAGCAGGGACACCTGTTGTAGAAGGGAGTCCCTGCTCCTGTAAAGTAAAGAAGTTTTCCACTTCCACAGGGTAGGGGATAAGTAAGAGTTAGAGTGGGGGGGGCTGTAAAACCTCCGTATCACCCCCCCCCCCCCGGCAATGTCCAGATTGGGCCCGGGCTCCTCTGAATACAGCCGCGGGTACGGAACGTGACCCCTGACTCTATTCATTCTCTATGGAGCAGCAGAAAAGAGCCAGTGCTGTACTTGACCCTCGGCTGTAGGAGCTGGGAACTGATCTGGAGCCCCCCTCTTTGATCACTGTCCTGTGCATATGGGGGAAGTTAGTTTTGAGTTAGTTTTAAGCACTGTATGCCATACCGCTCTGAGCCCAGGTGCAGAATGCCCAGCCAATGTACAATGTACAGCATTGCCCAAGGAATTTGCACATGTTTTGTAGGCTGCATGCTCTGCTAATGTTAACCGAGAAGTGGGAGTCAGTGGTCTAATGTATGCTTCATTGTTCAATGTACAGGAGCAGGGACTTTGACAAGAGTCCCAGTTCCTGTATGCACTTTTCATAGTGTCCTGGGCTGTTGGCCTCGGGTTCCACAAGATTTACCCAAAACAATTTGGATTCAGACAAATCCGTTTTTTTTTTTCTTTGTTTGTTTTTGTTTTGCTTGTTTTTTTGGAGCAAATTTCAATTCGTTATGTCTTCAGTCTTCGGCACTAGACATTTGCTGTTGATTTGCTGCAATACTACATTTCTCCTGTAGTGGCCGCTGCAGGACAAGTCAACAGCTGACAGCTAATCAGCCGATCACTATGGCTGCTCCCATATCAAACAGCTTGCCTGTGATAGTACGGCCACTTTAGTGTTTACAGTCCTTATTAGTATCCTTAGCTTCCATACACAAAGCCGCCATTTGCTAGCACAGATGCTGTCCATCCTTAATCCAAAATCAATCACTCCTGAAATAATGGAATTAATAATAATGGAAAATAGAGGATATAACTTGTTTGGAGACTACTGCCACTATGTTCTGTTTATTGCAGCACAATGGTGTCTGGAGTGTTTATGATATACAATGGGAGGCATAGAAAAGTATTTCTTTAAATAGATGCTAAAGGGATTTGGTAGATGTGTCACTGCAGCTGGAGCGTAGCACAGTGTAGAATACACTTCAAAGGACTGTAACTAAGTAACTGGAGAGAACACTTTAATATTAAAGAACTGTAGGAGATACATACGATTAACTCCTTGCAGCTACCGGAGAGCAAAATATGGTGTTTTCCTGTGCTCCTTGATAAATTATATAGCTAATACACAATATTATATTACAACAGATAGTTAGATGGATGAATAGATAGATAGATAGATAGATAGATAGATAGATAGATAGATAGATAGATAGATAGGAGATAGATAGAAGATAGATAGGAGATAGATAGATAGATAGATAGATAGATAGATAGATAGATAGATAGATAGATAGATAGATAGGAGATAGATAGATAGATAGGAGATAGATAGATAGATAGATAGATAGATAGATAGATAGATAGATAGATAGGAGATAGATAGATAGATAGATAGATAGATAGGAGATAGATAGATAGATAGATAGATAGATAGATAGATAGATAGATAGATAGGAAATAGATAGGAGATAGATAGATAGGAGATAGGAGATAGATAGGAGATAGATAGATAGATAGATAGATAGATAGATAGATAGATAGATAGATAGATTCAATTATATTAGACTCCTCAAGACACAGATACAGTTGAATACTATGACAGGGCAGGTTGCTATTAGCTCCCTGTTCTGTCCCATAGGCTGTATAACATTTTACATCTGGATTCTTTAACTGGGACGAGAATCATGTACAGGCCCAGGTGATGGAGTGACATCCTCACACCTGCTTTATTGCACCATAATAAACTCAGCACATGGTGTCACTTAGAGATTTGTGCAACTTGAGCATCCTCGAGTCCAATGACTTATCATGTGACTGTATCCATGTTTTCCTGGATTTTCTACAGCTGCATCCATCTTCTCCAGCCACCGATATACAGTACAAATGTCGAATGATCGGACTTGAGTATGCTCCAGTGCGGCTTATCTCTAGTGTCAATGCATCACATCGGCTGGGAAGGGTATCATGACCCAGTAACTCAGAGTTTGTAGTCCTTAAAGTGGTGAGAATGAAAACTGCAAGATCTCAGGAGTATTTTATAGTATAGATAGAAAAATGGAAAATTGGAAACAATGTCACCAAAAATTCTCTCAAAATATGTTAAAGATAAAAAACATTATTTAAACATTAAAGCATAACTGTCATTTCAGGGCCATTTTTCTGAAAACAATAAATATCAACAGTACAAGCGATTTTTAGAAACTCTGTAATAGGTTTTATGTACTAAAAGAGTTTCCTTCTGTAGTGAAAAAGCAATCTCCCAGCCTCCCCCCCCACATCAGAAGCAGCAGGATTTCTGTCTCCATTATGTGGCTATGGAGAGGGGAGGGGCTGTGAGGAGTGACTGAGCACGGAGCAGTCCTGCACAGCACAACACCCTGCAATCTTCTCTCAGTAAGTTCTTAGATAAGCACTGACCTTTCTGACCCCAGAATCCTGCGGTTTAGGTGCCCAGACAGTCTACAAACAGCTGACCTTCATGTCACCTCTTCCTGCTCCCTCATCTCCCTCAGCCCCTCCCCCCTTCATAGGCTTACAATGGAGAGAGCAGAGCCCGTCTTCACTGGCTTCTCTGTAATGAAGACGTGTTTGCCTGATAATGCACAGATAAGAAGTCAGGGGGGGAGGCTGGGAGATTGCTTCTTGAGTACAGAAAGAGGCTTTTTTGGCTGATGAAACCTATTACAGAGCTTCTTAAAATCGCTTATACTACTGATTTCTGCAATAAAAAAAAACATGACAGTTACGCTTTAAGCCATGTTCTGATGACACCCTTTAAATGGTCAACAATTTAAAGTAAATCTGTCAGCTTCAATTCACACTTCAAACTGCTGACACTATTAGATGGTTGTTCAGTCAAGGAGACGCATGGTACCTTTCATATATCTGTCTGTGCTTCCAGAACATACTGTAGAAAGAGCTTTTATTCTCTAAGGGTACAAACACACACAGCATATACGCAGCAGATTTGATACTGTGTTTAGTTATTTAGATCTAATCTGCTGCGTATCTGCTGCGTATCGCAGCAGTAAATTCGCAGCGTATACGCCGTGTGTGTTTGTACCCTAATGCAAAGAGTCATAGAGGCTTTCCCAAGCTCCTGAAGTACTGAGGGCTGTAATGCCTCCTTGCTCCCCTTACCATCCCTGTCCCTGTTATTTTTAGCCGTGCCCCATGCAGAAATAGACTAGGAGCTCGGGGCGCCTCTTTTTTGCTTTGCACTAAAGAATAAAAGCATTTTCTATGTTCTGAAAGGACAAACAGATATATGAAAGGTACCATGTGTCTCCTTGCCCTATCCGTTATATAACAGTGTCAGCAGTTTGAAACCTGAATGAGGCTGGAATCACACACTGCAATTTTTGTGCCGAAGCCAGAAGTGAATTCAAATGGGATGAGATATAGGGAGGTCTTGTACTTCTCTTTCAAAAAACTTCAATGTGTGATTCCAGCCTTACAGCTGACTCACTTTAACAAAGGAGATCCGTAAGTGATGAGTGGGGGTCCTGGTGCTGGGAGCTTCTCCAATCATGAGAACAAGGTTGCCTCTCCTCAAGCTAATAGTGTGCAGCGTCCATACTCGGCCCCCATTTTATTAATTCTCTACTCGTTTATGATCAGTTGTAAAGATGAGCAAATAGTGAAATATTTGATAATTCAGAATTCAATTCGAAGAGCTCCTGATATTTGAACAAATATCGAATCCCATTATAGTCTAAGGGAGAAAAATCCTTGGGACCTGGAAATCAATATTCAACCACTAGGAGGTCACCAAGTGCACAATGACACCTCAGGAAATTATGCCAACACCTCTGCAATGCATACGGGACAGCAGGGGAAGAATTCCTTGCTGCATCTAACACTAGTGATGAGCGAACATCCCAATTTTCAGTTCAGATCCCGAACACACACACACAAAAAACAAAAAAATGTTTGTGATTGGTTCATATTCGCCAAACATTCACGAACAAATTACAAACGTAAAGTAGAAGCGTTCATTTCAGTCTAGCGATACGCAGTGTAAAATACGTAATAACACAAATTTACGATAACTACAAATCAGTAGTAGCAAGACAACAGGTATTATCCCACACTCACAGTATACAGCCGTATACCAGATATATAATTGTTTTTTACATAAAAAAAATGAAAGAGCTATTCAATTCCTTTACAGGACGCAGACTGCGCACGTTAGTAGTAGCAAGATAACAGCTTTTATCCCACAATCACAGTATACAGCCGTATACACTATAAGTAGATGTCTGAACACACTGTCTGTCTCACAACAGCTACTAAATATATGGTTTTTATACTTTTAGGGCTTTTGGGGGTCCCTTCCTACCAAACTTCACCTAAAAGCTTTCTGTCCCTGATATACAGTCTCTCCCTATCTAGCTCTAACCAGCAAGTGACACAAATCTGAAATCCCCTATTCGTATACTCAGGAGGTGATGTAGTTTAGCCAGCCAATCACAGTTAGAGGTTTTTTTTAAAAAGTTCTGCCTATTCCTAGTGCCTGTCCCTCCCCCCTGCATGTTTATTGGCTGGAAAAAAGCGCAAGGGGGGGAAGAAATTTTTACTGCGTTATCATTCGAATAGTCAAACGCAATCGAATAGCACGAATGGCGTACTATTCAAACGAATACTATTCGCTCATCACTAGTCAGTTGTTTTATAGATGACTGTACTGGGTCAAATAGTAAAGCAACATGGTCGGTGAATACCAAATCTTAGTCCACATGTACATCACTACTTTTAGCCAGAACCAGGAGTGGCTCTAAAACACTGAAAAAGGTGAAAATCTTTCTGGTACAGTTTTTCTCACTGACCTAAATACCTATGTGTCAACCCCAACCTGACGGTAACACTTAAATTTTTTTTTTTAAAGGGGAACTATCATCAGGTTTGTTGAATCTAACCAGCTGATAGCTCCCTATTGAGCACCACAGGGCGCGAGGAAGAAGATATGTCTCTTAGCTTTCTCCTCGGTGGTGTTCCTGTGCTGTAAGTAGTGTAATCCTTGGTCCGTAGCACCATTAGGAGCACTGCCCAGCCCCATTACATGAGCCAGACAGCTCCTTCTAATGATAATCAATAGAGTGCATAGGCTGGATCGACTCTCTGGGGGGGGGGGGGGGGGTCAGTGCTCATAACATTGCTCTGGACCAAGCATTGCACTGCTAACAGCTAACTGTACCATCCTTCTTGGTGTGCAATAGGGGACTATCAGAAGGTTTTATTTGCCTTACCTGTTGACAATTCCCCTTTAATATATTATAATTTTATTGGGTCATCGTAATTATTTCATCAAAATTTAGTATATTCTTGCTATTGCTACTTTAGTTTTTTCCGTCTCAAACCCCATCACGTAACTTAGCTACTTACTGTACTTTGTGCAGAATAATTTTCGACTATTCTTTTCCAGCGAAAAGTGAAAAACTTTGTAATATGCTACAATCACCTATCTGCCCCTCTTTCCTATCTTTTGCCCTCTCAACCCCCCGCCAGGAAGTGAAGTAAACTCCTTCTTACCTAAAGACTGTTGACCCCAGGCTGTTCTGTGGCAGCCATTTTGTGACATTGACATCATCAAGAGGGAGGCGGGTCTAAACCCTGTTAGGCCAGCCTCCCTTTGTCAAATGACTCAGGTTGCTTAGCTCTGATTGGCTGAACAAGATGTAAGCCACCTAACAGTTTTACAGAGTCAGTTAGACATCACAGGAGACAAAGTGCATCATTGGAAAGCCCAAACCAGGAAGTAAAGAAAAAATTAAGCCACCAACTGGAGCTTCAGGGACCCGCAAACAGCAGGAAATTCAAACGGAGACAGACTAAGGAGGAATGGTAAATGTAAAAACTATGTTTATGACTGATTGATTGTTTTTTTTTTTTATCAGCGCTGGAGTACCCCTTTAAGGGGTGATCATATCTCTTTCTTCCTGATAGTTATTCTACCAAACCAGATCGGAAGTAAGAGACTGTTATATACATGTACAAACAAGTCGGTAATGAAACGTAATGTAATTTATCATTCCTTCTACATAATAATTTACATTTTAAACCCTTCGGTAGGAAGCCAGTAACAATATCTCTAATGAAGCTTAAGCTCTGTATAATCCATGTATTTACAGTCTGCCGGGGCTGGCAAAGCATAAATACACAAATGCAGAATATTGCTCCATGCACAGATCTGGTTTAAAGCTTCAATTCCCCGGTGAGCTAATAACAATGTTACTTAATAGGAGCTCGGAAGATCACAGTATTTATGACCCACTAGTATTACAACAATGTGGGCCAAGGAGTAAATTCTCCAGACATATGTAGAAGAAAGATAAAGCTGCCGTCTTCCTATCACGTAGAGGCATAAGTAAAGTCAAAGGAATAGTGAAACGCTTGTCCTTGGTTGTTCACTGGAATAATAAAAAATGTTCATGTTGGATCAATAGTAATAGGATCGGGGCCATGGTGAAAATGGTTTCTTTTTTTTAAAATTATATTTAAAGGAGTACTCCAGCCATTTATTTATATGTATTTTTACCCTTGGACTTTGGGGGGGGGGAGCATGATAAGGTGACAATAAGGATGTTTATTGTGTTCTAGACAAGGGCAGCAACATAGCAAACATTTTAAATGGTCGGGGTATCCCTTTAATCTGTTACAAGCTTTAGAATTAAAATGTGGATACAAGGGTGGAAATTTGGAAACCTTAGAAAGAGAAGTAAAAAAAAAAAAAAAAAAAAAGACAAGAGTATCTTTGCAGCATGTCTCCAAGGCAGAGCGACCAGGCTTATGGTATAACCAGTCACTTGGCAATATCAGAACTGAATTAAAAAAAAAAAAAAAAAAAAAAAAAATATTAAAATAAAATTCTGAACGAATCAAATTCATTTTAAATTGTCTCAGTATTCCTCTCCTAATTCCCCCATATTTTTTTGCATGCTGGATTCAGGATGTGTTATCAAAGGGAAGAGGAGAGAAAGCTACTGATGGAAACCTTTGGCATCAGTTTATCTCCCCGAGATCATAAAACATTGGGTAATTCAAATCCTATTGACCAAACTTGGTCTTCTAAAAACCTATGTAAGTTGAAGTTTATAGCAAAGTTTTAGGGAAACAAATGTAAATGATTCTACTTTGAGTAAGAAAAAAAGATGTTAAATTGGGTGTCCAGGCCTAGAAAACATGGTCTCTTTCTTCCAGAAACAGCCCCAGTTTGGGTGTGGGGGGTTTTGTAGCTCAGTTCCATTAAAGTAGACGAAGCTGATTTGTAATACCGCTTACAGCAAGAGGACAGAGGGTGGCGCTGTTTTTGCAAAAAAAAATAGCTGTGTTTTTTCTAATCTTGGATAACCCCTTTATCGGGAATAGTGATAAACCTGGACTGATTATTGCTTCTATTCAGTAATATTAGAAGTAAAGAAGGAGAATAGATTTAAAAGAACGTGTGATTATAGAAAGTTAATAGAAAACACAGCAATGAGAAGAGAACTCCGGCATCTTTTCTCCAAAAATCTAATGGGAATTGGTTTGTTTATTGTGAATGAAGTAAAAGCTTAAATACGCTATCGATGTCATTACAATTATTGGCTGTCTAGGAAGAAAACGGCTGAATTACAGATGTCAGCCGTCCTTCTCCCATCATTACAACTTTATACAAGTTTCTTTCCAAGACTTTGTAGGTTAATCAGTAAAAATAGTTATCAAGAATCCTTGAATTTTCTGGGGAATGAGCTACAACGGGAAGGGAATCCAAGCAATGGTTAGATTGTAAGGCTGTGTTCACAGTAAGTTTTTTTTTTGTTTTTTTTGTTAAATAACATCCTTTATTAGGGTACTATTACAAAGCGATTTTTCAATGATCAATGATTAACGATAAACGATCTCAAACAACCTGAAATCGTTCACGGATCGATGATCGTTCTTATTCCATGCGAATGATTTGCGAACGAACAACGATAAAAATAGGCCCAAACTCTATCAAACGACTAACGATTTTTTGTTGGTCGTTTAATCGTTGTCTGCTATTACACTAAACAACTATCACTCAAATCCCAACGATCTAATGATTTTTCGAACAATAATCATTCTGTTTAATAAGGCCCCTATCGCATTTTAGATGATGTCAATGGAATGACGGCTGCCCGATACACATAGGGGGACACTTTGTAAAGTTGCGCAACTGGAATACGCCCGGAAGAAGTCTCAGATCCCCCCTTCTCCCTGGCTTAAATCTGTCAAATCCCCTGATCGCCTGGGGGCGGGAGTAAATTATGGCAGAAATCTACACCTGCTGTATGGCAGATCAGGCCAGATTCACTTTAGTGGGGGTGGGGCCTAATTTAAGACTAGTGTAAGAGTCTAATGCTGCGTTTACATGGAACGATTATCGTGCAAATTTGCACGATAACAATCGAATTCGAACGACAATCATACGTACGTGTAAACGCAGCGAAGGATCAAGCGACGTGCAAGAAATCATTTATTTTGATCTCAAATCGTCGTTGGTTGTTTGCAAAAAATTCGCAGATCGTGCCGTGTAAACAGTCGTTCACCGATTTAACCTATGTGCGAGATAGGCTTAAGCGATCGCAAAACAATATATCGTTCCATCTAAACGATGATCGTTATAAAAAAAAATGTGTTACTTCGAAATCGTTAATCATACGATCGGACGAATTATCGCTCCGTGTAAACGCAGCATTACGCTGGTCTTCATAAATGTCCCCACTAGTGTATTAAATAATGGACGTTGTTTGCGCGAATGTCAAATTAATGGTCTTGAAAATTTTAAAACAAAGGGTTATTTTTGTTGTTCACACAAATTTTTTTTTTACCGTCTTTGCTATAAAATTCAATGGCCCTTCAAAAAAACCTACGTACCACCCAAAGAAGCCTGAACTAGAATAAGGTACCAACGGCCATCATTGTAATGATTGGAGCCCCAAAAGGCAAAATGAGTGGCAACATTATCAAAGAGATTGAGAAGAGGGAATGGTTGAGGTTCGCAAAGTCTTCAGGATAACGGGTACGGGGACCATTCCCATACCCCATGTAAGTTTATAAATCATGGTCCATCTAGCCCATCCGCAACCTAAAGATGGCCATTCCTAGCTGCCTACAGTTTAGTGTTGGTCTTTACTATGCTCCTATAACTAAAAGAAAGATTTCTAATAACATTCCGTAAATCGCCCATTATGAAATTATTATCCGACTTCATTACAATATTCATGCAATTACCTAATGTATTCTTTAGATTGTTTTTTTCTACAGAACTAGAACTTTATCCAAAGGGAGAAGAATGATAAGGAGTTCTTTTATATTTTCCTTCCTTTTTCAACCCATTTCCCAGGTGTGACTTAAAAAGCCAGTTGTGATGTGTAAATCAACACTTAATGTGGCTCCGATCCCGAGCTCCACTTTAAGAGCTGACTATTGTGCGCGCATTATGGTAAAGAGTCTCGTATTTTAAAATTAATAATTCAGATGAAGTCATATCATCCTCACATACCTGTTTAATGATGACCCCCCCCCCCCCTCCACCACAGACCCCAGAGAAATATGAGAAGGAAAATAATAGTTAATATAGTAAATAGTAGAGAAAAAGACTGAAGATGAACATGAAGGAACCTATATGGACAAGAAATTAGGGGGATAATCCCAAGATTAAAGGGGTACGCTGGAGAAAAATTACTGGTGTCAGAAAGCGCTGGATGACCCCTTTAAATACTATGTTATGATGCTGGGATACCCCTTTAATTGACTCTTGGCCACTGTGTCAGGTGGTGGTATTGCAGTGTAAGAAATTGTAAGCAAAAATTGAGTGGCTTATTCAGGCTTGGACTGGCCCACCAGGAAACTGGGGAATCCCCCGGTGGGACCTAAGCCAGAGTGACCCCCCTGTTTTTACATGCCGGTCACATGCCTATTCTTCGTGATACATCGCTAGCGCTACAGCCAGTAAGGCAAGGGCTGGGAAATTAGCGCATTTACAGACAGTAATCTCACATTTTAACTTCGCGCAGACATCTATTTCAACTAGAAACGGTAAAAAAACTAACCCATATAACCTGCATTATATTACTTCAATCGAAAACTAGTAAGATTGTCCTAGTTTCCCCTTTTAGAAGTGAATTTATAGTTAATATTTTGGTTTTATTTCCATTTCCCTCTGCTTTTCATCAGCAATTAGCGTGTTTACAGCAATTTGTTGTTCTCCCTCTGGGTCGGCTACCAGTGGCAGATGTGCTATAGTAGAACGCATTAGACTTTCTAAAAGGCATTACAGAAAATTATAAATCAGAGCCTGAAATCACCACGTCACACGAAGAACATAATGACACAAGTACCGCCAAAGCTTTTCAATCTTCTAAATAAGCCTTTGGCACTTTATGGGTAATAATATAGTGGAAAAAGGACTAAAATTATTTTTCCGATGTTTGTTTGTAAGCAGCGACTAAATAAATAGTAGTGGTATGAATCCCGCCGCAACTTCAAGGCTAGGCATCTGAAAAAAAAACGAAAAAAAAAAACAACCTACTATCTCGGTTCAGCCGCGCGGCTTCTGCTCTTTTGTGTTGTAAAATCCCCACCTGTTCCGATCTCGTCCTGTTATTTCTCAGGTACACGTAAAAGTAGCAGCTGGTTTCCACTGATAGAAGAGAGAAGTTTCTGTTCATTAAGAACCTAAAAATAGGTTCGTCTTGGAAGAACCAAGTCGAAGTGCGGCGCATCGTCCCCCAACAACAAATTTAAAGAGGATAATGGATTAGAGAAAACTGGTAAATTGTGACTCACGTGGATAGAAAGAATCGGCGAGCTTATCTCAGATTCCATTTTCCATGTTATTTGAATAGTTACTGGAAATCAACAGAAGAAGCTCGAAGTCTAGAATTACTCACGGTGTGTTTTCCTGCTATTTTCAAGTCGTGTATAGGCATTATTTCCATCTGAAATAACATTTCACAGAGATAAGCTATCAGTCATGTAGTAATACCATATACTATATATAAATACAACTAAAGCTCTTGGGTCTGCCTTTCTATACACCTCTATAACCTGGAATTAGGGACTGTAATATATAATGATATACATGGATAAATCGAATTACACAGAAGCTAATGTTTTTATATCTTTTATCGTCCGGGAAGACGTCTTTTTTTCACAAGCGCCGAGGAGGGGGGATAACGCCCCCAGTTGCTGGGGGCTAAAAACCGCTGATCTGGTGCCCGTCTGCTTCCTGGTCTTAGTGGGGACTTAGGTCATGATGTATATGCAAAAGAAGGGCCGGTGGAGCCTCATTGAAGAGTCTCAATACACAGGACTAGCCAGATATCCCTCCGGGAAGGAGCCAGCCAAGGGGTGGCTCCTATAAGGAAACCACCAAAACCACCATATTAAGTGGTTTTTATTTTCAGAGAATTTAGATGTCACATCTTCTTTGTGGACAAGCTAGATTTTGACAATGATTTACTACTACTGTTTTATTATTATATAGATAAAAATTCATAGGCGAGACTCTGAGAAAAATGTTATGTACAGGATGTAAAGAATTTATGTATAATTCCAATTTTCTGATGTATATGTGATGTTAACTGAAATTGTGCCTAATAAAATATTGTTTTAAAAAACTTTTTTAAATGTCACAGTTACCAAATCAGATACTGAAGAATATGAATGTGCTGTTACAGCCTGTTATATCGCCCGTATTATTATTATTGTTCATACATTGTTCATTGAGTTCATATGCTATGTTTTCATATGTATGCAGTGCTGCCACCTAGTGACCAAAGTTTTATTGCATTGTTTTCTTTGCTTTCATATAAGACCTATATCCCATACTGCATTGCTTTCTTATTACTCCTCCCTTTTTGGTTGCATCACTTCCTGCTTCTTCATTGTATGATCACCATTGTAACTGAACAGACATGTTGTTTGCTACCTGTAGACAAGCATTGTGTTTTGACCACATGGCATGTCATTTCTGAAGGTAAAGTCATTAAAACTGAACCTGAAGCACATCCATTGCATCCTCTCTACATGTTGCTGGCACTGCTGTCTGAACAAATGTCACTGAGTTCACTATCTTCCATCTAGCTTGTACAGAGATTACTCACAACCTATCAGAGACTTCTCTAACGTAACGGGCAGCTCCTGTTAGGAAACCACCAAAACCACCATATTAAGTAGCCCTATAAGTCAATGTAATGACAAGGGATAAACCAAGGCTAGGTAACCATCCACAGACAGCTGTTTCGGGGTGTTGCCCCTCATCAGTGTGGAGCAGGATTCTGGCTAGGTGGGAGCAATGCTTAGTAGAGACATAAGAGAAACAGATTGCTGAACTCAGGGAGACCAGCCAAACAACAACACTGCCGGCTGCTAGTGAAAGCGCTCAATGCAGTGAAGTCCTAATTGCATTGCCGCCTGGGAAACGTGAATATGCAAAAGAAGAGCCCATGGAGCCTCATTAAAGAGTCTCAAAGCACAGGACTAGCCAGATATCCCTCCGGGAAGGACCCAGCCAAGGGGCAGCTCCTGTTAGGAAACCACCAAAACCACCATATTAAGTGGCCCTATAAGTCAATGTAATGACAAGGGAAAAACCAAGGCCAGGTATCCATCCACATACAGCTGTTTCGGGGTGTTGCCCCTCATCAGTGTGGAGCAGGATTCTGGCAAGGTGGGAGCAATGCCTAGTAGATCCATAAGAGAAACAGATCTCTGATCTCAGGGAGACCAGCCAAACGATAACACTGCCGACTGCTAGTGAAAGCGCTCAATGCAGTGAAATCCTAGGTGCATTGCCCCCTGGGAAACATGAATATGCAAAAGAAGAGCCCGTGGAGCCTCATTGAAGGTTGTGATGTGTCATGTCCACTCAGCCAGTTAGTGGTAGAGACAGGACTCCACTATGGCTACTCACTAGCTGAGCGGACCTGGTATGTCACAACACTTCCATGTCTTCCGCCACAAGCTCAGCAAATCACTGGCTGCGGTGCTCTCTCTTAGTCAGTGATTGGCTGAGCATGCCGCTGGAGACATGGAAAAGGACAGGACAGGTATGTATAGATTTGTTAGGCTTGGTTCACAAATTTTGGGGTAAAAATTCGGAAATGTCCTAAACCAAATTTTTAAATGAGTCGCTCAAGAGAAGAGACCTAAGCCCATCCTGTGAATAGAGAATTGGTACTTTTCTGTGCAGGTCCATGCTTTCCTTCTTTCAATGCAAACTGTCTGGTGTTGTTCATTAGCCTAAATTTCTGTAACAGATTTCCTGTTCTACACTCTTACTAGGAATTCTGCCATAACTCTATCTCCCTCCCATATGTGGGAGGGTCTTGTAGTTGTAGCTGGAGGCTTTATATGCCAGAAGTTGTAGTGGGAGGGAATTTTAGTGGGCTGAATTCCCAGCTAGAGTGCATACAGGAACAGGAAATGTGTTAAGGGATATATACCAGACAGGAAGTTGGGCTATAAAGACAACAGAGAAGACAAATAACATTACAAGCAGAAGGAAAGCATGAATGATCACAGAAACGCAGTAATATACCCTTACCTATATATTGTTTTATTCGACTATTAAAAAATAGGTTTCATTTTCAGAAAATTCCTTTAAGAAGTGAAGAAAATTAAATATAAAAAAATGTAGGGTTAAGTTTTTGATTTAAAAAAAAAAAAGTGACTGTTACCAATAGATGCCTTAGAAGTCAATGGGGTCTCCTGAGCGCCGCTAGTGTGCGTCATGCAATGGATCAGACCGAGCATTGTATACACCATTATAAATGGAAACCACAACACAAAATGTGAACAAAGCCTAACATAATAGTATGCTTCAATACAATTTACTATTGATATTTCTGTGAATAGTCACAGCAATGGTTCTTAATTACAAATAATATAGTATAAGCTGCATAAGCAAAAACAATAGTCGCTGGAAGTGATAGAAAAGAAGCACAGAGGGCTGGATCCCCAGGTAATGCCCTCGTACAGTCAAGAACAATCGTATTTTTTTTTTTTTCCAAAACATTAAACTTGTATCTAAATTCAGCACTTGATCTATATCTATGAATAACAATTGGGTTTGTTAATAAAGTTCTTATACAGGACAACAAAGAAACAAGAATAGAAACGGAATGAGTTTTCTGCAATCTCTTTATGTAACACAAGCAACTTAATATTCCGGTACAGGCACAGCCGGCTATTTCTTCCTGTTTAATGTTATTGAATTGTGTCTTTTATGATTGAAAGTGAATGTTTGGGCTATCTGTAATGTTAGAGTAATCTACTAATCCGGGAACATCAAATATAAAGTAGTAATAAAAAATAAAAAAATAAAAAAACTTTTCGAAACTTGTGTTTTCTCGTCTCATAAAGTCATATTGCTAGGAGATGGTACTACTTTATGACTGGCGAGGATCTGACCTCCAAAACGTCAAACGATGATGAGAATGAAGGGGAAGATGAGCCTTTTTAGAGCCAGCTCCCCTTCAGAGTTTTCCCTGGCTCACCTAGGCCCGGTGATTTTGTGCAATTTGGTATAAAGCAGGGAAATTCATATGTTTGGTGGCAAATACAAAGGCTGGACCGTCAAAAGTCCTATAGCGATGAAACATCCTAGCAATGTGCAATAGCAATCTCCACTTTAAGGATTTCTGTAAATAAGTGAATAAGAGTTCTGTATGAGAACTGGTGTAAAAAAAACTCTCCATGCCAACCTAAGGAGGTGGAGCATACAATAAGTATAAAAGAGACATCTTCTGTGTCATGTTCCCTCCCTGGCACAACTTAAAGGAGAAGTCCAGCGATAATTTTTTTTTAAGTATTGTATTGCCCCCCAAAAGTTATACAAATCACCAATATACACTTATTACTCCAATCTCCTTCAGCCCACTCAGCCAATTACACCGCGGCCAGTGATTGGCTGTCACTCTCCAGAGAAGAGTAACAGCCTTCTCAGCCCATCATTGGCCGTAGCGCTGTCCCATCTCAGTCACTGATTGGCTGATTGGGCTATAGATCTCATCTATGGAGTGACTTCCCACTCAGCCAATCATTTGTGTCTTAAGAGTGACAGCCTGTTCAGCCATTTGCTGGCCATGACACTTTTTACACAGTCAGTGATTGACTGAACAGAATTTTGACTGTGGGGGACACCAGAGACTCAGAGGAAGACACTAGGGGAGCGCGGACTGGTAAGCATTGATGATCGTTAAGGTTTGGTGCGCATGTTTGTGAAAGTTTGTGAACTTTGCTTATCTCCAGTTAGCCAAGATTCACACAACGTAAGACACTGGGCGTTCTGTGACACGGGTGTGACACAGTATCGACTGAAGTACCGACCGAATGAACCTCATTTTTTTTTTTTTTGGGTTGCAGGCGCATTCGTGCGTGCCCGCATTCCAATTACCCATAGCGTACAATGTAAAGTGCGTCCGGAGCCACACTTTACATTGTCTGCACAGTCAGTTTTGTGTAATCGCTATATAATGAATAGCAAACGCACAAAACTGACATGTCAGTGTTTCGTGCCGCTGCAAGGAATCACGGCCAGAGTGTATACAGAGTGAATACATTCCGACCGGGATTCCACAGACTTCATTACAATAAGTATTTTCAATTAATTACGCAATTTGCAACAACGACCGTGATTGAAGATATACGTTGTGTGAACTTTGCCTTAAAGTGTATGGAGAAGATGGGGGTCGGACTAGAGAGATAACTCCATCATTTATTGAAGATGTATGGCCACCTTTAGCCAAAGCATGCATATTACAGCATTAATCCTGAGGAAGGGACACCCACTACATTTTTAACCCTTGACCTGCAATAACTACATATCTTCCATTCAGTCTAACTCATACTCATTAATTTACACATGACTCCATAGAAACCTTTGTATTTTACATACAAAATAAGTAAAATGGCAAATTGAGCTCCTCCACATATCCTACCTATTTGACGTCCAGTATGATATTGTATAACAACGTCCTCCACGTTGCTCTACTTTCTGGACACTTAACTTTTCAGATTTTAGACGCCTGTAAGGTAGAACAATACCCGATGACTAATCCGTCACTTTAAGTACAAAAAACGGCAATAAGAGAATAAAATAATAGATTGTCAGCCCCCAGGACAACAATAGAACTTGGCAGACAGATATTGTGCTGACTCATACACTTGAATTTTTCCATGTGTAGAGAAAATTGCCACAATTTGTCTGAGCGCCATTGTCCGTAGCGGTTGTTATTTCATTAGATCACATTACATCTACACAGGATCTACTATCATATCGTTACGTATAGCAATGGAAAGACATTGAGGAGAATGCATCAGTCAGCAAAAGAGAACCTAATAGTCATTTAGGAAAACATGCAACAGCAAGCAACTCACTCTGTCTGAACCCGGCCCCAATAACACAACATAAGAACCTTTCATGTTGTTACACAGATCAATACACTCAATGTATAGGAGTAGACCAAGGTTCGTAATGAGTAAAGATGGTAGAATCAATACAGCGGGTCTGAGATTCACAGCTAAGCAAAGCCATCCGCATATTAATGTAGAGGAGATTTTTTTCAAGATTTTTTTTTTTTTGCATGCATTAAACTAGTCTTAAAGTGAATGTACCATCAGTGCACTTCTTTTCTAATTTTTTACATAAATTGACTGTAGCTGGTGCGGGGAAACTGGTGCAGCGGTCCTTTTCTTGAACCGCTGCCTGGTTCCTGCACACATTGCTGGTCTATTACCAAGCACTGGCCGGGCAAAAAGCACTGGAGATGTGCCAGCCAGCCCCTAGTGTGACGAAACCCCCTTTCCTTTGTGACGCAACTCCATTAGACGCAACTCCATCAATGGAGCTGCATCCCAAAGGGAAGGGCAAATGGTCACACTAGGGGCCGGCTGGTACACCTCCAGTGCTTCACGCCCGGCCAGTGCTTAGTAATAGATCGGCGCTAACCAGATGAAGCTTAAAAGAATAAAAAAAGACAGCGTCAACAGCATATCCACGCTGGTCTATTCACGTAAAAAACTAAAATGCGATGTACTGGTGGTAATATCCACCTGATTTTAATAAAAAAAAATAAAAAATACATAGTTTAATCCTGCCTTTACCAAGTCTTTACCAAGTCTCCAGTTTATCCCACCACAGACTTGAAATGCAATGCTCTATACATCCTCCACTGTGCATCCTTTGGAGCCCCCATCATTGCCATAGTCTTCCTCCCCCCACCCCCACCACCAAGAATAACTTAATTTTCTTATCCAGGATGTCATCATCAGACAGTCCCCATCATGACTCTACTCTCTCTCTCTTCTGAGTTCCCAGTATTTTTTATACTTCTACAAAACTCCTATTCTACATCACATGGTTACCTTATTTTCCTTTAAACTATAACTAGACCATAAGAACTGTAGGGTAGAATCCACAAGGGATCTATGGACCATTGGACAACCAGGTATAGGTAGGGCGCAGGTACCCTTTGATGTAATCCACAGCCAGGGGAATCCACTGGGGGACTTATCCAAGTAGTTCAGAACCAAGGATGTGAGGTTCAAGCAGGATAATTTATTTCAGCAACGCGTTTTAGCCATCCGATTACAAGGTGGCTTTTCCCAAGCATTAATTACTACCTTTTTTAACAGCTTATAACCAGAACAAGGTGACAGGTAACATGAGCACTTCCGGGTTCACGATCCCAGGTCATCGGCGCTGGTGCCTTGGATTATCAGCGTAATTCATTTCCGGACGATGCTTGTAATCCAAATCAAATTTTGTAGCTAAAGAATGGAGATGCAGACCCCCACAATGCAGTAGCGTAGTACAACAGGCTAGAATAGAGAAGCAGGGCTGCTGTCAGAGGTCTGTGTGGTCACATGACTGCAATGGGAAAAAGGGGGAGGGATGTACAGCATGGGCCAATCAGGAAGTGAGAATCACTGAGCTGTGCAGGAGGACAGTGACAGAGACTTTTCTCTACAGCAGTTTGTATAGCCGAGTGTAAGTGCAGGCACAGTATAGCAGCAGTGTGTATAGCCGAGAGTAAGTGCAGGCACAGTATAGCAGCAGTGTGTATAGCTGAGGGTGAGTGCAGGCACATTATAGCAGCAGTGTGTATAGCTGAGTGTAAGAGCAGGTACAAATATAGCAGGAATGGAGAGGATGAGAAACACAAGGACTGCAGGGAGCATGAAGGAATGAGCAGGACAGATGTGGGCACAGTATAAAGCAGCACTCTCTGTCCAGGGAGAGAGGGGTTACAGCTATGAAGAGATTACCTCCACAGTCCTGTCCCCTGATGCAAACCCCAGCCTAAAGTGTATCTGCTAAGGTGAGAGAGACTTTATGGGTTAGAGTACAGTGCTATAGACCCCGCTATACAGACTATGCCCCTCCCCCACTCCCCCTCCCACCCAGTACAGGGAGCTCTTAAACCAAAAAAAAAGCTTTTAAACCAAATTACAATTTTGAAAAACTGTGAGCTCTTCTTGCAAAAGGCTCTCAATCCAAGTTACTTATAAACCGAGGCGAGGTATCACTGTATATATATATATATATATATATATATATATATATATATATACACACAGATACAAAGATACATGATTATTGTCTAAAGTCCAATCGCATAAAAGATTTATCTCTGGAAACAACAACTGGATTTAATTGATTTTTAGGTCATTATTCTTTGTAGTAAAGTGTGCAATGATCTGAGGCGATCTAACTGGTTAAAAATCAATGAACTAATACTTTACTTCCATGATGGTTAAGAGAAATATAGATAGACAGATAGATGGGTAAATAGATGATAGATAGATAGATAGATAGATAGATAGATAGATAGATAGATAGGAGATAGATAGATAGATAGATAGATAGATAGATAGATAGATAGATAGATAGGAGATAGATAGGAGATAGATAGATAGATAGGTAATAGATAGATAGATAGATAGATAGATAGATAGATAGATAGATAGATAGATAGATAGGAGATAGATAGATAGGAGATAGATAGATAGATAATAGATAGATAGGAGATAGATAGATAGATAGATAGATAGATAGATAGATAGATAGATAGATAATAGATAGATAGGAGATAGATAGATAGATAGATAGATAGATAGATAATAGATAGATAGGAGATAGATAGATAGATAGATAGATAGATAGATAGATAGATAGATAGGAGATAGATAGATAGATAGATAGATAGATAGATAGATAGGAGATAGATAGATAGATAATAGATAGATAGATAGGAGATAGATAGATAGATAGATAGATAGATAGATAGGAGATAGATAGATAGATAGATAGATAGATAGATAGATAGATAGATAGGAGATAGATAGATAGATAGATAGATAGGAGATAGATAGATAGATAGGAGATAGATAGATAGGAGATAGATAGATAGGAGATAGATAGATAGATAGATAGATAGGAGATAGATAGATAGATAGATAGATAGATAGATAGATAGATAGATAGATAGGAGATAGATAGATAGATAGATAGATAGATAGGAGATAGATAGATAGATAGATAGATAGGAGATAGATAGATAGATAGATAGATAGGAGATAGATAGATAGATAGATAGATAGATAGATAGATAGATAGATAGGAGATAGATAGGAGATAGATAGATAGATAGATAGATAGATAGATAGGAGATAGATAGATAGTTTTGATGTTTAATCTCTTGACTAATAGAGAAATAAGCTATTACTTGGCTGTACACTGTATACTTGTATATCTTCCATCACCTACAATGGAAATAACAGGAGTTTTAGAGGTAACCGATGCCCTTTATATCGAACAGGTTGATAAATTGTATTTTCTTTTTGCACACAGTTTATGAAAAGATGTGTTTTCTTGGATGGCAACATTCCACATTACCTTCGCTAAAAGAAAAAAGTGCAGAGGCGGACTAGCATTAAACCCTGATCCTTTGTTTTTCCCTTTGAACTAGTTTCTTTCTTTTTATCTGGAAATGCGCCAACAAAACTCGCACAGTAAACATGGCATTTTCACTACAGAAGAGAAGTGATTGACTTTGGTAGGTTTTGACCCCTTTTGCAACATTGAAAAGAGGCTTCTTCCCATCTGACTCCCCGGGGAGAAGAACCCTGGATGTCTCTCTGAAGCTCTGGCTGGCATAGAAAATGAAAAGCGCCAAGTATTTCCCAGAGGTCCTCTCTCCTTGAAGTAAGAAAATAGTATTTCTTCCCCCAAGAGTTCCAAAGTTTCTTGTCATCCTTAGGTCTGTTTATGTCCTTAGAGATTATCTTAAAGTGTTCCTGTCCTTTAAAGAAAATGTTGCGACCGGTTGGAGTTTCGGAGTTCAGACCCCACTGATCATGTGTGGTTGAGCACTATACTTCTCGATTCACTGCAATCTTCTTATTGAAGGAGGTGATTGTTGGGGTCTGAAAGATTATCTTCTTCTTATAGGTACTATATCAACTCTATGGTTTGTATCTAGATTCCCTTATTCTAATAGGCACTATGACAACTGTATGGTCTTATCTAGATTCCCTCTTCTTATAGGCAATATACCTATGGTCGAATCTGTATTCCCTTCTGATAGGCACAATATCTGGCACTATGGTCTTATATAGGTTCCTATTTTATATACCAACTCTAGAGTCTTATCTAGACTCGCATTGTCCTTTAGGCCCTATACCAACTCTATGGTCTTATCTAGACTTGCATTGTCCTTTAGGCCCTATACCAACTTTATGGTCTTATCTAGACTTGCATTGTCCTTTAGGCCCTATACCAACTTTATGGTCTTATCTAGACTTGCATTGTTCTTTAGGCCCTATACAAACTTTATGGTCTTATCTAGACTTGCATTGTCCTTTAGGCCCTATACAAACTTTATGGTCTTATCTAAATTTCCTTTGGCTTATAGGCAATATACCAATTTGGTTTATCTAGATTCTCTTTTCTTTATAACCACTATGCCAGCGCTATGGTCTTATCTGCATCCCCTTCCTCTTATAGGCACTATACCAACTCTATGGTCTTATCTAGATTACTTTTGTCTTGTAGACAATATACCAACTCTATTGTCTTGTCTAGATTCTCTTTTCCTCATAGCCACTATACTGTATGGTTTTATTTAGATTCCACACTTCTTATAGGCACTGTACCAACTCTATAGTCTTCTCTTTATCTTGTCCTCATCATCTTATAGGCACTATAACAACTCTATGGTCTTCTCTAGATGTATTTAGTCTTATAGTTACTCTACCCAACTATACCATTCTCTCATATAGATAATCTTCTCCTTATAGCCACAATACCAACTCTATAGTCTTATCTAGACTCCCTTCTTATTATAGGCACTATACGAACTCTGTGGTGTTTATCCAGATTCCCTTCCTCTTATAGCCACTACACTAACTCTATGGTTTTAATGTAGATCCCTTCCTTCTTATGGACACTGCCAACCAACTCTACTGTCACTATCTAGAGTGCCTTCTTTTTATACTGTAGGTACTATACCACCTCTGTTATCTAGATCCACTTCTTTTTTTAGGCTTTATACCAATACTAAGGTCATATCTAGATTCTTGTTTACTTATAGGCACTTTACCAAGTTTGCCCATGTGGATCCTCCAAAGTACTTTTATATACAGGGCACATTAAATTGAGTTGTCTAAAACAGATATAAGTTGTCAAGACAATCCATAAAAAGTTAACAGATTGTCCTAATGTCAACAATTACCTGTAAGAGAAACTATCAGTATGTGTCAGGCTTCCCCGTAACATTACCATAACAGAAACATAGTATAATATATTTCTCATTAAGATCAATAGGCAGAGTGAGAGAACATCTTTACATATTGGTAAACTGAGTATTATAAGAGGATCAATAAGCAACTCACAGATCCCCCTGTTGTCAACATACAGCTGTCATCTGTGAGATAATCTGTCAATGAGCGTTCAGCTTCCCGTTGCACAACCAAAGTATTACATATTTCTCATAAAATCAATAGTCAAAGTTAGAGAATATCTTTATATATTGGTAAATTAAGTATTATAAGAGGATCAATATGCAACTCACAGATCACCCTATTGTCAATATACAGCTGTCATTTGTGAGATAATCTGTCAGCGAGCATTCAGCTTCCCATTGCACCTCCTAAGTATTACATGTTTCTAATTGAATGAGTCCTTTGAAATTTTTTCGGTGGTCCTACCGCCAACAATGTGCTACAAGAGAATCTGGGGCTAAGTGTCTAGCTTCCCTGCAGCGCCATCACAGAACAAACACAGTTTAACAGTTTTCCCATCAAAATCAATAGTCTGTCTATGTAATGCCTGGTCCTCCAGATAGAGAGACCATCCTTATTTACAGGGTAAATTGAGTATTATAATTCAGATATAAGCTGCCAAAAGGATCGATAGGCAGCTCGCAGATCATCCTACTGTCAAATCAGCTGTCATCTGTGAGAGAATATGTCAGTAAGTGTTCAGCTTCCTGTAGCACCACCAAAGTATTACACATTTCCTATGGAACTCAAGAGGCTGGGTCCTTCAAAGTAAAATATAACCTCTATATACAGTGTAAATTGGTTACTCTACATCAGATATGAGTCCCAATAAGCTGTGAACAGGGCCATTGTAAATAAATGGGCCCGTAGTGCTGTCAAACCTATGGACCGTGTGTATGTGGCCTAAGCGTTCAGCTTCCTAGCAGCGCCAACACAGGAGAAACAAAGTCATCTGTAAAAGAGTCTGTCAGTGTTCAGCTTCCTGTAGCACCACCAAAGTAGTACACATTTCCTATGGAAATCAATAGGCTGGGTCCTTCAAAGTGAAAGATAACCTTTACATACAGTGCAAATTGGGTACTTTACATGGTATATGAGTCCCAATAAACTGTAAATTGTATGTAAATGGGTCCGAAGTGCTGTCAAACCTATGGACCGCGTGAATGTGGCCTAAGCGTTCAGCTTCCTAGCAGCGCCACCATGGGAGAAACAAAATATTAAACATTTCCTATTAAAACCAATAGACTGTAATGCAGAGTCTTCCAGAGTGAGATAATCTTTATAGAGAGTGTGAATTAGGTATTCTAAATCAGACATGAGCTGCCAATCGGATCCAAGTAGAATTTGCACCGTGTCATTCTTTCCTAATGCACAATAAGATTGAGAAATTGAATAACAAAATAAGAAGATTAAGATTTTTTTTCTTTTACCATTTTATCACCTTGTGCATACAATATCCTCAATTTTAATATCAATTTTGATTTGCGGCTGGCACATTATTCATACATGGAGAAGCCAGTGCATGCGATGTCACGCAGTCACCCGCTATTCTACCTTTTTAAATGCCTGATAAAAGAAGTAAACAAAGGCTCGGCGTCTTTATGCCAGATCCACAAATGCGCGCCCGCATGTTCCATGAGAATTTTAATGGTCAACTTAACAAATCTAAATACATGCATATATTCATGTATTCATAATTGTGCATGCTAATGCTCCCACATTCTCCACATGAGATCAAGAATTAGCTACTATTGAATCAGCAGATTCATTAAAAGCATATCTGGAGACGATGTGAATAATTATGTAAATTCCCATGCAAATTACTTCACCTGTTTACGCCTTGGAGACACATGGTAGAACTAGATACAAAATGGAAAGTTCTGCATTGGTACTTTTTCCGAGACTTTTATGTTTCTTTTTCTTTCTCTTTATTAAAATGAAGAGCTGAAAGTATAATGTTTGGAGACTAAATTTAAAGGGTTTATACAGATTTACTGTATTGCTCTAAGGCATTTAAAAGAAATAAATGGAGGCAACTTTGAGAAAGCATACAGTGATGATAATGCGGTTGTGTGTTAATCTCTTTAATCTGCACCCTCTTCTATCCAATAGATGTATTAGTACATAGATATGAGAGATAGATAGATAGATAGATAGATGATAGATAGATAGACATCTACTCCCCTCCCTCAGCACACCTACTAGTAGCTCAAAACCATTGTAGAACAATTAATTTCCTTGCAGACTACTGCACAATGAGTGTGGGTGCAGCACCTGCTGCATTCACTTTCCATCTGCTCTTTCTGTGGCATCATTCATCACAAGGCAGCATGCTGTAATCACTCCTTACTCTTCCAAAATGTTCAAATAAAGATACATGAAAGAGATATATGAAAGATATATGAAGATATATGAAAGAGAGGCTAGAGGGGCTGGTGAGAGATGTTGATGGGTCACTCGGTGGGCGGGGTTTGCACTCGATTTAGCCAAGCCTCCTGTGACATCAGAGGATGATGCACCATTCGGGGGAAAGGGAGGAGCTGAAGACAAGGTCACACTTAAAGTGGAAGAACTACATACTGTAACTTCCTGCCAGGGGTGACATACTAAAAAAATGCTGAAGACAATCCTACTAATGATAACACTTACATATCATGGGGTAATAGTGTTACATTTTTCTTATACTGGAATACTCCAGTAGCAAATCTTTATTTGTTATGGTCTACCAGGATAATAGGTGTAGAATCAATGAGTGAGGCCAATGAGGGAGGCTCTCAAATTTTATGGGTAAAGTATCATTGGTGAGGATATAATAATTGTGGTAATTGTGGATAGAACGGCGCCATACAGGGGAACCGGGGAGCGGTTCAGAAAATATACCCCGGCACCGGCTTCTCCGTGACGGCGCCATTCTATCCCTGGGTCAGGTTAAAGAGGACAAACCTGGTGGTACATCCTCTTTAACCTTAACATGAGTCAATGGATTTTAAATACTTTACAGAGTTTGTGTGCCCTCTTCTGGATCAACAGAACTGGCTCTTAGAATTTTAGATACCTGGTATAAAGTGGTGATAATCTGGGCACTGATTCTTCTGGACTTCCTGCCACTACCATCTATCTCTCCCCAGTTCAAAATGGCTGCTCTAAAACAGGAAGAGACCATATACAGCTTAAACAGTATATAAAGGGAAGATAGAATACCGTTTTAATACCCCTTTAACATTAAAAGAACTAAAAGTTCTGGTGGCACCAAACTGGTGGATGAACTATTAGATGTAGCCCAAGTACTTTTCCTGCCTATGTTAAAGGGAACCTGTCACCCCCCCCCCCCCGTGCCGGGGTGAAGGCCGCCCGACACCCAGCTAGAGCCCCAGAGATCTACCCCATCTCGCCAAGTCCCGCTCCTGGAGTCGGTCCCGGGACGGAGACATCCTTGTAAGAGGCCCGGTACGTGCTGCATAGATGAGTCTGATGCCTATAGAAAATGAATGGAGCCGTCATTCTCTATGGGCGTCGGACTCATCTCTGCAGCACGCGCGCCGGGCTTCTTACAAGGATATCTCTGTTCCGGGACCAGCTCCAGGAACGGGACTTGGCAAGATGGGATGGCGCTCTACCGGGGGGAGACGGGTCGGGCAGCCTTCACTCTGGCACGGGGGGTGACAGGTTCCCTTTAAAAGGGATTCTCCATTTCTCACTTTCTTAGGTTTCACGTCCCAGAAATAAGCCTTGCGAGGCGTGGGGAGGGTAGGTTATAATGATAATGTGCAGGTGAAATATGCTGCACTTGATGTCAAATAGCTTCAAGGGGGACTACCAGCAGGTTAGTCAAATCTAACCTGCTTATAGCTCCCTAGTGGGCATGGGGCACTGAAGATGAAGATATCTTACCTTCCTCCTCAGCGCCATTCCTCTGCTATTATTTGTGCCCATTAAACCATTTCGAAGCACCGGGAGCATGGCTACCACAGTTCCAAGTATTCATCCGGCTGGCTCTATTCATTGATATTCATTAGAGGGAGTAGGCCAGTTGGGGGCCATAGCCCTGTCCCCTATGTGGCGATCTTCCCCTGGCCAGCCCACCACCCCTAATGATTATCAATGGACAGGGCCGGCTAGGGGCAGGATGGATTGGGGCCTGAACGGGCGGTAACCATGCCTCCAGTGTTTCTAATGGCTTAACAGGCACAACTAACAGTACGGGAACGGCGCTGAGGATGAAGGTAAGAAACATACTTTTATTCTTCCTGGAAACAACACCACAATTCACCTTGACAATAGGTTGTGTCCCACCACAGCCTGGCAATTACAGCACTGATTGGACGGTGACAAGGACACGCCCCTTTGAGCCGTTATTTTGTTTAAACATTTCCAGGAGGAGCAACAGAGGAACCATTGTTCTCTGATATGAATTGTTATTTACCAAACAGACCTCTGAATTCCATATACTGATGAATAGAACCGAAATCACTTAATTTCCAGCCTCCTTTGACTTGTTGATGATATAAACAGAATTATAAACTTACAGACTCATTAAAATCCATTAAGATTACTTGAGCTCCGTCAGCTGACACACCAGCCAAAATAAGTTACTGCCGACTTGAGCTGACGCTCTTGAGTTCTTGGCATAAATTGTCACGTCGCATTAATGTTCGCAAACACTTATGTCTATCATATTCAGATTCTGTACTTTCAGCAAATGTCAAAATGTCACCATGAAGTTACTGCCAGGATTGTAAGTCAAAAATATCACCAGCTTATATATTCACAGATGAATATGCAAAAAAAAAAAAAAAATCTCGGTAAAAGAATGCGCCATTTAATCTGTCAAAAAGTTAATGTTGTCCTATATGGCGGCATCTAATTGCCTCCTAAATAAGCAGAGTGTCACCAGCCTACCTGTCATCACCCTCATCCCATTGCAGGCAGCGTACTGTATATATCGCTGGATACAAGACCGACATTATATCGATTTTATGTCATTATTCTGAGACTGAGCTAAAGTAAGTGATGATCTAAGAGCATAAAATCTAATGGGCTGAAAATCAATAGATATTCCTGATGTGCTGATTAGGGGAGAGATGGAGGATAGATAGATAGATAGATAGATAGATAGATAGATAGATAGGGGATAGATAGATAGATAGATAGATAGATAGATAGATAGGAGATAGATAGATAGATAGATAGATAGAAGATAGATAGAAGATAGATAGATAGATAGATAGATAGATAGATAGATAGATAGATAGTAAATAGATAGATACATAGATGATGGATAAATACATGATAGATAGATAGATAGATAGATAGATAGATAGATAGATAGGAGATAGATAGATAGATAGATAGATAGATAGATAGATAGATAGATAGATAGATAGATAGGAGATAGATAGATGTAACGCCTGGAGTAGTGGATCCACTGGACCGTCACCAGCGATGGCACTAACCTCACCAGGGAGCGGAGTCTAAGGGGCTGCTGGTTTTCACCAGAGCCCGCCGCAAGGCGGGATGGACTTGCTGCGGCAGGCGACCCCCAGGTCGCTACCCCTGGCTTGGTTGCTAGTGACGGCGGGCGAGGCGTGGCAGGAGCAGTAGGCAGGAGATGGTGCTGGCAGAGGTCTATAGGCGTAACCGCAGGTGACAGGCTGAACACAGGCGCAATGAAGTGACAGGGGAGCAGGAACCAGGAACAAGGACTTGGGACCAGGTAGCGGACAGGAAACAGGAACAACAGGGGGCTGGGCCAAACGCTATGGGAAGCATATAGAGGCTCCAACACAAGGGACAGGGCATGCTGGGATTTATAGGGAGTGATTGGTGCAACTAACCAATTAAGGGCGGACTGGCCCTTTAAATCTGAGACAGCCGGCGCGCGCGCGCCCTAGGAGGCGGGGGCGCGCGCGCCGGTCGGCACAGACGGAGACAGGAGCGGAGGAGAGGTGAGGCGCCCCCAGGGGCCGAACTAGCAGCAGCGCCGGGTCCCTGCACAAGGACCCTGGCGGCTGCATGGAGCAGGAGGAGGTCGCGGCGGGGGCCCGGAACACGGGACGCCGCCGCGGCCGTGACAGTACCCCCCCCCTTTGGCCTCCCCCTCTTTCTTGCCTGCAGAAGGAGGCATCAGGCAAATCTTGGTATTCCGCCGGTAGGCCGGACAAAGGCTTGGCGGGCTCGGGTGACAACATAGAGTGCTTGGGCTGAGGTGACCTCAGACACTGGTTGGAACAGTCCTGACCCCAACTGAGAATCTTCCCGGTTCTCCAGTCCAGTTTAGGGGCATGTAATTGCAGCCAAGGGAGTCCCAGGAGGATGGTGGAAGAAGAATGGGGCAGGACGTAGAAGGAGATCTTCTCCAGATGTGAAGTGCCCACCTGGAGGACTAGAGGTGCGGTCTGGTAGTGCACATGGTCGGTAAGAATCTCGCCCGTGACCGAGGAGATAGTCAAGGGTCTGGCTAGTGGGGTCACGGGTAGCCGCCATCTCTGGACCAATGTAGCTGCAATAAAATTGCCTGCTGACCCAGAATCGAGAAAGGCAGTAGTCTGGTGAGTTTGTCCTGAGGGTGTCTGGATGGAAACTGGCACAGACAAACTTGGAGAGGTGGCATTCACACTTAGGGAGACCTCTCCCACCGGACCTAGGTGCTGGAGTTTCCCGGACGCTTGAGGACGTTGGGGACATCTCAGCCGAAAGTGATCCGAACCACCGCAGAAGAGGCAGAGATTCAGCTCCAGACGACGAAGTCTTTCATCAGGCGTCAGGTGAGCCCATTCCACCTGCATAGGAAACTCAGGAGTCGACTGGGACTCTGGAACGTCAGGATTCTGGAAGACCGGCGCCAGCTGGTGATGGCGACGGGACAGGCCTAGTCGCCGTTCATGCCAGACCTCCTCCTCTCTCTCAGAAAAACGAGTATCGACCCTGGTGGCCAGTAGGATGAGTTCGTTCAGGGAGGTAGATAGGTCTCGGGCGGAAAGCACGTCTCTCACCCGACTGGACAGGCCCTTCTTGAAGGAGGCTATTAGAGCGGCCTCATTCCAGTCTAATTCTGCCGCCAGGGTGCGGAACTGGATGGCGTAGTCACCAACAGAGGAAGTTCCTTGGGATAGGTTGAGGAGAGCAGTCTCAGCCGAAGACGCACGGGCAGGTTCCTCAAAGACAGAGCGGAATTCGGCCAGGAAAATTCGGAGATTAGCAGCCACAGGATCATCACGGTCCCACAGTGGTGTGGCCCAGGCCAGAGCTCTACCTTCCAATAGGCTAACGATGAAAGCCACTTTAGAGCGCTCGGTGGCAAACTGACTGCTTAGAAGTTCGATATGCATTGGGTCAGGAATCCTCTGCACAACTTGGAATCACCAGAGTATTTGCTTGGGAGAGCCAGTCGGAGTGTAGAAAAAGCAGCAGGAGGTGGTGTGCGCTGGGCTGTAGTATGCTGCTGTAAGGCGGCAGTGAGTTGCTGGATCTGCTGCGACTGTTGCTGGATTTGTTGCGCTTGTTGGGCGACCACTCTGGCTATGTCACGGATATCAGGCACCTTGCCGGGATCCATGGTTGGAGCCTACTGTAACGCCTGGAGTAGTGGATCCACTGGACCGTCACCAGCTATGGCACTAACCTCACCAGGGAGCGGAGTCTAAGGGGCCGCTGGTTTTCACCAGAGCCCGCCGCAAGGCGGGATGGACTTGCTGCGGCAGGCGACCCCCAGGTCGCTACCCCTGGCTTGGTTGCTAGTGACGGCGGGCGAGGCGTGGCAGGAGCAATAGGCAGGAGATGGTGCTGGCAGAGGTCTGTAGGCGTAACCGCAGGTGACAGGCTGAACACAGGCGCAATGAAGTGACAGGGGAGCAGGAGCCAGGAACGAGGACTTGGGACCAGGTAGCGGATAGGAAACAGGAACAACAGGGGGCTGGGCCAAACGCTATGGGAAGCATATAGAGGCTCCAACACAAGGGACAGGGCATGCTGGGATTTATAGGGAGTGATTGGTGCAACTAACCAATTAAGAGCGGACTGGCCCTTTAAATCTGAGACAGCCGGCGTGCGCGCGCCCTAGGAGGCGGGGACGTGCGCGCCGGCCGGCACAGACGGAGACAGGAGCGGAGGAGAGGTGAGGTGCCCCCAGGGGCCGAACTAGCAGCAGCGCCGGGTCCCTGCACAAGGACCCCGGCGGCTGCATGGGGCAGGAGGAGGTCGCGGCGGCGGCCAGGAACACAGGACGCTGCCGCGGCCGTGACAATAGATAGATAGATAGCTGATGATACTGCATAGATAGATGTAGCATTGACTGTTTATTGAAGATAAAACCATAGAATCAGTCTCTGAGCTGTAATGGCCCATATTCTGCTGATCTCGGCTTATTTCTATACCATGAAATGTAAAGATTCTGGGGTTTATACTTTGGCAGTATGGAGTTCAATGAGCGTGGAGGTGCCATTATAATATAATGTACTCTCAGAGAATAAAGTATGGACTCTTTGTAGGTCACCAGTTCAGCAAAATAAGATTTGCAATATATAAAAGCAAAAAAAAAAAAAGCTGAAAAGTCTGGCTGTCTATTAGAGTGCATTAAAAATCATAAGAACCTTCTAAAAAAACATGAAAAATACTATAATGTAACAATATTCCTAAGATTCGGTATCTGGACACATAGAGCAGTAATAATGGCCCTGACTTCCTTCTGCAGGATGCGGACCCTTCTCCCGTCTGAATGCGGCCGCTGAAAGGGGATTACTTCCCAGCATAAGAGTTTTGCACTTTGAGACTTTATAACATGAATATTTGCAAATGCACCGAAATTCCCTCTTCAAGCCCCACTATAAATGAGAAGATCCTGGCAGCATGCGGCAGATTACAATAAATTACACTTTGTCGAGCCGTCCCCCAGCATCTAAACCCACTAAAGGAAATAAAGATTGCTTTTAAGATACTTAAACCATATTATTAAGTGGAAATGTTTTTCCCAACAATGCGGTCGTGGGGCCATCATTACCCAGGAGATTATTCACTCACAACTAAGCAGTCAGTTTTTAGAATTTGTAAATTTATTTATTTATTTATTTTTGTAAAATACATAGCGGGCGTCTATATTAATTCAGTTTGAGGAGATAATAATAATAATAATAATAAGTTACCATGTCAACAAATTTGATTATATTGTGAAGACTCGAAGAATGGTTAGACCTTTTAACTACTCTCTTAGTATAATGTGTAAAGCAGAACAGACGTGCTTATAGAAAAAATGCTGGGTCTTAAAGGGGTACTACACACACACATTATATATTATATATATATATTTTTTTTAAATATCAACAGGTGTCAGAAAGTTATACAGATTTGTAAATTACTTCTATTGAAAAATAGCAGGTTTTCCACTACTTGCTGTATATCCTGCAGGAAGTGATGTAATCTTTCCAATCTGACACAGTGAGCTCTGCTGCCACCTCTGTCCATGTCAGGAATTGTCCAGAGCAGTAGCAAATCCCCATAGAAAACCTCTTCTGCTCCAGACTGTTCCTGACATAGACAGAGGTGGCAGCAGAGAGCACTGTGTAAGACTGGAAAGAATACACCACTTCCTGCAGGACATACAGCAGCTGCTAAGTACCGGAAGACAGGACATTTTTAAATAGAAGTAATTTACAAATCTGTATAACTTTCTGACACTTATTGATATAAAAGAGTACCCCATTTCTTCTATATGCACTTCTGTCATTCTTAGTATAAGTGCTGCACTTTCCATAGTCAGTTCTGCTTTAAAGAAGCACTCCAGGTTTTGTTCTGTTGTTTGCCCATATAATGCACACCTGCATCACTTTTAATAGTAGAACAGTGTCATCTTTTCCATTCCAGCACAGCTGCATCCATGTTGATTTATTACTTTGTCTGGCTAATGTGATCAACCTGACCCAAAGAAAATCGCAGTGTTTAAAAGGGCACTCCAGCAGGGGGGGGGATTTTTTTTCCTGGGCCGGGGAGGAGGTGGCTGAGGGAAACGACGTTCACTCACCTTCCCGGTTCGAGCGGCGGGTCCCACATCGTGGCGCTCCGGTTCCCGGACGCTTCCTGGTGTCTGACCACCCAAGATGTGACGTCTCAGGTCTGCTCAGCCAGTCAGTGATGGAGGCAGGATCCGTTTCAAGTCCGCTCAGATCCCGCCTCTGTCACTGACTGGCTGAGAGTCAGGGCCTGCGTTAGACACCAGGAAGCGGCCGGGAACTGGGTACTGGAGCGTCACGATGCGCGACCCGCCGCTGGAACCGGGAAGGTGAGTGGACATCTTTTCTCTCAGCCACCTTCTCCCCGGTCCCAGGAAAAAAATGCCCCCCGGCTGGAGTACCCCTTTAGGCTATGTTCACACTGCGTACGAGTCCGGCTGCATTTCGTACGCCGCCGTACATGTGCGGCTGAAACTACGGGCGTGGGAAAAATCGACATGCGGCCGGATGCGTACGAACCATGAACATACGCCTGTAGTACAGTTATGCTTCCCTAGCTTGATTCGAAGTGATCTGAGGCAGGTCATTTACTTGGAAATCTTCGCCCAGCCCCGTAAACCACACAGAACCTTTTGGACCGAAAAAACAAGTTCAATTTGGCTGAAATAAGTACTTCGTACGGGACCGCATGGAAATCCACGGCCGTGAGTTTCAACATTTCCGTCCTCAAACAATGGTCAAGTCCATTTTTCACGGCGCCGTATACGATCCGGCCGTAAGCTCATACGTGATGTGCATTGTGCGGGCGTATATCATATACTTTCAAGCGAACGCATCAACCTCAAAGCTACGTGCGTATATTTGCGGTTCGCACTACGGCCGGAATCATACGCAGTGTGAACATAGCCTTAATGTGTCAGAGGAAGTGAACTGTCCTGGGTCAGCTGACTTCTGTAAACTACAGGTTAACACGCCTACTAATCAAATTTCTATTTTGAGTACGCAAACTTCCTCCCCTTTCCTTCTCACCTCTCAAGATTTGGTATGGGAAGCAGGGACCGGCACCTGCATGTGATCAGGGCAGATGAGTATAACTTTTTTGTATTTGCATTTTAAAGCGAATGTAAAATCTTTGAAGTCAGTTTTTTTTCTTAGTTTTTGCCATTACCCTGTCAGCATCGGCAAGGTGATCCTGGTGGCACAGTCCATTTTTGAACACGCTGCCTGGTTCCATATTCTTCTTCTGCACTGGCACGGTTCTATGCGCAGGAGGTGGGCCCAGTGCCTCCCCAGTGTAATGATATCCCCTCCCCTCTGTGATGCGGCCAAGCTTAATTGTAATGGAGGTGCGCCACAGAGGGAATATCATTACACTAGTGGGCGCCAGGCCCGCCTCCAGTGCATAGAGCAGGTCGGTGCACAAGAAGAAAACAGTGTCAAGAGCGGGAACTGGGCGTTGTTTTGATAAATGAACCCCACCACTAGGATCACTGTACCACACCAACAGGGTAATGGAAAAGAAAATTGGACTTCTGCGATAGAACATTAACTTTATGTCATCCTGTGGCAACTGTGCTTTATTTCTGGGGGTGAACAATCCCTTTTTTTTAACAGCATTTAGAGATGCACTTTGCAGCAAGCTCCATGGACATGGACAACAATGGACAGAGGTTGACATGAATGGGAGACATACGAAGCATATTCTGTGACCTTTGATGAGAACATTCTACAGGGAGGGGTAGGCTGAACTGCGAGCTTCGTCTATTGAAACCTTTTTACTGGTGTCACTTTTCATTGTATTAATATATTGGAAATAAAAAATAAATAATAAAAAAACCTGGTTATTTTCTGATAACACTTGCCATTTTTTAATATTAAAATTTGTTAAAAAAAAATAAAAATAAAAACGGGAACATTTAAAAAAAAATCTAAATCAATTTTTTTTTTAAATCTTTTTGGAAAAACAGAGTAAAAAGGAAGCTATACCACAGTGAACATCCATTCAATCCGATGATAAGATAGATAAAACAGAGTCGGGTGTAAATAGCATTCAGGCTGTGATAGCGAGCATAAATGGAATAGAATATACAAGACAAAAACACTCCAGCCTCCACAATGAGCCGCGCTGGACACAGCTTCGGGGGAAGCGTGCATTAAGTCCTTGAAATTGAAAAGGTAAAGTGATAACCATTGGCAGCCGCGCAATTTGTAGGTCCTAACAAAGAACATGGCTGAGCACAGGATGAACACAGAGCACATCTGAAGTTGAAAAATAAATGTACTGGATTTTATAACAAAAGAAACACACAAATAAAATGGATATATATAGCAAAGGGCTGACGGGTCAAACAGAGGGAGATATGAATAGGAGAACAATGTTTCCTTGTGATTTTCTCTTCTCAGTCAAACCAAAATATTTTAGTGTTTGCTTTCTTTTGTATGGTTTAACTTTAGGTTTTTCTAGAGCAGAGAGAAATAACCTAAAAAAATCGAAGAGTAATACTGGTTTACAAATTGATGATGAATTATTAAAGAAGTTGATAAAAAAAAGTACCGGCACTCACCAAGTTGAATATTGCTTGTTTATTATGTGCAAAACATCATGGGGTACAGGAGGACGCGTTTCGGCATAAGGCCTTCATCAGCTCCAAGCTGATTACCTGAGGGTCCACAGCAAAATCTGCCAATGTGGAAAATCACTTAAAAAAATAGACAAAGAAAAAATACTCACCTTAAAAAATATTCTAGCTGTGACTCAATTTCAATACATGCTCTTTGGATGGAACTGAAAGAGGAGGAAACCTTGAGGAGACAAAAATTGAATGGGGAGTTGGTACCGATATTCTGAGGGTTTGCCATTGGACACCAACTTGATTGGCAGCCAACTTGATTGTGGTGGTGCTACAATGTGCTAGAAAATCAGCTGGCTGGTGGCTAGTATATACAGTACTATAAATCTGTTCAAGGTGGTCTTGGCTTGATATCACTAAACCTTAGAATTAAAGAGAACCAAACAATATATCACTTACATTGTTCTGTGCTGATGATTCAGAGATATCCTCCTAAATAATGAGGACTCTGAGCATGGCACACTAGTCCTCTCCATTATGTGCCTGTGCTGAGTAGTCCTTAATATTCATAAGCACCAGCTGCCTCTGCCCACCAGCCACTGATTGGCAGTTTTCTATCTATACTATGAATAAACAGCTATCAATCAGAAGTCGGGGGAAGTGGTGCAGAACGCAGCTAGTTTTGGTGCCCTCATTTAAGGCTGCATAAACCTAATGACAGACTCCCCATAACCCCAGCAGCCCAGAAGTCAAATCAACTACTGGACAACTGATTAGGTTGCAGGGTGCTGGATATTTAAAGGGAGAGCATGGTGCAGAGACCACTCCACCCTTTTCCTTCTCCTTCTCCTCCTCCACACTTTACTTGTCAGTGTGCCAGCTCACCTTGAAAGCCGAAACTTTCTCGCAAAGACATGTCTTAGATATACCAATTGAAGCATTGCAAAAGAAGACTGTCGTGCCAACTATAAATTTTATTTATGTTCATAAGAACCACATATGGGAAGAAGAGACGTGACATGTTTCAATCTAGTAATAGCAAATATGCATGAGTGCTTGATCAAGCTCAATGCTCAACCGAGGACCTCTGTGTGCTTGGAGTGCTCGGAGTTTGGAGTTCTAGCTCAACTTGAGTAAGGAACACTCGAGAATTTTAGTGCTCGCTCCATACTTCTGGGAGGTATAAAAACTGGGGGCCTATAAAGATCAATACCCGGACCTAGCAAAGAAGAGTAGGATGAATGAGCCAACAATAGTTATAGAGATGGCCATCAGAAGTGGATGGAAGGCTGTCTCAAAATGTACAGATGCCGTTGGCAAAGACGAACGCTGACTGTTCCTAAAAACCTGCACAGAATCAAAAGTCTTGAAGGTCGTGTTTCTATTATGGAGGAATTCAGCCAGGACTCCTCAGCCATCAGTCCTATCAGTATGCAGAAGACCCAACTCCTTGCCTTTCAAGCAGTAAGTAAGAGCCCGGTGCTGTGAAGTGGACACAGTGACACCGCCAAATTAGTGCAGCTGGATAAGATGTCGTACAAGTAGTTTATAGCAACGCGCTTCCAAGTAAATCCCGTGCCAGGTCCACGATCACTGAGAAAGCCTTGTTATGCGGGGATGGGATTGAGTGAGACATGAATGTAGTTTCATGGCTGGCTATGCAGCTTTAAAGGATACGACTGCATAAGGATGGAGGATATTAATGGTGAAGGGCTTGTCGTTGACAGTGGAGTTTTTGAAAGATACAAGAAAGCTATAAGAAATATAACCGGCTTCAGGCCAATATTGGCTAAAACAAAAAATCTCTTGGGGGAGTGTGTTAGTGTAGTGACCATATGTGTGCCTCTTTGATTCTATGTGGAGATGTGAGGCGGTAACAGGGCCGGCCTCACCACATCTTCATATACCTGTGTAATCTCTAAGCTAAGATATTGAAGTTTGTTAATGCCCGAACCATAAGCTGCTTCGTCACCAGTAATGTCTTCTGGCGAATGGACAGTCATTGAAGGGTTAATTTATCAGATCACTGGTGGTACCTGTATTAACCATGGCAACTGTGAACTCTGGGGACAAATGCTTATACTATAAAAAGCAAGGCACACTGCCATCTTTGATATCATTTGGAGGTTCTAGCAGAGGAAAGGGGGTTAAAAGGTGGACTCAGATCTGTTTGTACACAGAAATACTTCCACAAAGCCAAGATGACTGATATGGCAGCCAAATCTCTCGCATATTTGCTGTAGTATTTATAGTCTATTTTTGTTGTTAAATGTCTGTAAATGAGATAAAGGGTACAAATAAACTGTGTTATATTAGTATTTCACTCTTAGCCCAAGGGAGGGGCAACTCTCCAGCCATGGCTTCCTCAAGGTTTCCTCCACAGGGGTATTTTCCTTCCCTGAGTGCTGGAGGGGGAAGGGTACTTTTTTCATGATTTTGTTATGACTATTTGACACCTGATAACAATGTGTTGTGTGTTCTTTGGTTTCATTAATTTTGCTTAGGGATTTAGGGTCCATCATATATTGCAGAGTCATAAAGCAAAACATCTGCCCGCCAAAGAATTCCCTCCTTGATTTATCTTTAGCACTGGACCAGCTGATGTCTCTCTATGAGTTCAACATCAAAACTGGACATTCAGTGATGGGATCGTGCCACAGACCCCATTCAGTTTTATACCAGTGCCCGGCTGTTTAGGACATATCACACCTTTATCTGTATGTGTATATGTATGCTATAAAGCATTGGTGCAATTGTTAATTTACACTTATTGCGGCATGCAATGCAGGCCTACAGAAAGAGTAACCCCGCTTTCCCAGGTGCCTGAATGTCTGTCAGTATTGCCTATTTAGGAAGTAGGGATTATTCACTGATAGTCTACATACATGACAAAGTCCAAGTCTTGTCAAGCTATATGAAATCTATATAGAGTGTTGGTCGAGCTTTCCTTGTTTCCTAAAAGGATAACCTGCCTAGAACAAGATGTAGATTTATTATTCAGCTATGTCTATTACACCTCCACTCCCTTTGTTACCCAGCTTTTCTAGGACCAAGTAAGGTAAATTTGCCTAACTAGGTATAAAGGGTACAAATAAACTATGTTATATTATTATTATTATTATTATTTCCATTTAAGCCCAGGAGAGGGGCAACTCTCCAGCCATGACTTCCTCAAGGTTTCTTCCACAGGGAATTTTTCCTTCCCTGAGTGCTGGAGGGGGACTGGTATTTTTTTCATGATTTTTTATGACTATTTTACACCTGATTACAATGTGTTGTGTCTTTATTTTGTGTTCTTTGGTTTCATTAATTTTGCTTAGGGGTTTAGGGTGTTCTTTGTGCATCTATCTATAAATTTGCATTACATGGTGACTATTACAACTTCCCAGGGATTCTTACCCAGCTTTTTCTGCCTCATGGATAACGAATCAGACTGGTTATTCTATAATATGACATGTGGTGATCTGGGAAAACTGGGTAACAACCTTTGTGGAGCTGTGATGAAGGACAAATTCATCATATACAATACCCAGGATAAATCAGGGATATACTGTGTGTATCTATTATGCATCAGGTCTGTGGTCACCATTGTGGCATCACAGTGTTGTCACTCAGCTTTCCTAGTAGCCTGAATGGAATGTCTGTTTTGCTGTGTATGGGAGGGAGGGGTAGATTATCATTATAAAACTAGGTAAACTTGGAATTCAGCAGTATGGGAAAGCTTAGGGAACCAAGGTTTCCTCCACAGGGGTTTTTTCCTCTCCTGTGTGCTGGAGTGCTTTCCTTGGGAGTTGGGGGTCCATCACATATTACAAAGTCATGAAGCTGTGGTCTCCACCATGTTGTCACTTAGTTTTCCAAGACGCCTGAACAGAAGATTTATCACTATATAACTAGGCAAACTTGGAATTCAGCAGTATGGGAAAGCTAGGGAGGGGGGTTAATTTTGGACAGGGCACCATGAAGGCTAAGGCTGGCCTTGCCCAGCTTTTCCAGGACCCTGAAAGCAAAACCATATTTATTCTCTATTTCGGCTCTGATAAAGACAGACTTCTACCACTAGGCGTGAAACAAAGCTTGTTGAACTCTTGCACTTAAAGTTAGACAAAAGTAATTCACCATCTCACTGTCATTGGTAATCTCGTCTGCCCTTTCTATTGTCCTAGAAATTCTCTGAGCCTATAATATTTGCTGGAGCGGTATCCTGCTAGGGGCCAAACAACTGTATTAGTCACTGCCAGTAAAGATATGTTGGAGAACAGTAAAACTTTAATGTGGTGACCTTCAGGATTTGGCAGAGGAGAACATGAGGCTTTTCGTCGTCACCTTCTCTATGTGCTGGAATATCGGAGGAAAACACATTCTATGTTTTGTTTGCCTGATTGGCTGCCGCGCTTCCTGCCTAACCTTTGTGTCATGGATTCATTTGTGAGCTGTAAATTCAATTGGGTTTATTCAAATGGCTGAAACAAATCAGTTTCATAAAGTGAAGTCAATGGAAGAACATGTGCGGGAATATTGCAATAGCATTTCTTTGTTTGCTGTAAGGGGGTCATAGACAGGTGCATGGCTGCAGAAAATCCATAATGCATTTCCACTTATCACATCACAGCCGCCATTTATCCCTTTGTCTATGCCCAACGTGACGTCCTGGGCGCTTTAAAGGGAAACGGTTCTCAGGACGCCTGACATGCATGCAATAGGGATAAAATGACTCATACAATATGGTAATAATAGTTCTTGGTAATATAAACCACCAAAATATTCAACAGTGCTGTACAAAGATTGGCTTCTCTACTTTGTTTCACTATTACTACTACTCCTACTACTACTCCTAGTACTATTACTACTACTACTACTACTACTACTACTCCTAATACTATTACTACTACCACTATTTCTACTACTCAACACAGTCACATCTCCTGCCTTTTCCTCCATCATGTTGCATACTATTCTACTACTACTAATACTACTACTACTACTACTACTACTACACACCACACATCTCCTACCTTATCCATCATGTTCTATATTATACTACTACTACTACCCTACACAGCCGCACATCTCCTACCTTATCCATCATGTACTATATTGTACTACTACTACTACCCTACACAGCCGCACATCTCCTGCCTTGTCCATCATGTTCTATACTGTACTACTACCCTTCACAGTCACACATCTCCTGCATTATCCATCATGTACTATACTATACTACTACTACTACTACACAGCCGCACATCCCCTGCCTTATCCATCATGTACTATACTGTACTACTACTAATACTACTACTACTACTACTACACACCGCACATCTCCTGCCTTATCCATCATGTTCTATACTGTACTACTACCACCCTTCACAGCCACACATCTCCTGCCTCATCCATCATGTACTATACTGCTGCTGCTACTAATACTACTATTACTATTACTACCAATACCACCACCACTACTACTACTACTAATACTACCACCACCACCACTACTACTACCACCACCACTATTTATACTACTACTACTACCACCACCACCACCTCCACTACTACTACTACTACTACTGCTGCTACTACTACTACTACTACTACCACACTACTATTACTACTACTACTGCTACTACCACCACTACTATTACTACTACTACTGCTACTACCACCACTACTATTACTACTACTACTACTACTACTGCTGCTACTACCACCACCACTACTATTACTACTACAACTACTACTACTGCTGCTACTACCACCACCACTACTGCTGCTGCTGCTGCTACTACCACCATTACTACTGCTTCAATTACTACCACCACCATTATTACTTCTACTACTGCTGCTGCTACTACTACCACCACTACTACTACTACTACTACTACTACACAGCCGCACATCTCCTGCTTTATCCATCATGTTCTATACTTTACTATATTACTATACTATACTTTTCTATACTTTACCCTGCACATTATATATATATATATATATATATATATATATATATATATATATATATATCATGGATTGCATTAGAGGAGCTTGGAATAATAGATTCTAAGTGCTAAAAAGCTAAATTATGAATAGATCTGTAGATATGAAGAAGTGAGTATATAACGCAATGCTGGCAGTAGATGAGAGCACAACATATAAAATACTGGTAAAGGCTGTTAGCACCTACTTCTCTAGTAAGTCGTATCTCTTGGGGACCATTCACATCATGATTTTGTGATACGCTGAGCATACATGTTTCTAGCATACAAAGCATACTGAAACATATGGCCTGATGTCCCCATAAACTTCAAATGGAAAATTGTAGTGCAAAAGTGGATCCCTGGTGTATACGTTTTTAACATTACAGTCAATAGGGAATATAAAGCTTTGCATGTGTCTCTATTTTCAGACATGCGCAGTTGATGGAAAGCAACTTTATCGAAAAGAAAAAATGCATATATGTGCGGAAAAAAAAAATACCCATGGGTTTGTCTCAGTGACTTTTCAGGTCTACCTTTCAAAGTTATGAGAAACCTACAATAAAATTTACGATGTGAACCTAGCCTTATCTTGACATGCTTGAAAACAAAACAAGGTAACATTTTGGTCTGATAAGATATATTATAACAAAACACAGTTATCACTGAACTCAAGGAGAACAGTGAAAAAAATGTCAATGAAGTACTCAATCAAGAGTCTCCACTGATGCCCCCCAAAATTTAAATATGCAAAACAAGAGTCCGTGGAGCCTCGGTTGTGAGTCTCAAAACACAGGATAGCCAGATAGACAAGGGCTTGCCAAGGCAGGCCTCCATCCACAGACAGCCGTTTCGGGGGTTTTGCCCCTCGTCAGTGTGGAGTATGATTCTTACTAGTTGGGGCAATAGCAAATCGACCAACAAAACACAGTAATCACTGAACTCAAGGAGAACAGTGAAAAAAATTTCAATGAAGTACTCAATCAAGAGTCTCCACTGATGCCCCCCAAAATTTAAATATGCAAAACAGGAGTCCGTGGAGCCTCGGTTGTGAGTCTCAAAACACAGGATAGCCAGATATCTCTAGCCTGTTGCCACGGGGTGCCTCCATGATGGGGAGAGCACCACACCACCCTGATAGATAGCCCCTTAAGTCCCACTCGGTTGCGAGTATTGGAACATAAATAGGGAATAGGGTTTCAGTGGAGACTCTTGATTGAGTACTTCATTGAAATTTTTTTCACTGTTCTCCTTAAGTTCAGTGATAACTGTGTTTTGTTGGTCGATTTGCTATTGCCCCAACTAGCCAGAATCCTAATCCACACTGACGAGGGGCAAAACCCCCTGAAAAGGCTGTCTGTGGATGGAAGCCTGCCTTGGCAAGCCCTTGTCATGATCGCAATACTCGCACCTTGAGTTAGACATTGACAAAAAGGGGCCACCCTGGTGTTTCCCTGTCTATGTTCCAATACTCGCAACCGAGTGGGACTTAAGGGGCTATTTATCAGGGTGGTGTGGTGCTCTCCCTATCATGGAGGCACCCCGTGGCAACAGGCTAGAGATATCTGGCTATCCCGTGTTTTGAGACTTGCAACCGAGGCTCCACGGACTCCTGTTTTGCATATTATATTATAAGTAATATTATATGTTTTTTATATTTACGTTTACTATTTATCTATGCAGTTTGCTAAAGCTACAGTGCCCATTTAACTAATATTCTAGTTTAAATAGAAGTTGTTTTTTTTTTTTTGTTTTTTTTTTAAAGTAATCAACAGGGGTTGTGATCTCAAGCAGTTTTTCAATGTACTCTTTATTTTTTAAAGAGTTTTCTATGTTTAAATTAAAGTTATACATACCGCTGCTAGTTTTCTACCTTCACTGTGAATATGTACAATTGAATTCAGCTGCATTCCCATTCAGTAGCAGAGAATCCTGTGCGTGCTTGTATTGGATGGTCAGCTCTCCTGTCACATAGCACTAAAACCTCTGTAACCACACAGTGGCATTGTCAGCGCAGCTAGGCGGGGCGAAGGCCTGGCCTCCTTCCGGCCTCATGTATCATGATTTACACCGGCTCACAAAAGTAAATCTACACCGGCTGGAAGTTCTGCGTTTGGTCTTTTTTTTTTTTTTAACAGAGAAAAGACCATGGAGGGTGCACGGTGCACAGGAAGGGAGACACCTAGTGGCCATATGAATAAACTCTATATGAAAATAGAAAACTTAAAAAATAAATAAAAAAATAAAGTGAGTTTATTGCAAAACTGCTTGAGCTCACAACCCCTGTTGATTTCTTTAACAAAAATTGTGCAACAGCTATGCGTTAAAGTGAAAAATAAATAAATAAATAAATACATTCAATACTGAGAAAACAAAATGTACATTACAGACCTGCTTCTGCAATACATGCTGGAGGGGAGGTGTGTGTGTTCAGGTGGCTACTGCTTGCTGTGGGTGTACCTTCTCTCTACACTTGTACGCAGCTAATATGATTCTCCCCTGCTGATTGCATGGCTGGATACCATTGCCCTCCATGTATGCTCTCCCCACTGTCCACACTCTGAACTGCTGTGTACGGCCGTTTCCTCCTCCCTTTTTACCATATCATTCTCCGAGATAGCTACTGTATATGCATTACTTATATTGACTCCACACCAAAGGGTAGGACATTTCTACTGACCACTATTGAGAAGGTAGCTTCATTTTGCATTCAAAAAAATAAATAAATAATAAATAAATAAATCAGCGCAACGCTGTCCGCTCCTTTCATATGTGACACTTTTCCAGCATTTTAAATTCTATAGAGAAATTATAGAAACGAGAGCATCAAAGTTGACACATTGTCCCCGGAGAACGTATGCATCAGCTCGCCAACCAGTTTGTTAATGAAACCGAACTACTTTTATCATGGAGATCTTAGCTGGGAAGTTTCTGATGTAATTACCGCGCCATCACAACAGAGAGACAGCTGTTTTACAGGTTAATTATTCCATGTAACAACAAGAATAGGAGATTAATGCTTCGCTTTCTGCGTGGGCAGAGAACAAACACACTAAAGAAAGGGATTGCGCAACCAGATAAAAGCTCCAGCCTGTAAATTAAAATATGCACATTGGTGATGTACTCCTAGATGTCGAAAATCAAAGATAATGCCGCAACTGGGGAACACAAAAAGTTGCTAAAACTGTAAATAACACGGAAAAAAAAATGGTCATGTTTCTAATGGTGAAGAGAGCGGGAAGCAGGGACGGAGGGGTGGTGCAGGCCTAGGGCATAGACACACTAGGGTCGAGGCCAGAGCAATTTGACACAGGACTGGAAGTTTAAGGGTAAATTCACGCCAGGAGTCTCACGTACGAAATCCGCAGCTAATCCGCAATACGCGTATTATTCTTATTATTATTAATACGTGAATTGCGGATTTCGTGCGTGAGACTCCCGGCGGATCCGCCCGTGTGAATTTACCCTAAAAGTTTAGGACAATCACCTGACGGACAAACGGACCCCAGGACAGATCTTGGATTAAAGGCAGCTATCTGAAGGTACAAGCATTTTGGCCGGCCAGATTGTGAGTACACAAAGGGGAACTTCATATAAGGAAAATTGTTTATTTATTAAAAGTACACTAAAAGTTAAATAGATATGTCTATATAATGTATTACCATATCTGTCCAGTTCTGCGCCACAAAATGGCCTTTGTGCCAATTCACATTGTCTCCTGCTCCCTCTACTCTCCCCCTTAGGAGACAAATATTCCATGCCTTTGTTTCACATTGTGTGTGTTTGCTGAGCACAGGTGATTCACCATCTCTGACCAGCCAGAAGCAGCTGCTGCAACTTCACTGATTGTCTGTCCATGTCAGAAACTGTACAGAGCAATAGATTTTCTTTGGGTATTTGCTACTGCTCTGGACAGATCCTGACATGGACAGAGGTGGCAGCAGAGAGCACTGTGTCAGACTGGAAAGAATACACCCTTTCCTGCAGGACCTACAGCAGCTGATAAGACAAATCTACATAACTTTCTAAAACCAGTTAATTTAAAATATTTTTTTAGCTGGAGTACCCCTAGGATTGTGGGCCCCAATGGGGACAAGGGTTGATCTTAGTGGTGAGAAGCTGTGGAATATGACTGCTCGATCAAGGAAAATGTACTTCATTGCAATTGATTGAAACTTTTATGAATGGCAAGAAGTGCCCACTCACCTTACACTAAAGTTGGATAAACCTGCTACCATTGATCGTATAAAATATATGGGGAATCGCTGAAAGTTTGGGTTGACATGATCGGCATTTGAATTCTGTTGCCTGGAGAGGATGGATGCAGCCCGAGGACTGCCTAGAAAGTATGGAGGCAGCCATAGGCCATAGGCTGTATGCAAGTTTTCCAGGCAGTCCTCGGGCTACATCCATCCTCTCCAGGCATCTACCTTTATCAAATGCCGGTCGTGCGAACCCATATTCTTGGCAAGTTTGCTCATCTCCAACAGTGAACTCTCAAACATTGCTCAACAGATGACGTCAGTGAAGAGATGGATGTGATAGATTTTTAACAACTATCCCTATTGTTCTTTGAGGGATAAGTCAGCGCCAGAGCTTTCTGTTTTTGCCTTATCCCTCCACATTCAACATTTGAACATTAAAGGGGTACTCCAGAGGAAAAATCTCAAGTCTTCAAGTACGTATCAGCTGCTGTACGTCCTGCAGGAAGTGGTATATTCCCTCCAGTCTGACACAGTGCTCTCTGCTGCCACCTCTGTCCATGTCAGGAACTGTCCACAGCAGTAGTAAAAAAAAGACTTTTCTTACTTGAGTATTTCAAGCGTTAAATACTGGCTATATTGTTTCTCTTGTCCCCTACATGCACTCTGTACATAAAGCTGTTTTTCATAAAAGTTCTCTGCTCCATTTTACAGCAAGCTATTATAGTTACAGGCCCACTGGGCTATTATACAAGCCGCACAAAATAAAATTACCATTTGGATAACAACCCTTAAGAAAGACTAGAGAAGACTTGTAGTTTATTGTGTTCATCAGCCAGACACCCCCTACAGCTTTGTTTGAAGAAGTGAAGACATGATCGATGGGGTCTAATCTCTGGAACCCTCATCCACCCCCCATGGAGTGAAAGTTTGTTCAGCAATCGATCTGGCCCTATTCACTCGATATTCCATTTTACTTAGGTGAAACACATTCATATTGGGGGGAGATTTATCAAACATGCCCCAGGTAACTATAGACCTGTAAGCTTAACGTCCATTGTGGGGAAACTATTTGAGGGGCTTATAAGGGACTACATCCAGGAATATGTAGTGGCTAATAGTATTATAAGTGATAACCAGCATGGTTTTACTAAGGACAGAAGCTGTCAAACCAACCTAATATGTTTCTATGAAGAGGTAAGTAGAAGCCTGGACGGCAGCGCGGCTGTGGATATCGTGTACCTGGATTTTGCTAAAGCGTTTGACACAGTTCCTCATGGACGTCTGATGGGTAAGTTGAAGTCTATCGGTTTGGAAAATTTAATGTGTAACTGGATTGAAAACTGGCTTAAAAATCGTACCCAGAGAGTGGTGGTCAATGATTCCTACTCCGAATGGTCCCCGGTAATAAGTGGTGTACCCCAAGGGTCAGTACTGGGCCCTCTTCTGTTTAACTTGTTTATTAATGATATTGAGAATGGAATTAACAGCAATGTTTCTATCTTTGCAGATGACACCAAGCTTTGTAGTACAGTACAGTCTATGGAGGATGTGCAGATGTTACAGGATGACTTAGACACACTGAGTGTTTGGGCGTCCACTTGGCAAATGAGGTTCAATGTGGATAAATGTAAAGTTATGCACCTGGGTACTAATAACCCGCATGCATCATATGTCCTGGGGGGAGTTACTCTGGGAGAGTCACTGATGGAGAAGGATCTGGGTATACTTGTAGATAATAGACTACAGAACAGCACACAATGTCAGGCAGCTGCTTCTAAGGCCAGCAGGATATTGTCATGCATTAAAACAGGCATGGACTCTCGGGACAGGGATATAATATTACCGCTTTATAAAGCTTTGGTGCGGCCTCATCTGGAGTATGCCGTCCAGTTTTGGAACCCGATTCATAAAAAGGATGTTCTAGAGCTGGAGAGGGTACAAAGACGGGCAACTAAACTAATAAGGGGAATGGAGCATCTTAGTTATGAGGAGAGATTAAAAGAATTACATTTGTTTAGTCTGGAGAAGAGACGTATAAGGGGAGATAGGATTAATTTATTTAAATATGTAAATGGCCCCTACAAGAGATATGGGGAAAAGATGTTCCAGGTAAAACCCCCTCAAAGGACAAGAGGGCTCTGCCTCCGCCTGGAGAGACAAGGGGGCGCTGCCCGGTCCGCCTGGAGAGACAAGGGGGCACTGCCTCCACCTGGAGAGACAAGGGGGCACTGCCTCCGCCTGGAGAGACAAGGGGGCGCTGCCTCCGCCTGGAGAGACAAGGGGGCGCTGCCTCCACCTGGAGAGACAAGGGGGCGCTGCCTCCGCCTGGAGAGACAAGGGGGCACTGCCTCCGCCTGGAGAAAAAAAGGTTCAACCTCCGGAGGCGACAAGCCTTCTTTACAATGAGAACTGTGAATCTGTGGAACAGTCTACCACAGGATCTGGTCACAGCAACAACAGTAGAGGGCTTCAAAACAGGGCTAGACAAGTTCTTAGAGCAAAATAATATACAGTAAATGCATATGTATAGAACCTATCACCCCTCCCCCTTCCCTGTATCCATCACCTCAACCGTATTAAATATGTAACTATGTATGGTGTAAAGTGAAACTGGCCCAGTTGCCCCTAGCAACCAATCAGATTCCACCTCTCATTTTCCAAAGAGTCTGTGAGAAATGAAAGGTGGAATCTGATTGGTTGCTAGGGGCAACTGAGCCATTTTCACTTTACACCATGTTTGATAAATCTCCCCCATTGAGTCCAGTTTAATAGAAAACCAATATAAAGTATGTTTTTTTTTGTGGTAGTAAATAGAGTTAAGAGAACTTAGAGCATGCTCGGGATCATCGGAATTGATTACGCATTTGATTATTGGTGGTTGAAGAAGTTGGATGCAGCCCTAGGCAGTCCTGGAAAACCTGGCTACAGCCTATGGCTATGTTCACACAACATAAAAATAAATAAAACTTTTACAAAACGCTATGGTGCTTAGTTTTGTATGGGATCCTGGCCGGAGCGTATACACATAGTATACGCTCCGGCCGGGATCCCAAACCGCGCCGCAAACAACTGACATGTCAGTTTTCTGCGGCCGCAATTGGGAGAATTGCGGCCGTAGGACACCCTGTCAGTTCACACAATGAAGTGAGCCGCTCCAGCCGTACGCTCCATTGTGTGATATGAGGAGTTCTGATGCGGGCACGCACTGATGCGCCCGCATCAGAACACTGAGGCCCAAAAGAGCATCCGGCCGCTACTGCAGTACCGGCCAGGATGATCTTTGCAGAGACCGACCGTTCCGTGACCTGGCCAGGTCACGGAACGGCCGGTCTCATACGCCATGTGAACATGGCCTTAGGCTGTATGTGTGTTTTCGGGGCAGCCAACTTCTTCAGCCACAGGTAATCAAATGCCGAACAATCAGATTTGGACAAACAAAAAGTTCACACGGATTATGCTTTTGGGTCAGGTTAATTCCAGGACACTGAGCTGAAAACATGGTACTACTTATCTGTCCTATAGGAGAACTCTGCCCTAGCCATTACCCCAACTAGTATCAGTCTGTAATGTAATATAGTCAAATAGTCCATGCTGATGGTATCCCTGGTCAGGGTTATATGAAGGTCTACAGTACTGCTATAAGACCATTCAACCTATTACCTACCTATTACCTAGGCTGAATCCCGGAATTCCAGGTGGTACTCGGGCTGTCTCCTCCTTCCCCACGGACCGGGAAGGCATTGGGAACCAAATGTTGCAGGTTCAAGAACGTTGAGTTCGATTGAACCTTCAAAATCCCGATGTTTTACCATCTCTACTGCTAACCCCTGAGCCACCATGACACTCTATAAGAGTGTCTCATCACTCTTCTGTCCTTTATAAGCCCCCTCCATCAATACTATACTTTCAAGCCGCTTGTCAGCCTTAACGTCCTCTCAACCAGTGCAGACGTTCTAATGGTATATTAATGTGACTCGAGCAGCGATATCCATGTGTTTCCCTCCTCCCCAAACTCCCCCGATTGCACCAATTATAGACCGTTATCCAGTCTCTTCCATCCCTCCATAGCAATGAACGTCTTGTCCATCCTCAATGGTTGAAGAGATCTTGCTCAGTTCATGTCCTGGCAGTATTGGATCTTATACAGAATTTTTCCTCTTTTTTTAAGAGGCAGTTTATATGTACAAATAGGAAAAGGGGGAACTTCACTTTGTTCGACATAAGAGCAGACGGCGATAAGTGGGAAAAAAGATCAGTGTTTATGTTGTCACCAACCAGTCATCAGACGAGAGTAATTGTCTTCTGTCAACTCCTTCTCTTCTCTGCTATTTCATGGCTCTTTTTATCATTTCGACTAATTTTAGATTTCAGCGGGAATCTCACCGCCGAGCTCCCATTTTGTTCCCCAGCAACATCCTCTTTATAGCGTTTCACGTCGTGTATTTTAAATCTGTCTCGGCTCTGTCTCATTCAGGCATACATTTACCGGCTGCGTAAAGATAACAGTCATGGGCGTACATTGTATATTTAGATCAAAGTCTATCATTTGCTCCATGATTTGTTTTTTTCCTACAACATCCTGGCTGTGACAAATCACGAATGTTTGCGAGATGATAAAAAACCTTAAAGGAGCTGTTTAGTTTTGGGAAACCCATTTTCCAAAATAGAGTCCCTTCCCTCAGGAACTCCATCATTTACAAAAAGTGGAGAGCCTGGCAATGAGCAGGGCCGGCCTTTGGGGTGTGCGAGCTGTGCGGTTGCACAGGGCGCATCACTCCTGGCCAGCTAGGGGGCGCTCTGGCAGACAGTCAGCTGCACACTTAACTGGTCTGGCAGACAGACGTTCTGTCTGTCTGCCAGAGCGCCCCCCTAGCTGGCCGCCTGCCCTCCTTGCATAGGGGTTTGTATTGGGGCGCTCCAGACAATAGACGGGCTAGGAACCTGGCGAAATAAGGTGTCGGGTAAATCCCGGTAAGCTCCGCCCCCCGCCGACAAGCCCCGCCCCCCGGCACCCACCACGGGTGGGAGGCTGACTTTTTCCTTGCGACATTGCAGCCTGCAGTGTGATCAGGTCCCATCAGTGTGGTGACCTGTGACCCCTGCCCAGCCATGTGCCTCCTCCCTCCTCCTCCTCAGCAATGCTGCAGCCTCCAGGATCCTGGGCCCCTGCTGTAAGTCTGATGCTTCTCTCTCCTCTGTCTCTCTAGCTCCTTATCCTCCCTCCCATCTACCTCTTTCCCTTCTATCTATCTCTATCTATCTATATATCGGCTGAAACAGTGCACAACTACTGCCCCCAGCATACCCCAACAGCTAAACAGTGCATAACTACTGCCCCCAGCATACCCAACAGCTAAACAGTGCATAACTACTGCCCCCATCATACCCCAACAGCTAAACAGTGCATAACTACTGCCCCCAGCATACCCCAACAGCTAAACAGTGCACAACTACTGCCCCCAGCATACCCCAACAGCTAAACAGTACATAACTACTGCCCCCAGCATACCCCAACAGCTAAACAGTGCATAACTACTGCCCCCAGCATACCCCAACAGCTAAACAGTGCATAACTACTGCCCCCAGCATACCCCAACAGCTAAACGGTGCACAACTACTGCCCCCAGCATACCCCAACAGCTAAACAGTACATAACTACTGCCCCCAGCATACCCCAACAGCTAAACAGTGCATAACTACTGCCCCCAGCATACCCCAACAGCTAAACAGTGCATAACTACTGCCCCCAGCATACCCCAACAGCTAAACAGTGCACAACTACTGCCCCCAGCATACCCCAACAGCTAAACAGTGCATAACTACTGCCCCCAGCATACCCCAACAGCTAAACAGTGCACAACTACTGCCCCCAGCACGGTAAACAGTGTAATCGCCAAATAGGCCAAGTCCAAATTTGCTGTGTTTTAGTGAAGTCCCATCTCAGAGATCACATATATAACAGTTGGGGGGGGGTAGATGATTGATAGATAGATACATAGATAGATGGTACTTCTATCGGTGGTCTGGGGGGCTGGGGTTTAGGGGTGGAGCTTGTTGTAGTAGGATTTAGTATATCGTATCTAAATACTACAGCCTCCCGTCTCGTTTGTGGTTTTATTGTGGGGGTCGTCTGGAGGGGCGGGAGGCTGTAAGATTTAGGAAGGGGGGGGGGGGGCGCCAAAAGAAAGTTTCGCACAGGGCGCCATCTACCCTAAGGCCGGCCCTGGCAATGAGTATCTCTTACTCTGGAGAGTTCCACATGTGTGTAAATTATGATTACAGTGTAATACTTTGTTCCACCTGCGGGGGCAGTGTAGGGAAATTAACTTACTTCCTGATTCATGAACAGATCCACAACTGATTACTTAAGGTAAGCTTGTCATCAACTTGCTCTTCTAACAAAAGCCAATGTCCTAAGAAGAGAAATGTTTCTAAATTGGGGTATATGAATCCCTTAAAATTACAAATATTTTGCTTCTTAATGACAAAGCCTAAATAATTAAATAAAAAAAAATATATATATAGAATATTTATTAGATTTTTTTTTATTTAATGTTTTTGGTAGTTTCTGACTTGTCTTTTTATGGTGGGTTGTGTGGGTCCTTAAGTCTTAGGGAATCACTGCAGTAGAATGGGCTTTAGCAGCTCTAAGGTTGCTTTAGCTTGCAGCAGGTATATAGGGCTTTCTCAAATGACCACTGACAGATGATATTGGTGGTGACAGAGGTTGGGCATAATGGAAAATCACTGCCATCCCCTTTGTTCAGTGAGAAATAAGCTGCAGTCAGAGCTCTCTCACTATGGTTTAGCTCTCTCAATACTAAACTAAACTTTTTGCAAAGTCCTTAACAAATCTCGGTTAATGAAGATCGGTTCACTCATTTCTAATTTTAACATTGTACTGTAGGTCTCCAATCAGTGATCTGATGCCCAAGGCAGTCAGTAAAGAAATAATTTATCAGTATAAATCATTGAATACCTTTGTGAATATTTCAAATGTTTTTTTCTGATTGGTCTTTCTCGTGGTAAATACAGATGTGTCTATCTTTAAAAAAAGGTTGGTGATATCTTCAAAAAACAGCTCCACACCTGTCCTCAGGTTGTGGGTAGTATTACATCTCAGCTCCGTTCACTTTTTTTATTATTTAGTTGTAATACCACACACAAACTTAGGAGCGGCGCTATTACTGGTATGAAGTGGCTATGTTTTTCTTGTTGGTTAGCCCCCGTTAACTTAGATTGTACATAAAAGGATGGAATATAGATATAAAGCCTGTTTGTTTGTGGTCACATGGGTTATTTTTAAGTGTTTGACATTTTAAAAAAACAGTTTAGGGTAATTAGCTTTTATGAAAAGAGCCAGTGAATGCATGTACAATGTGGTAATAGGGAATTTAGATCATTGGCCCTCTGGGAGAGGAGACTAATGTCAGTACAGCCTCTAAACAGCACTATCCTATATAAAAAAAACACAATGATAATAATAATTAAGAAAAAATTAAAAACTTGATACGTATAGTCCAACCTCTTACACCCCCACCCACTGGGAAACTGGAACTCCATGAGACTACCATTTAGTCTAAATCTCCCTCCTGCATTAAATTTAAAGGGGCATTCCATCTTCAAAACGCTATTCCCTACCCACAGTGGCCTCAGTGGTTGAACACCCTCAAGATCTCGAGAATGGAATCGAATGGTAAGTCGTGAAAATACAGTGTTCAGAGGTTTCCAGCAGCTTCCATAGTGGTTAACCTGCCTCTCCATTCTAACAGGAGACTGGGGTCCCCATTTTAGAAACGAGCGGGGGAGGACGGACCTCCCCCATGATCAGCTAGTCATAGGATAGGGGATAACTTTTCAAGATGGAAATAACCCTTTAATGGAGCCTTAAGCATTTAAAGGGGTTTTCCACTGAAATATGACTTTTGATATGTTGCTGCTTGTGATGAACGAATAGTCAGATATTCGAATATTCGATATTCGTACGAATATCCCGCGAATATTCGATACATATTCGATAAGCGTTCAAATCCCCCAGCTTCCGGTTTCACCCTCCAAATGGTCAAATAGATGTTTTTCACTAATCGAATACTTGTTCCCTTAGACTTTAATGGGATCGAATATTCGATCAAATATTCGAATATTCGCGGGATATTCGTACGGATATCGAATATTCGAATATCTCACTATTCGCTCATCACTAGTTGCTGCCCATGGTGAGACTAACAATTCCTTCCATGCTTGTTATTATCTATTCAGTTTCCTTCCTCCAGTTCTGAGCTGCTGCTTTCTGCTGAAGACACAAAAATCTGTTTGTGAGCCTTTTTTTCTGTCTCCCCTCCATTCTGAGTAAACAAGTCCCTGGCAGGCTTTATCTGCAGCTTTGTAGCTTCTTTGTAATGCTGGGAGGGTTATTCTGAGGTCACGGTGCTGATGAATTCACTGTGATAAACCCTCCCAGCAATACAAAGAGACTACAATGTTGCCTGCCAGGGACTTGTTTACATCAGCCGTCTCAGAAGGGAGGAGGGGGAGACAGAGAGAAAAGTTCATACACAGATTTTTGTGTTTCCAGCAGAAAGCAGCAGCTCAGAACTGGAGGAAGGAGACAGAATAGATAATGACAAGTATGGAAGTAATTGTTAGTCTCACCATGGGCAGCAATATATCATATATTATATTTAAATGGAATACCCCTTTAAGTGGCTAAATGGCCAGGATAAAACTTATCTCAAATCCTAGTGATTAGCCATAATATACAACTGATATTTGGAGCATGATCGGCTCCTGAGCCAACCCCAAGCCATCTCCCCACCTTTCTCTATACAAACATTCTCTACAAACATTACATGAGGCGAAGCAAAATGGGTTATAAAAAGGCATAAAGTTCATCCAAACTACATAACAATGAAATGTGACCCTCAATTTCCACCCATTGATTTCTATTTTTTGCACACACTTCCAGTCCTCCGGCACAAACATTCCCAAGAGTCTCGGGTCTGATTGACTAATGTGATTTACCGACCCTTCGCCTCTGCTAATTGCATCATAAAGGTTAATGTTGTTTTAAAGACAAAATGACCTTAAAATAAAATGAGTATAGTGCCGTATACAAATAGCGAAAGTTCCAATTAATATCCTCAGTGGTTACATGAAAAAAATGCTTGTTTTATACACTCAGTGACATTTCAGGATTGATTGAAAAGGTCAAATAATACAATTAGATGTGCTGTGTATGTTGATGTATTCATTTCCCATAGCTTAAACAGTGCCTACGTATTCCATGATGTTAAATACAGATCCTCCAACTGTGCTTACTGTCTAAGTACCAAATATTACTCAGATACTGGGGTCAAACTAAGTAAAAACTTAGTGGTAATGAACATTCAATATAAGAAAATAGCTTCATCCAAAATTACTTGTTTAATACTATGGGGAGAGAGTCCCCCACCACTCATAGAGAAAGCCTGTGAGTCCTGCTTCCCCCACCACTCATAGAGAAAGCCTGTGAGTCCTGCTTCCCCCACCACTCATAGAGAAAGCCTGTGAGTCCTGCTTCACCCACCCCTCATAGAGAAAGCCTGTGAGTCCTGTATCCCCCCCCACTCATAGAGAAAGCCTGCGAGTCCTGCTTCCCCCACCACTCATAGAGAAAGCCTGTGAGTCCTGTATCCCCCACCACTCATAGAGAAAGCCTGTGAGTCCTGCTTCCCCCACCACTCATAGAGAAAGCCTGTGACTCCTTACCCCACCCCTCATAGAGAAAGCCTGTGAGTCCTGCTTCCCCACCACTCATAGAGAAAGCCTGTGAGTCCTGTATCCCCTACCACTCATAGAGAAAGCCTGTGAGTCCTGCTTCCCCCACCACTCATAGAGAGAGCCTGTGAGTCCTGCTTCCCCCACCACTCATAGAGAAAGCCTGTGAGCCTCCTGCTTCCCCCACCACTCATAGAGAAAGCCTGTGAGTCCTGCTTCCCCCACCCCTCATAGAGAAAGCCTGTGAGTCCTGCTTCCCCCAATCACTCATAGAGAAAGCCTGTGATTCCTGCTTCCCCCACCACTCATAGCAAAAGCATGTAAGTCCTGTATCCCCCCCACACTCATAGAGAAAGCCTGTGAGTCCTGCTCCCCCCACCACTTATAGAGAAAGCCTGTGAGTCCTGCTTCCCCAACCACTCATAGAGAAAGCCTGTGAGTCCTGCTTCCCCCACCACTCATAGAGAAAGCCTGTGATTTCTGCTTCCCCCATCACTCATATAGAAAGCCTGTGAGTCCTGCTTCCCCCACCACTCATAGAGAAATCCTGTGTGTCCTGCTTCCCCCACCATACATAGAGAAAGCCTGTGAGTCCTGCTTCCCCCACCAGTCATAGAGAAAGCCTGTGAGCCCTGCTTCCCCCACCACTCATAGAGAAAGCCTGTGAGTCCTGTGTCCCCTACCACTCATAGAGAAAGCCTGTGAGTCCTGCTCCCCCCACCACTCATAGAGAAAGACTGTGAGTCCTGCTCCCCCCACCACTCATAGAGAACGCCTGTGATTTCTGCTTCCCCCACCACTCATAGAGAACGCCTGTGATTTCTGCTTCCCCCACCACTCATAGAGAACGCCTGTGATTTCTGCTTCCCCCACCACTCATAGAGAACGCCTGTGATTTCTGCTTCCCCCACCACTCATAGAGAACGCCTGTGATTTCTGCTTCCCCCACCACTCATAGAGAACGCCTGTGATTTCTGCTTCCCCCACCACTCATAGAGAACGCCTGTGATTTCTGCCTCCCCCACCACTTTAAGCTCTTTTGGTACAGACATAAACCTGGGAAACCAGCAAGTGAACATGCAGAAGGGACCCGACGTGTTCAGATTTTGTCCTCTCCAGCACATGTCTCGCATCTCAGTTCCCTGATAGAACTCTTGTGAATTCAGGGCCTTCTCCTCCATCCGTCAGCTATTCAGTATACTGAAGAGGTTCTTATTTTCTTGTTGATTATCTGTTCGGGAGATGTGAGCAGTCAAAATATTATATCTAAGGAGGTGGAGGACAAGCAGATTTATCCTTCCAGTCTACTTCAAGCCACAATGTTTCCATGGAAACACTAAAAGCTTAAAAATTAGAAAAAAAAATCTCTTACTGTACAAAAAAAGTATAATTTAGTAAAAGTGATTTTATTCCCCTTATAAGTAGGAAATTCTCCAGATGCCTAATAATATCAATTTATAAGTTACAGTAAACTGTTACAGACATTTCATGGGAAATTGCTACAGCGAGGCTTTGCTCCAGTCATCCAAGAGTTCTAATAAGTGGAGGCATCCCACTGGTGTCACCATATACACAGCGGCCATAATGTACAGTATAGGGGGAAGCTGCCGCTTAATGGGACATTACAGCCTGAAATAGCTGGAGTTCATTTCTCTAATGTTAGTTGAAAAACAAAGGGGTGAATGTTGTGGCGTGTACTGCTTTGTATTCATAGTAATGTTATTTGTCTATATGTCATAGAAATGAATAGGAAGATAGATTTTACTTTTAGTGTTCAAAGAAAGGGAACGTTTTCTGTTCAACATACTATTACTAGGATGGTGGATGACAGAATAAAGGTAAATCGATAACTTCTGAGTCATGTATGTACATAAAAGATACAAAGACATAATAATAATAATAATAATAATAATAATAATAATAATATTCAACATCATCGGAAGATAAGGAGGTGGAGTTGATGGAGGAGGAAGAGGAGGAGGGGCAGAGAAGGAGAAGGTGGAGTAAAAGGAAGAAGTGAAGGCGGAGGAAGATGAGAAGGATTAAGAGGAAGAGGAGAAGGTAGCGTACAAGGAAGAGGTGGAGGAGGAGAATAAGAAGGAGGAGGAAGAAGAGAAAGAAGTGGAGTAGAAGAAAGAGGTGGAGGAGAAGGAGGAAGAAAGAAGAAGGTGAAGAGGTAAAGTTAAAGGAAGAGGTTGAAGAAAAGGATGAAAAGAAGGAGGAGGAGCAGGAAAAGGTAGAATAGAAGGAAGAGGTGGATGGGAGGAGCAGAGGTAGAAGGTGGAGGAAAAAGAGGAGAAGGAGTAGAAAGAAGAGGTGAAGGAGGAGGAAGAGGAGAAAGTGGAGTAGAAAGAAGAGGTAGAGAAGGAGGAGGAGGAGGAGGAGGAGGAGAAAGAGGAAAAATGGATTAGAAAGAAGAGGTGAAGTAGGAAAAAGAGAAGGAAGAGGATAAAAAGGAGAAAGAGGAGGGAGAGCAGGAGGTGGAGGAAAAGTAGGATGAGAAAAAACAAGGAAAGGGAAGGAGAACAGACAAAGAGGAGGGGAAGGAGAAGGGAGAGAAGGAAGTTGAGGAGAAGAAACAGGAGACAGAGAAGGGGTCCCACTGCAGTTTTCTGCCCAGCCTGATGGACAGGGTGGCGCTGTGCAGGAAAAAAAATAGGATGAAGGTAAGAAAATGACTTTTACCTCACTATAGGGACATATCGTCAGGTTAGATGCTTCTTTGATGTTTCCCTTTAATGGTAACACATGAGTGTGCCATATCTAGAGCCTACAAATGACAATCCAATAAAAAAAATAAGAGGAAAATAAATGAATTAAGACTTTCCAATGTGTATGGGAAAAAACGTTGGTCCTTACATCCATAATCAGTGGTTTGCCACCTATGGCTTACCAGCTGATGCATAACTACAAATCCCAGCATGCCCAGACAGCTTGTAGTTTTTCACAAGCTAGCGAGCCATAGGTTGCAAACCACTGATACAGAACAAGGTCCTGGGGTTATGTTAGTAATGAATGTAGACCTCAGAAGATGCATTCTCTTTGTGAGTCCATCATTGTAGCCTGTACTTTATCAGAGAGAACAAGTCAAGAGGTTGCGTGTACAGGAAGACATGTGTAAGGGGCGCGTTGTGGGTGACTGAGTCCACTCCGCACATGTCCTCATTAGTTACTGTGCTTTAGAGAACCGCATTGACACCACCTGCGATAGTGGATTCATTAGAGCCTGTGTTACACAATGCCATACATTCCTTATATCCAGAGTGATGGGAACGGCAGAGCATATTTAATTATCCTGCCCATTTTGATCCATCTAATGATAAGTGAGCGGCGTTTCTCTCACTAATCTGCTTAAGCACACTCTCCGAAATGAAAATAAATGGATGTAATCGGCGCTGTAAACCTGCCCGTCCTTATGTAATAGCCCCCCCGTCTGACGCACGTCACCTGAAAGGTTTTATCTCAAGGTCGTGCAATCCTGTACAGATGTAGCAGAGCTGAATTAGTCATCCTCCAGATCTTACTACAGCCCTAAAAAAAAAACAGAACCGCAGTATTATGTTTAATAAACTGATACATTCTAATACTATGTAGCAGTGGCGATTTTGCAATTTAACCAGTGAAAAATGATAATGCTCTGAATTTAGAGCAAGGAATGGTTTACTGGCAGTCCTATGTCAAATCATAGTTGCTACAGCGCAATACAGTGACATATTGTGCATTGTGAAGTCTATGGACCATATAAATCTATGAACCATATAGCTCTATGGACCCGTATAAGTGCGGTCTGGGCTGGGCTATGGCAACCATGGTCATGTGCATATAAGAATAGACTATAATGGGACATGTAATGGCCATATATTGATCTGAAATGAAGGATTGAAAAATACACCAATGAGAAATGGGGCCAAAAGTGCGCTATATAACAAAGTCAGCTCAGCTATACTTGATGTCTTAAAGGGATTGTCCAGCAACAATCTTTATCTTTCAAATCAACTGATATCAGAAAGTTATATAGATTTGTAATTTACTTCTATTAAACAATCTCAAGTCTTCCAGTACTTATTGGCTGATGTATGTCATGCAGGAAATGTTATTTTATTTTCAGTCTGACACAGTGCTCTCTGCTGACATCTCTGGCCGAGACAGGAACTGTCCAGAGCAGGAGAGGTTTTTTATGGGGATTCTTAGAAAACCGAGACAGAGTTTCTGTCTCGGCCAGAGAGGTCAGCAGAGAGCACTGTGTCAGACTGAAAATAAAACAACATTTCTTGCAGGACATGCAGCAACTAACAAGTATGGGAAGACTTGAGATTTTTTAATAAAAGTAAATTACAAATCTATATAACTTTTTGATATCAGTTGATTTGAAAGAAAAAGATTGTCACCGGACAACCCCTTTAAAATCAATGCGATTTGTATATTAACATATTCATTCCACTCGAATTTCTTACGTATTCCCATCCCATGTGATGGTGTCAGCGGCAGCATATTGCCATGGCTTTATGATTAGTCAGGGTACGACCTATGGGACGCTCCTTACAGACTGTAAGAATACAGCAGATGCAGAGCTGGTGCTACTGTAATTCCCTCAGCAGCCCCACTCTTGTCTCCAGTTCAGGTGCGGTTTGCAATTAAGCTCCATTCACTTTAATGGAACTGAGCAGCAAAACCCCGCCCAAGCTGGAGACAAGAGTGGTGCTGTCTCTGGAAGAAAGCGGCCATGTTTTGTAGTGCTGGATAACCCATTTAAAGTGTAAATGTTATTCAAATTATGATTCTACATTTACAAAATATTAGCGATTTTAATCAATTCTATTGTAATCTGGACCCTTCTATGTGGAAATCCATGTTCAATGCTTTGCTATGTGCTGTGTACCAGCTGGAGCTGGGAAAAAGCATGGCAGCTCTCTCTATCTCCCTCCTTTTATTTAATGGTCATGGGGGGTAAAACTTAACAAATTTTACACCCCCAAAAATGTTACGCCCAGGGAAACTGCCACTGTGGCCCCTCTACAGTATGGTACTGTATAACAGGGGCAGGGAAGGTTGGCTCTCCAGCTGTAACAAAACTATAAGCCTAATGGGAGTTATAGTTTTGCACTGTATAAGTTGCCCCTAGCAACCAATCAGATTCCATCTTTCATTCCTCACAGGCTCTTTGGAAAATGAAAGGTGGAATCTGATTGGTTGCTAGGGGCAACTGAGCCAGTTTCACTTTACACCATGTTTGATAAATCTCCCCCATCGCTATATACTTATATCCCTGAATATAGGTAAAAGTTTTATAGGACTAAAGAAGGCCGATACTGAGCAGAGACCATGAGGAAGCTGTTCTCTATAGGAGGAGGATGGCCTCCCTGTGTACACAGCGCTGACAAGCCTCTGCACATTCACTTTCCATTATAGATTTACTTCTTGTGTAATTTCCAATCAATGACAGTAATATGACATGCACAATGTTTATTCTCCACGCTGAATAGAATGTATAATTTCACATTTTCTATACAATCGGCGGAGCTGCACTCCCAGGATTACTCCGCTCCCAGCACAATGTAAGTATACAAGCAATGCATTAAGGGATTCAACACACAAAGGCCAACTCTCCAATGTGCTTCATTTACGTAAGAATAGTTTATGTATGTACAACAGATGTGACGGGGGGAGATGCTGCAGCCGGGCGTCTATGTATCCACTATCATTGAGAAAAACATAATGCAACCAGATAGGAAGGTGGGATAGATAGATAGATAGATAGATAGATAGATAGATAGATAGATAGATAGATAGATAGATAGATAGATAGATAATGATTACAGGTTATATACTGGGTCCTGCCACAAGAGGGAGCAAAAGAGCTTCCTCCTATACAAAGGTTCAGAGGCTACTTTTGGGTAGTGTACCTCCTGGTGAGGGATTGGTGACACTAGGCATGGCTCAATGATGCCCTCAAAGATATTATACCCAGTGGACAGACTGAGAGGGGCATTATTGAACTAAAGTAAGACGTAAGGAAACGGAAGGAAGCGTATCAGCTTTAGTAATAAATGTTTGGGATCTGATGATGATTGGATTTTAATATGGAGGCCTCAGTCCTGCCTACAGGACTTATATCCTCTATGCACAACTGTATCTCATGTTTTATTTAGGCTAGAGGTGCCCAACTGTATCTCATCTTGTATCTAGGCTACAGGTACCCAAATGTATCTAATCTTGTATCTAGGCTAGTGGTGCCAAACTGTATCTCATCTTGTATCCAGGCTAGAGGAGCCCAACTGTATCTCATCTTGTATCCAGGCTAGAGGTACCCAACTGTATCTCATCTTGTATCCTGGGCTGAGGTGCCCAACTGTATCTAATCTTCTATCTAGGCTAGAGGTACCCAACTGTATCTCATCTTGTATCCTGGGCTGAGGTGCCAAACTGTATCTCATCTTCTATCTAGGCTAGAGGTGCCCAACTGTATCTCATCTTGTATCCTGGGCTGAGGTGCCAAACTGTATCTCATCTTCTATCTAGGCTAGAGGAGCCCAACTGTATCTCATCTTGTATCCTGGGCTGAGGTGCCCAACTGTATCTCATCTTGTATCCAGGCTAGAGGTGCCCAACCGTATCTCATCTTGTATCCAGGCTCCAGGTGGCCATCTTTATCTCATCTTGTATCCAGGCTAGAGGTGCCCAACCGTATCTCATCCTGCATCTAGGCTCCAAGTGGCCATCTTAATCTCATCTTGTATCCAGGCTAAAGGTACCCAACTGTATCTCATCTTGTATCCAGGCTAGAGGAGCCCAACCTTATCTCATCTTGTATCCAGGCAAGAGGAGCCCAACCGTATCTCATCTTGTATCCTGGGTTGAGGTGCCCAACTGTATCTTACATTGTATCTAGGCTAGAGATACCCAACTGTATCTCATCTTGTAACTAGGCTAGAGGAGCCCAACTGTATCTCATCTTGTATCCAGGCTAGAGGAGCCCAACTGTATCTCATCTTGTATCCAGGCTAGAGGTGCCCAACTGTATCTCATCCTGTATCCAGGCTAGAGGAGCCCAACTGTATCTCATCTTGTATCCAGGCTAGATGTACCCAACTGTATCTCATCCTCTATCTGGGCTAGAGGTACCCAACTGTATCTCATCTTGTATCCTGGGTTGAGGTGCCTAACTGTATCTCATCTTGTATCCAGGCTAGAGGTACCCAACTGTATCTCATCCTGTATCTGGGCTAGAGGTACCCAACTGTATCTCATCTTGTATCCACAATAAAGGCATCCCAAAGGCTGCTAGATCTTATTTTTTTAAATAATTTCAGATATAAAATTGAAGGAATGGGGAATGGGTCATATTTTCCCCAATTCCGCCTGATTTCGGTTTTCATGGAATATTTAGTGGAATATTTGAAGCAGATTTTCATATCGGGAAAACACTGAAGCGACACCAAAAACATTTAACAATCTCAATTTTAGATGTCAGCGCTAATGCATTGTTTAACATTCAAGAGGCGAGACAACTCACCAAACAGTCTATGGAAGTTATTATGTTCCGGCGTCCGTATTAGCCGGGAGCGCGGGGGTCTCGGGGGTCAGATACTCTTAATAAACAATTATCTTTCCAGTCAGATTAACACTGATACTGCTCCCAACCAGAGACGGCGGCAAATGTCCCATTAATATTAAACAGATATTTTGGACTGGGCGACGACTGATACAATATGTCTCCAGGGACTGGGACACTACAACTCCCATCATTCACTGACTGATACGACATGTCTTCATCTATAACCTTAAGGCCTCATTCACATGTTGAGCGGTTTGTATGGTCTCCCCCTTACCAGACGCTTGCAGCGCATCCATGCAGATGTAGCAGAGCTGAATGTTGGATGTAGCAGAGCTGAATGTGTCCGACTCAGCAGTGCATCTCACCCCTTCCCCCAAACGACATGTAGTTACATATATAACTTTATCTTCCATTGACAGAAACAGAAATAATTCCAGCACTCTTGTACCTCTCCTGGTACACCGCCACGTCTGATACTTGCCAAACTAATTCCCCTATTGTTATCCATAGACCATTGTATACTATCCCCTGCACTGTATAAATACTCCTCCACCCATCATCATCCCACCATAGTCATTGCATTTAGAAAATCACCGTCACTCCATTCAGCCTTATGTAGTTTGCGTTCATTAATTTAAGGCAATCTATATGCCTACTTCTAGACATGGACTCGGCCTACATATCATATTATAGCACAGCTATTACCACATTGTGCAATGGAGGACGGTTAAGTATACAGAATGTTTTTTACACAGTTGTCCATGATCTGCATAAGCCAGGCTGCCCTAGTAATGGATTATATACTGTCTCCATTTCTGATCCTATATGTTCTGTTCCCAGCTGTCTATTATGAGGTTCTGCAGCAGATGAGGTGTATGATTATGTTATGTGGTGTATGATGATCTTCTGCAGCAGCTGAGGTTAATAGTGATGTTCTGCAGCAGCTGAGGTGTATGATGAGGTTCTGCAGCAGCTGTGGTGTATTATGAGGTTTTGCAGAAGCTGAGATGTATTATGAGGTTCTGCAGCAGCTGAGGTGTATTATGAGGTTATGCAGCAGCTGAGGTGTAGTATGATGTTCTGCAGCAGCTGAGGTGTAATATGAGGTTCTGCAGCAGCTGAGGTGTATTGATGTTCTGCAGCAGCTGAGGTGTATTGATGTTCTGCAGCAGCTGAGCTATAGTATGAGATTCTGCAGCAGCTGAGGTGTATTGATGTTCTGCAGCAGCTGAGCTATAGTATGAGGTTCTGCAGCAGCTGAGGTGTATTGATGTTCTGCGGCAGCTGAGGTGTAGTATGAGGTTCTGCAGCAGCTGAGGTGTAGTATGAGGTTCTGCAGCAGCTGAGGGGTATGATGCTCTGCAGCAGCTGAGGTGTATTATGAGGTTCTGCAGCAGCTGAGGTATAGTATGAGTTTCTGCAGCAGCTGAGGTGTATTATGAGGTTCTGCAGCAGTTGAGGTGTATTATGAGGTTCTGCAGCATCTGAGGTGTATGATGAGGTTCTGCAGCAGCTGATGTATTTTATGAGGTTCTGCAGCAGCAGCTGAGTACCATAGGAGCTCCACTAAGCTGATAGATGAGGATTTGTCCCCAGTAGTGAGATATATCAGTGTGTTCCCCGGGCCATGTATAGATGAGTACTGCATATGATTTGCTCCTGCTCCGCGCTGCAGTATTTATATACTATTACTCCTTGTGCTGTGCGGATGGTTTATGTCTTCACTTCACCAGGATGGAGCTATGAGGCTGTGAAATAGGAAATGCACTGATCCTTACCATCGCCTCTCATAGGTTCAGTCATAATGGTGATCCCCAGTATATAGATACAGCTGTCCATAGCTATGGCCAAGGCAGCGCGGACGAATCCACCGACTAGAAAGACAAATCCACCCTAAAAAGCCAGTGTTACCCGTCCATGCAACCCATCACAACGCTCTGCGCTCAGTGTAAATGAGCAGAGTATCTTCTTGTTAGTCCTAAAAGGAGGGCGGCTATTACAGTCCGACCACTCCGCTCTGTCACTACCTGACTACTTATATCCTACAAGGAGGAAAAAGAGTCATATAAATGCCTGACTACTATATATAAATCTCAGTTTAGGATATTAGGAAACTCTGTGGTAATAGAAGGGATAGGAGGTCACTGTGTTAACTGGATGTAAGAAGTCTCTATGCCCTTAAAGGGGTAGTTCACAAAAAAAAAATCCTTTAAATCAACTGGTGCCAGAGATTTGTAATTTACTTCTATTAAAAGATCTCCAGTCTTCCAGTATTTATCAGCTGCTGCATATTCTGCAGGAAGCAGTGTATTCTTTCCAGTCTGACACAGTGCTCTCTGCTGCCACCTCTGTCCATGTCAGGAACTGTCCAGAGCAGGAGCAAATCCCCTTGGAAAACCTCTCCTGTTTTGGACACTTCCGGACATTGACAGAGGTGGCAGCAGAGAGCACTGTGTAAGGCTGGATAGAATACACCACTGTCTGCAGGACATACAGCAGCTGATAAGTACTGATAGAATTTTTTTTTTTTTAAATAGTAGGAATTTACAAATATATATAGACCAGGGCAAATATATAAGGAAGTAGAGGTTACACCCTGACCATTTGTCCCAGGGAACGCCATGACGTCCCTCTAATATATATGAGGTCAGTACCATAAATTGCCAGTAATGGTTTAGGGGCCCTGATACAGATTTTATATCAGCTCCCAAATGTGTCAATCACCAGACTTCCCAGATGACTGTGTAGGATCCCGGACCATGCTCAGTGTCCGCACAGTGAACGGCATATCGCCATCTATTACAGGGGGGCTTCCATTCCCTCCTGTGTTAAGTAGCAGATAATCTGTAGCAGATGAAGTTGATTGAAGAAAATAAAAAGTCTGAATTGCTTACCAGCTATTAACTCTCCCCGCTGCTGTCTATCAATCCCGGGATCAATAGCAAACATGGCAGGCCTCATCTGATATTTCATTACAAGCCAATCCCATTCTCTCCTCTCATTATACTTTCATGGTGGAGATTATTGATTTGGAAAAGTTGAAATACTAGAAGCGGTTCCAGCTCGTCCTCTGCATCTCCTTCTTTAACTTTTATTTGCACCTGAACAAGAACATTTCCACCTCTAAATATTTACTATTTCCCTCTAAATATTTCTTATTTCCCTCTAAATATTTCCTATATCTCTCTAAATATTTACTATATCCCTCTAAATATTTCCTATTTCCCTCTAAATATTTCCTACATTCCTCAAAATATTTACTATTTCCCTCTAAATATTTACTATTTGCCTCTAAATATTTACTACATCCCTCTAAATATTTACTATTTCCATTCTATTTACTATTTCCCTCTAAATATTTACTATTTCCCTTCTATTTACTATATGCCTCTAAATATTTCCTACATTCCTCTAAATATTTACTATTTCCCTCTAAATATTTACAATTTCCCTCTAAATATTTCCTACATCCCTCTAAATATTTACTATTTCCCTTCTATGTACTATTTCCCTCTAAATATTTACAATTTCCCTCTAAATATTTACTTTTTCCCTCTAAATATTTCCTACATCCCTCTAAATATTTACTATTTTCCTTCTATTTCCTGTATCCCTCTAAATATTTCCTACATTCCTCTAAATATTTACTATTTCCCTCTAAATATTTCCTATACCTCTCTAAACTCTCTACTCTCTACTACTTCCCTATAGAATTATAGTGTGGACTATGATGTCTGTGCTCCGCAGATAGATCGCCTTTGCCCTATGAACACTATGTAACAATGGCCGCAGTCCACAAGGTCAGATAGATAATCTGTTATAATCCTGACGCTGTGACCTTCACCATATCCCTCTGGTCTCCATTCTGGGCAGGGCTAGCATGAGGCTCCCAGGAGCTGTAGGGCTGTACAGCATGTACCGGCTTCCCAAGGACCTCAGGGATCTTAGCACCAGTCGTACTGCGAGGCTATTATGTTACTTTATACATGGAGTTGTTAGTTGGCTAGTGTATGTTGGTATTATTTGAGCATATGTTGGTGTTTAAGCATAGTATATCGGTATTACAATGTATTGTGATGTTATTTGAGCCCTGTATGACGTTATTAATTAAACACATGGTGGTATTCAAGCACTTCATAGTGTTTTTAATAGAGCGCTGTATCGTGGTATTATATGAACACTATTTGAGCACTATATGACAGGATTATTTAACCACTTATTGACTGCCGATACGGCTTTCTACGGCAGTCACTACTGGGCCCGGCGGTTTTATATGGCGGGGTCAGAATAAGTGCTTGCAGCGCTCCTGCGGATTTACCACTCCAGGTAGTTTAACCCACTATATGTTGCTGTCTAATCATGCACCATATGGAATTATTTGAGCTGAGTTGTTACTTGCCCTCTATAGGCACTGTCTAGGCCCTGTTCAGTACTTAACTACAGTTTGGGAGATTTTGATACTTAATACCATTTGCTTCATGTTGCTTTTTATTGTTCTATTATTTTACTGGCATGTTTGTGGTAGTGTACTTGCCAAGGTACAGCCATTATCTCTATTGGCACATGGGAGGATTGTAATTACTGTCACTATGATATTATATTACATTACAGTAAATCATATAAGCCTTGTATAATACTAGATCTTTGCCTAACATATTGTTTATACCCTAACATGAGAGGGAAAGGGGGAGGGACAGGAACATTGGAAGATCCTGTAGTCATGGTAGAAGTTTAGGTTATGTTCACATGATGTTCAGTGTTCTGCATCCAGGATCCAGAAGAGGCAGATGTGTCCAATCTTATATTTCTGTGAATTTAATAACAGAGTTTTTTCCCCATCCCTCCCTGATTCAGCTCAGCACTGGCACAGAGCTGAATCAGCTCAGCATCGCTGTGTATCCCACTGAGGTTACACACATCTCCAAGGCTAGTGGATGTTCCCTGCAGATGTAAGTAAGTGGAAGACAGAGAGGAAGTGAAATCATATACTGTACTACCAGCTCCTGTGGATCCTTGGCCACAAAAAGCAGTGATGGGGAACCTAGGTAATGAACTGTGTCACGGCCGCGGCGGCGTCCCATGCTCCGGGCCGCCGCCGCGACCTCCTCCCATCTTATGCAGCTGCCGGGGTCCCGGTGCAGGGACCCGGCGCTGCTACACGTTCGGCCCCGGGGGGCGCCTCACCTCTCCACGCTCCTGTCTCTCGCTGTGCCGGCCGGCGCGCGCGTCCCCGCCTCCTAGGGCGCGCGCGCGCCGGCTGTCTCAGATTTAAAGGGGCAGTGCGCTCCTAATTGGTAGTTGCACCAATCACTCCCCTATAAATCCCAGCATGCCCTGTCCCCTGTGTTGGAGCCTCTACATGCTTCCCATAGCGTTTGGCCCAGCTCCCTGTTGTTCCTGATTCCTGTCCGCTACCTGGTCCCTAGTCCTTGTTCCTGATTCCTGTCCGCTACCTGGTCCCTAGTCCTTGTTCCTGGTTCCTGCTTCCCCGTTACTCTATTGCTCCTGTCTTCAGCCTGTCTCCTGCGGTCACGACTACAGACCTCTGCCACTACCATCTCCTGCCTACTGCTCCTGCCACGCCTCGCCTGCCATCACCAGCAACCAAGCCAGGGGTAGCGACCTGGGGGTCGCCTGCCGCAGCAAGTCCATCCCGCCTTGCGGCGGGCTCTGGTGAAAACCAGCGGCCCCTTAGACTCCGCTCCCTGGTGAGGTTTGTGCCATCGCTGGTGCCGGTCCAGTGGATCCACTACTCCGGGCGTTACAGTAGGCTCCAACCATGGATCCCGGCGAGGTGCCTGATATCCGCGAGGTAGCCCGAGTGGTCGCCCTACAGGCTCAACAGATTCAGCAACAGTCACAGCTGATTCAACAACTGACTGCAGCCGTTCAACAGCATACCACAGCTCAGCAGTCATCACCTCCGGCAGCCTCTTCAAAACTACGACTGGCTCTCCCAAGTAAATATGGAGGTGACCCCAAGTTGTGCAGAGGGTTCCTGACCCAATGCACTATGTACATCGAACTTTTAAGCAGTCAGTTTGCCACCGAGCGCTCTAAAGTGGCTTTCATTATCAGCCTATTGGAGGGAAGAGCTCTGGCCTGGGCCACGCCACTATGGGACCGTAATGATCCGGTTGCTGCCAATTTTCGAATCTTCCTGGACGAGTTCCGCTCGGTCTTTGAGGAACCTGCCCGTGCGTCTTCGGCTGAGACTGCTCTCCTCAATTTATCCCAAGGGACTTCCTCCGTTGGTGATTACGCCATCCAGTTCCGCACCCTGGCTGCGGAACTAGACTGGAATGAGGCCGCTCTGATTGCCACCTTTAAAAAGGGCCTGTCCAGCCAAGTGAAGGATGTGCTCGCTGCCCGGGATCTGCCTACCTCCTTGAACGATCTTATTCTACTGGCTACCAGAGTCTACACCAGGTTTTCCGAGAGAGAGGAGGAGGTTCGGCAAGGACGGCGTCTGAGTCTGCCCCGTCGCCATCCTCGGCTGGCACCGGTGTTCCAGAATCCTGTTGCTCCTATGTCCCAGTCGCTTCCAGAGGTTCCTATGCAGGTGGAACGAGCTCGCCTGACGACTGATGAGAGGAACCGTCGACTGGACCAGAATCTCTGCCTCTATTGCGGTGGCGCGGATCACTATCGACAGAGATGTCCCCAACGCCCTCAGCGTCCGGGAAACGCCCGCACCTAGGTCCGGTGGGAGAGGCCTCCCTAGGTGTGAATGCCACCTCTCCAAGGTTGACTATGCCCGTCTCCATCCAGACACCCTCTGGGCAAGTTTTCCAGACTACTGCCCTCATCGACTCTGGCTCTGCTGGCAGTTTCATCTCTGCTTCGTTGGTCCAAAGATGGCGGCTACCCGTGATCCAGCTAGCCCAACCCCGGTCTATCTCTTCGGTTACGGGGGAGGTTCTTACCGAAGCGGTGTACAGCCAGACGGCACCCCTAGTCCTCCAGGTGGGAGCCTTACATCAGGAGAAGATCTCCTTCTATGTCTTGCGCCATTCCTCTTCCAACCTCCTGCTGGGGCTTCCTTGGCTGCAAATCCATACCCCTAAGCTGGACTGGAGAACTGGGGAGGTTCTCAGCTGGGGTCAGGACTGTCATAACCGGTGTCTGAGATCTCCTCAACCCAAGTGCTCTACAAGGTCACCTGCTTGTGTCAAGCCTCTATCCGGGCTACCGGAGGACTACCAAGACTTTGTCGATGTTTTCTCGGCCAAGGAGGCGGACTCACTACCACCCCATCGGGCCTATGATTGCCCTATAGACCTCCTTCCTGGGTCTTCTCCTCCACGTGGTCGAGTATACCCTCTCTCTGTGCCCGAGACTGAAGCCATGTCCTCCTACATCCAGGAGAACTTACAAAAGGGCTTCATCCGCAAATCCACGTCTCCAGCTGGCGCCGGATTTTTCTTTGTTCAGAAGAAGGACGGTTCCCTCCGCCCATGCATAGACTATCGGGGTTTAAATAAGGTGACCGTTAAGAACCGCTATCCTCTTCCGCTTATTCCGGAACTATTCGACCGTCTTCGTGGAGCAAAGATCTTCTCCAAGCTGGATCTCAGGGGAGCGTATAACTTGGTCCGAATTCGTAAGGGAGACGAATGGAAGACCGCTTTCAACACCAGGGATGGGCACTACGAATATCTGGTCATGCCATTCGGCCTATGCAATGCCCCAGCGGTCTTCCAGGAATTCGTGAACGATATCTTCCGAGACCTCCTCTATGTCTGCGTCATTGTTTATTTGGACGACATTTTGGTCTTCTCCCCGGACCAGCAGACTCATGTGGCACAAGTGCGTCAGGTTCTACGAAGACTACGGGCCAATCATCTATACGCCAAGCTTGAGAAGTGCGTTTTCCATCAGCGCAGTCTTCCATTTCTTGGCTATATCGTCTCCGATCAGGGCCTACAAATGGATCCAGCCAAGCTCGCAGCTGTCCTTCAATGGCCACGCCCTGTGGGACTTAGAGCTATCCAACGTTTCCTGGGCTTCGCCAACTATTACCGGCAATTCATCCCTCACTTCTCTACCCTGGTCGCACCCATTGTGGCTCTCACTAAAAAGAAGGCGGACCCCAGACGTTGGCCTCCAGAGGCCGAACAAGCCTTCAATAGCCTCAAGTCTGCCTTTGCCTCCGCTCCTGCCCTAGTCCGCCCGGATGTCTCCAGGCCGTTTTCTCTCGAGGTCGATGCTTCTTCTGTGGGCGCAGGAGCCGTTCTCTCGCAAAGGGACACATCAGGCAAGACCAGAACCTGTGGGTTCTTCTCTAAGACTTTCTCCCCTGCCGAGAGGAACTAAACCATTGGGGACCGTGAACTCCTGGCCATTAAGTTGGCACTGGAGGAGTGGCGTCATCTATTAGAGGGGGCTAAACACCCGGTTAACATCTACACGGACCACAAGAACCTCCTCTACCTCCAATCGGCTCAACGCCTCAATCCCAGGCAGGCTCGGTGGTCCCTCTTCTTCTCTCGGTTCAACTATACCATCCACTTCCGTCCAGCCGAGAAGAATCTAAAGGCCGATGCATTATCCCGAGCATCCGATGTCATGGGGCAAGAGGAATCTCCTCGTCACATAATACCTCCCGACCGCCTAGTACCAGTTGCCACTTCTGCTCTGCAGAGACTGCCTCCCGGGAAGACTTATGTGCGTCCCGCACTCCGTAAACGCATCTTGAAGTGGGGGCATTCCTCTTTGGTAGCCGGGCATCCAGGAGCCCAAAAGACCGGGCAATTGATCTCCCGTCATTACTGGTGGCCCAATCTCCTCCAGGATGTCAAGGATTTTGTGGCTTCCTGTGCAGTCTGTGCCAGGAATAAATCTCCCCGTCTAAGACCTGCCGGCCTACTATTGCCCTTGCCAGTCCCGGATCATCCCTGGCACCACATTGGGATGGATTTCATCACTGACCTACCTCCATCTGCGGGCAATACAGTTATTTGGGTGGTGACGGACCGCTTTTCTAAAATGGCTCACTTCGTGGCCCTTCCTGGTCTGCCCTCTGCTCCTCGTCTGGCTCAGTTGTTCTTCCGACACATCTTTCGCCTGCATGGACTTCCTCTTCACATTGTGTCCGACCGAGGCTCTCAATTTGTCTCTAAATTTTGGCGTGCCCTATGCTCGCAACTCCAAGTGAAGCTGGACTTCTCATCGGCCTACCATCCTCAAACCAACGAGCAAGTGGAGAGAGTCAATCAGATTCTGGGCAACTACCTACGCCATTTTGTTTCAAGCCGCCAAGACAACTGGTCCGATCTACTCCCATGGGCAGAATTCTCTTATAACCACTTGGACTCGACTTCCACAGGCAAGTCCCCTTTCTATGTGGTCTACGGGCATCATCCTCGTCCTCCTCTGCCTCTCTCTCCATCCTCTGAAGTCCCAGCCGTGGAGGAGTTGTTATCTGACCTGCAATCGATCTGGGAACAAACTCGACAGTCCTTACTCAAAGCCTCGGAACGCATGAAGGACCAGGCTGATAAGAAGAGGAGACCTGCCACGAATTTTCTCCCAGGTGACAAAGTCTGGCTCTCGGCCAAATATGTCCGACTCAAGATCCCCAGCTACAAGTTGGGCCCTCGATTCCTCGGTCCTTTCTCGGTGCTAAGACGCATCAACCCTGTCACCTACAAACTCCGCCTACCCCCCACTATGCGGATTCTGAACTCCTTCCATGTTTCCCTCTTAAAACCAGTGGTCCTGAACCGGTTCTCCGATAGGTCTTCGTTCTCTGCTCCTCAAGCCGTCTCTGACGACGTCTACGCTGTTAAGGACATTCTGGCTATGAAGACTGTCAGAGGTAGAAGGTTCTTCCTGGTGGACTGGAAAGGATTTGGTCCTGAGGAGAGGTCCTGGGAACCCGAGGCTAACATCCTGGACCAAGATCTCATCAAAAGGTTCCTGCAGGTTAGAAAGAGGGGGAGGCCAAAGGGGGGGGGGTACTGTCACGGCCGCGGCGGCGTCCCATGCTCCGGGCCGCCGCCGCGACCTCCTCCCATCTTATGCAGCTGCCGGGGTCCCGGTGCAGGGACCCGGCGCTGCTACACGTTCGGCCCCGGGGGGCGCCTCACCTCTCCACGCTCCTGTCTCTCGCTGGGCCGGCCGGCGCGCGCGTCCCCGCCTCCTAGGGCGCGCGCGCGCCGGCTGTCTCAGATTTAAAGGGGCAGTGCGCTCCTAATTGGTAGTTGCACCAATCACTCCCCTATAAATCCCAGCATGCCCTGTCCCCTGTGTTGGAGCCTCTACATGCTTCCCATAGCGTTTGGCCCAGCTCCCTGTTGTTCCTGATTCCTGTCCGCTACCTGGTCCCTAGTCCTTGTTCCTGATTCCTGTCCACTACCCGGTCCCTAGTCCTTGTTCCTGGTTCCTGCTTCCCCGTTACTCTATTGCTCCTGTCTTCAGCCTGTCTCCTGCGGTCACGACTACAGACCTCTGCCACTACCATCTCCTGCCTACTGCTCCTGCCACGCCTCGCCTGCCATCACCAGCAACCAAGCCAGGGGTAGCGACCTGGGGGTCGCCTGCCGCAGCAAGTCCATCCCGCCTTGCGGCGGGCTCTGGTGAAAACCAGCGGCCCCTTAGACTCCGCTCCCTGGTGAGGTTAGTGCCATCGCTGGTGACGGTCCAGTGGATCCACTACTCCGGGCGTTACAAACTGTCAACACTACAGGGAGAAAAAGGGGACAAAATACAAACAAAAGCAATTTGCTAAGGCAAAGCATTATCAAAATTGCTTTTGTTTGTATCACCTAACAAACATTTAGGTGATAAGAAAAACCCCTTTAAGTATTCTAATTACAGTAACAATTCAATAAAAAAAATTTTTAAAAAATTGCCTTAAGAGCAAAACCCTCAACAGGCTGCAATTCACACCAAAACCTCTGGGTGACCACAAATAGACACATAAGGGGGTCATTTATTAACATAAATACCCCAGCCATGTCACCTGATTGGTGGGGGGGGGGGAGGAAAGGCGGGAGGAGGTGTGGCCTCCTCCCAGGCTTGATTTATCATAATTTAAATGTAAATCATGACATAAATGTACAACTGCTTCAGGGCAGGTGCCGATTTGCAGCGCAATGCCTGCCCAGGTGCAAGGCCGGGCGGCTTTACTAAGAGACGTAAATCCAGCTGGGAAAAAGGTGGCAGGGCGTTATCTAAGACTGGCATAAGTCTTGATTAGCATAAACAATATTGACACAACTGCCCTCCATGTATGCTCTCCCAACTCTCCACACTCTGTTCTGCCATGTCTAATCTAATATTTCTATAAAATTTATTGCACATTCAGATTTCAATTGAGAAGACAATTTTGGACCATACCAGCAAAAACCCTCAACAGGCTGCAATTCACACCACAACCACTGGGTGACCACAAATAGGCACATAGGGGGACATTTACAAAGGGTGCGGCTGGGATGTAGACCAAGTAGAAGGTCCAGATGTACCCCTTCTCCCTGGCATATGCCTGCCATATGCCCTGCTCGCCCGATAGACTGGGGCTTTAAGGTGAAAAGGAGGCGTGGCATCCTCTCGTGCGTCATCTATCATGATTTACGCCTACTCGCGTGCGCCTCTTAGCAAATTCAGTCGGGAAGAGGAGGCGGGGCCTTATTTAAGACCGCTCTTCAGAAATCCCCCCCATATAACATAAACAACAATGAAACAATTGCCCTCCATGTATGCTCTCCTCCCCTCCCCCCTCTCTAATGATGAGAAAAGGGAGAGGAAAGCAGAAGCTCGTCTGATGGATTGTTTCTCTTTATTTATTTATTTATATTTTTTATTCATTTATGTTTTTATTCATTTATGTTTCGTGTCTGATGATTTTGTATTTATTTATTTATTTTTGTTTGGATATTGTTTTTTTGTTTTTTTTTTGTTTTTTCTCCAAAACTGTAGGAATTTCCTACCAAAGCTACTGAAATAATCGCTTAATTCACCATCCATCGCACAAATGAATAATAAAATCCGGCGCCTTGTTGTCCGCAGCCTCTTAAAGTTATGAGCCGCCTCGCCAGACACGACCTATTAAAAGAAACATTATTATCTCGTCTAACTCCTTGACTAAGACAGAAAGGAAGATGATGCCTCTTAAAATCTCCTTTGATGATGATTTCCAACAAACTGGCACTGTAACAATTGACCGTCCGCTTCCACGGTTTCACCCCACTGAGCAGGGGCATCCTGGCCCCCGTCCAATAGCATTTGTCCTGTGAAAACATTCCCTGCAATTATTCTGACGCTGCGGATAGAGCCGGGGTTATGCTGACAGGCTTATTAGACAGCACCCTTGATATATACAGTAGTGCCGCTTGTATATAGAGCAGGAGCTGCGCAGTATTGATCAGACGGCTATAGCCTACACGTGTAATTTCCCCCCGCTTGCCTGGGAGCGGCTGTCCTTTTATTGCGAACAGAATTCATGGATCACATGTGAATAAAATAGATAGCGGTCTGGATTGTTGCTTTACTGAGCAATATATCCGGTGATGGCGAATCCCTGAGTTATTTACAGAGGCGCCGAGTTCATTTTACAGACCTGTAAAAAATTATAAGCGCCCATCAATGATACATTGTGACAGCTTACAGGGTTCTATCGGCCCCATATATATTGTGATAGTCATTGCGGGGGCCCTGGCGGTTTATAACGGACGCTGATGGGTTTACTTGGAAGAAATACATTTTTAAATCTGGTTTTAAAAAACAGATTTTATTTTGTTCAAATATTTACACTTTTTATACTGGTTACGGCTATGTTCACACTACGTAAGAGACTGAACGTTCTGTGACACGGCTGGGTCCCGGAACGGCCGGTCTCTGAAAAGATCATCCCGGTTGGTACTGTAGTACAGGATGATCTTTAGGGACGCAGAGTTGTGATCCGGGCCCGCCCGCATCAGAACTCCCCACTCTACACAATGGAGTGTGTGGCCAGAGCCGCGCACTTCATTGTTTGCACTGACAGGCTCTCTGCCGCCGCGCATGTCAGTTTTCTACATTGCCGCAAGAGATCCCGGCCAGAGCATATAATGTGTGTACACATTCCGGCCGGGATTCCATAGAGGCCAGGTAACGTACTTTTTCGTATTAATCACAGCCGTTGTTGCAATCTGCAACAACGGACGTACTTTTACGAAAATATGTGTTGTGTGAACATAGCCTGGATCTGTTAAATGGACGGCGAACTCAGCCTTAGCCAACAGTTGCTGTTTTTGGTAGCTTTGCCGTACAGTCTGAGGCAGAGTAAATAGAGTTATCTCCTATTAGAGGATGGCAATGAACCAGGTAAGGCTGGGTTCACACTACGTTTTTTAAATAGGTGTTTTTTTTTTTTCATGAAAAAAAAAAATGATGCATCCGTTTTGAAAAGTTTTTCCATTAAATTCCATTTTTATAACGTACACAAAAATGTAGCTGACCTTATTTTTGTGTACGTTAAAAAAGAACGGATGCGTTTTATAGTAAAAGTCAGCGGGAAAAACGGATCAAAATGGATGCACACAAATACATCTTTTTTGCTATCCGTTTTTTCATGCGCTTCTTGCAAAGACGGATGAAACAGAACGGATTGCAAAAAAACGTAGTGTGAACACAGCCTAAGGCAGGATAATTACACGAGGCTTAGGCCGGGTTCACACTGTGTTTTTGCAGTCCGTGTAATAGATCTGTATTTAAATGGCTGATAGTTGTCTTCAAACGAAGTGGAGAGATACGATCTGCTGCCGTCGCCCCATGTAATAGGAGTGGTGGCAACTGAAGTTTATGGGAACCTTAAGGGTGCGTTCACACCTACAGGATCCGCAGCAGATTTGATGGTGCAGATTTGATGCTGTGTTCAGTTATTTAAATGAAATCTGCTGCGGATCTGCTGCGGATCCGCAGCAGAAAATACGCTGTGGATCCGGTAAGTGTGAAGTACCCTAAAGGGGTTATCCCGGTTTAGAAAAAAGCTACATTCTTGTAAAAACAGCACCACCCCTATTCTCAGGTTATGTGTGGTATTACAAGTCAGCTCCATCCTAATAAATATAACTTAGATGCAAATCCCCCACCCAGAGTGGTGCCGCTTCTAGAGAAGAGCAGCCATGTTTTTCCGAACCTGGATAACGCCCTTAATAGTTGGTCTAAGCTAAGACTGTGAAAGACCTGGCCTGTTTAGTCTAATATGACATCATCAGATTGTTAGATAGTATAAGTAAATCTAGGCCAATGTGCACAAGAAAAAACCTGCATAACATTACAATTACCCAGAATGACAAGATAATATGACATAACCCTATGGGAGGAAGAAACAATTATTGCTAATGTAACTAATGTTTATGTACACAGCCAACACCATGTGACCCACAGGAATACATTATAAGTGATACCAGGCCATATCATTCTGTAGTCTCGACCATTTCAACAGTATTTTAAAGTGACAGGTAGACTTGAAGTGTCCCAGTTTTGGCAAGTTCCCTGTTTCCTCGAAAACAAGACAGTGTCTTTTATTATTTTTTTCCTCTCAAAGATGCGCTGGGTCTTATTTTCAGGTAATGTCTTATTTTTCCATGAAGAATTCACATGAAGGGCTTCCGGCCACCAGGGGGAGCTCACCATAGCACACTCGTACAGCACAGCAGGGACAGCGTTCGGTATGGAGGCTTCTGGCCACCAGGGGGAGCTCACCACAGAACACTCGTAAAGCACAGCTGGGACAGCGTACGGTATGGCCGTTTCTGGCCACCAGGGGGAGCTCACCACAGTACACTGGTACAGCATAGCAGGAAAAGCGCAGGATATGGCGGTTTTCGGCCACAAGGGGGAGCTCACCACAGTACACTTGTACAGCACAGCAGGGACAGCGTACGGTATGGTGGTTTCCGGCCACCAGGGGGAGCTCAACACAGCACACTTGTACAGCATGGCAGGAACAATGAACGGTATGGCGGCTTCTGGCCACCAGGGGGAGATCACCATAGCACACTCGTATAGCACAACAGGGACAGTGTACGGCATGGCAGCTTCTGGTCACCAGGGGGAGCTCACCACAGTACACTTGTACAGCACAGCAGGGACAGCATACTGTATGGCAGCTTCTGGCCACCAGGGGGAGCTCACCATAGTACACTTGTACAGCACAGCAGGGACAGCATACTGTATGGCGGCTTCTGGCCACCAGGGGGAGCTCACCATAGTACACTCATACAGTAGAGCAGGGACAGTGTACAATATGGTGGTTTCCGGCCACCAGGGGGACCTCACCAGAACACACTCATACAGCATAGCAGGGACAGCATACAGTATGGCGTCAGGCATTGGGATAACGGCAGACTGCATGCAGCTCTAAATCTGGAGGTAGGGGACAACTGAGAGGGTGGCAGGCAATGGGCCTCTTGATGCGTTGCCTGCACATTTACAAGTAAGTGCTGCAGAAGGGAAAATCAGGGTTAGCAGCAGGTAACAGTCTTCAGATAGGATAGGGGCCTGTCTTGACTATTCATTATATAGGAGATCTTATGATGTCATCATTGTGTTCTCTTACTGTGACAACAACCATCAATGACAAGCGGCCACTTGATACGGACTAGCTGAAGAAGAAAAGGAAGAAGCTGTGACTGACTAGCCTTCACTCCCTCCGCCACTGACTTAGCTCTGCTACATCATCATTGTAACACCAGCTTATCTTGGCCAGGCAGCGCTCTCAGAAGAGCTGCCTGATGTTGAACAATCCCAGCAAGGCGCTGAGCACTTGTTAGTCAATATCCCTTATTTTTTCCCCTCGGTCTCATCCAGTCTCCTCCACATTTTCTTCATTCTTGTTTTTTTTTTTTTTTTTTTTTTAAGGAAGCAAATCTTCCAGTGACCTAATAAGAAATGAGATCTGGCAGTGAAGTTGGATACAATATCCTTTGTAGATTTACAGAAGATTTCAGCCTTTATTGGTTGCAGTATTCTCGCTAGTACATGTGCTGCAGGGCTAGTAAGCCGGCGCTGCCTGCCGCATACATCCTTCCATATAGATGAAGCTGACTTACAGCTCCCCAGACGCCTCTACAACATATTAAAGGTCTTGGAGCCCCTTGTAGCGCCGGACTCCCGTGAACCCACACAATGAAGATGTCATGAAGTTTTATTTACACCAACAGATAGCATATAACTTACTATCTTCCCGCACCTTCTCCCCTGGGTCTTACTTGTTTTATATGCTGGAGCTGCCTGATTTCTGCTGCCGTCTTCCTGTTTGATGATCTACGACAAGTCTTTGTAGTGTACAGAGGAAGATACAAGATGCTAGAAAACTCCTTGATAAGCTGCAATTTACATATTGACCACCGGGGGTCACATAGAGGCATGTATAGGTGAAACACTCCACTGCCCTTCATGTATGCCCTCCCAACTCTACACACTGCTGGTAATGTAACACTCCACTTAGAGGGCAGGTGTCAAACTCCTGACTAGAGATGAGCGAACCTCGAGCATGCTAGGTGAAAGGTGGCTGAGCTGCAGTAACCAAAGATGGCCACTATGCAGTGAATGGAGCCAACTGCTTCCGGCAATAGAAGCCCCACTGAACAGCTTAAAGGGGTTATCCAGCGCTACAAAAACATGGTCACTTTTCCCCCTCTCTTGTCTCCAGTTCAGGTGTGGTTTGCAATTAAGCTCCATTTACTTCAATGGAAATGAGTTTGAAGCCCCACCCAATCTGGAGACAAAAGAGGGGGGAAAGTGGCCATGTTTTTGTACCGCTGGATAACCCCTTTAATTGTTGGTACTCCACTGATCAGCGATTGGTGACCTATCCTTGTTTTAATGGAAAACACCTTTAAATGACCTTTTAGGCTCCTTAATGCAGTTGCAACCCTATTGTTAAACCTATGGGTGCAAAGGTAGTTAAAGGGAGGCTTAAAGGGGATACTTCAGTTGTTTTATTTTTTCTTTCACATCAACTAGTTTCTGAACGTTATATTGTTTTGTAATTTACCACTATTTATCTCAAGTTTTCCAATACTTATCAGCTGCTGTATGTCCTGCAGGAAGTGGTGTATTCTCTCTAGTCTGACACAGTGCTCTCTGCTGCCACCTCTGTCCATTTCAGGAACTGTCCACAGCAGTTCCCTCCATCTGTTTTCTATGGGGATTTTCTGCTGCTCTGGACAGTTCCTGACATGGGACAGAGGTGGCAGCAGAGAGCACTGTGTCAGACTGGAGAGAAAATTGTTATAATCCAGGGGCAGCACTGGGCAGGTAGAAACACTGTATAGTTATTTAAATTTGGTTCAGACGGCTACTGCTTTAGGGGTCGAAGATCCATCAATAAAATGTGTTGTTCTGTTTTCATTCAAAAACATCGCCATCCCCTGTCTCCAGGTTGTGTCTGGTATTGCAGCTCAGCTCCATTGAAACATGTAGGATTGAGCTGTAGATGGGTGTGAATGACCGTGGCCACATTTGGTACAACCCTTTAGACCAGGGCTAGAAACCTTGGCTCTTCAGCTGCTGCAAAACTACAACTCGCACCATGCCTGGACAGCCAAAGCATAATGGGAGCTGTAGTTTTGCAACAGCTGGAGCGCCAGGTCCCCTACACCTGCTATAGGCTAGGACGGCCTATTTTACAGATGGATCTGCCAACTCCACTGTAGGAACTACCTGAATCATGTCAGAAAGTAGAAATCAGTAGCCATGTAGCAATAATTTTCATATACCTGCAATACCAGACACAACCTACAGTATGAAGGTGGCGCTGTTTCAGCAAATGTAAAAAAGCTTCTTTCCTCCACAACCCGTATATATAGTAAAGTATATGACTGGGTAAACCTCCATACACTGAGTAAGAGAGTTCTGGCCGTACCCAGAGGGCTGTTGGTCAGGGTTTCGTGTAATTATACATTGTGTAATTGTATACAGGATTATTGATGATTTTGCGCTTCCATAAGGTCATAAAATATGACAAGTTTAGTGTTTAGATCGAATGCACTTATGCGAGTCAATAACCTGAACCGTCGCTCCACCACCACAAAGGCTGCACCACACCCAAGGGCAACATCTGCATCACTACAACCCCCTCAATCTGCAGCACTACAACCCTGTCCATCTGCAGCACTACAACTACCTCCATCTGCATCACTACAACTCCCTCCATCAGCATCACTACAACTCCCTTTATCTGCATCACTACAAATACCTCCATCTGCAGCACTACAACCCCCACATCTGCAGCACTACAACCCCCTCCATCTGCATCACTACAATCCCCTTCATCTGCATCACTACAACCCCCTCAATCTGCAGCACTACAACCCTCCCCATCTACATCACTACAACCCCCGCCATCTGCATCACTACAACCCTGTCCATCTGCATCACTACAACTCCCTTTATCTGCATCACTACAAATCCCTCCATCTGCAGCACTACAACCCCCACATCTGCAGCACTACAACCCCCTCCATCTGCATCACTACAATCCCCTTCATCTGCATCACTACAACCCCCTTCATCTGCAGCACTACAACCCCTTCCATCTGCACCACTACAACCCCTTCCATCTGCACCACTACAACCCCCTCCATCTGCAGCACTACAACCCCCACATCTGCATCCCTACAACCTCTTCCATCTGCATCACTACAACTCCCTCCATCAGCATCATTACAACCCCCTCCATCAGCATCACTACAACCGCCTCCATCTGCACCACTACAACCCCCTTCATCTGCATCACTACAACCACCTCCATCAGCATGACTACAACCACCTCCATCTGCACCACTACAACCACCTCCATCTGCACCACTACAACCACCTCCATCTGCACCACTACAACCCGCTCCATCAGCATCATTACAACCCCCTCCATCGGCACCACTACAACCCCCTTCATCTGCACCACTACAACCCCCTTCATCTGCACCACTACAACCCCCTTCATCTGCACCACTACAACCCCCTTCATCTGCATCACTACAACCCCCTTCATCTGCACCACTACAACCCCCTTCATCTGCATCACTACAACCCCCTTCATCTGCATCACTACAACCCCCTTCATCTGCATCACTACAACCCACTTCATCTGCATCACTACAACCCCCTTCATCTGCATCACTACAACCCCCTTCATCTGCACCACTACAACCCACTTCATCTGCATCACTACAACCCCCTTCATCTGCATCACTACAACCCCCTTCATCTGCACCACTACAACCCCCTTCATCTGCATCACTACAACCCCCTCATCTGCATCACTACAACCCCCTTCATCTGCATCACTACAACCCCCTTCATCTGCATTCTGCTTGATTAGAAATATCACTATTCATAGTAAGTGACATTTTTTTTTCTTATGCAAATAATCTAAATTCCCATTTTTTTTCCTGATTAATAAACTGGATCTAGAACAGATGGGAGACGCATAGCCGCAGCTTCTGGATACTTTGCGGTTCTTCCGATCGCCTCTTAATTATAAGTGTTAATTATACTGGGAAGAAGAGAAACAGCAGTCTGCCGAGAGGTAGCAGAGCCGAGTTTGTCACTGCCATATTTCTAATATGAAAAAGGTGAATAACATCATTGACGACTCAGCTCTGCTACAACGACAAAACTCAGCTCAGCTTCTCATGTAAAACATACCAGTACAGTTCCGAGCCAGTTTTACAATCATTCCCTGGAATCTTTATTTTATTCCTTGGAAAAACTTGTGCTAAAGAAAGAAAGAAGGAGAATATCCTCCCTCTAGTGTTTGATATGAGTATTACACACCTTGTTAGATATCGAAAACACCAATTATGATGGGGGGGGGGGGGGGGAGTAGATACTTATAGAGGTAGAAAATGTCTCAAAGGAGTTTGAGATTTATCAGTTTTCCTAGAATATAAGATGGAAGAGGTTACGAAATTACGTCCTAGGTGTAAAGGTCAATACAAATCATATAGATGTAGCAGAGCTGACATTGTCACTTTATTGGAGCTGCATTTTTGAATGCTATGATTACTATACACCATGGATATACGACTGGTGGCACCTGAGTTGTTGCAAAATCACAACGCCCATCATGTACTGACAAGCGTTGGCTGTCAGGGCATGATGGGAGTTGTAGTTTTGCAATAACTGGGATAACTTCTCTATGAGTTGCAATGGTATTGTGCACAATGATATTCCAGGATTTTTTTTTTTTTAAAGTAGTGCCACCCTTGGCTTTAGGTTGTGTGTGGTATTACAACTAAGTTCCATTCACTTCAATGGAACTGAGCTGCAATACCGCACACTACCCTAGGACAAGAGTGGCGCTGTTTCTGAAAGAAAGCAGCTATGGTTTTCCAATCCATTAACATGTGGCTGTCTAATTGTTGCAAAACTTTAACTTTAAGACTCTCAGGGCATGATGGGAGTTGTAGTTTTGCAAGTAGTAGGTTAACCCGCAGTCCTTCAAGTAGTATAAGCTGTAATTCCAGTTAACACTAGTTCAATAAACCTCTATGAAATTCTTAAAAAAAAAAAAGGTGCTGAATCTGGAATTAATCATTCCTCATCCCGTTAAAATTAGAAGCTTCCGATGTAATTGGAAACCGTTATTTCTCTATTAAATTTCACTGCAATTTTGACTTTTGCTTCAGCAAAAACCCCGGAGACTCGCAAAACGGAATCCTTTTATTACTAAACAACATGAATGAGCCGCTACTATTAAAAAAGTCATTTATATTTTATGGCCACACAGCACAAAAATTACCATGTCACATGCTGAGGAGGATTCCTTCATCGCCCCCGTCAGGCTTACAACCATTTGCGGCTTTTCTCCAAAAAAAACTCTTCTAAAAGGCCTGTCTGGAATGGCTTGATGGGTCATATGGGGTAGAACACCACTTACTTAGACTTTAAAAGTTTTTTTTTTTTTCAGCGCCACTCTTGTCTAAAGGTTGTGCCAGGTATTGCACCTTTGACTGAGGTTAAGTTGCAATACTAGACATAAACCATAGGCAAGGGTGGCACTGTCTCCTTAAAATGTGAGGTCCGGGACTTTGCACAGTTCTGGGTGCATACTGGTCACAATACTATTCCTTTAAGGAGGTGATCATAAACAATAGCATGTAATTGACCGCTATTCTGTAAGGGAGGAAAGAGCAGATCCTCTGCAGTACAAAAGTCCCCACCATGATTTACACTGTTACCCAACTAGAATGCCAGTAACTTCATTTGTATCCAAGAAAAGCAGGGTAGGGGGGAGTCTGGTTGGGGGTTGGGGGTTTGGTCCTAGGCCCAAAATATAACCTGTTAAGTAGATGCAATGGAGAGATACTCATTAGAATCCATGACTTACTTTCATATGAAATGCCATGGAATGTTGTTACTAGCTGTTATTTACACTATTTTTAGTATAAAAATGCCCTTTTTATAACTTTTTTTGCTGAGGGCAGGCTCTGAATAATATCAGTCTCCTTCCCCCTCTGGCAGCTCACTGTACACTTCTTTCTTTATTTCTCTACAGAAGGAGTCTTCTCAGCTTTACTGATATGATCTGTAGAGTTTCTATTCCTTTCCCCTCTGGCAGCTGCCAATACAGTCCCTAATGACAATATCCCCTATAGATGGAGTCTTCTCAGCTATACCAATATGAACCAATATAAGGTTCTGCTCCTTCCCCCTCTGGCAGCAATATAGTCCCTAATGACAATATCCCCTATAGATGGAGTCTTCTCAGCTATACCAATATGAACCAATATGAGGTTCTGCTCCTTCCCCCTCTGGCAGCAATATAGTCCCTAATGACAATATCCCCTATAGATGGAGACTTCTCAGCTATACCAATATGAACCAATATGATGTTCTGCTCCTTCCCCCTCTGGCAGCAATATAGTCCCTAGTGACACTATTCCCTTTGGGTAGCGTCTTCTGTGCTGTCTTATAGTATAGTTTTTCTCTGTCAGCTGCCAATATAGTCTCTACTTATATCCCCTATGGGTGGAGTCTTCTGCGCTTTATAGTTTCATACTGCAGAGGTTTTATTCCTTTCCTTCTGGCAGCTGCTGATATAGTCCCTACTTATATCCCCTATGGAAGGAGCCTTTCTATGTCTTATACTGCAGAGGTTTTCCTCCTTCCCCCTCTGGCAGCAAACACTATAGTGTGTACATTCTATGCAGAAGGCATCTTTTCAACTACCTCTGGCAGCTGTCTGTATATTTCCTGTATATCCTGTATATTTCCTTCTTCACCTCGAGTATTCTACCATGTACTTGCAGGGTCTGTAAGAGCTATTTCTATTATCTGAAGAGGATTATACAGAGACCTGGGCTGAGTGAATGAGCATGTGTGTCCCCCAGCATTTAGCTCAACAAGTGGACAAGCACATTGCTATATAGTCCGACCACTAGATGGCACCACACTGTGTTAATGTAAATTGCAAAAATTGTTCATTTTGTCTGATCTACAGTATATAACAAATATGATAGTGGAATAGCCCTGTTATCTGGGAAACTTTGTACAACTTTGTTGATAGACATATATATATATATTTATATATATATATATATATATATATATATATATATATATATATCGGTATACAGTGTCACTTATCCAGGCAGGATGCGTGGTGTACTCTGGTGTCCGGCACTGAGCGGCTCTTTCAGGAATTTCACAATGAAAGATGGGAGTAGTAGTCAACTACTTTAATGTGATGACGTAAAACAATATATATATATATATATATATATATATATATATATATATATATATATATTACACACTACACCTATATGCACACTTTATATACAATATACTATGGATATAGATATAGCTCGGTCATGGATATCATGCGTATCACCAGGCACAGATGTACAGTACCGTAGTAGTCAGGTGTACAAGTATGTGACACATTCCTGTTCTCAAAGTAAAGACTATGGAGGAATGCAGAGCAGCCGACAGCGTACAAAAGTGACAACAATGGACGGAAAGTTATCATTTCAACACGTACGGATGTAGCAGAGCTGAACATGTCATTGACCTGTCTGCAATGACAGCCCTGGGTTAACCTTATGCAGAAGATTGACCTGCACAGAGGCTACATGATCCCTCTCTCAGTTTAACCACATGACAAACTCAGCTCTGCTACCTCTCTATGATATATATATATATATATATATATATATATATATATATATATATATATACTAAACAGCTGACAACATTGCCACTCACTGACGCCAGGTATCATTACTATCATTATCTGGCTGATAGAATGACTCTCGGCCAAGGTTGAAGAAGAAAATTACACCGTGATGTAAAGCGCCATGTGACGAACGATACGGCGAAGCGTCTTACGCCTTTTTACAGCCGCATTGGAATTAGACTTCTTATTAATGACGATCATCCAAATCACAACCGAATGTTAAATAGCATCAGTACTAAAGGAAGAAAACCATAGTAACCGTCCGACTACAGCCAAACAATCTACGCCATCCACTACCACCAGCCAAACTTTGCCCATATCATCCATAAAAGGGAAACCCCATAAATTCTATAGGATTCAGGAGAGGCACCCCCTGTTGAATGCCAAGACACCTGTTCAACCAACCAACATACTAGTTACAGTACCCACCTTAGGTCTCTTATTACTCAGCCCATATGACTATCACTCCAACCAACACTACTCCATAAGACAGACCTCAACTTGCTCAAACCCAAGCAGCCCCCCTCTATTGAACTTCCTATACATGCATGACCACCACCCCCTTCCCCAGCATGCACAAGCCTCCTGTCATCCTTTCCATCCGCAATCCCTTTAAGTAAAGTCTCATATGGCAGCAATCCATCACATGTGAGAGCCATGTCCTAGCCCTTACCTGGCCCACCATAGGATCCCCCCCTCGCCTGTCACTGCTTGTCTCTGGATATCATTCCACTGGTTTAGGTAAAAGTCCAGCCCAGCAGTTGTCTGTGATCTCCAGCCAGAGGGATGAGGAGTTCTCTGGGATTGTCCTATGGGAAGTGTCGAGCATTCCAGTGTCTCCTAATGTATCTCCAGGTCCAGGTCTCCAGCCCTGAGCTCTGTGCCCTCATACACACACACTCTCTTAGTCTGGATATTGGAGGAGGATGATAGGTGATGCACCTTTTCTGCTTGGTGGTTTGTGTATAACAATTTCTCATCCAATGCTTTCCCTTTTCTGTGCAGCTGGGCGCCTCTCACTGGCTGTGTCCTTCTTGTGAGCTGTGTCTCTCCTCCTCCCTCCTCCCCTACCTCATTCTTTCCTTTTTTTTATTCCCTTCTTATACTCCCTCAATCCTTCCTCTCCTCTCTCTCTCTCATTACTTTTCTCCTCTTCTCCATCCCTCCCTCTCCTGGTATGTTGGTGTTTTCCTCTTCTCTTTCGCTCAGTCATCTTCCTCTTCTCTCCCTCTTTTCCCTGACTCATAGCCACATTACTATTTTGTCTCCCTGGCTTCTATGGATTGATACAATGTTGCAAGAATTGGTAAATATTATGATTCCCTTATTTACAAATATTGTTACCTTTTGTATCCTAACAGAACGAGGTTCCCCATTGGCTCTTCTTTTTGTGTTGTGGTGAGATTGTATGGAACCATTGTATCTCATCATCTTGTAATGTTACAATTGTAGCACTTGACTGCTGCTGCCAGAGGATCCCTGGCTCCTGTCCCCACACTGCAGCCCTGATACAATGCTGCTGCATTACACCCTGGATGGAGGAGTCTTTTTATGGTTTTTCTTGTATTATTTTTGCACATCATGCTTCATTATTTTTTCATTAATCTGCAAGCAATGGCTGGTGCTGCATGAGCTGCTATAGCCCCCCCTCCCCCCCCCCCCCCCCAGGATGCTCAGTGACTATAATGCTCAGCCGATCTGGTGACGTGACATGGAGTGGCTGCTGGTCATATGGGCACAGAGAGAGGGGAGAAGCAGACAGACATCAATGCTTTCCTGCACAGTCTGCACTGGGAGCCCCAGCAGTCTGGGAGAGACCATGACAAGTGGGGAGGGGGGAGCAGTAAGGAGGGGGGGGGGCAGATTTCTCTGAGGTGTAATCAGCTGTCAAAGCAGCAAACTATCTGCCACATAACATATTAAGGTCGACAATCTCTCCATTTGTAATTTGACTGGAGAATTGGGAAGTCTGACTTTTTTCTCTCTCCTTGTGTCAGGCTGAGCACAGGCTCCTGGCTGCTGCTGATGGATCAGATGGCTGCAACTTCATTGGAACTTTTTCTTTTCTTAAAGATAACATTCTCCCCCTTTTTTTTTTTTTTTTTTTTTTAAGGGATTGGAAAAGTCTGGATTGATATAAGGGAATCCCTGTCTGTAAAGGGGTCCTCTTATTCTGTATACTGTACAGATTGTAGTACTTCACTTGTCCAGGGGGGGCGCTATGTTGGGTTGGAATAATTGCTCTGCATTCTCCTGTCAATGAACTGTCAAGTCCTAGCAGGACTGCATGTAAATGGGATTTATAAAGGGGTATTCTGACTGTTTATATGTGACTGGATGCAATAGCAATAGTACCCTATATACCCCATATAAAAGGATATTCTGGTTATAGCAAACTTACCCTATATACCCCATATAAAGGGGTATTCCGACTGTATGTATGTGACTAGATGCAATAGCATAATTACCCTATATACCCCATATAAAAGGATATTCTGGTTATAGCAAAATTACCCTATATACCCCATACAAAGGGGTATTCTGACTGTATGTATGTGACTGGATGCAATAGCATATATACCCTATATACCCTATATAAAGGGGTATTCTGACTGTATGTATGTGACTGGATGCAATATTACCCTATATACCCCATATAGAGGGGTATTCTGACTTTATGTATGTAAATCCATACAATAGCAATATTAACCTAAATACCCCATATAAAGGGGTATTCTGACTGTATGTATGTGACTGGATGCAATAGCAATATTACCCTATACACCCCATTTAAAGGGGGTTTCTGCCAGGAAAAATACAAATTGTAATATAACTTTATTTTGCTCTTTTCTCTAAGGGGTTATCCAGGGAGCAGGAAAAGTCCTACCTGTTCCCCTCCCCAGCGCTCCACTTCTTCCCCTTTGCTGTCTCGGAAGTACGCCTTCTCAGAAGAAAGGGGACGGGTGCCCGTCAGGACCGTTATGTGCACGCAACCTCCCCCCTCCCCCCCTGCACATGATGTCCAATAGCTGCTTGATGTAATAACATAAGGAAAGCTATTGGACTGGGTGTGCAGGGGACGTTTGCCCCCTTTGTGTTGCTCCTGATACGGACCGGCTTCCCTTTCATCTTGGAGGACATACTTCTGAGCGGAGCGCCAGGACCACAACCAGAATGTGTCGCCTAGATATTCTTATACTTATTAGATTTTTCTTAATCTATATTTTTTTTTATCCTCTATTTTTTTACTGTCATTTTTTTATTTAATTTTTTTGTTATGGGGGCGGCCATCTTGCCTGAGCTTTTTCTAACAACACTTAGTGACATGCTTTACGTCAAGCCTTATGTGCATAGACAATAGCAGACAGAGTCTGTTCCCTTGAGATGAAAGTGATAAATTACTGAGCGTGCTCGGTGTCATTCCACATAGAGCTGCTATTGTCCCCTCTATCTACTGGTGTCACATGATGCTGCATTGCTGCACAGATCACTCTACAGCAGCCTCCTCTTATCATCACAGACACAACAGGAAGTCTCAGCTCAGTTTTAGCCCCAGTAGTGAGAATGAAATCTGTGTGTGTGTGTGTGGGGGGGGGGGGGGGGGGGGTCACCAACATTTCTTTAAAAGTATGTTTAACATAAAAACACTATAGTATTTAAACAAAAGGTTCATTTTTATGACACATTCCCTTTAACATTTTTACATTGATTAGCTGCAGTATAGGGCCCCTCTTCTGCCAACAATGGCAGCAATGAGAACTGCAGAGTTGCTCAAACCTGGGTCATGGCACGGTTATATATCACTAGCACTGCTCTAAGCAGTTTAGTAATGCTGAGACTCATCTGATGCCTATATAATACATGTTACCATTAGAATAAACATTACACTGGGGGGAGCTGTCTGTGTCACTAGTGCTGCAGCCTCCCTGATGTCTATATAATACATGTTACCATTAGAATAGACATTACATTGGGGAGAGCTGTCTGTGTTACTAGTGCTGCATCCTCCTCTTATGTCTATATAATACATGTTACCATTAGAATAGACATTACACTGGGGGGGGGGGAAGCTGTCTGTGTCACTAGTGCTGCAGCCTCCCCTGATGTCTATATAATACTTGTTATCATTAGAATAGACATTACACTGGAGAAGCTGTCTGTGTCACTAGTGCTGCAGCCGCATCACAGTGTAGCAGAGTGAGCAGAGATAACTGTCAATTACTGTTTATTCTGCAAAACTTTTGTGGCTGCAGCGCTACTGACACAAACAGCTTCCCAAAGTGTAATGTCTATTCTAATGCTAACATGTATTATATAGACATCAGGAGAGGCTGCAGCACTAGTGACACAGACAGCTTCCTCAGTGTAATGTCTATTCTTATGGTAACATATATTATATAGATATCAGGGTAGACTGCTGCACTTGTAACACAGACAGCTCCCCCCTAAGTGTAATGTCTATTATAATGGTAACATGAATTATATAGACATTAGGGGAGGCTGCAGCACTAGTGATACAGACAGCTCCCCCAGTGTAATGTCTATTATAATGGTAACATGTTTTATATAGACATCTGGAGAAGCTTCAGCATTAGTGACATGGAAAGCTCCCCTCAGTATAATGTCTATTCTAATGGTAACATGTAATATATAGACATCAGGGGAGGCTGCAGCACTAGTGACACAGACAGCTTCCCCAGTGTAATGTCTATTTTAGGGTGCCTTCACACCTACTGGATCCGTTGCGGATCTCACGCTGCGGATTAGCAGCAAGATCCGCTGTGCAGTGGACGGCAGCACTGATTGGCTGAGCGAGACTGGAGCCGTGAGCCTTGACATGCAGGTAATGTATGCTCTCGGTGGCGTACTGCGGGCAGCCGGGGGTTAAAGCACATACTCACAGCGGGATGTCAATCCCGCTGCGAGTATGTGCTCTATAGGGATCAATGGGGCTGGATCCGGAGGGGATGTTGCTGCAAATCCACAGCGTGAGATCCGCTGTGGATCCTGTAGGTGTGAAGGCACCCTAAATGATAACATATATTACATAGACATCAGGAGAAGCTTCAGCACTAGTGACACGGACAGCTCCCCCAGTGTAATGTCTATTCTAATGGTAACATATATTATATAGACATCAGGGGAGTCTGAGTATTGGTACATATGTTACTCTGTAATGATAAGGGCTCAAGCATCTATGCAGTTCCTGACCCAGCCATTGGTGGCAGCAGATGGACCGTGCTTCCCCTTATTGCTGCCACTCAATGTAAAAATATAAAAAAAAAAAAAAAAAAAAACACGTATACATTTTCTTTAATAAAGTTATATTTCAAAGCCACTTAACTTTATAGAAGAAATGTAAAATAAATAAATAAATAACATTACTTCTGCTGTAATAACCCTTTAATATGAATTGCCAACCCCCACAACGCAAACAGGATAGCATAGTGCCTGCTTGCTTCCTCTCCTTTTCATAAATCTTAGGGCATGTTTATACAGGTAAAATCAGTGTGGTTTTAAAGGTGAAAACAAGTGAAAACCATGTGTTTTTAATGTATGAAAAGAAGTGACATGTCACTTACTAGGTGAGGTTCTGCCTGTAAACTGTGCTGTTAAAGATGTTAAAAAAAAATCTAAATTTGATAGGGTTTTTGTGAATTTCAGCTCTATTTTGGTGCCAAACTCTAAAATAGAAAAAACTTAAAAAAAACACTCTAAAAAAAATACATGTGAATTCAGGTAAAGACTTCAAATATTCATAAAGCACCTTGGAGCTGTGTTCACATCCTGTTTTTATAGTAGTATCAGCAACCAGTGATGACGTTGTAAGTAAAGCAGTGATTTATTTTTATTATTATTATTATTATCATCATCATAGCGACCCCAGCACCATATAAAACATTTTATATATCTGGAATCCCCCTTTAATGACTGCCAATATGCCATAAACCCCTTCCCACTGATAAAATGGGGTCATATATAGAGGGTTCTGGCTGTATAATATACAGTAGGTTCTGGGATCGGAGATAACTCTCATCCCAGTTTTTCAGCCCCCTGGTTGCCAGTCAGTAGTGACTGCAGCATCTTGCCAGTTGGATGCTGGGTGATACACCTGTCCAGGCTCTGATCCCTCCCATCACTGTGATGCAATTGCTTGGTGCTGATTGGCTGTAATGGCCTATGTGGATACATAGTATATACATACATAGTAGTATACATACATTAGTACCCTAGGTACTGTACAAAGCATAGCTGCCATTCTCACCCCCAATGAGCGGGGAGAGAGGGGAGATGCTGCTGCAGCTCTCTTTACTCAATGTCTATATAGGAGAGGTAGCCTCATAGACTTACTGTATATTACGCATTTGTCTTGATCACATGACACAGAGTTGGGGGAGGATGCACTAAGTGCGCCCTTCTCCCGGCTCATTGTTGAGATCAGTTGGATTTTGACCAAACAAGACCTTAAGTAAATCACAATAAGGGTGGGTTCACACTGCGTTTTTTCAATCCGTTTAACGGATCCGGTTTTTTAACGGACAAAAAAATAGTATCAGCAAACGTTTTTGTGTCCGTCAAAAAAATCCGTTTTGATCCGTTTTTTATAATGGAAGTCAATGGAAAAACGGATCAAAACAGATGCACACAAATGCATCCGTTTTTTTGCAATCCATTTTTGCAAAAAACGGATGAAAAAAACGGATTGCAAAAATGCAGTGTGAACCCAGCCTAACATATCAAAAACATTTAAAAATGACAGTGCCCATTTAAAGTGTACCTGTCACCGCTGATCAACAGAGAATTCCACTTTGCAAATAAAAGTTTGGGTGTGTATGGATACAAACACGCCATAACCATAATGCGCCCGACCCCCATTGGATTCTATCAGGGGTTGTGCACATTACTGCCACAACCTGTTTGTATCCATAGTTATGTTTTTAAATGAACTGGTGTCAGAAAGTTGTATAGGTCTGTAATTTACTTCTGTCTTCCAGTACTTATCAGCTGCTGTATGTCCTGCAGGAAGTGGTATATTATTTCCAGTCTGACACAGTGCTCTCTGCTGCCACCTCTGTCCATGTCAGGAACTGTCAAGAGTAGTAGCAAATCCCCATAGAAAACCTCTCCTGCTCTGGACAGTTGCTGACATGGACAGAGGTGGCAGCAGAGAGCACTGTATCAGACTTGAAAGAATACAACACTTCCTTCAGGACATACAGCAGCTGATAAGTACTGAAAGACTTGAATTTTCTAAATAGAAGTAAATTACAAATCTGCATAACTTTCTGACACCTGTTGATTATAATGACTAAAAATGAAAAAAATCTCCGGAGTACCCCTTTAATAGTCTATTACCACTAAACTAGGCCAGACTTGCTTAGCAGAGCCTGACTGTCTAGGGTCTAGGTCAGGGGTACTCAACAACTTTTAGTGAAGGTCCACCTACCGGGATCTATTGTCAGGTGACGGTCCGAGCTGAACATCAGTAGGAAACGTGTTTTTTGTTACTTTTCACAAACATCGTTGAACTATTTACATACAGAATTAATGCTTATTAGTGGGAAAACTGGCATTTTGTTCTCTAACACCAGTCCTTATATAGTCCCCCTATTGCTCCTCCAGTAGTATATAGTCCCCCTATGCTCTCCCCAGTAGTATATAGCCCCCCATGTGTGCTCCCTCAGTAGTATTTAGCCATTCTGTGCGCTACCCCAGTTGTATATAGCCGTCCGCTTTCTGCTCCCCAGTAGTATAGAAACTCCCTGTGTGCTCCCCCCCCCGTTTGTATAGAGACCCCCTATGTGCTCCCCCATTTGTATAGAGACCCCCTGTGTGCTCCCCCAGTTAATAAAGATCCCTGCTGTGTGCTCCCCAGTAGTATATAGCCCACCCTGTGCTCCCCCATTCCATATAGCATATAACATTAAAAAAAAAACACATACTCACCTGGGTCCGTGCGTCTCCTCTTCTCTTCACTCTTGAGGCCGCACTACAGCGGTCACAAGAGGCCACTCTCCCCTTGCCCTGGCGTCGGCGCAGTGACGTCACTCAAGCGCCGACACCAGAGACAGCGAGCGGCCTCTTGTGACCGCTGCGGCCAGTGAGCGGTGACTGACAGGGAGGGAGCCAGTAACTCCCTCTCTGTCAGTGCTGCAGCTGCAGCAGGGGTCCGGACAGCTGGCCTCCGCGGTCCACCAGTTGAGGGCCCCTGGTCTAGAACAAGGGTAGGGAACCTTGGCTTCTAAGCTGTTGCAAAACTACAGCTCCCACCATGCCTGGACAGCCAAAGCTTTAGCTTTGGCTGTCCAGGCATGATGGGAGTTGTAGTTTTGCAACAGCTGGAGGGCCTAGATTCCCTACCCCTGGTCCAAAAAACATCTGCCCCCTCCCCCCCCACACACCTATTACTGCTTCAAACCACAACCTCCATGCTGTATATAGATAGGAGTGACTGATATCAGCAGCTGCACCATTATACCATGCATTATTATACTCTGCTGACTTTGAAATTGCCTTTAACCCACATTCTGCAGAGCTATAAGAAAGAGTTACGGAGGGCGGAGAGAGCCCCTCGCATTGATCACGCTCTCCTTTTATTACCCCCTTTGCATGGCGGCTGACTAAATCCCGTCTCACTCGCGACTTCTGCCTCCCGTATCCTCATGGTGGTGTTTGGACTTGGTCTAATTGGCAGACGGAGCCTCGTGCCGCATGATTTTTTTTTTTTCCTTGAAGCATTTTGGTGTCAACAAGATATGTTTTGTACGTCTCCATTCCTGCCAGCCCGAATGAGATCTTTTTATGCTTTCCTTTAAATGTTCCTTCTTTAACTTCTATCCATCCATATACCTAATGCACGCACTATGGGATTTTAATGGCTACCCTCAGGAATTTGCTGGATTTCATTGCCTTTTTGTTTGTTACTCTGTTCCAAACACCTCTCTCTTTTTTACATTTAATGCTTCTACGCTCGGCGCCTCTCTTATTTCTCTCTTTTCTTTATTCTCTCTAGTAATTAGGTCATCTATACATGGATTAAGGAGGGAACTTTTTATATTGTTCTGTTCCATTATCTATGACACAGGTTTAGTAATGGCAAATAAAACTATTATATGGACAGATTAGGTGTAATACTATCTATTGGTCTGTCATTTATCTATTATCTATCTATCTATCTATCTATCTCCTATCTATCTATCTATCTATCTATCTATCTCCTATCTCTATCTATCTATCTATCTATCTATCTATCTATCTATCATTCTATCTATCTATCTATCTATCTATCCCCTATCTATCTATCTCCTATCTATCTATCTATCTATCTATCTATCTATCTCCTATCTATCTATCTATCTATCTATCTATCTATCTATCTATCTATCTATCTATCTCCTATCTATCTATCTATCTATCTATCTATCTATCTATCTCCTATCTATCTATCTATCTATCTATCTATCTATCTCCTATCTATTATCTGTCTATCTATCTATCTATCTATCTATCTATCTATCTATCTATCTCCTATCTATATATCTTTCTATCTATCTCCTATCTATATATCTTTCTATCTATCTCCTATCTATCTATCTATCTATCTCCTATCTATATATCTTTCTATCTATCTCCTATCTATCTATCATCTATCTATCTCCTATCTACCTATCTATCTATCTATCTATCTATCTATCTATCTATCTATCTATCTATCTATCTCCTATCTATCTATCTCCTATCTATATATCTTTCTATCTATCTCCTATCTATCTATCTATCTCCTATCTATCTATCTATCTATCTATCTATCTATCTATCTCCTATCTATATATCTTTCTATCTATCTCCTATCTATCTATCATCTATCTATCTCCTATCTACCTATCTATCTATCTCCTATCTATATATCTTTCTATCTATCTCCTATCTATCATCTATCTATCTTCTATCTATCTATCTATCTATCTATCTATCTATCTATCTATCTATCTGTCTCCTATCTATCTATCAGATGAGCACCGATATTCGACTATTCGAACGATTATTCCATCCCATTATAGTCTATGGGAAAAATTTTTTGCGGCACTTGGAAATCAAAATTCGACCACTTGGAGGTCACCAAGTCCCTCATAAAACCTCCCTAAACGATGCAAACACCTTCAGAATGACACTGGGACATTAGGGGGAGCATGCCTTGCTCCACCTAACACCCCAAAATCGCAGTATAATGCCACTCTCTGCAGTTGAGAAGAAAAAATATTTGCGAACGCTTTACGAACATTTATGGCAATGTTCACACATTTCCTTCGTATTTCTTGCACAGTTTTACATACATGATTTCAATGTGCATCCGCTGAGTGTCATGTTATTCGCGCGTATTACGCGTAATGCTGTACGAACGTTACTGGAACAATATGTATCACGTGCCTTTTACTGGGCTACTGGAACAATATGTATCACGTGCCTTTTACTGGGCTACTGAAACAGTATATATCAGGTGCCCTTAGTGGGCTACTAGAGCAATATGTATAATGTGCCCTTAGTGGTGTTAAACAGGGACACTATAAGTCACTTGTACACACAGGGTACTGGAATGAATCCACCTGCTGATGCTGCTGCTGTTATATCATCTATTTCTTAGCACTGAGAAGCTTTGGATTCAGAGATGACTTTTTCGCTGGATCTTAGCCCTGACAAGGACTTTTGGGTTCTGTAGTAATCCTGCCTAACCCAAGCGCTACTAAAACCTATCTTTCCCTGCTGCAAGATCTCTCCCTGACTAGGTTGAAAGCTCATCTGCGGTCGAGAGGAGGGAGCCAAGTATTTAAAATTCGAGGTCATGTGGTTCAGCCATCCAATGAGGGTAGACGCCGTTTTCACGCTGGGTGCGTACTCCCAGGGTCCCTCACAGCCTCCCGGCATGGTGATTGGATTAAAAAAAAGTGCCAAGTGCGATGGGAGGGCATTCTAATGTTTCCCGCATATTTGTCGCACTACTCGATTAAATTTGAATCTTTCGAATACAGCAATATTCGATCGAATACCTACTCGACCGAATCGTATTCGCTCATCTCTGCTATCTATCTATCTCCCATCTATCTATTATATATCTATCTCCTATCTATCTCCTATCTATCTATCTATCTATCTCCTATCTATCTATCTATCTATCTATCTATCTATCTATCTATCTATCTATCTCCTATCTATCTATCTATCTATCTATCTCCTATCTATCTCCTATCTATCTATCTATCTATCATCTATCTATCTGTCTACTATCTATCTCCTATCTATCTATTATATATCTATCTACTATCTATCTCCTATCTATCTCCTATCTCCTATCTATCTATCTATCTATCTATCTCCTATCTATCTCCTATCTATCTATCTATCTATCTATCTATCTATCTATCTATCTATCTATCTATCTATCTATCTATCTATCTCTCTCCTATCTATCTATCTCCTATCTCCTATCTCCTATCTATCTATCTATCTATCTATCTATCTATCTGTCTACTATCTATCTACTATCTATCTCCTATCTATCTATTATATATCTATCTACTATCTATCTATCTAAGAGAAAAAAAAAGGGAAATTTGGCAGCACATCTATGACTCTGTTCACACTGCAGGTTGCACGCTGCTTGTGGCTTAAGTACAGAAAAAATACAGAAGGTGCAACAGCAACCGACAGGTGCAAGGGCTTACCGTATATACTCCTCCCAGCGTACACACGGTAAACACCCGCTCTGTAGATATTAAAATATAAAAAAAAATTGAAAAAGTGAGGATCTTAGCAAACTATTTGATCAAACAGAGTGTACCATGTCGCCAACGTTAAATCGTCCTCAGAGACACGGTCCCTACTCTAGCATATTCACACTAGCAATGGCCTCTCCTGGGCTGAATAAGCCTGCAACTGGGCAGATCTACAGAGCGGGTGTTTACCGTGTGTACGCTGGGAGGAGTATATACGGTAGGCCCTTGCACCTGTCGGTTGCTGTTGCACCTTCTGTATTTTGTCTGTACTTAAGCCACAAGCAGCGTGCAACCTGCAGTGTGAACAGAGTCATAGATGTGCTGCCAAATTTCCCTTTTTTTTCTGTTGAATGTGGGGGGTGTGGCTACCTCCTGTTGGCTTGCACTCCACCCATGTCCCAAGGCTGCTATAAAAGAGATCATTTGGCTCCTATCTGCCCAGTTGTAGGCTTATTCAGCCCAGGAGAGGCCATTGCTAGTGTGAATATACTAGAGTAGGGACCGTGTCTCTGAGGACGCCTTAACGTTGGCGACATGGTACACTCTGTTTGATCAAATAGTTTGCTAAAATCCTCACTTTTTCAAAAAAAAATTTATATTTTAATATCTACAGAGCGGGTGTTTACTGTGTGTACGCTGGGAGGAGTATATACGGTAAGCCCTTGCACCTGTGGGTTGCTGTTGCACCTTCTGTATTTTATCTATCTATCTATCTATTTCTCCAGGACATCCCTCAGATGATAGATCTGGTTGAGATATGAGGAATCTGGAGGCCAGGTTACCATCTTGACCTCTTTGTCCTTTACAATGTCTGCTGTGTGACCCCCAGGGTATTATCCCCTGGCTTTATGGGGTCCCGCTGCCATGGAGGGGCAACTTGATTTGTACAATGGTAGGTAGGTGTAACATCCACATGATGCCAGGACACAAGGTTTCCAGCAGAACATTGCCCATCACACCTGCCCCCACCATCTCCTACCCAGGTAAGTGACGCACACGGACCCAGCCGTCCACATAATGTAACATGATCCATCAGACCAGGCATCTTCCTCCATTCCTTCATACTACTGTTCTAACAAAAGCATTGATGGGGTGACAGTAGGAAGGAGTCCCCTCCAGATGGAAGGTACAGCATTGACAGTGATATATGAGGGGTTAATGGTTGGATTTGAAGTTGTCAGTATTGTAATACAATGTTTATATTGGTCCACCCTCTGAAACATATAGGCTATGATATGAGATTGGTAAAAGTACAGTATATAGCAATATATTACTATTATACCAGTGACTGCTCCCCCTACTGATCACATAGGGTAGTGAGACTGAAAAAAATAGCAACAGACACGTCAATAAAGAGGCATGGAGTCTGGTATATTGTCAGACCCACTGTCTTATAGGAACATATAATACAGTAAGGTAATAAGTGGTGAGAGTCTGAGAGCGGCTGCATCTGTAGAAACACTAAAGTTATACCAACTACAATTCATCCTGCTAAGAACAGGTATACAGCTCCAATGAGAAAAAAGGAGTATTCAGGATTAGAAAAACATGGCAGCTTTCTTCCAAAAACAGCACCACAGCTGTCCTTAGCTTGTATGGGGTATTGCAGCTCAGTTCTATTGAAGTATATGGAGCAAACCTGAGGACAGGGGTATTGTTAATTCTTTCTTTCTATTCTTTTTTTTTTTTTTTTTTTTTTTTTTTTTTTTTTTTAGAAAGCAGCCATGTTTATCTTTTTACAGCATAGGGGATCACAAGCCGGTCAGTGGGGGTGTTTGTGTGTGTGTGTAGGGGAGGGAGGGGGGAGGATGTCACCACTGGGACAACAGGGACAAAATTGTCCCCAAAATGAATAAACAGCATGGACCATCCACAACCAAACTCCTTCTTTCTCTATGGGGTTTCTGAAGATCATTTATTTATTCATTTATTATTTGTTAAATTATATATTTTGTTTATTTGTGATTTTTGTTGATTTTTTTTGGTTTGTTTATTATTCCTTTTATTTTTTTTCTTTAAATTTTTTCGACTCTTTCTATGGCGCAGTGAATAGGGCCAATAATACAATTTCTCCTGTAAAAAAAAAAAAAAAGCGTAAAAAAATTCCCCTACAGCTCTAATAACTTAAAAAAATAAAAAAAAAAAGCGTAAAAAAAGTTTTGACTCTTAAACTGTCTGTGACGCCAAAGGGGTCAAAGTAAAGTAAGTTTTCTATGGAGGTTAAAGCGGATGCCGCTTCATAACCAGCAGGAAAGAGGCGGCCGAGGCCAAACGCTCCCGGGATATTTGAAGCCGAGAAGTGATTTGTTTTTTCCTATGAACAAGTGAGATCTTCCACCGTAAGACGAATGTTGTGAAGGTTGAGGGACGGATGACTTTGCCGGCGACATCTCATCCCCCGCTCCACATCACAGCATAGAAATAAATGGCAGTGAATACATAAAACATTCCGTGTTCCGGGAGGATAATAGGTAGATGTTAATCTACATGTTGGAACGCGCCATTCCTGCCCATAGCGCTAGGTTTTCTGTTTTTTTTTATCTTTCCACAGGATTGAAAGCTCTGCATAGTACATAACATCCGAGCGATAGAAATCTTGCATAATGTAGGAGCCGACTGTCCCGGATACAGGAGAGCGACGCAGAATTCTCCTCTATACAGTAGTAACGCTGACAATAATTCGTCATAATATTCCCGATATCAAACGTCTATAAATCACCGACTATTTACGGCCTGGCCACCAGTCGATATTTACAGACGTCGCCTCTAACAGATGTCGAGAGCCGAAGATTTTTCAAGCGTAGTAAACAGCATAATGTAGACAATGATCGGCCACTAGAGGTCAGGTTGTAGCACATGTGCTGGATGTGACGGCTGCGGCCGTGAGATGCCGCCCGCCCGGCCGAGGATGCTTCTCTGCATACAGCGATGGGAGAAGGATTCGCTCTTCAGCTGATTTCTTCTCTTTTACATGTTGGAAATCATCAATATTTAATGTTGGATAAAGAGGCAACAAGCAGATTTTATCGGTTTTCATCGATTTATACAAATCTATCAAATTTATCATTTATCTAAATTTATAACACCCAGTTTCCGACACCAAATCTAATAGCTTGTTGTGTAACTGCAATCAAACATGTGATGACTTGTCATGAGTCTTTTTATTGTTAAAGGGGAACTCCATAATGGTGTCAGAAAATTCTATAGATTTGTAAATTACATCTATTTAAAAATCTCCAGTCTTCCAGTACTTATCAGTTGCTGTATGTCCTGTAGGAAGTGGTGTATTTTGTCCAGTCTGACACAGTGCTCTCTACTGCCACCTCTGTCCATGTCAAGAACTGTTCAGATCAGTAGCAAATTCCCATAGAAAACCTTTCCTGCTCTGGACAGTTCCTGACATGGACAGAGGTGGCAGCAGAGAGCACTGTGTCAGACTGGAAAGAATACATTACTTCCTGTAGGGCATACAGCAGCTGATAAGTATTGGAAAACTGGAGTTTTTTTTTTTTTTTTTTAATAAAAGTAATTTACAAATCTATATAACTTTCTGACACCAGTTGATATGAAAATGATGTTAACTGATACAAGTTCTGTAGAAGATCATCTGGGTTACATTGTTACTATGTTACTCCTGGGAGTGGCATCAATGTGTTTTTGGTTACAGTTTATACACAGTGACAGGACAAGGGGTGGGCAGGGTAGGCACCTGCCTAGGGCATCATTGCCTACCCAATATGGATCTCCATGCTATCAACATGGACCAATGTGCTAAGTAGCATCAATTGAGAAAGCTGATGTAATGTGGACCTTATAGCCCCCCACCCTATCTCTTACGCTGTAGGCTGCTGGCTGCATTGCGTCTGTGGTCTGCAGGAAGCTGGGAGAAGCACATCACCCCCTATCCCCTCCTCTGCTTCAGAAGCAACATGATGACTTCACTTATTGTGTATATTGGGGGAGTGATGGGCCTGCCGGCGAGGGAGCAGAGAGGAGGTAAGTATGTACTGTTATTTTATTTATGAATTCTTTTTGCTGAAGGGTTGAAACTACCTCCTGAGGGGCATGTACCCACAGGAGGCAATATGTACTATGTACTAGAGTGGGCAACTATCTACCTATAGGAGGGGTGTTTGATTACCTACAATGGGGCAACTACCTGGGGGGGGGGCAGCAGCTACATATACTTGGGGCACCTACTACATATAGCGGCATCTGGCTACCTAAAGGAGGGAAAATAGGAGTATTTCTCTACTGGTGGGCACCTTTATACCTACAGGGGAGCAACTGCATACTGGGGTTACCTGTCTACCTAGTCAGAGATATATTACTATCGAGTGTACATATATTTCTACTAGAAGAAGCACCCATCTACCTACTGTGGCAATATACCTGCTGAGGCACCTATCTACTGGGGGCCTATACCTGCTGAGGCACCTATCTACTGGGGGCCTATACCTACTGGGAGCCTATACCTGCTGAGACACCTATCTACCTAGTGGAGGCCTATACCTACTGAGGCACCTATCTACCTACTGGGAGCCTATGCCTGCTGAGGCACCTATCTACCTAATGGAGGCCTATACCTGCTGAGGCACCTATCTACCTACTGGGAGCCTATACCTGCTGAGGCACCTATTCACCTAGTGGGGGCCTATACCTGCTGAGGCACCTACCTACTGGGGGCCTATACCTACTGGGGGCCTATACCTGCTGAGGCACCTATTCAACTACTGGGGGCCTATACCTGCTGAGATACCTATCTACCTACTGAAGCCTATGCCTGCTGAGGCACCTATCAACCTAGTGGGGGCCTATACCTACTGAGGCACCTACCTACTGGGGGCCTATACCTACTGGGAGCCTATACCTGCTGAGACACCTATCTACCTACTGGGGGCCTATACCTGCTGAGGCACCTATCTACCTAGTAGGGGCCTACACCTACTGAGGCACCTACCTCCTGGGAGCCTATACCTGCTGAGACACCTGTCTACCTACTCGGAGCCCATACCTGCTGAGGCACCTATCTACCTACTGGGGGCCTATACCTACTGAGGCACCTATCTACCTACTGGGAGCCTATCCCTGCTGAGGCACCTATCTACCTACTGGGGGCCTATACCTACTGAGGCATCTACCTACTGGGGGCCTATACCTACTGAGGCATCTACCTACTGGGGGCCTATACCTGCTGAGGCACCTGACTACCTACTGGGGGCCTATACCTACTGAGGCAAGCATCTACCTACTGGGGGCCTATACCAGCTGAGGCACCTATCTACCCACTGGGGGCCTATACCTGCTGAGGCACCTATCTACCTACTGGGGGCCTATACCTGCTGAGGCACCTATCAACCTACTGGGGGCCTATACCTACTGAGGCACCTACCTACTGGGGGCCTATACCTGCTGAGGCACCTATCTACCTACTGGGGGCCTATACCTGCTGAGGCACCTATCTACCTACTGGGGGCCTATACCTGCTGAGGCACCTATCTACCTACTGGGGGCCTATACCTGCTGAGGCACCTATCTACCTACTGGGGGCCTATACCTGCTGAGGCACCTATCTACCTACTGGTGGGCAGGAAATTACTAGTGATACTCATCTTCCTACTGGAGACAGATACCTAATAGGGATTAGCATGAAGAGGGGAAGATGGATGATGCTTGATCACCGGAGAAGGAAGATATAGTACAAAGATTCTTATATTCACATCTACTATTGATCTATGCGAAATTTGTTGAAATGACTAGTTAAACTTCCCTTCAACCCAAGAATCTCTGCTGATCCTGACATAAATGAAGTTTTCAGCTTATTCTCTGGTTTTCACTTTAAATTACAAAAAAGGTGCAATCCATCTGCTTCCCTGAAATGTCTGAGAAGAATTATAGGAGAATGGAGGTTTGTGTAAGACGATAATGATAGATCCTGTATCTGCATTACCATTGTCATCTGTAATCAGCGCTCCCCATCTGGGGTGTAGGTGCTAATGCTATAGCTGATTCCTCACTGATGAGTGTGTATGGGTCAGGGGGAGGTGTCAGGGTGAGTACACACTTGAGTGTCACAGGATGATGAAGTGTCACCTGCTGCGCAGCCTAATAACATCAGAACATTATCTGCGAGCTCATTATCAGGGCTCATAGCCGCACACTGATTCTGACATCTGACATTTCTCTAGAATCTTTTCTGGATTTCATGGTTACGAACATTACTCCCAGGTCCGCTGGGATCTGTATGAGACAAGCTCCATTATGGGCCCATGGTGCTCATCATTCTTATCAAGATGGAAACGGCAGTGAGCCAGGGAGGGAAGTGCCTAACCGAGTGCTTCTCCCAGCTTGTTTTAAAGCTTGTGGATATGGGAAAAGTCCAAGCAAGAGAATCTCATGAACAGATTCCCAAAGCGTGCACGCCTAACTGCTGCTCCATTCATTGTCTAGGAGAATGTCAAAAATGGGGTACCAGTGAAGCATGTGCCCTGCTTCTCCATTCAGATGGAAGCTAAGGAAGTCCCATTCTTAAGATTGCAGGGAGTCCCAGCAGTCAAACACTTATTCCTTATAGAGTGAACTTGGTGGCAAAACCCCTTTAATTTCAGGGGCACAATGCAATACTTCACTTCCCCAGTGGTGGTGCTGCAGACAAGACAAACACTTCACACTACACATTACTCCTGATCACTGGCGGGGTTAGCATTCCTGCCAGTAGGGGGCACTGTTGGGCCTTTTTTTATGTGGTTTCACATGTCCAGGTCTACAAGGTGAGAGGAGACTAGATAGGCCAGTCCACAGGAGAAGTTGAGCAGTAGGAATTTGGCTTGGTTGTTCCAGTAGCTAAATGACTCACAAGCTCAGTGGTAGTCCTGTATCTATTACTGTCCATCTCATTCAGTCAGCGGCACTAAAACCTCCCCCTTACATCCTGGTGCAATGCCTTCCATCTACACTTTGAACTACACAATCCAGCAGCATGGCATACAAGGTCAGAACCCCCCTGCCTCCATGTGGCACAACCACTTTGCACAAACCACCCCCTTATATTTAACAAACATAAGGTGACCACATGCAAACATAGACATATCAATATATAACATACAGTATGTGCACTATGTCAGTAGCTTAGTATCAGGCAGGGGCCAGCAGTATCCTTATTACCGTGCCTAACCATGTATTATATTCTTAAAGCCCCCCCCCCCCCCCAAAAAAAAAAAGCGAACCTCGAGCATGTTGGAGTCCATCCGAACCCGATCGTTCGGCATTTGATTAGCTGGGGCTGCTGAAGTTGGATAAAGCTCTAAGGTTGTCTGGAAAACATGGATACAGCCAATGACTATATCCATGCTTTCCACATAGCCTTAGGGCTTTATCCAACTTCAGCAGCCACCACTAATCAAATGCCGAACGATCGGGTTCGGATGGACTCGAGCATGCCCGAGGTTCGCTCATCTCTTGTGGCTAACTCTACAGACCAGCTGGAATTCGAGTATATTCTTTCCTACGAGGAGGACATGTTGAAGTCCTTCCTTACCCATCGTGTTTCTAATCCCATCATTTCTATTCAGGGCACATGTGGAAGTGCAGACAATTACAATGCTCTGACAAAATAACTTTTTAGAAGAACCTGAATGTTTCCATTCTTTATACACCGAGATTGTAACAAGGTAAACGCAATGTTTGCTCATCCGCTCCGCTCATTTTTCTAAATCAGCCACATTTGACACATTTTTTAAAAGAAAAAATATTTCATTGCTTTATCCATCTCTGTCATGGCTGAGATAGATTTCAATTCGGAGCCTGCAGTAAAGAAGTAATTATACGTATTTCTTGTAAACTCCTTACATAGAGAATATTATTTATAGAGTATTGTCGGGGAAAGCTTCAGCGTTTTATAAAGGAGAGATGCTGGGGGAATTACACAGGTAAGGAAACAATGAGCTCAGCTTAAGGAGGTATTGCTTGTTATATGGAAGAAGAAAAAGAGAATAGCTCCTAGGCCAAAATCTGCAACAGGACCCCTGACTGTGGTGCTTCTGTAATGGTGCGGGTCTTCTGGGCCTTTCCAGACTCCAGGCCTGACCTCAGCAGAAGACATAGCAGCTATATAATACAGTATGTGCAACTACACAGAGACCAATGAGGTGCAACAGACCACTGCCACCTTAAAAGTAGCCTATTAGATTGCATAGAGAGGCCCTTAGATGTCAGTATCCACCCATTTATATTCTATCTATCTATCTATCTATCTGTGGTACTCGGCCAGTAGTATTATTGTCGTGACGCTAGTGCTTGTCCAGCTTGTCCACAGGTGTGATGTTCGTACCTGATTGTTTGTGTGGCTTAAATAAAAGTAAAAAGAAAAACAAAAAGTACTTTGCTCAGCGCTGCCCAGAAGGAACCATCCAGAGATTGCCAAATAGAATAAAAAATGAGATTTATTTATAAAATAGCACTAGTATTTACGCGATTCGGGAACATGCAGGCTCCCTTTCTCAAAATAAGGTGTTTGTGTGGCTGGCAGTGATCCCCAAATGGTCGGTGACCTGCCAGGTTGTTGCAGGTCCCTTGGGCTCTTGTTACCACAATCCTGAGTGACAACTGGCCCACCCGGACTGTCGGTACCGCCACCCACAGAAAGGGGAAAAATGATCCAAGATGTACAGTGCTGTGTGTATAGGTGCTGGTGCATATAGAAGATGACAGAGTCCCGATAGTATAAAAATAAAACAGCTTTACTGTAAGGCTTCTCAGGGCAACAGTACACATTTCACAAAATAGATAACTCTACACAGACTTTAGTGCTTAACCTTTTGTGCTTGAGAAAAAGTAAGAGAGGTAGTTGTAGTGGTGCTTGTAGGGTACAGTAGAGTAGGGTAGATGAGAGGAGTTGGCCAGAGGAGCCCCAACCCTTGTAGCAACCTGAAGATATCTTTGTAGTGAGAAGTTTACTTGTATTTGTGTATTGACCACCTTCTGCCCCCTGGTATCGTCCCAGTAGGGTAATACGAGCCCCAGCCATGGTTATCTGGGTGTAGCTAAGTGTCTGGGATGTCCCAGTTACCTGCACTGCACGATAGGATACATAGGCCCTCAGTACTGGCTGCTTTGTCCTATTGAGGCTAGTTCCTCTTTGGTTAAGGATACTGCCCTGCTCTTTTTAGACGTATTTTCTGCTTAGGTCAGGGTTTTCCTGGGGTGACCTCTTCCTTTAAAGTGCTTAACACTGCATATTAGATAAAAGAGTAGTAGTAAAAGAACTGGTTGTCTCTTGCTGCATCTATACAATCCTGTGTCTAGACTAGACTGCACTCAACTAACTTCCTCCCACACTAAGCTAACTAATTCCTCCTACATGGAGTAAGTGAGTAGAGAGTACAGATTGGCAGAAAAAAGAAAAAGCACCTCCTACTGGTCAGCAACAAACACATGATATAACAAACATTAGCCTATAACTTTGTGCAGCTGTACATAGAAATACATAAGCACATAGAAAACACTGACACCTAGTGGTGAAACTTTAGAATGCCTCATCACCATTTTAACCTGAGAGAGAACTTTGTGACAGGTGCATAAGGCACTCAATAGTGGGACACCACCTATCTATCTATCTATCTATCTATCTATCATCTAGCTAGCTATCATTTTACATTTACAGCAATGACTAAATAGATAAAGAATAAAAACAGAAAAGGAAAATCACACAAGCTGCAGAGAAGCAGGAATGTGTGTGGGGGAGGGGTTTGAGGTTATTGCACATTGTATGGACCAAAGATCATGTAAGTGTCTCATTAATCTCCCATATACATGACATATAGGGGGTCTTGACCACAAGAAAAGCTCACTTGTTCTCTATATGTTCCGCAGTTTTTATTTTAGTTTGGAAAAAAAAATATGTTTTTTTTTTTCAATTCTATTGTATATGGATCCTCTGTGTTATTCACATTTATCAGTAAACTCCTCAGCAATCAGGATAGGGCTTTGGTTTTTAAGAATCTTTCTAACCTATGAGATTTTATAAGTTTCAAAGAATACAATCCCTTTAACACAGTTATCACTGCACACACAGCATATCCATATATTACTCTCAGCTATAGAATCCTATATAGATGGTGTCTTTGTGTTGGGTCATTTCCCACATACAGTAATAATAAAAGAGCAATACAAGCCGGTATCATTGTGCAGGATTCTGGGATGGCATCAGGCCTATACATATCTACCACAAGGTGGCACTGTAAGAATTTCATGTTTTATATCGGGAAGATTTCTTTATGTGTTTGAACTTGAATATAAACACGTTTCAACTGCAATGAGGCCGAACCTTATATCTGACCGTATAACCGTATATATGTGCAGCCGTGACATTGTTTCCGTTTTTGTTACTGAAGATTAACCCTTTGAGAACCAAGCCCCAAATGACCCAGTGGACGGCGCCAATTTTCATTTTTTGCACTTTCATTTTTTCCCTCCCCCCTTCTAAGAGCTCTAGCACTCTCAGTTTTCTATCTACAAGGCCATGTAAGTGCTTGTTTGTTACAGGAATAGTTGTACTGTGTAATGGCGTCATTCATTTTACCATAACATGTATGATGGAATCCAAATATATTATTTATGAAGATATAAATAGGTGAAATCGTAAAAAAGATTGCAATATGGTAACGTTTGGGGGGTTCCTGTGTCTACATAATGTACTATATGGAAATAGCGACATGATACAATTATTCTATAGGTCAGTCCGAACACAACCATATGCAGGTTACACAGATTCTCTAATGTTATAAAAAAAAATTTTATGAAATCCTTTTTTTTTTTTTTTTTGCAATTAATTATTAATAAAATGGGCCTATTGTGACTCTTATAACTGTTTTAGTTTTTTACCTTTGGGGCTGTATGGGGTGTCATTTTTTTTTGCGCCATGATCTCTAGTTTTAATTAATACCATATTTATGTAGATTTTTGATCAGTTTATTAGGGTTTTTTTTTTTATAAATAAAATAACAAATAATCTGTAATCCTGGTTCTTTTTTCCCCCTTTTCGTTTACACCGCTCGTGGTGAGGATTACGCAGGCTACGTTATAAAATATGTTTATTTAATTATTTTTATATATTTTATTTATATAATGGGATAGGGGGGTGATTTTAATATTTATTGGGGGAGGGGCTTTGGGGTATTTAAAAAAGAAAAATCCTATTTTTTACACATTTTTAGTCCCCTTGGGAGACTTTTACATGCAATCATTAGATTGTATACACTGATCATTGCTATGCCATAGGCATAGCATTGATCAGTGTTATTAGTGTTCTGCTTATTGAGCCTGCCTGTGGCAGACTCAATCAGCGGAGCACTTATCGGACCGCACAGAGGAAGGTTAGAGACCTCCAGCAGTCCGTGAAAGCGATCGGGACCCCGCAATCACACTGCAGGCGTCCCGAGTTGCTCCTGTCACTTACACTTTATTAGGCTATGTTCACACTACGTAAAAGTACGGGCGTTGTTGCCATCGGAACAACGGCCGTACTTTGTACCGGGTGGAACACTGCCTATTCTTATATAGGATCCCGGCCAGAGCGCATACACATCATACACACTCCGGTCGGGATCCTATGCGGCACCGCAAAGAACTGACATGTCAGTTCACACAATGAAGCGAGCGGCCCCGGCAGCTTGCTTCATTGTGTGCTGAGAGTTCTGATACGGGCGCGGAACGGCCGTTCTCTTACGTAGTGTGAACATTGCCTAAGGGTTAATGACAGGCTGCAGCGTGATCGGTGCAGTCTGTCATTAACAGTGAGGGCCCCACCTGCTATGAGACACTCTCCGTTCCGGAGCGCTCTTCATAGTTACTTAGAGACCCATAACGTACAGTACATTTACGTCCGTGGTCGCCCGGTGACAGACATCCATGACGTACGTGTATTTCCAGGGTCGTCTAGGGGTTAAAATGCAGAATAAGAACATTTAATGCTGTGTGATTGCACATTATTGCAGCTCATGTAAGTGAATAGGGTCGTGTTCCGACCCACAAGTTGCCGAGACCTTGCAGTTACAAGAAGTCCACCTGAGATGGATTCCAAGCATTTATGGGTAGCAGCACAACCCCATTCACGTACACGAGATGCAATGATCTTTGATCGAGTAGCAAAACATTGTTGGTGTTTCTTTGGTCACATGATCAGATATCACTCATTTGCCCCAGCCTAATGCCCCATGCACAAGTCAGGAAAATTTCCTGACCCATAGGCATTTTTCCCAAAGGGTGTGCATGCCGGAAAAGAGATTCTGAACATTATAAGACATATCCAGAATTCTGGCACGGATGTCCCATAAAACCCTATAGGAGCATCATCGATTCTGGAAAGCACCAAGTGGACATCCATAACCTGTCTGGAATACTGGATTTTATGCTTGCAGAGCGCACCAGCATAAGCGCCTAGGTAAGTGCCCCAGGTTGCTGTTCCTGGCTCTTTAACTGTATGTGCTCCTAATCAGTAGAGCATACAGTTAAATGTGTTTGACCGGGTGAGGAGCCATTAGCTCCCCGCCCTGTCACTCACTCTTCTAGGATGAGGCAGCATGATACATGAACATGAGGGTTGCAATTATCCTGGTACCACTGGAATTCATCTATCTTTATTTTTTTTGTCCAGTATATAGAGTAGAAAAGGGTAGCAAACATGTCCGAGTGCCTCTTTATTCAGATGAAGATGGGTGGCATAAGGCCTCTATGGGTGGCATAAAACTGCAACCAATCAGATGCTCATCATCTATCCTGCATAAAGTAAATAAGTGTCTTTTAACCCTTTGAGGACCAGGCCCAAAATGACCCAGTGGACCACGCAAATTTTGATCTTAGTGTTTCCGTTTTTCCCTCCTCCCCTTCTAAGAGCTCTAGCACTCTCAGTTTTCTATCTACAAGCCATGTAAGTGCTTATTTGTTACAGGAATAGTTGTACTGTGTAATGGCGTCTTTCATTTTACCATAACATGTATGATGGAATCCAAATATATTATTTATGAAGATATAAATTGGTGAAATCGTAAAAAAGAATGCAATATGGTAACGTTTGGGGGGTTCCTGTGTCTACGTAATGCACTATATGGTAACAGCGACATGATACTATTATTCTATAGGTCAGTCTGAACACAACCACATGCAGGTTACACAGATTCTCTAATGTTATATATTTTTTTTATGAAATCCTTTTTTTTGGCAATTAAATATTAATAAAATGGGCCTATTGTGACGCTTATAACGGTTTTATTTTTTCACCTACGGGGCTGTATGGGGTGTAATTTTTTCCGCCATGATCTCTAGTTTTTATTAATACCATATTTGTGAAGATCGGACGTTTTGATCACTTTTAATAGATTTTTTTTAATATATAATGTAACATAAAATCGGTAATCTGCGCAATTTTTCCCCTCTTTTCGTATACGCCGTTCACCGATCACAATGACGCTTGTTATATTTTAATAGATCGGACAATTACGCACGCTACGGTATATTATATGTTTATCTATTTATTTATTTTTATATGTTTTATTTATATAATGGGAAAGGGGGGTGATTTAGACTTTTATTGGGGGAGGGGTTTTGGGGTAGTGTAATAGTGTTTTGAACTTTTTTTTTTTTTTTACACATTTGAAGTCCCTTTGGGGGACTTCTACATTCACTACTTTGATTTATACACTGATGATTGCTATGCCATAGGCATAGCATTGATCAGTGTTATCGGCGATCTGCTCATTGAGCCTGCCTGTGCAGGCTTAGTGTAGCAAATCGCCGATCGGACCGCAGGGAGGCAGGTGAGAGACCTCCGGTGGCCCGTTTCAACGATCGGGACCCCCACAGTCACACTGCGGGGGTCCCGATCGGTAAGTGACAGGGGACTCCCCCTGTCACTTACACTTAAACGCCGCGGTTGCCGCGGTTTAAGGGGTTAATGACACGCGGCAGCGCGATCACTGCAGCGTGTCATTACCGGTGAGGTCCCGGCTGCTGTTTGCAGCCGGCCCCCACCTGCTATGAAGCGCGCTCCGCTCCGGAGCACGCTTCATAGCGGGAGAAACACCCAGGACGTAAGGTTACGTCATGGGTCGTCTGGGGACAGACTTCCATGACGTAACCCTACGTCCAGGGTCGTCTAGGGGTTAAAGGAAACCCTCTTTAAATGGGTACTCCAGAGACAACAATTGTATTTGTGCTCCCTGCTGCCACCTCTGTCCATGTCAGGAACTGTCCGGAACAGAAGAGGTTTTCTATGGGATTTGCTACTACTCTGGATAGTTCCTGACACGGACAGAGGTGGCAGCAGAGAGCACTGTGTCAGACTGGAAAGAATACACCACTTCCTGCAGGGCATACAGTAGATGATAAGTACTGGAAGACTGGAGATTTTTAAATAGAAACAATTTACAAATCTGTATTACTTTCTGGCACCAGTTGGTTTAAAAACATTGCACCCCCGGAGTACCCCTTTAATTGAAATAAATATATATATATATATATATATATATATATATATATATATATATATATATATATTGCATTTGTGGGCTTAGTAGAAAAATAACAAGATGGAAACCTGGCAGAAAGTAAAAGTTTATTACCTGACTGCTAGTGACAAGCGCTGTGAAGTCCTCCTGCGAGCAGCACATTGAAGTCATCTCAATTCTAACCAGGATCCTCTTGGCAGACAGTGATGGAGTGTGTATATTTATAGATCATGTTCCAATAGAAAATTGTTTCATGTTGTTTGTTAAGGATGCAAAGAAAACAGAATTCTTTGGAAATAGTCGAGATTTATGAAATTCTAAAAAGGCATTAAAAATAAATTTATTAAAAAACGTCAGGATGGATGAATCACGTCTCATTACAACGACAACTAAGGAAGGAGGGGAGAGCAGAAGTTGCAGGAAAATTAAAGAACATTTGGGAAAAAAGTTTCCGTTTGATGGATCCAGAGATGGAGGCTGTGAAAAATTCACTACTCTGTGTATCAATCCTGACACTTCAAGGGACATGGGAGAAGTCTCGATCATCTCATCAGCAAGTCACTGTGAAACATTACATTCAAATGGTTTACATAATTTCAATAAACTTTGCATAAATCAATAGGACGAGTGAATAAAAGAAATTTTATAATATATCTTATCAGAGAAAAATGCTTCTCTTATAATACGCCTCCCTCATATTCGTTCTGTAATATATCTTATCAGAGAAAAATGCTTCTTTCTCATATTAAGCCTCCCTCATATTCAATCTGTTTATTTAATTCTGTATGGTGTTTACATCTAGTAGCTAGTAGGTAACTGGGAGATCATGTTATATGCTGCCCATACAAGTTTATGGCAATGCGAGGGCTAAAAGGGAATTGGGAAGGGGAGTAAATTAAAACAGGAAAAGCAGCCAGTGACACAGAAAAAAGTTGCATAGAGAATAAACAAGTGCTAATTTATTCCAGGTTCATTATTTCTCAATAATGTCCTCATTTCTGCTGTCACTTCTTAGGGTGTGTATGGAGGCCTAGGTGAGCAGGATCTTCTCTTTGGAGATAATTAGAGATGGGCAGTGCTTCTCCACAAAGTCAGACAAATAGTGAGATTCTCCTCATGTACACACAAATAGTGCTTCTCCTCATGTACACACAAATAGCGCTTCTCCTCATGTACACACAAATAGTGCTTCTTCTCCTGTACATAAAAATAGTGCTGCTCCTCAAAGTCCCATAAATAGTGAGCTTCTCCTCATGTACACACAAATAGTGCTTCTTCTCCTGTACATAAAAATAGTGCTTTTCCTCATGTATACACAAATAGTGCTTCTTCTCCTGTACATACAAATAGTGCTGCTTCTTCTTCTTCTTCTTCTCCTCCTCATGTACACACAAATAGTGTTTCTCCTCATGTATATACAAATAGTGCTTTCCCTCATGTATGCACAAAAAGTGCTTCACCTCATGTACACACAAATAGTGCTTCTCCTAATGTACACACAAATAGTGCTTCTCCTCATGTACTGTATACTCAAATAGAACATCTCCTCATGTACACACACATAGTGCTTCTCCTCATGTACACACAAATAGTGCTTCTCATGGACACACAAATAGTAAGCTTCTTTTCATGTATACACAAATAGTGCTTCTCGTTATGTACACAGTACATAAGGAGAAGTAACACAGTAACACCAAGTCATGGATTTCTAGTAGGAATAACAGAGGATCAGCCCATCGGAGAACCATAAGAGTAGCTAATCCAGGATTGTTATTTCATAGAGAATGCAAGGACTTAGTGAAATAGACAAGTGGTGACACGTTCCCTTTAAGAGGAAGGGGAACCCTGGCTACATCTGTATATGAAATACTCACCCCCTGCTGCTCCTGTGCATTGACTCTGTCCAATAGGTGGTCCCTGTACTTCTGTCTCTACCAAAAAAAAAAAAAAAACACATGTTAATTTGTGATTGTTGCATCTGACATGGCATCATCAGAAGGGGCCAGAACACTGACACCAGCCAGACGCATGGGATTTGCAGAAGGTTAATATACTGTTTATTTTATTTTCCTGTAGTTAATCCTAAATGAATTTGGTGCACTGGGGGCGGGGCTACCGCCATGGAGCACTGATCTGCCCCTCCCCCTCTCATGATTATAATGGAGGGATGTCACTCCAGCCGTTCATTACTGCAGAGAGCTGGATGAATGGTGGATTTACTATCCAATCTAATTCATAGACAGTGAAAGGAGATTTACTAAGATGTTTTTATCAAGTTTTTTGTGTGTGTTTTTTATATTTTACTTTTTAGACATATTTTTTATGCATTTGCAAAACTTTTTTTTTGCAAACTGTCAGGTTTTGACCTAACACCCCCCAAATGTAACGTAGAAAAGTGGCCTGGAAAAGTCCAAATAATAAATCCCCCCCTCCCCATGCTTTCCCCTTAGACCAGTCTCAAGCCAAGCAGATAAGCCACGCCCATTTCTCAATAATACACGCCCCCTTTTTTTTTAACAAAAGTATCTAAAAGACATAATACACATGAGCAAAATGTATTCATCAATTTAAAATATCAAACCTTTCAGTACCTATCAGCTGTGGTATGTCCTGCAGGAAGTGGTGTATTCTTTCCAGTCTGACACAGTGCTCTCTGCTGCCACCTTTGTCCATGTCAGGAACTGTCCAGAGCAGGAGAGGTTTTCTATGGGGATTTGCTACTGCTCTGGACAGTTCCTGACATGGACAGAAGTGGCAGCAGAGATCAGTGTGTCAGACTGGGAAGAATACACCACTTCCTGCAGGACACACAGCAGCTGATAAGTACTGGAAGATCTGAGATTTTTAAATAGAAGTAAATCTATCTACAAATCTATATAACTTTCTGACACCAGCTGATTTAAAAAAAAAGCAGTTTTCATCAGAGTACCTCTTTAACCTCCATTGTTAGACAGCAGAGATGCAACTTATAGTACCCAGGCCCCAATGCAGAATTTGTAAGAGGCGCCTGCACTGACCTTGTCCCATTTATAATACTGATGTCCTGAGGGGAGGCAGACAGCAGGGTCGGGGTGCTACTTTTACCTTTGCACCCTCTATATACACCTCTGATCTGTAGTGCGCTATGAGTAACAACACTTTGTCGGCTTCTTACAGAAATTTGCTTTTACTTTTCCATTGAAAAACAGAGAATGAAGCATTGTAGCTTTCAATATTGCTGACATCTAGTGGCCAGACGGGTTCTGTAGACCATCCGGAAAACCTGTATTTACAGTCTACAGTAAAAGTGAACGTTATCACCAGATTATTCCACGTAAGAGGAGGACTCCCCAGCAGACTAGTGATGAAGATCCCGGCGCACATCACGTCTATGTCAGCTGCTCACTTCAATGTGGATAAGGTCCGATAACAATCTGAACTCTTTAAGGGTATCTTGACTATACCTCAAAGCCAGATCTCAAAAATCGAGACCTGGGTTCTAGTACATGCCTTGCCTTATAAATAAGCCTAAACATCACATCACATCAACTGGTTTCAGAAAGTTGTATAGATTTGTAATTTACTTCTATTTAAAAATCTCCAGTCTTCCAGTACTTATCAGCTGTTGTATGTCCTGCTGGAAGTGGTGTATTCTTTCTAGTCTGCTGCCACCTCTTTCCATGTCAGGAACTGTCCAGAGCAGCAGCAAGTCCTCATAGAACACATCTCCTGCTCTGGACAGTTCCTGACATGGACAGAGGGGGCAGCAAAGAGCAGTGTGTCAAACTGAAAAGAATACACCACTTCCTGCAGGGCATACAGCAGCTGATAAGAGTTGAAATTTTTTAATAGAAATAAATCACAAATCTATATAACTTTCTGAAACCAGTTCATTTGAAAGAAAAGAAAAAGGATTTTCACTGGAGTACCCCTTTAACCTTACCTAGTTTTAAATGCAAATGAGCCTGCATGTTCTAAATGTTTCTTATACACCCAGACCCAGCACGGCAGAGAGGTCAGAGGATTTTTCAAAATAATGTTTAATGTATAGACTGAGGTCACGGGTCATATGGCTTTATAACAGGAGAATAAATAATCATGGCAATATGATTCATTATATACTGTAGTGTCAGTGCTTAAATCCCGGGGGAACTGCATAACAAGTTACATTCAGGAGGATGAGGATCTCTACCTACTATAATATATGTGAATGGAGAAGAAAGTAATATCCAAGTGACGTGATTGGATCCCTGATTCAGTATTTATTTATACATGGAGAATGTTATTTATATACTGTATAAGCCAAGCATGTTTGACACCTGGGAGGAGCTTAGCATGGTAATAGTTGTACTTAAAGGAGTTTCAAAGATCCACAGTGTCAAATCATGCAAGGTCCAACCCCTAAGACCCCTACAATGTCTAAAACAGGGCCCAGGGTTCCATAGTCTCACTGCTCTTACATTAACCCTTAGAGGACCGGGCCAATTTCAATTTTTGCGGTTTCGTTTTTTCCTCCCTGTGCATAAAAGGCCATAGCACTTGCATTTTTTCACCTAGAGACCCACATGAGCCCTTATTTTTTGCGCCACTAATTGTACTTTGCAATGACATGCTGAATTTTTTTTATAAAGTACACTGCGAAACCAGGAAAAAATTCAATGTGTGGTGAAATTGAAAAAAAAAAAAAAACGCATTTCTTTTATTTGGGGGGTATTTGTTTTTACGCCATTTGCCCTGGGGTAAAACTGACTTGTTATATATGTCCCTCAAGTTGTTACGATTACAACGATATGTAACATGTATAACTTTTATTGTATCTGATGGCCTGTAAAAAATTCAAACCATTGTTAACAAATATATGTTCCTAACAATCGCTCCCTTCCCAGGCTTATAGAGCTTATATCCTTTGGTCTATGGGGCTGTGTGAGGTGTCATTTTTTGCGCCATGATGTTTACTTTCTATCGGTACCTTGATTGCGCATATGCGACTTTTTGATCGCTTTTTATTACAATTTTGTCTGGATTTGATGCGACCAAAAATGCACAATTTTGCACTTTGGGATTTTTTGGCGCTTACGCCATTTACCGTGCGAGATCAGGAATGTGATTAATTAATAGTTCGGGCGATTACGCACGCGGCGATAGCAAACATGTTTATTTATTTATTTATTTTTATTTATAACCTGGGAAAAGGGGGGTGATTCTAACTTTTATTTGGGGAGGGGATTTTTTATTGATCATAACACTTTTTTTTTTCTTTTACACTTATACTAGAAGCCCCCCTGGGGTTAGGGTTATTCCCCCCTGGGGTTAGGGTTATTCCCCCTGGGGTTAGGGTTATTTCCCCTGGGGGACTTCTAGTATAAGTTTGAAAGCTGCATCCGATTACTTTATTAGCGGACACGGCGAACGGACCATGCCCGCTAAAAGCCATGGTCCCGGGCTACGAGCAGAACCCGGGACTGCGGCGATTCAGAGCGTGGCCGCCGCGCACACATGGAGGCGGCCCTGGACGTCCAAGAATCCAAGTCTGTTCTGTTTTCTCTAGACTTAGAGGATGACCCCTTGTCATGATTACAGGCCTAGGAGTAAAAAGATCACAAGAAACATGTCTGTATTGTCCATTCATATATTTGTACATCGTGATCAGGTCGCCCGTAAAACGTATTTTTTCTCAACTGAATAACTCCAAGCTTGATAACCTGTCCTGGTCCTGTAACCCACCCATTCCCTTAATGACCTTTGTTGCCCTCCTCTGCACCCGCTCCAGTTCAGCTGTGTCCTTCTTATATACCGGTGCCCAAAACTGTACACAGTATTCCATATGTGGTCTGACCAGTGATTTATAAAGAGGCAAAACTATGTTCTCATCTTTAGCATCTATACCTCTTTTGATGCACCCCATTATTTTATTAGCCTTGGCAGCTGCTGTCTGCCACTGATCACTAAAGTTGAGTTTACTGTCCACTAATACCCCCAGGTCCTTTTCGGAAGTAGTTTTACCCAGTGTTTTATTATTTAGCACATAAGTGTACTTCTTACATAACTGTAATTATTTCTACGGGCCAAATGCATAACCTTACATTTATCCACATTAAAATTCATTTGCCATTTCTCTGCCCAGGCCTCCAGCTTCTCCAAATCCCTCTGTAATATGATATTATCCTCCTCTGTGCTGATTACCTTACCCAGTTTAGAATCATTGGGAAAAAATGAGATTCTACTCTGTAGCCCCTCCACAAGGTCATTAATAAACATAATAAAAAGAAGTGGACACAATACTGACCTCAACTAGTAACTAAAACGCAATGAGAGTATGCCTACCAATGATCGCCCTCTGTTTCCTATCACTTAACCAGTTCCCTACCAATTTGCATGTGTTTTCGCCTAGTCTGAGCATCCTCATTTTATATACCAACCTTTAATGCGGCACAGTTTCAAATACATTTGAAAGTCCAGATACACAACATCCACAGCCTCCCCCAGGTTCAGTCTATAACTGACCTCTTCATAGAAGCCGATGAGATTAGTGTGACAGGACCGAACCCTCATAATTCCATGCTGGTGCTGCGTTTTAAGATTATTTTCATTAAGATACTCCAGTATAGCTATTACAAAACCCTCAAATACTTTACCCACAATAGATGTTAGACTTACAGGCCTATAGTTTCCAGCATCACTATTTGACCTCTGTTTGGATATCAGTATTACACTGGCTATGTGCCAGTGTTTAAATTTAATAGGTTTTTGGTACAAACACTGATTAGCAGTTTAGATTTGAGATGAAGAATTACTTGCTTGCAAAGTTTCTAGTAAGTCTTAGATAAAGTCTTGGACTTAAAGGACAACTTCCGCGGGCCCCCGCCCCCCCCAAAAAAAAAAAAAAAAAAAAACACAGACACACACAGACACCATACTCACCATCCCTCCGCCGTCCAGCGATGTCTCTGACTTCCGGGTCCTGGGGATGGAAAAGGCTGCCAGTGCGCTTTCGGGAAGTGGGGGAAGGGGGCCAGACCGGGTATTTAACCACATTACAAAGTTATATAACTTTGTAATGTGTGTTAAATAAGCTAAAAAAAAAATTTCGTGGGAGTTGTTCTTAAAGTAAGGCTAGGAGGTTTCAGCAAAGGACCTGTCCTATATGCATAACACTCTGTTGGGGAGAGACTTACAACCTTGGCTTCAGTTGCGTGACTTGAATATAGAGAAATAACCTGCTCTCACTGCTGTGAAGTTCTATTTAATGCTGGAGTGTAACATCCAGGAGTACATGGGCTGGGGTTGCACCACCAGGTGGAGCTAGTCCCTTGAGATTACCGAGCAATAGTCAGCGGGGCATGTCGGCTAATTGCACTTCTCCAAACCTTTATGTAGATGTCTTTGTTCATACTCGAAGACTTGGGACACATATTTAGCGACAACCAGGCCCGGATTGGTAATCTGGCAAACCGGGCAAATGCCCACTGGGCTGCCAGGATAACCAATCCGGGGGCCGCTGGTCCTGGCCCCCATCTGCACCGGCCACCAGCAGTGGCTGCTAGAATAGCGCAGCCGGCCGCTGCGCTATTCATTCAGCCTCTGCAGAGGGCCGGTGACCTGGCCCTTTAACTGTGAGCGTTCAAGATGGACGCTCACAGTCTGCAGCGGCCGCATTCTGACTGACAGAGCCAGGGAACCATTGGCCCCTGGCCCTGCCAGTCACTCTTGTGGCATGTGCCCCCCCGGGCCAGTCTTCGCGGCTGAAAGTTGTCAGGGCCGGCCCGGGGCCGCAGACGTGCCACGCGCAGGCACGTCTGCAGGCACCTCTGCCAGGCTCCCAGCGGCTGATGTCACTGACGCGCCGCTGAGGACCTGTGAGGAGAGACGCCGCCGCCGAGCTGCAGCATAGAGAAGAGGCTGCAGACTGAAGATCCGGGACCAGGAGGAAGAAGCTGCTGGGAGCGAGGTGAGGTGAGAATGTTCTTTTTTTAAATTTTTTATTTAACCCCTTCACATGTGGCCATATGGGGGGGGGGGGTCTCTACAGGGGGGCTATTCTATATGGGGGGATGGCTGTCTGGGGCTTTACAGGGGCTATTCTCTATGAGAGGATGCAGGGGGGCTATTATTTATGCGGGGATGCAGGGGGGGGGCTATTCTATATGGGGGGGATGCAGGGGGCTATTCTCTATGAGGGAATGCAGGGGGGGGCTATTCTATATGGGGGGATGCAGGGGGGGCTATTCTATATGGGTGGGATGCAGGGGGGGCTATTCTATATGGGGGGGATGCAGGGGGGCTATTATATACGGGGGGATGCAGGGGGGGCTATTCTATACGGGGGGATGCAGCGGGGGCTATTCTATATGGGGGGATGCAGGGGGGCTATTCTATATGGGGGACGCAGGGTCTATTCTCTATGAGGGGATGCAGGGGGGCTATTCTCTATGAGGGGATGCAGGGGGGCTATTCTCTATGAGGGGATGCAGGGGGGCTATTATATATGGGGGGGATGTAGGGGGGATGGCTGTCTGGGGCTCTACAGGGGGGGCTATTCTATATGGGGGGATGCAGGGGGGCTACTATATATGGGGGATGCAGGGAGGGGCTATTCCATATGGGGGATGCGGGGGGGGGGCTATTCTATATGGAGGGATGCAGGGGGGCTGTTCTATATGGAGGGATGCAGGGGGGCTATTCTATATGGGGGTGCGGGGGGCTATTCTGTATAGGGGGGATGCAGGAGGGAGGATGGCTGTCTGGGGCTCTACAGGGGGGCTATTCTATATGGGGGGGATGTATAGATGAGGATGTTGCTGGAGCAAGAATCCTAAAATGTCTGGCAGATCGCGTGGAGAGAAGTCATGGCCACAGAAGCCTTCATGATGGCCGGAGCCAGATGGAGAAGAAAAGGAAAAGTGGACATCTCTTCATGCAGAGAAGACGCCTACTGTGAGTCACAGGATGTAACTGCACTACTATCACTTACAAAGTCGGCAGAACCTTTATACAGCTGGGATCTACCTCTTTATCGGGGTGTCAAACTCAAGCCCTCCAGCTGTTGCAAAACTACAATTCCCAACATGCTTTAGCTGTCCAGGCATGCTGGGATTTGTAGTGTTCTAACAGCTGGAGGGCCGGAGTGTGACACCTGTGTTCTATGGTCACTGCTGTGGTAGAATATTGGTCTTTATATAGTGGCTATTATTTGATGACAGTATAGTGGTATCCAGTCACTGTATGGTGGAAGTAGTGGGCATGGTGTGATGGTATGGTGGTATTATCCAGTCACCGTATGCTGAGGGCAGTGGGCATGGTGTGATGGTATTACTCGTCCTGTGTATTCTGGTATTATTGGTAATATTAGTGTTGTATATAGTGGATTGTATTCAGTCACAGTGTAGTGGTATTAGTCACTATGTGGTGATAATGGCCGTGCTCATGGTGTGGTGATATTATTTGTTACTTATATACTGGTAGTATTGGCAATATTGGTGGGTTTGCTTAGTAACAGTATGGCAGTAATGTGTACGGTGTGTTGATATTTGCTTACTGGTGTTATTAACTATGAGAGTATCATGCACAGAAAATTACACAGAATATGTATCCTAAAATTTGTCCTGGGGGAGGGGGGGGGATGGATAGATGGATAGATGGATAGATATCCAGTAAGAAATGGCTATCTAGCAGCTTATTATGTAGCTTTGATTACACATGAGATCACAACCAGCAGACACATTTTAATAATTAAACCTTACTACTTATACCGCCATTATATGTAGTGCAGACATAGTAAGGATAAAAGGGATTTAAAAAATATAGTAACTTTTGTCCAAAAACAGCACCACCCTGTCCTCAGACTGTGTGTGGTATTACAACTTGGCTTCATTCACTTCAATGGAACTGAGCTGCAATACCTCACACAAACTGAAGAAGAGTGTGGCGCTGTTTCTGGAAGAAAGTGGCCATGTTTTTCGCCTTTAAAGGGAATCTGTGAGGTCCGTACCAGGTCTAGGGCTGTAGATCTCAGCAGACAGGTGTGAGGGAGATATCACTGACAGGACCTTTAGTCCAGTGTAAACTTTTATAATTGTCCTTTTCATTACTAACTAAAGTTTCACAACAGCAGCAGCAGCCTATATATCCATCAGTCAGAGCAGGAAGGGGCGGGGCAGAAGGTGCTGCTGTGGCTCCACCTCTGTGACACTTCAGCTGGTAATGAAAAGAATGATTATAGAGGTTTATGCTAAGTTTACACGAGGCGATTATCGGCCCGATCGTACGATTAACGATTTCGAAGTAACAATTTTTTTTTATAACGATCAGCGTTTAGATGGTACGATATATTGTATGGAAAAATCTTTTTGCGATCGTGCGCCCGCAGCCCGGCCCGCCCGCAGCACGCTTCCCCGCTCAACTGCAGCCCCCTGCGCCGCCCCGATCGCCACCCCCGCCGCTGCTCCGATCGCCCCCATCGCCGCGGCCAAGAGCATACGAATTTTTTGATTTATGAACATGTTAAAAGATCAAAATGAACGATTTTTCGATCGTTCGCCGCGTTTACACGTACGATTATTGTTTGAATTTGATTGTTATCGCGAAAATTCGCCCGATAATAGTTTCGTGTAAACGTAGCATTACACTGGACTAAAGATCCAGTCCCTGATCTGTACGCTGGGATCTACAGCTGTGTACCTTGTATAGACCCCACAGGTTCCCTTTAACGGCTAAATGAAGCCGAATTTGCTACAGTGCGTATTTTACACGGCTATCCATGATATGGTGTGTGGGCTGCTGGGGTTTGATTGCCAGGGCTGATTTTAAGTCCCAGTCCGGCCCTGGCGACAACCCCCCCACAACATGGACGGTTAGGTTCCCTTTTTAGTGGTAGTTACGCCTAAGTGGTCTAGCAGGCCATAGTCTTGCTGGCAGGAACTTTTCGGATAATAGGAAAGGACTTCCTGAGGAACCTGAGCTATGGTTCAGGACTTCAACCAGGAATGAGTTTGATCCCAGTGCTTCGCTCACCAAACTTCTAAGGGAAGGCTGGGACTAGTCTCCGACTGGAAGGAAGTAACCTGAGGTACCTAAGTATCTGATAGGTCAGGACCTTCTAGAAAGACCTGTGATAGGCTGAGCAGTCAGATGGCAGATGGCAAGCTATCCTCTTGCACACTTACAATTGTTAAAAAACAATTAACCCCTTCAATGTCCTTCAGCGTGCTGGCTGTATAGAAGACAGCCATCTTCTGGCCAAAAAGTAGTACTACACAGAGTACTGCATAGAGGAATCCATCAAAAGCATGCATGCAGTACCTGAGCACACGACAGTGGCACATGGGTTCTGGGACACTGCAATGTCTTCCATAATCAGAGTCATTCATGTTTTGTATTTCTTTTCTTTTCTACTCTGACCACTATGATGACTTCTTTCAGCCATTATTCGCCTCTATAAAATTCTCATTCTTTCAGCACTCTCCCCATCACAACGTCCATAATAATAATAATAATACCACAGGGACTAATAGTACCCCCATAGTGCCCTCTTAGGCACTACCTTTCGTCCTTGGTGAGGACAACACAGAAGAGGTTTCAAAGTTTCTAATACTGTATACACCCCCCCCCCCCCCCCCCGCAGGTAGCCCCCGTACTGTAAACACTCCCCCCCCCCCCCTTTGCAGGTACTCCTACACTGTACACACTCCCTCCCTGCAGGTAGCCCCCATATTGTTTACACTCCCCCCCCCCTTGCAGGTACTCCTATACTGTATACACTCCCTCCCTGCAGGTACTCCTATACTGTATACATTCCCTCCCTGCAGGTAGCCCCCATATTGTATACACTCCCCCCGCAGGTAGCCCCCATACTGTATACACCCCCCACCCCTGCGGGTAGCCCCCATACTCTATACACTCCCCCTCACTTGCAGGTAGCCCCAATACTCTATCCCCCCGCAGGTAGTCCCCATACTGTATACACTCCCCACCTGCAGGTAACCCCGATACTGTATACACTTCCTCCCTGCAGGTAACCCCGATACTGTATACACTCCCCCCCCCTGCAGGTAGCCCCCATACTGTATACACTGCCCCCCTTGCAGATTGAGCCCCCATACTGTATACACTCCCCCTTCAGTTAGCCCCCATGCTGTATACACTCCCCCCTGCAGGTAGTTCCTATACTGTATACACCCCCCCCAGGTGGCCCCCATGCTGTATACTGTACATTCTCTAACACCCCCTTACTGTATACATTCCCCAACACCACCACCCGGCAGGTAAATCCCTTTCTATATACACTGTACACTGTTAGGGTGCCTTCACACCTACCGGATCTGCTGTGGATCCAGTGTCATTCAACCCTATGACACTACATACTTGCAGCAAGATTGACAACCTGCTGCGAGTATGTAAATTAACTCCCTTGGTGGCCGGAGTGTAACTTATACTGATAGAGGCCCCCATCATCCCGCCCGCACAGACCGCTGTTAGATGGTGCAGGCTTCCCTCCAGTGTGTTCAGCGCTGTGCTGCTGCTGCTGTCGGGCACGGCTCTCTCCTCACGGCTCTCGGCGTCCCCCTCAAAGCAAGCTGGAGCGGTGTGTGCAGCGTCCAGAGCCGTGAGGAGAGAGCCGTGCCCGGCAGCAGCAGCACAGCGCTGAACACACTGGAGGGGAGCCTGCACCATCTAACAGCGGTCTGTGCGGGCGGGATGATGGGGGCCTCTATCAGTATAAGTTACACTCCGGCCACCAAGGGGGTTAATTTACATACTCCGCCTCCCCTCCTGTACATCTGGCAAGGACGGGACCTTTGCTCTAACCTGCCCAGGCATCCAATGCATCTGCCTGCCAAATTTTGGGTCAAATGGTTCAGGCGTTTGGAAGTCTATATCTATATCATTTTTATGATATATATATATATATATATATATATATATATATATATATATATATATATAGATAGATAGATAGTAGTGGGAATTAGCATCACAAGTGGTAGGCACAAGCAGGCTTTGGATGCGACAAAAAGTATTTATTGGTAACAAACCAGAAAAAAAAAAATAGTCCAGCATGAGGCTTTTGCAGCAGCCGTTCAAGCTTCAAACACAAAGCGATTGCCTTTTTAGGAACATTAACAGAAAGAATATATACAAATAAATATTATTATTATTATTATTATTATTATTATTATACACCACCGTGTAGTTATGTCCTCATTCAGACCAGCAAGTCTGTAGCAGCTCGGTTGCAGGGCTTCTCTCTTCAGCTCCTGCCAGATTCACTGTGGATCAACTGACTCTCAGCAGCTTGTGTCTCCACACCTGAGGTACCAAGTCAGAGGCTTTTAAAAAAAAAAAAACAGCAGCTCAAAGAAAGACAGCCCACAGCAGCTATACTAAATAGCGAATGTCACTAACCTATAGTTACTGACCACGAACTGCTGTCTTTCCCCCACAGAGTCCCAGGACCTCTGTGGCAAATACATTGTACTTCAACTGCTGCAATTCAGGTATATGGAAGGTCCGGGATGTACTGGCAACCCTGACCTCCCTGGAACTTCCATACAGAGCACCATAACCTGCTTGGCACATATGTACCTTCCACTATTTTTCCTAATGGTTGACTACAAAATATATATATATATATATATATATATATATATATATATATATATACATATATATATATACATACATATATATATATATATACATATATATATATATATATATATATATATATATATTTCAAAATCTTTCTTAATTATGTCTGTGGGATGAGTATCGAGTGTAACAATCCTTTTCCCCTACAGGGGACCTTGTCATTTCTCGGTTTAATTAGAAAAGGAGCAATACTGTTAATGGAAATTTGGGAAAACGCACTGATAGCGGAGTAATTGTTTGGGTGATATATTTTATCCCTGCTTTTATTATTGCGAGTTAAAAAAAAAAAAAAAAGAAGAAGTGGAAATGTTGCCATTTATTAGGAGCGGCTTCCCTGTGATTGATTAATTACATCTGCTAATTAGATATGCACTCCGTTAGATTAAGTAAAAGTTCCAGCTTCATTAATGTAGCATTAAGATACAATCAAATCTAAAAATCCTCCATCCTACAATTTACTAATTCCATGATAACATCTGCCCCAATTAGAAAGTATTAGGATAGCGAGCGGCGTGCTCTCAGATGGAGTGCTGGGCGCGCAGTCATTAGAAAATGCTTACATGTTGGTTTTTTTTTTTTTTTTTTTTTTTTTTTTTTTAAGCTTAATTTATGTGTTCAACAAAAGGAGCATATGGGTTTGTATATCATAGGTTACAGCGGTGGCTGCAGTAGGATTGTGATTTACACATACGTTGTATTGTTACGCTGTAGAACACTGAGTTTCCTAATGAGCATCACCAAAATATTTACATCTTATAAATTACATTTTGAGCCTATTAGATGGCGCAAATTGTGACAATATTTCCATTAACCCCTTCCAGTCCTGCTCTATACTTAAAGATGAACAAAGCGAATCTGACAATGTTCTGAATTGGCCATTACATTCGCTTCAAAACGATTCGCCATATTCACTTTGCAAATAAACTAAACATGGCGGCCACCCACGTTTGCTTACAGTACTGTCTTTTGGCGGGAGCAAAGATTATTCATAATCAGTGTCGGACTGGGGTATCTGGGGCCCACCAGAGGAAATAATCCTGGGGGCCCACCAATGAAGAACCAGTGAGAAATTACATGTCAGTCAGTGTTTGTGCAGGTTCTAAAGCTGGGGGCCCACCGGAGGATTCCCCGGTCCTCCGGTGAGCCAGTCCAACACTGTCCATAATTCCTTACACCTGTCCAATCATCTACAGGCCCCACTGTGATGTCAGTAACCCCCCCCCCCCCCCCCCACTACCACCACCACCTCTATATAAGGTGATTGGCTTCCTGGAGGTGGCCAGGCTGGGTATAGTGGAGAGAAGGTTGCAGTGGGCAGAACAGAACAGAAATACAGAGAGATAGGGCCCTATTCCACAGTAACGATAATCGGCCGGATTGGGCCCATTTGGCCCAATTCGGCCGATTATCGTTCGGTGAAATAGAGAGAACGATCAGCCGATGATCGTGTCATCGGCTGATCGTTCATTTAGGGCCAGACCTAAAATCATCGTTCCCCCACCGCGCATCGCTACGGTTGAATAGCGGTGCGCGGCGGGCGACCGACGATTTGAGAAGAAACAGCAGCAGCATCATCATACATTACCTGGCTGCAGGGCTTCTTCATCTTCTGCGCTGTCTTCATCCCCGGGTCCCGCGCGCTCTATCTTCTGAATGGCCGGTCAGCTGACGGACCGCTCAGCCAATCACAGGCCGGGACCACCGCAGCCTGTGATTGGCTGAGTGTGGCCTGTCAGCTGACCGGTCATTCAGAAGATAGAGCGCGGGGGACCCGGGGAGGAGACGGAGCGGAGGAGAAGCCCTGCAGCCAGGTAATGTATGATGCTGCAAGGGCTGCAAGGACATCAGTAACAATGTCCTTGCAGCCCTCGCTCAACGATCATCGGGCCGTGGAATAGGCCCAGTAATCTAGCAGATCGCCGCTCGTTCACATCGTTGATCGGGCCCTCCTCGGCCCGTGGAATAGGACCCATAGGGACAGAGAGGAGAGGAGGGTGGAGTGTGGGTGGTTTTATGTGGGAGTTGTGAAGCCATTGTTCAGTATACCAAAGCACTGGGTGCTGGGTGTGCATTATATCAAGTCACTGGGTGCTGGGTGTGCATTATAGGAAGTCACTGGGTGCTGGGTGTGCATTATAGGAAGTCACTGGGTGCTGGGTGTACATTATAGGAAGTCACTGGGTGCTGGGTGTGCATTATAGGAAGTCACTGGGTGCTGGGTGTGCATTATATCAAGTCACTGGGTGCTGGGTGTGCATTATATCAAGTCACTGGGTGTGCATTATATCAAGTCACTGGGTGCTGGGTGTGCATTATAGGAAGTCACTGGGTGTGCATTATATCAAGTCACTGGGTGCTGGGTGTGCATTATAGGAAGTCACTGGGTTCTGGGTGTGTATTATACCAAGTCACTGGGTGCTGGGTGTGCATTATAGGAAGTCACTGGGTGTGCATTATAGGAAGTCACTGGGTGCTGGGTGTGCATTATAGGAAGTCACTGGGTGTGCATTATATCAAGTCACTGGGTGCTGGGTGTGCATTATAGGAAGTCACTGGGTGCTGGGTGTGCATTATATCAAGTCACTGGGTGCTGGGTGTGCATTATAGGAAGTCACTGGGTGCTAGGTGTGCATTATAGGAAGTCACTGGGTGCTGGGTGTGCATTATAGGAAGTCACTGGGTGCTAGGTGTGCATTATAGGAAGTCACTGGGTGCTGGGTGTGCATTATAGGAAGTCACTGGGTGCCAGGTGTGCATTATAGGAGGTCACTGGGGGCTGGGTGTGCATTATATCAAGTCACTGGGTGCTGGGTGTGCATTATAGGAAGTCACTGGGTGCTGGGTGTGCATTATAGGAAGTCACTGGGTGTGCATTATAGGAAGTCACTGGGTGCTGGGTGTCCATTATAGGAAGTCACTGGGTGCTGGGTGTGCATTATATCAAGTCACTGGGTGCTGGGTGTGCATTATAGGAAGTCACTGGGTGTGCATTATAGTAAGTTACTGGTTGCTGGGTGTGCATTATATCAAGTCACTGGGTGCTGGGTGTGCATTATAGGAGGTCACTGGTTGCTGGGTGTGCATTATAGGAAGTCACTGGTTGCTGGGTGTGTATTATAGGAAGTCACTGGGTGCTGGGTGTGCATTATAGGGAGTCACTGGGTGCTGGGTGTGTATTATACCAAGTCACTGGGTGCTGGGTGTGCATTATAGGAGGTCACTGGTTGCTGGGTGTGCATTATAGGAGGTCACTGGTTGCTGGGTGTGCATTATAGGAAGTCACTGGGTGCTGGGTGTGCATTATAGGAGGTCACAGTGAGCACAGTGTCCATCTTAATCACTCACTGGGTGCTTATTTACCAATGTCCACTCCGGCCTGGGAAAACAATGATATTATGCCATTAATCCACCAACGTCCACTACTGTCCATGGTAGAAATTGAATGATTGACAGGCTGATTGACATTTCCCAATTCTGACAGTCACAGCGATAGCTGTTTAAAAAATTGCTACTCTGTAATAGTCCCACCATTGTAGCTACTATAGTTTGCCTGTTTTAATAAAAAAAAGTTTGTTTGTATGCGATTTGCAAATATTTGCAAATTTACGAAACAAATTTCCGAGTGATTCGTTCATCTTTATCCATACTGTGGCCAGTGACAATTTAAAAAAATCCAGGCATTTACAATTGCCATGTCCAAGCATTTCTGATAATGTCCTGTAGGAGAGATATAGATACATTCCCTCCATGTGTCTGCTTTGTTTTGCTAGCTTGTTGCCATTGGTTATGATGCACCTTTAAAGGGGTACTCCACTTAAGGTTTTACACCTGTTCAATCCTTCCTGACCTATAATCTAAGCTGGTGTGTAACAAGTTTCTATTACATTAATTGGTCCGTTTGTCTGCAGCACATCCTTATGCTGGGTTTACACAAAACGATATTTGGCCCGATCGTACGATTAACAATGTTGGAGTAATGATTTTTTTTCATAACGATCAGCGTTTAGACGGTACGATATATCGCACGGAAAAATAGTTTTGCGATCGTTTTGTGATCGCGCACCCGCAGCCCGGCCCGCCCGCAGCCCAGCCCCTTGCTCAACCGCAGCCCCCTGCGCCGCCCCGATCGCAACCCCCGCCGCCGCCACTCCGATCGCCACCCCCCCGCTCCGATCGCCCCCCGCCACCGCTCTGTTCGCCCCCCTCCCCCCCGGCCGCCGCTCCGATCGCCACCCCCGCCACATCCGCTGCTCCGATCGCCCCCCCCCCAGCCGCTCCGATCACCACCCATGCCGCCGCCGCTCTGATCGCCACCCCCGCTCTGATCATCCCGCTGCTGCCACTCCAATCGCCCCCCCCCACCGCCGCTGCACGGCAGCACTGATTGGCTGAAGAGGGGAGCCAGGAATTTCAAACGGCTCCTCTTCAGCCAATCAGTGCGCTGAAAAGGGGAGTCGGGGATGCTGAAGACCTGCTACGCGGAGCAGGTAACGTATCCTCGTGGCCGGGGCGGTGGGGGCAATTGGAGCGGCGGCGGCGAGAGGGGGGTGGGGGCGATCGGAGCGGCGGCGGGGGCGCTCGGAGGGGTGGCGGTTGGGGTGGGCGATCGGAGCGTCGGCGGGGGGGTGGGCGATCAGAGCGTCGGCGATCGGAGCGTCGACGGCAGGAGTCGTGGGGGTAGCGATCAGGGCGGCGGCGGGGGTGGTTATCGGGGCGGCGGGGGTGACGATCGGAGCGGCGGGGGTGGCGATCCACCCGGCGCAGGGGGCTGCGAGTGGGGGGCCAGGCTGCGAGAGGGGGGCCGGGCTGCGAGCGGCCGGACTTTCGCGCGACGACGGTTTACACGGAATGATCAGCGAATTTTTTGCGAACAACGAACGACGATTTAAGAACAAGATAAAGGATCAAAATGAACGATTTCTCGCTCGTCGTTCTATCGTTTGCTGCGTTTACACGTACGATTATCATTTGAATTCGATTGTTATCGTGCAAATTAAAACGATAATCGTTCCGTGTAAACCCAGCATTATGGTGCGTTTACACAGGCTGATTATTTGAAAGATTTTAAAAGCCAAAGCTAGGAATAGATTTGAAAAGAGGAGAAATCTCAATCTTTCCTTTATGATCTGTTCTCTATTTATAGTGTGTATCGGCTTTGGCTTAAAAAATCTGGCAGATAAATCTTTCTGTGTAAACGCACCATTACTCCATTACTCATCACTTCCTGGTCCACTCTGTCTCCACTCCTCTGTCCTCCCCCTCCCTTCTGAGACCAAAGTCACATGATCTCTGTCTCTTATGTTGCCAGGCAAGCTGTAAAACCTCATCTTTAACCTCGCCCGCCACTGACATCACACCAATCAGTGGGCACCTAGCAAAGGGGTGGAACAAAACAGTGACAGCCTCACGAGCAGTATAGGGGAAAGGAAACACAGTTGTTCCATCTCTCTCTCTTTCTAATATATCTATGTAGATGGATGAATAGATAGATAGATAGATAGATATGTTGTTTACAGTGTAAAACAGAAGCAGATTGAGCCAGCGATTGGCAGATACTACAAGGTGAGGTGGACACTTGGAAGTTGCCTCTGAGGTGCAATGCATGATGGGAAATATAGCTTCCCGACTGGCAACATCTTGGATATAGACTGGCTTTTAGAAAAACTTTTAACTCAGGAACGGTGGCTGCTAGAAAGTTTGGAGGGTTCGGGAGGTTTGTTCAGGGACTGTCAATGTACCTACCATGGAGGCAGGCCATGCTTTTCCAGCAGAGACCCAGGCCCCCCTTCTGCCCAATGGCAGTTGCGTAGTCTGCCTCCATGGTAGCTACACCACTGGCTCTGGCTCATAGAGGTGGCCCCAAAATGGCACTGAAATTATTTGATAAAGTATGCCTCATGTTTAGCATCCACATCTCATGCGGCTGTAACTGAGCCAGATGCTTTATCCTGAAGCTACAATCCGTGATCCTTCTGATGTTGCATCATAATGTGAGCTATCAATATCAGTAAAATAACAACAGTAACATTGTCAGCTCAATAATTCCACCAGGAGCTGAACTCCTACAAATTGGAGCATTACATGAAGAGCCCTCGTCTGCTCGAGTAGACAGTGAATAATACAGTATTTCGCTTACTTACGCTGACACTGAATACGTGGTTACTTCACTGTTTGGGGGTAGATATAAAACGAATTAATGTCAAAATCAGTAATAATATCTCGTAGCATTTACTGATCGCTCTCTGGAGGACAAAAGAACAGACCTGCATAGTAAGCGTCTGTACAGTCTGATGGTAGAAGGATGGAATAAAGCCGATAAAACTATAAAAGCTATTACAAGAAATGAATTACTGTAAGGGAAACCTGGACATGGACGGAAGACCGGGACAGACAGATGGTGTGAGCCCTAACGCTAACCCCTCAAGACTGTGCCTGCCTATTTGTCAGTCCGACCCTAGGCGGTCGGCGACAACTGTTCCCTTCATTAGGTAAGCAAAACATAGAATGAGACAAGACAGACAAATGCAATAAAGGATAGTCAGGCAGATACCGGTCAAACTGGTCAGAAGGACAGGAAAAGAGGTCAGAATACCAAGCAATCCAATCCATTATAAACGCCAGCTCAAGCTACAAGAGACTATCGCAAGTGGACTTATAAGAGTCCTGGTCCAGGGTCTGATTGGACCAGCCCTCTGGCATCCAGACCACACAGAGCACAGACTGAGGGGGAAGGAAGATGAGTGGAGAAGGTAACTGTCCATCCCTACTTAGTCTAAACTGGCGCTGGAGTTCGTCGTTGCGGATCGGGCTGACAGATTACTGGGAGGGGCTGGCGATGACCCAGCAGTCATGGTGCACATTGGCACCAATGATAAAGTTAGAGGTAGGTGGCGGGTCCTTAAAAACGATTTCAGGGACGTAGGCAGGAAGCTTAAAACTAGGACCTCCAAGGTGATATTCTGTATTACCTGTACCACGAGCCACACCTGAGACACAGCGGGAGATTAGGGAGGTAAATAAGTGGCTCAACTGCTGGTGTAGGGTAGAGGGGTTTGGGTCCATGGAGAACTGGGACGACTTCTCGGTCGGTTACAGGCTCTACGGTAGGGACGGGCTGCATCTCAATGGGGAGGGTGCAGCCGTGTTGGGGGAAAGATGGCCAAGAGGTTGGAGGAGTGTTTAAACTAGGGACCGGGGGGAGGGCAACTACAATACAGCAAGTGAAGACAGAGTAGATGGAGAGCTGGGGCTAGATTATGGAACTGGGGGTGGAGTGGCGGGAGGGGATAGAACAGTCACTAGTGAAAAGAGGAAAGGGAATATGGACAAACATATTAAATGTATGTATACTAATGCTCGAAGCCTCACTAATAAAGCTGAGGAATTAGAACTCATAATGGTGGAAGAGAAATATGATATAGTGGGGATAAGCGAGACATGGCTGGATGAGAGCTATGACTGGGACGTTAATATCCAGGGTTAAAGTCTATTCAAAAATGACCGTAAAAATAAGAAATAGGGAGGGGTCTGTCTATATGTTAAATCATGCCTTAAGCCTATTCTGCGGGAGGATATATGTGATAATACTGTGGAGTCTCTTTGGGTAGAAATAAGGGGAGGGACAAGGAATAATACAATTCTTATAGGAGTGAGTTATAAATCTCCAAGTATAGTGGAAGAATCAGAAAATCTTCTTATAAGACAAATAGACATGGCAGCGAAGCAGGGGGAAGTCATTATTATGGGGGACTTTAACTACCCAAATATAAACTGGAAAACAGAAACCTGCAGTTCCAGCAAGTGAAGCGGGTTTTTGGAAATAGTAAAACATAATTACCTTTCCCAACTAGTACAGGAACCAACAAGGGGGGGGGGGGCACTCCTGGACCTGATCTTAACCAATAGGCCAGACAGAATATCAAAAATAGAGGTGGGGGGTCACCTAGGTAATAGTGACCATAACATAGTAAGGGGCTACAGAAACATTAAATTTCAGAAAACTAAGAGAGGACCTTGGGGACATAGACTGGGACAATGCCTTCAGAAATAAAAGAACACAAGAGAAATGGGACATATTTAAGAGCATCCTGGGTAAATCGTGTGAACGACACATACCATATGGGAATAAAAGTAGTAGAAATAGGAGAAATCCAATGTAGTTAACTTGCAATAAATGATAAGAAACATTTAGACTACTAAAACAAGAAGGTAGTGGGGAAGCATTGAGCAACTATAGACATAAGAATAGAATAAACAAATAAAAGAATCAAAAATTGCCACAGAAAGTAAAATGAATCTGAAATGTTCTTCACCTATATAAATAACAAAAGACTTAAAACCGAAAATGTTAGTCCCCTCAAAAATAATCTGGGTGTAATGGTGGAGGGGGAAGAGGAAAAGGCCAATCTACTAAATACATTCTTCTCTACTGTATTCACAGAGGAGAATCCCATAACAGACGACATGACTAGGGATAATGTAAATCCTCCCATAAATCTCACCTGCCTAACACAACAAGAAGTGGGGAGACACCTTAAAAAAATTAAAATACATAAATCACCGGGCCCAGAAGGTATCCATCCTAGAGTTTTGCAAGAATTGAGTACTCTGTTAGACAGACCCTTATTCCTAATATTTAAAGATTCTATAACAACAGGGATTGTTCCACAGGACTGGCGCATAGCTAATGTGGTACCAATATTCAAGAAGGGGTCAAAGAGTGATCCTGGAAACTACAGGCCTGTAAGTCTGACATCTATAGTAGGTAAAGTATTTGAGGGGATTGTAAGAGATGCTATACTGGAGTATCTGAATTAAAATAATCTTATGACGCAGCCCCAGCATGGATTTATGAGGGATCGGTCCTGTCAGACTAATCTGATCGGCTTCTATGAAGAGGTAAGTTATAGACTGGACCTGGGGGAGGCTGTGGATGTTGTATATCTGGACCTTTCAAAAGCAGTCGATACTGTGCCGCATGAAAGGTTGGTCTACAAAATGAGGATGCTGGGACTTGGGGAAAACGTATGCAAATGGGTAAGTAACTGGTTGTGTGGCAGAAAACAGAGGGTGGTCATTGATGGAACATATTCAGATTGGGTTTTAGTTACTAGTGGGGTACCACAGGGGTCAGTATTGGGTCCACTTCTTTATAATATTTTTATTAATGATCTTGTAGAGGGGCTACAGAGAAAAATCTCCATTTTTGCAGATACTAAACTGGGTAGAGCAATCAGCACAGTGGAGGATAATATCATATTACAGAGGGATTTGGAGAAGCTAGAGGCTTGGGCTGTGAAATGGCAAATTAAGTTTAATGTGGAAAATTGTAAGGTTATTCATTTGGGCCGTAGAAATAATAAGTACAGTTATGTGCTAAATAATAAAACACTGGGTAAAACTACTTCTGTAAAGGACCTGGGCGTATTGGTGGACAGTAAACTCAACTTTAGTGATCAGTGCCAGGCAGCAGCTGCCAAGGCTAATAAAATAATGGGGTGCATCAAAAGAGGTATAGATGCTAAAAAGGAGAACATAGTTTTGCCTCTTTATAAATCACTGGTCAGACCACATATGGAATACTGTGTACAGTTTTGGGCACCGATATATAAGAAGGACACAGCTGAACTGGAGCGGGTGCAGAGGAGGGCAACAAAGGTCATTAAGGGAATGGGTGGGTTACAGTACCAGGACAGGTTATCAAGCTTGGGGTTATTTACGCTAGAAAAAAGACGTCTTAGGGGCGATCTGATCACAATGTACAAATATATGAATGGACAGTACAGAGATCTTTGTAGTGGTCTTTTTACTCCTAGGTCTGTAACCATGACAAGGGGGCCTCCTCTACGTCTAGAGAAAAGAAGATTTCATCATCAGCATCGACGCGGGTTCTTTACTGTACAGGCGGTAAGACTGTGGAACTCTCTGCCACATGATGTTGTCATGGCCGATTCATTAAATAAGTTCAAGGAAGGCCTGGATGCTTTTCTTGAAAAATATAATATTACAAGTTATGGGCATTAGATTTCCGCAGATACGTTGATCCAGTGATTGTTCTGGTTGCCATTGGAGTCGGGGGGGGGGGGGGAGTTTTCTCCCTGTGGTGGGGCTATTGTCGTCTGCCTTGTGGGGGGTTTTGCCTTCCTGGATCAACACAGTAGGATTTCCCTAGGTTGAACCTGATGGACTCTTGTCTTCTTTCAACCTTATTTACTATGTAAACTATCTACAGCCCAGGACTATAGCTAGCGGAATAGCCCAGATGGGAGTAGTAGAACCTGTCAATCACCACTCAGCAAGTGCTGGAATCAGACACAGTTCAGAGTGATAGGAAATATACATACTGAACCATGGCTAAAAGCACAGTCTTGGTCTCATTTTAGAGGCAAACAACTACACTGAACAGGCGCTGACATAATTTAAAAATGTGAAGAAGGGTGAAGGATGAGGTTCAGCTAAAGAAGATAAGCTTGTGTTATACCTTTTTATTAGGATCATATGCCAAACTATTCGATAGGGTGACAAATATTGCTATACTATACAACATATGTGCCCTGTGAAGAAATAATACACAGTGCTCAAATACTACAGTACCCAAAATATAGGGGAGGAAAGTATGAATTGAAGGGTTTTTCCTGCTGTTCTATCTTCTCCTATTAGTTTGAGGCAACTGGTATGCAAAAGTGTTGTGGCCTGATCCAGAGCAATGGATCAGGCAATCCTAACTGCTCAGGTCTGGCTAGTCTGGTTGGAGTTGGCTAGTGTCCCAGAACCCATATTCCACTGCTGCTGGGTATATGTATCTTTATTCCAGGGATAATCTGTGGACAAGGTCTACAACACGGATGGGGAACCCTCAGCCCTCCAGCTGTTGCAAAACTACAATTTCCATGCTGCTAAGTATCCAGATAACCATTAGAGAGTGGTGATGTCTCTATTATACCCATACACACTATAGAAAGGCCATCCTTATTTTATAAAGTAATAAATGCTCGACCAGCCTAATGATCTTCAGAAAGGACAAGCCCAGCAGGCCTTTCATCCAACTGCAAGACTGTAGCTACAAGGAGTAAGTGTCCTATTACATGGGCCGACTAGGGCCCAATCATTTTAGTAAACGAGCGCCAATCTGCTAGATCAGCGCTCGTTTGTTGGACCTATTAAAAGGCCCGATGATGGGTCAGCAAGGGCTGCATGGAAATCGTTAGCGATGTCCATGCAGCCCTTAACAAAACACCTGAGACCTTATCTTTCCCCGCTCCTGGTCTTCTTTCCTGTGCTCTGCACCTTCCCGATCCCATCGGCAGCAGTGTCTGAGTGGCCTGTCAGCTGACAGGCTGCTTAGCCAATCACAGGGCAGGACTGCCACAGGCTGCTCAGACGCTGCAGCCGCTGGGACCGTGAAGCTGCGGAGAGTAGACCGGGAGCTGGAAGAGGTAAGGTATCAGGTGTTTGGGCAATCGTTAGCCGTCGGCCACCCATCGCTATTACACGCAGTGATGCACGGTCGGCGCCCGTCGATTATAGGTCCATATGCTTGGCATTTGACTCTCGATGGCTGGACAAGTTAGATGCAGTCTTAGGGAGTCCTGGAAAACCAAGATACATCCTATGGACTATGGCTGTATCCATGTTTTCCAGGACTCCCTATGGCGGTATGTACTGTAACTTCTCCAGCCGCAGAGAGTCAATCGGCAAGTGTTCTGGTTCGGAGAACCGAACAGTTCAGTGTCTCTACCCAACACTAATAAGTAGTCAGGAAGCAGTCTTTGCTCTATGAAAAGTCCATGGAACAGACAGAAACAGCCTGGCACAGCCCCTGGGGTTTACTAGATTGGGGTTTAGGATTAAATATAGTTACATAGTTAATACGGTTGAAAAAAGACACATGTCCATCAAGTTCAACCAAGGAGGGGATGGATATAGGGAAGGGGGAGGGGTGATATATACTTGTAAAGGGTCAAATATGGACATCGAGGGCACTCGCCTTAATGTACAGAGACCATATTCTTCCTTCTGGAGGGAACTAATCTGCAGCTACATGAAGAGGGGTCTGGATTTTGCAGCAGTCTGTGGTTGCTTGCTGTGTAGTTACAGGAGGCGTCCAATGGTGGCAGCGATTTCCCTCCTACAGGATAATGTCACTTTACAGCCCCAGGAGCCACCTAATTACATGAAGACAAATGACAACCATTACTGTAAGGTGCAGATCCATAATGACGGATCCCATCTGTGCGGACTGAAGCACACAGAGCAGGAACCTTCACATCATATAGAGGGGAAATATTATGTGTGATTATACAACCCCCTACTAACCCAAAAGGCTCACTGTTTAAAGGAATTAAAAGAGATAGATAGAGAGATAGATAGATAGGAGATAGATAGATAGATAGGAGATAGATAGATAGGAGATAGATAGATAGATAGATAGATAGATAGATAGATAGATAGATAGATAGATAGGAGATAGATAGATAGATAGATAGATAGATAGATAGGAGATAGACAGATAGATAGATAGGAGATAGATAGATAGATAGATAGATAGATAGATAGATAGATAGATAGATAGATCGGAGATAGATAGATAGATAGATAGATAGATAGATAGATAGATAGATAGATCGGAGATAGATAGATAGATAGATAGATAGGAGATAGATAGATAGATAGATAGATAGATAGATAGATAGATAGAAGATAGATAGATAGATAGATAGATAGATAGATAGATAGATACTCAGTTTATTACATCTATAATGGTTCGTCTGTATTTCCCCTCAGCTTTTGTTCAGCGATAAATATGGGGAAGAGCGCTGTGGCGGGGACACATCTCTCTCTCTTTCTCTCTCTCTCTCTCTCTCTCTCTCTCTCTCTCTGTGGCGGCTTTGGTCCCGGACTCCCACCGGAGCTCTTGACAATAGAACTGCCAATCTAATCAATGCAGCGGAGACAATGTAGAAGTGTGTACGGCAATATTTCATATCAGACAAGGACACATGAAAGAATATAGGCACTCATAAGACCCATGAGATAGGTGCGGAGTTCTTCTTGTTGTGGTGTTTGGGTGCCCCCACTGTAATCTAACTCCAGTAGATATCTGGACACAACAGACTCCTGTCTGCCTAATGCCAACAATACTCTGTGTACTGTCACAGCCCCATCCATCACATAGCAGCTGTCATCTTGTCTTGTACCTGTAGGAGAATACTTTGGGAACACCGAGGAATAAGCAGACAGGAGAACACCACCAGACGACAGAGAGCAGGTTTTGATAGCATTTTTAGTTGCACCCTGCAGTCAGATTTCCATCACATTGCTTATCCCGCATATCCCCGGCTTGCCAAGATCTTTGATGAAACAGGATTTTCAATGTGTTGAAACTTGAATTATTTTTCTTCTCTACTGCAGAGAAGTTGCTATACTTTTCAGCATCTTCAAATATATATTTTTAGTAGTGAATGGTGATGAAAAATTAATGTATAAGCCATATAAGATACCAGAGGGGTAACTTTAGTTTCCCAGTACAGAACCTGTAACAAGTCATGTATAATATAGGTGTATACTTACTCAGGTACCAGGGCTTGGATGCAGTTGCTTAGCCCCCCTTCTCACATCAGGAAAATCTATATGGATCCAGATAGATTTCCTGACCCATAGGGTTCCATTGGGCATGGTTACTTTTCAGGATTTTTCTGGACTGTCCAGTATTGTGGATGCCCCTATAGGGTTCTATTAGGCATCTGTGCTAGAATTCTGGACAATTATAGGACAAGTCCTATCATTTCTGGGCCTATTTTCCGGCATGGATGCCCCATCTAACCCTCTGGGGTCATTTACAATTCTAGACAGCTCAGGACTCAGGCAAGTGCCGAAAGGTGGTGATGCTGGCCCTTTAACTGTATGCACTCCATCAGGAGCACATACAGTTAAATGTGATGCGGTGTTTGGCTCCCAGCCCTGTCAATCCCTCTGCTCGTGAGAGGCAGCAATATGCACCCCAGCATTGCGGTGCACCAGTGACATCACTGATGAGTTCACAAAGCCGGAATACAGAGAAGCTGGAGCAGGTGCCTGCATCAGGTGAGTTTGTTTGTTTTTCGCCTCCGTTTTTACGGTCAGGAAACACTGATGGTTTCCTAAAGCCTCCTGCTCAGTGTTTCCTGACTGTAAAAATGGCCATAGACATGTGAAGGGGGCCTTACTCTGCAACCTCTATAACTACACTAAAACACATCAAAATCATCTAATCTTACCAATGTGATACAACACACAAAGATATAACAGCTGCAAATATACAGATAGAGCCAGTACTGATTACACTGGCAGCACACTGTGACCTTTGTATTGCTCTATAACCTTTCAGCCGTTTATGTTGCCCCTTATGCAGCAGGGTCCCTATACAAACAGTAGAGACTCAAACCTTATAGGAGTTCCGAGTTGAACTTACTGAACAGTAAGCTAGTGATGATTTATGCATCCCTGACTTACTGTTAGTAGGTTTACTGGACCCATTCCTATACACCTGACCAAGGGAATCTGTGTTGCCTCTAACAAATAAGCAAATGATGCTTCCTGTACTTAAAAGACCATTGGGCTTTGTGCAATAGACTGCAGCTACAGGACTTCTGTGGCCCAGACATGCACGCTGGTTCATCATCCCTGGTACACTGACTTCAATACATTATCTTGATAGGGAGCCACGTACTGATGGGTAGAAGGGGCACCATTCGTGAGTTGAGACTCTGAGATTTTGGACAGCTACAGCCAAAGGGTTAGCTGTGGAAAGAGATGGCCAGTAAATAAAGTGAATGGAGGAAATGCACAAGAGACTTGCTAACCAAGAAATGAGGGAATGTCACCAACTATATAAGACCATTAAGAAGTGTGTGAACTTATACATGAAGGGACCAACAAACCCATTGCCTCATGTGAGTAAAGTTGACCAGTTTTACAGTGCACTGTGTGGACTATGCTTGTTTATTGCCGTGCCATGACTCCCATAGGGTGCCCTTGGTGGACTGTTTTACCACCTTCCCTTATGGGTCATCCCCTAACTCGGTTTGGTCATCTTACACACATGATTGTGTTCAGTAGAACATGGCTTTTATGAAGGTCCTTAGAGGGGCTAATTCAGTTTTTTTTTTTAAACATGTTCAACCAGTGAGTTTTACACCATTACTGTATAGAAAAAACCTGGTGCTTAACCCTATCCTGACATTTGAGATATGGCATCATATATGAGGTCATGGTGTAAAGTGAAACTGGCTCAGTTGCCCCTAGCAACCAATCAGATTCCACCTTTCTTTCCTCACAGACTCTTTGGAAAATGAAAGGTGGAATCTGATTGGTTGCTAGGGGCAACTGGGCCAGTTTCACTTTACACCATGTTTGATAAATCTCCCCCATGGTGTTTAGAGGGAGATTAGATGCTGATTGCATTCTGTACATGGTGGATGTGTACAATCATTGGGCAGTATCTGAGATAACTCTGATTCTGACCATTTAGATGGTATTGTCAATAGCAACTATGGGATCTAGGAGGTTAGAGAGGATCAAACAAATGCTGCAAGCTACAATGTCTCCTCCCTTCTCCTCCCAGCCCTGACCCTGTGCAAAGCTTAGCTTCCAATTCACTGACTAAAAGACAAGGAAGGAGGGGAAGCAGAGAGTTAAAGCCCTCAGCCATTCAGTGATTTGGGAACGCCTCTTTAAACCCACATACAGTAACTGCCTCCCTTTTTCTTTTGTAGGGAAATAAAATGTGGTGAAATGTGAATTGAAACTACAAGTACCGAAAAAGCTCCATGGCTGCTGGGAGAAGAGATCTTCTATGCTTATGCACGTTCTACCAGGAACGGCCCACAAGAAAAAGGGCGACCAATTACAAGGGCTGGAAGAGGTAAGTTTGGAGATAGATGGGCTGTAATCAGCTGAACTCCTGAAACCTGGGGAACACCTTCCTAAGCACCTCCAACTCATTTACATATGGATTAAAACAGCCAAATCCCCGCTGGAGCAGACAGTCAATTAAAAAAAAAAAGTTATGCAGTGAATCCTGATTAAGTGACCTATCTGCACGTAGGCTTACTTAAGTAGGTTAATCAATACTGATAGGTCCTCTTTAAAGCACAACAATAAAGTATAACATAACAATTATTTCAAAATGTCACTAAAGTATACAGTTTACATCTGAATCCCAACCACATACTTTTGTCTCGGGCTACTGCAGACTCCCCCTCTAAAAAAAAAAGCATCCTCAGTGACTCGCTTGATTTCAATTTAAAAACTGGAAACAACATAAAGAATACTTGAGTGCTAGTTAACATTGCAAATTAGACGAGACAAACAGCAATTTGAGCTACAAGGTCCTAAGTGGGGAATAGAGATGAATGAACATACAGTAAGTTCAGGTAACACACACCCAAATGCTTGGTATTTGAATCCCGGTGGCAGGATGATGGATGCAGCCCATGGGCTGCCTAGAAAACATGGATACAGCCATAGGGTGAGCGAACTTCCACTAACTTCGGTTGATGCGCACCCAAATGCTTGGTATATCAATGTTTTCTTGGCAACCCCAGGGCTGCATCCTTCTTCCTCATCCATCGGGATTCAAATACCAAATGTTCAGGTGCACACTATAAGTTTGTTCATCTCTAGTGTGGAAACTACTATCAGAGAGTCCCAGTGACCTTATAGTTCTTTGAAGTATATAGAAAAGCTATTATGAAGTCTTTTAGAAGAAAAAAACAATATGAAATACAACATTTTCATCATGACATTCTAATATAGGGGCACGAGCCCAGCAGGAACCTCAGTGCAAACAATCTCCGGTCTCTATAGTACTACTGAAACGTGGTTAAGTGTCTATCTGTAGCAAGAGTCTCTGGAGGGAAGAAGACGCTGATAAAGCTCAAAGAAATAATGTAAACATATCAGCATATGGATATGAAGATACGAATATACAATACAGCATATGGAACAAAATATATAAGTTATTACTGCACAACTCTAGGAAGGGCATTGTTTAGGTAGGAGTCAGTATAGTAAAGAAGTCCAAAGCTCTCAGGTAATATGCACTTGTCATGGTTAAACATATTCATAAAGGTACTCGTAAAAACACTTGTAATGGCACTCCAGTACCTCTTTGTGAAAACACTGGTAAAAGCACCATGACTCCCGCAGACATATACATAGTAATAATACACTACTGCTACTTTATGCTCTTTTAGAAGATTGTCGACAGAAAAAGACCACCTGGTCCATCTAGTCTGCCCTTTTAGAGGTAATCACCCAGATGAAGTCCTCGGAACACAGAAAAGGCGGGGTCAGGTTTTCGAGTTCAAGGCTATTTCGATAAGTTGTATAACTCCTAAAAAACAACTTTTAAACTGGCAGCCCCATGTTCAACGGCCGGGGCTTAGAATTTGGGGGGTTCAGATTGTGGGTACAGAGTCGCTTTAAGGGATATAGGTGGTTCAGTGCGCATAACCCAGGTGAAGGGTTGTAGTGCTGGTGGCGGCTGCAGTGGAGGAGTCATGGAGGTGTGGTTAGATGGAGTCCATAACATTTGAGCCCCAGCTCGACTCATCGACTCAACTGGGGGGGGGGATGGTTGTTGGTGTAGGGGAAGGGTGTCTAGGGATGAGGCAGCATCAAATGGCAGAGTACTGCACATGGAGATCTGCCGGCAGGTGGATTAGTGCCAGATGGAGGAGTCACTGCACATGGTTAACTGTAATCACCAGACGATGGAGTCATAGCCCACTAAAGCACCAGATTGTGGGGTTGCTTGGTGGCCATCAGTGGGAGGGGAAATCGGTGCACTAGGGGTGCGTGGCCCATCTCCAGTGCACATGAGTAAAGATATAAAGTATATATAATGTAATATATAATGCCCAGACCACTGCTTTTAGAGCTGAGCAGTGGCTGGTAACTTAGACAACAAGTTTTCAACAATGGGAGCAAAAAATAAGTAGATCAGCAGAGGGGGGCAAATTTGCTAAATTATTTTTGCTTGTAATGCCCTAGATCCAAATCCCAAGCACGTGCTCTTGTCCCAGGACTACAACAGTCAGTAGATTACAGGGAAGGGAGACACCTAGTGGACAAGACTTAAAGGGAACCTGTCACCCCCCGTGCCGGGGTGACAGGCTCCCGACCCCCCGTTAGAGACCCCTATACTTACCTCATCCCGCCGGGTCCCGCTTCTGGATTCGGTCGGGTCCCGGAGATCTCAGCCGCTGCAGCCCGGCGCGCGCGCTGACAGATGAGTCCAACGCTCATAGAGAATGACGGAGCGCTGGACTCTCCTGTCATTCTCTATGGGTGTTGGACTCATCTCTCAGCGCGCGCGCCGGGCTGCAGCGGCTGAGATCTCCGGGACCCGACCGAATCCAGAAGCGGGACCCGGCGGGATGAGGTAAGTATAGGGGTCTCTAACGGGGGGTCGGGAACCTGTCACCCCGGCACGGGGGGTGACAGGTTCCCTTTAAGAACAGTTCTGTGGTTTTTGGTTAATGAATAGAGATGAGTGAACCTGGAGCATGCTCGAGTCCATCCGAACCTGAACGTTCGGTATTTGATTAGCTGGGGCTGCTGAACTTGGATAAAGCTCTAAGGTTGTCTGGAAAACATGGATACAGCCAATAACTATATCCATGTTTTCCACATAGCCTTAGGGCTTTATCCAACTTCAGCAGCCACCGCTAATCAAATGCCGAAAGTTCAGGTTCGGATGGACTCAAGCATGCTCAAGGTTCGCTCATCTCTATTAATGAAGCAATCGTGGGAAGTTGTAATTTGGTGTCCGTCTAATCATATTGACCCACAAAAAGTTACTATTTGTACAACCCACTGTGGTGTTATATACATTCTACATATCTAAATTCAACACATTACAGTCCTGTATGTAGTACATTATATGGTACCATTAAAAAAGAAAATAACTCGCCCTTCAAGAAAAATATTGACATACGGCCATGTCGGTGGAAAATTCAAAAAGTTCTCTCGCAACGTAGTGATTAAAAAAAAAAAAAGAAAAGCCATAGTAAAATATTGCCCCGTAGGGAAGGGATAATATAAAGCATATTATTACGTAAAGGATCAAGGTATAACAGCTCTGTTCAAAGTGTCCACCACATTGCAGATTAGGCTATGTTCACACTACGTATATTTCAGTCAGTATTGTGGTCCTCATATTGCAACCAAAACCAGGAGTGGATTGAAAACACAGAAAGGCTCTGTTCACACAATGTTGAAATTGAGTGGATGGCCGCCATTTAATGGCAAATATTTGCTGTTATTTTAGAACAACGGCTGTTATATTGAAATAATGGCCGTTATTTACTGTGATATGGCGGCCATCCACTCAATTTCAACATTGTGTGAACAGAGCCTTTCTGTGTTTTTAATCCACTCCTGGTTTTGGTTGCAATACTAACTGAAATATACTGACTGAAATATACGTAGTGTGAACGCAGCCTTAAACATGCTCAGCCATAAGTAATGTTGTTCCTGCTCATATCACCATGCTTCTGACAGCTATGATTACATGCCACATACGCCAGCTACTGCCGTTAATCCTCAAAGTTCAGAGACCGCACAGGGTTCCTTTAAGTGCCCAATAATGTTGTCATTCAACAAATAATCTGCATGAACATGGGGAGAAAGAAGAATTTCTAGAACATAAAAATTCTAAAAAAAAATAACAAAAAATCTTAACAAATATATAAATATACAAATATTTTTGGAAGGGGAATGTAACAATGTAACATGGGAAACTTTATTACTTATTATATATTACTTTAGTGAAAGAGTAGTAGATACTTGGAACAAACTTCCAGCAGATGGGGTTGGTAAATCTACAAAAACAGAATCTAAACCTGCCTGGGATAAACATATATCTATCCTAAGATAATAAGAATGGAAATAATAAAAGGGCAGATTAGATGGACCCAGTGGTCTTTTTCTGCCGACAATCTTCTATGTTTCTATGTTTCTAACTGGTTTTGATGTGAAAATAGGAGAAACTACAGTAGATTTTTCTCTACCATGTCCACCATATGCTATATTGGCAGTAGGATCAGGAGTAACTATAAGGGGTTGCACGTCCACTTATGTATGCGTCCTTCTTTACCTTTTCTTAAGATTCCACATACCCGCAGATAGACAATATGAGATGACTAGTCTTGAGCGGGCTTGAAGACTGTTTGGGTTCGGTAATGTTCTCCAGGATCGAACGCTCATCATTTGACTCCCGACAGCTGGAGAAGTTGGATGCGACCCTAGGGAGTACTGAAAAACATGGATACAGTCATGGGCTCCTCCTGACATTTTGACCCTTAAGTGTTCATGACCTGCAACCCGGGAAGGTTATTGCGAAGGTCCCGTCCCCGCCAGATGTACAGGAGGGGAGGGGGAGGGGAAAGAGAGGCGCCCCATAGAGATGAATTGGAAAATCTCCTCACTGCATACACAGGTGATATAATTAGCTGCAGCAGACACGGCAGTTGGAGCCTTAGCAACCAATAGGATTACTGCTTTCATTTTCACAGGGAGCAATGGTTGCTAGGGAAGCTGCCTCACAACATCCACAGTAATAACTGGTAGACCCCCTACTCCATCTATACAGGACATGTATATACAGGGCCCCCTACTCCATCTATACAGTACATGTATATACAGGACCCCCTACTCCATCTATACAGTACATGTATATACAGGACCCCCTACTCCATCTATACAGTACATGTATACAGGACCCCCTACTCCATCTATACAGTACATGTATATACAGGAGCCCCTACTCCATCTATACAGTACATGTATATACAGGACCCCCTACTCCATATATACAGTATATGTATATACAGGGCCCCCTACTCCATCCATACAGTACATGTATATACAGGACCCCCTACTCCAACTATACAGTACATGTATATACAGGGCCCCCTACTCCATCTATACAGTACATGTATATACAGGACCCCCTACTCCATATATACAGTATATGTATATACAGGGCCTTCTACTCCATCTATACAGTACATATATATACAGGACCCCCTACTCCATCTATACAGTACATGTATATACAGGACCCCCTACTCCATCTATACAGTACATGTATATACAGGGCCCCCTACTCCATCCATACAGTACATGTATATACAGGGCCCCCTACTCCATCTATACAGTACATGTATATACAGGGCCCCCTACTCCATCTATACAGTACATGTATATACAGGGCCCCCTACTCCATCTATACAGTACATGTATATACAGGACCCCCTACTCCATCTATACAGTACATGTATATACAGGACCCCCTACTCCATCTATACAGTACATGTATATACAGGACCTCCTACTCCATCTATACAGTACATGTATATACAGGACCCCTACTCCATCCATACAGTACATGTATATACAGGACCCCCTACTTCATCTATACAGTACATGTATATACAGGACCCCCTACTCCATCTATACAGTACATGTATATACAGGACCCCCTACTCCATCTATACAGTACATGTATATACAGGACCCCCTACTCCATCTATACAGTACATGTATATACAGGACCCCCTACTCCATCTATACAGTACATGTATATACAGGACCCCCTACTCCATCTATACAGTACATGTATATACAGGGCCCCCTACTCCATCTATACAGTACATGTATATACAGGACCCCCTACTCCATCTATACAGTACATGTATATACAGGACCCCCTACTCCATCTATACAGTACATGTATACAGGGCCCCCTACTCCATCTATACAGTACATGTATATACAGGACCCCCTACTCCATCTATACAGTACATGTATACAGGGCCCCCTACTCCATCTATACAGTACATGTATATACAGGACCCCCTACTCCATCTATACAGTACATGTATATACAGGACCCCCTACTCCATCTATACAGTACATGTATATACAGGACCCCCTACTCCATCCATACAGTATATGTATATACAGGACCCCCTACTCCATCTATACAGTACATGTATATACAGGGCCCCCTACTCCATCTATGCAGTACATGTATATACAGGGCACTACAGGTATACCAAACTGTGACTGGGTAACACTGCCACACCAGACCTGACCAATACCGCCATACTGTGCTGGATAACACTGTCATACCAGACCTGACCAATACTGCCATACTGTGACTGGATAACACCGCTATACCAGACCTGACCAATACCACCATACTGTGACTGGGTATTACCACCAGACCTGACCAATACCGCCATACTGTGACTGGATAACACCATCATATCAGACCTGACTAATACCGCCATACTGTGACTGGATAACATCGCTATACCAGACCTGACCAATACCACCATACCATGACTGGATAACACCGCCACACCAGATCTGACCAATTCTACCATACTGTGACTGGGTAATACTGTCATAACACACCTGACCAATACCACCATACTGTGACTGGATAACACCGCCATACCAGACCTGACCAATACCGCCATAATGTGACTGGATAACACCGCCATACCACACCTGGCCAATACCGCCATACTGTGACTGGATTACACTGCCATACCACACCTGACCAATACCGCCATACTGTGACTGGATAACACTGCCATACCACACCTGACCAATACTGCCATACTGTGACTGGATAACACTGCCATAACACACCTGACCAATACTGCCATACTGTGACTGGATAACACAGCTATACCAGACCTGACCAATACTGCCATACCCCCCTCGAAAAGACCAGATTTTCTGGCAAGTCTGAACGGGAGGGTACTGCCCCTCTGCAAGGTGCTACCCTACACACCAGACCATGGGTGCCTAATGGTAAATACGATCCTGCAGGTATACAGGACACTACAGGTATACCGGACCCCGAAACTATACAGTACAGGTGCACGGGACCTCCACCAACTATATACTACAGGTAAACAGGACACCAAACTTTACACTACAGGTATACAGGACCCCAAAACTATACACTACAGGTATACAGGACCTCCACCAACTAAATACTTCAGGTATACAGGACCTCCACCAACTATATACTACAGGTATACAGGACCCCAAACTATACACTACAGGTATACAGGACCCCAAAACTATACCCTACAAGTATACAGGAACTCCACCAACTATATACTACAGGTATATAGGACCCCAAACTATACACTACAGGTATACAGGACCTCAAAACTATACACTACAGGTATACAGGACCTACACCAACTCTATTCTACAGGTATATAGCACCTTCACGAACTCTATACTACAGGTATACAGGACCCCAAAGCTATATACTACAGGTATACAGGAACTCCACCAACTATATACTACAGGTATATAGGACCCCAAACTATACACTACAGGTATACAGGACCTCCACCAACTCTATACTACAGTTATACAGGACCCTCAAACTATGCACTACAGGTTTACAGGACCCTCGAACTATATACTACAGGTATACAAGACCTCAACCAATTATACACTACAGGTATCCAGGACCCTCAAACTATAAACTACAGGTATACAAGACCTTCACCAACTATACATTACAGGTATACAGCACCAACTATATACTACAGGTATACAGGACCCCCGAACTATACAGTACAGGTATACAGGACCTTCACCAACTGTACACTGCAGATATACAGGACCTCCCTCAACTATACACTACAGGTATACAGCCCCCCCCCAACTACACACTACAGGTATACAGGACCCCCCCAACTATACACTATAGGTATACAGCCCCCCCAACTATGCACTACAGATATGCGAGACCCCTAAAAACTATACATTGTGGGTATACAGAACCCCTCCAACTACAGGTATACACTAATTTCACTGATTAACTCAGATGAAACAATACCTTTTAGCTTGGCCTCCTGGGCACCTTAGAACAAATCTAAATAACACACTGACACTTTATACCCGGGCAGCGCCGGGTACATTTTCTAGTACTATATAAAACTAAATTCAAATTACAGATCTACATTTGCTGTATACTCTACATCGGCATACCTGCAGAACAGTATGATTAGATATGCTACTACTAGTGTTGAATGGTGCTCGAGTGGAGGTCTACTTGAACAGGAGAACCAGGAGATACAGGTGCTAGTAGCGTTGAATGTTTAACTCGTGTAGAGAACCCCTCTGAAACTGTTGCATTGTATATTTATAAAGTAAGGGAATGTATCTCTGTGGGTTATTATGTAACATTTTGTTGTTTTAAAGGATATGTAACGCAGTAGAAATGTGTTGGTGGGGGCTATGCCGCAGTGTGTGCACATTACATGGGGAAGAAAGATAAAGTCATTAAACCACACCTGGCTGGATGCTGGACTCAGTGTTTTCTTGTATGTGGATCTAAACAGCACGCTAGTTGGAGTGGTAGTTCGTGCATAAAGATGAGCGAAATCCATCCGAACCCGATCATTCGGCATTTGATTAGCGGTGGCTGCTGAAGTTGGATAAAGCCCTAAGGCTACATAGAAAACATGGATATAGTCATTGGCTGTATCCATGTTTTCCAGACAACCTTAGAGCTTTATCCAACTTCAGCAGCCCCCGCTAATCAAAGGCCAATCGTTCGGGTTCGGATGGATCTCGAGCATGCTCGAGGTTCGCTCATCTCTATTAGTGCAGTGAAGCCAAGAGGAAGTGGTAAGCCGGCTTTTTTTCTGTTTCACCTTCAAATAACCTACTGCATTTTTTTGTTTTAAATTTTTGTATATTTCGTCCCTTGATGTGTAAATAAAATATATATAAAAAATTGCCTGCATACCACCGGCGTTCTAATGTGTCTTACAGTAAAGTATTTCTTTTTTTTTTGTTGTTTTGTATGTTTAATTACTTGTCCCTTTAGGGGTCAAAATATACAAAAATTAGAACTAAAAAAATTCAATCCCTTACTGCGGCGGGTGGGAGATATAATTGACGGCTGAATGATTGTTCGGTCATCAGTTATTGATGGTGCATGGCCACCTCTACCTGAGCACCATGAGGTACTCACCCGAGCATCGGGGTCAATCAATCGATGCACTATGCTCAATCGAGCATGCTCTCTCAACACTAACTACTACCTATATACATTTCAAGAAACCAGACAAAGTCAACTCGGATAAGCAGCGATATATGTCGGCACAGTGTCCTGCTGGTATGATGATGTATTCAGTAAATGTAGGGCATGGAACACATGTGAACATGCCCTTAGGGGCACTGCTTGCCAGGGCCCTTTATCTTTGCTTCTGCGTGTAAACAGCCAGCAGACTAGAAGGAAAAAAAGCCTGAGGAGAAACATTTGTCTTGTCTGCCGCCAATGACGGATAACGTGGATTCAGGACTGGAGTGACAGATGACATTGTAAAATCTACAGCAGGGTCATTTTTAATCTTTCCTTAAAAACAGAGATGGAGGAAAGGAGTATTGAGTTCCTGCCTATACAGTATGTGAGACAATAGGGAATTCACTTCCCGTCCAGGTGTAAGGACAATTGTTGGACCTCTGGATGTATCAAGGAATTCAAGACCATTGAAGTTCACTTGAAACTTGAAGTCCCATTCATAGGTCTCTTAGTTCCCTGAGCTCTTGTTGGATATTTGGGGGAATTCATAATTTTTTCTGCCCCTTATCAGTCGAATCCGGGGGTGGTATATGTCCAGGGTGGCTGAAAAAGTTCCATGTAGCGAGGGTGCCCGGAAAACATGGACACAGCCTTAAACCTTGGTTAACAACAGGATATACCAATGGTGTACTACCCTGGGGAGAATCCGGGGTATAGCCGTACCTCCTGGAAGCCTAAAGGAGCTTCCTGTTACACTTGTCTCCTCATCCTACAGCCATCTCTCTGGTCTGTGCAGTGTAACCTGCCTAACACTTGGTGGGGCTGTTCAGCCAAATAGCATTCTGGGGGCCCAACCAATCAGGGCCCTGGCTCACCATTGAATTCTAGGTTGGTGTGCCATATTTAAAGGAGAAGTCCGGAGAAAATTTTTATTAAAGTATTGTATTGCCCCCCCAAAAGCTATAGAAATCACCAATATACACTTATTACGGGAAATGCTTATAAAGTGCTTTTTTCCCTGCACTTACTGCATCAAGGCTTCACTTCCTGGATAACATAGTGATGTCACTTCCTGGATAACATGGTGATGTCACTTCCTGGATAAAATGGTGATGTCACTTCCCGGATAAAAATGGTGATGTCATTTCCTGGATAAAATGGTGATGTCACACCCCGACTCCCAGAGCTGTGCGGGCTGTGGCTGCTGGAGAGGATGATGGCAGAGGGACACTGAGGGACACAGGGCACTGGAGGGACACTGAGCATCTCTTTGCCATCATCCTCTCCAGCAGCCACACCCAACACAGCTCTGGGAGTCGGGGCGTGATATCACCATTTTATCCAGGAAGTGACATCACCATTTTATCCAGGAAGTGACATCACCATGTTATCCAGGAAGTGACATCACCATGTTATCCAGGGAGTGACATCACCATATTATCCAGGAAGTGACATCACCATGTTATCCAGGAAGTGACATCACCATGTTATCCAGAAAGTGAAGCCTTGATGCTGTAGTAAGTGCAGGGAAAATAGCACTTCATAAGCATTTCCCGTAATGTGTGTTTATTGGTGATTTGTATAACTTTTGGGGGACACTACAATACTTTAATAAAAATTTTCGACGGACTTCTCCTTTAATTCAGCATGTACCCAAGGGAAGTGCCTGCCATTCCTTCTGCATCCTTGCTCTATACCCAGGATTGCTCTGCCTACGCTAGACTGTCTTGTTTAACCCCTTACCTGCTGGTTTGGTTACTCCATATTCTTTGAGTTCACTCTTTGCTGGTTTCATTTATTGCAGCACTACTCTACCAGTTATTAGGGTATACACAGGTGTAAACTGCCCAAAGCAACCAATCACAGCTCAGCTTTCAGCTTTGGTAAACTGAGGGAGGAGCTGTGATTGGTTGCTGTGGGCCATTTGCACCAATCTATATTCTACATCCTTTGGTAAATCTGGATCATGAAGCCTAATAATGGAGTAGCGCTCAATTTTGGCAGTCATTGACCCTTTGGCAATTATCCATTCCAAGACTAGTGATGAGCGAGCATGTTCGTAAATGTTCGTTTGTTCCTACAAACCAGATGTTAATTGTTCGTGTTCGCTGATCGCAAACAATTTGTTCAATGATGGGAGTTGCTATAATGATCCTTTTCGAACTTGCGAACGTATGCCACTGCGTAATTTACACTTTGCGTCTGATAAACTGTGCGCATGTATGTAACTCCAGACCAAATGCGTACGCAATCTGTACGTAAATTTGCAAATAAATGCAAATGAATTGCGTATGCAAATGCGTAATTTACACTTTGCACCAGATAGCCTGTACGCATGTGCATAAACCAAAATATACGCTTCTACTGTATGTTAGTTATTTGTTTGTGAATGTTCGACGAACACAAACCGATTAGGATTTTTTTTTTTACGTTCATCTTTGGGATATGAACAGAACATCGGGATGTTTGCTCATCACTATCCAAGAGCTTTGTGGAGCCTCTATGTTGTGCAAATGACATAATCTGACTTGCACACCATACTAGGCTAACTTCTGTAATGACACTTTGGTATACACCATTGTGCAATTTATGGAATTTAACAATGTAAAAGGGAAACTCCGGAGGCAGGGAGGGGGGGGGGTAAATCAGCTTAAAGGGGTACTGTAGAGTTTTTTTTCTTTTTTTAAATTATCTGGTGTCATAAACTTACATAACTTTGTAAATTACTTTACTAAAAAAAGAAAATCTCCAGACTTCCAGTTCTTATCAGCTGCTGTATGTCCTGCAGGAAGTGGTGTACTCTTTCAAACCTGACACAGTGCTCTCTGTTGCCACCTCTGTCCATGTCAGGAACTGTCCAGAGCAGTAACAAATCCCCATAGAAAACCTCTCCTGCTCTGGACAGTTCCTGACATAGACAGAGGTGGCAACAGAGAGCACTGTGTCAGGCTGGAGAGAATACACCACTTCCTGAAGGACACACAGCAGCTGATAAGTACTGGAAGACTAGAGAGTTATAAACAGAAGTAATATATTTCTATAAGTTTCTGACACCAGATGATTTGAAAAAAGAAAAAAAAATCTTTAGGCTATGTTCACACAACTTGAACAACCTGCCGTTCCGTGACCCCGGCCGGGTCATGGAACGGCCGATCTCTGCCCGGATCATCCCAGCCAGTATTTAAGTACCGGCCGGATGATCTTTCCGGCCGCTCGCTTCACTGTGTGAACTGACAGGGTTTCCTCGGCCGCAATTCATTGAATTGTGGCAGCCGAAAACTGAGATGTCAGTTATTTGTGGAGCCGCACGGATCCCGGCCGGAGCGTAATCGATGTGTAAACGCTCTGGCCGGGATCCCATTAAGAAACAGGCAATGTTCACAGGCGCATAAAGTATGGCCGTTGTTGCCGATGGCAACAACGGCCGCACTTATACGTAGTCTGAACATATCCTTAAAGTGCGCCTTTAAGCATATTATATTTATTCTATTTATTGCATTGTGAGCCAGACTTCCATTTAGATGCTTTAACATTGTAGAATTGTTTTTCTCACATAGTTAAAATATGCAAAACGCATCATCCTGGTTCGTGGTTACAAAGCACTATGGGATTTTTTTTATTTTTTATTTTTACAATGATTTCATTTCATTCCTACAGAGAATAACTAACATAAACAGAAAACAAAATAAGAAGTTATAAGGTTAGCCGGTTATTATGTTCCTCCCCTTAAGGCTTTCCGCGTCTCGGGTGGATTTGGCCGTCTCTCTGTTTCTTGATAGTTCATTCAGTTCTACAGTCGCTTCTTCAAGTACTTCTGTAGACAGTGTGATTTTATGTTTCCAATTGACAGCATTGGCCCCAGGCTAGTTTCCCTGCCGCTGACTATTCAGGGGAATGCTCGGCCGCCTCCCGACCACCACCTGTAATGGATTGATGGCATTATTACAATGGCTCAGATTAGAATTAATGGACTGCGCTCCATTACTAATGAGTTTTTTCTCCTCATTATTCCGCTTCTTCAATGTGAACAGACTTACAGCTCTCGTACAAGATTCCCCACAGAGGAGATGATTTGGGGCAGGTTCTCGTGAAGAACAATGTCCTCGCTGATATTTTAAAGAATTGCTCTCTGTGGTCAAAACAGCAGATGGAGATGATGGTCGGGCTGAGAACACAGGCGGCGGAGGGGGGGGGGGGGCATCAATAAATAAGTATCAATGGATCAGGGAGAGAGGACGGCTGATCTTATCCTAAAGGTGTAAGAGCCTAGTATTATAGTATTACCATGTAATACCATCTATGATAGATCATAGATAGATAGATAGATAGATAGATAGGAGATAGATAATAGATAGATAGGAGACAGATAGATAGGAGATAGATAGATAGATAGATAGATAGATAGATAGATAGATAGATAGATAGGAGATAGATAGATAGGAGATAGATAGATAGATAGATAGATAGATAGGAGATAGATAGATAGATAGATAGATAGATAGATAGATAGATAGATAGATAGATAGGAGATAGGAGATAGATAGATAGATAGATAGGAGATAGATAATAGATAGATAGGAGATAGATAGGATAGATAGATAGATAGATAGGAGATAGATAGATAATAGATAGGAGATAGATAGATAGATAGGAGATAGATAGATAGATAGATAGATGGATAGGAGATAGATAGGATAGGAGATAGATAGGAGTAATGGTGTGTTTACACAGACAGATTTATCTGACAGATCTTGAAAGCCAAAACCAGGAGCAGACTATAAACAGGGATCATGTCATAAAGGAAAGACTGGGATCTATCCACTTTTCAAATCCATTCCTGGCTTTCGCTTCCAAAATCTGTCAGATAAATCTGTCTGTGTAAAGGTACCCATAGATAGATAGATAGATAGATAGGAGATAGGTAGATAGATAGATAGATAGATAGATAGATAGATAGATGATAGATAGATAGATAGATAGATAGATAGATAGATAGATAGATAGATAGATAATAGGAGATAGATAGATAGATAGATAGATAGATAGATAGATAGATAGATAATAGTAGATAGATAGATAGATAGATAGATAGATAGATAGATAGATAGGTAGATAGGAGATAGATAGATAGATAGATAGATAGATAGATAGATAGATAGATAGGAGATAGATAGATAGGAGATAGATAGATAGGAGATAGATAGATAGGAGATAGATAGATAGATAGATAGATAGATAGATAGATAGATAGATATTAGATAGGACATAGATAATAGATAGATAGATGATACAATTATTTGGCTCTGCTTATCGGAGTCCTTGAGTTGTCCTATACTTTCATGCTGTTACACTATCTATGTGGTTGTATTTTAGTCACAGCGCCTATAAAAACATTTCCCCTATTAGACATTTCCCGGTTTTATTGTGTAACATGGCTGATTCCCTGTGATTTCCATTAGCCTTTTCTGACACTGATCAACAGTGTAACTCCTCAGTAACCTTGTCTGGGAGCTGTATACATTGTTCTGCTCCTAGAATTGTTTATGCTAGCAGCTTTATTTCCCCCACAGCTGCCCTGCCTTCTGTTCCCATCACTCCTGATCCTGGCATAAGTTATCCTGATGGAGAGGATAGGAGAGAGCGGCATATATAATATTTTTTGAGGAATCCCAGTCTTGTTGGTATCTATAAGTATCTGTCTATATATACATTGATACTAATAGAGTCAATAGATTTTTTTTACCAGTTGGAGTCCAGTCAAAAATGCATTAAATAATATATATATATATATATATATATATATATATATATATATATATATATATATATATATATCAGTCTTGCAAACAACACAGCAGATAATCTACTTCTCATTTTTCCATTGTCCAATAGGAAAAAATGAGAGGCGTGGCTTGATTAATGGGTGTGATTTTTGTCCAATTGTAGAAAAAGTCAGTGAGGGGGGGGGTGGGGGGAGGCTCCTGCCGCAGCCAGTTGTCTTATAGCCAGTCACAGGACAATGAGAAAGAGGGAGGACATGGCCGATCTCCCGGGGAGAGTTATTAAATCTTTATGTGGCTCTAGCCACTTTTACTGTTTATATAAAATTTACAATTATAGTTATATTCTATAACTATAACTTGTAATGCTTCTATCTACGGGGCTGTGTGATGGGTCATTTTTCTGTGCTGTGATCTGTAGTTTTTATAGGTATCCTTTACGTCTCGATGGAATATTTTTATCACTTTTTAGCAATTTTTTTCTGATACTTGATGTAACCAAAAATCAGCACCAACCCCTCCCCCACACACCCTTCGCCCCCAGCGCTCACCTTCTGCAGCTCCTGATCCCACAAATGTGGGTACTTCCTGTCAGGAGGTGAGGATGCAGGAAAATGGGAATACCAGAAGATAGGCAGGGTCGGTGAGCAGTGATGTTGTGTGTAGAGATGAGCGAACCGGGTTCGGGTTCGAGTCCAGCCGAACCCGAATGTTCGGTATTTGATTAGCGGTGGCTGCTGAACTTGGATAAAGCTCTAAGGTTGCCTGGAAAACATGGATACAGCCAATGACTATATCCATGCTTTCCACATAGCCTTAGGGCTTTATCCAACTTCAGCAGCCACCGCTAATCAAATGCCGAAAGTTCGGGTTAGGATGGACTCGAACCCGAACCCAGTTCGCTCATCACTAGTTGTGTGGGCATGGAGGCGAGTAAGTATGATTTTAAAATTTGGCAGGAGTTCTCCTTTAACCATCATAGAGTTCCTGTGGCCTTTCCTGTTTCCTGTTACTTTTTTCCCCACAAAATACCAATATAGCCCTGTGATGTGCCGTTTCTCCATTATTTCTCCTGGAAATGGATGTATCTTTAATGACAGTTTAAATAAATTTAAAATGTTATTTAGAATGTACATGGAATAAAATGTAAAATAAATAAAAAATTTTAGAATTATTTTATTTACTTACTCCCAACCCCCCATTTAAATCAAAGTGAATCAATAGAGTATAATTACCCCAAAACTGTTAAATTTAAAAATTGAGAAAAATAAAACTTTCAGAATGCGGGGGGGGGGGGGGGGGGGGTTTGCATCCAGATGGCCCCGAATAGGGTTAAATATGATCACAATAAATACTTCTTGCTTTTATTGTCTTACAACCAAAAGTTTACAAGAGTGTACACAGCCGGCATGTTTAATTGTGATTGTTGTAATAAGAAATTTCCAAGAATATTTCCAGAAATCCCATTGTAATTGTCCGGTTTCTTTGTAGTTTCTAGATGCGGAGTTAATGGCGACATCAATCAGTGGAGGCCATAGTCTGCTCATTTCCATATGTAAAGAATATAAACACATCATTATCATGTGGTATAGTAAGCAGCGATACCAGTGGGAATGGGAATTCTATATTCGCTTAGAATATCTGAACATTACGATATCCTGTGTTCATCCGGAAGCCAATCACTGAGGCACAATGAATTTTTCTGGCGATGAAGCCTAATTTCAACTGTCTGATTAATAAATATATATTGACAAATAAAGTTATTTTACCACCTTTTATGCTTTCCTTTAATTTCTCATACAAAGTGTCTGCTCTGTTGTTTTAATTGGTCCAACTTCCTGTCTGATGTACATTCTGTAACAGACTTCCTGTTCAGGCTCTACACTCTAGCTGGAAATTCAGCCAACTCTGTCTCCCTCTCTCTACACCTTCTTGGCTTTAACATTTCAACATAGTATAAGGTTGATACAACTGACTGAATTCCTGGCTAGAGTGTATACAGGAAGAGGAAGAGCTTTTCAGATAGGCTCATAAAGGCCACAGAGCAAGCAAGTTTGCATGAAAAAGCAGATGGTAAATATAATTGAGACCACAAAGGGTAATAAAATAACCTTATTTTTCCTATATATGTTAATTTATTAGACAGTTAAAAATAGTTCGGAAAGCATTTGTAATCAGACAGTCGAGCAATCTCCATAGACAAACATTGGTGGAATTATAAGTCGAACTGAAAAGCTCAGGAACTTGAAACTTTTCACTATCATATCATGCCCCCACCCATGCTAGATCAACCCTGGCCGCCTGTAAATGTTTTTTATTTTAAAAATCAAAAGGTCTTGTAAGGGACATACAGTATGACCAGAGTTAATAGGCAGGAAAGCCACAACAGTGAGCCCTAGCGCCAGGCCCCACATCTGTCTTTACCTACATGACAATCCGACCCTAGTCAGTCGCTGACAACTGGGTGATGGTCCCTTTCTACGCCAACGCATACATTGAGACAAAACAAGGCAAAACAGAAACTAAAGAATGGTTGATCAGAAGTGGGTCAAAAAAACAAGCGGGCAAATGTAGTACAAAAACAGCAGAGATACAGAAGGTCGGAAAGAAGCAAGCAAGAGGTCAGAAAATTTCAAAATAGCAATCCAGGTAAATGCCAGTGAAATCCTAAACAGACTAATAGTAAGCACTGAGTAGAGGGCCAAAGAAATACTTATGTATTATCTATTATGTCAGAGTCCCAGTCCAGGGTGTGGTTGGACCAGTCCTCTGACTTTCAGACCACACTGATCACAGGCTGGTAAAGAAGGAATATGAATGGTGAAAAGAACTGTCAATCACAAGGAACGTAATTTTCTACAGCCCAGAGCAAAGGCAGCAGGAAAAACAGCCGGGTGTGGTAGAATCCAAATAACACAGCAAAGGATGAATAAGAGCAGAGTTCAGACCAGTGAAAGGCAAAATGTAATAAATGTGCAAAATCCTGGTCAACATTAGTGATGAGCGAACATACCGATGTTCGGTTCCCAAACACGAACATTAAAGAAAATGATCGTGATCGGTTCGTGTTTGTCGAACGTTCATGTACAAATAATGAACATACAGTTGAAGCGTACGTTTCAGTCTACATACTTGCGTACAGATGATCAGGTGCAAAGTTTAAATTATGCACTTACGCAAGTTCGAATATGTTTCAAAATAATCGTTATACCATTCCGACCATCAAATTGTTCGTGATCGGCGGACACGAACAATTAGCGTCATGTTGGTACAAACAAACGAACATTTACGAACATGTTCGCTCATCACTTGTAAACAGTGCATCCTCTGCCAAACTTTATGGATAGAAGCTGACACTAAAGCCCACTTCAGTCTAGAAAGTTACATCAGCCATGAAGCGGTCAGCTATGCACTCACACAGTGTGGCAACAAAGTGTTAAAGCCAACGGAGTTTAAAATTTGCCTATCTTTTATATGGTCATTCAGTACAGAGTTCTAACCTGCCCCTTATAGTGGTTAGAACTGTGCCTCAGTAGCTTGGTGAAAAAGGTTTCCTTTATCAAGCAATTGCACACAATCCTAAGCACAATGCCAAGTGTAAGCTGGAGGGGTGTAAAGACGCAGCAGTGGAAATGTGTCCTCTGAAATCATGAATCACCTCTCATTCTTTGGCAATCTGGTGGATCAATCTTGGCTTCATTCATACTGGCACCTTGTACCTAAAGGAAACTTTGGTAAAGGGTGGGTAATATTATAGAGCAATATCCAGAATGCAGACTGGTTCAGCTTGCAAATATACAGCCCAGGCTTTCTCTTTCCTCCTACTAAGCCCCACCCCAAGTTCCTGTGTTCTGTCCTGATGCCAACTGTTGCTAGAGACAGATCTCCCATAACAACTGGCAGTGGACAGCAGATTACAGACAAGTGAGACACCAGTTGGCCAATGCTTTAGAGCTTTTTATCTGAGGAATAAGGAATGTTTTCGAGTAAATGGACATAATATTTATGTTGCATAAAATAATATAATACAGAATATTATATATATATATATATATATATATATATATAATATTCTGTATTATATTATTTTATGCAACATAAATATTGAATATATATATATAAAGAAATGTGACAGAATCCTGGGCAGAGCGGATACCCTATTCAAATAAAATATAAATATAAGTCAAATATAAATCAAAATTATATAAAGTATAAATATAGGAAACCAACATATAATAGCGTTAAAAAAAATACTAAAAATAAACAAAGAAATAAAGAAAATAAATCTTCTAATCCAAATGATATGCAAACACAGCATTTGATATATATCCATTATAACCTGTTAAATAAACATTATATGTCCACCAGAATTTACGTTTTTTTTGTGCACTAATGGGATTCCGATTATGCACCAACTATATGAACGTGAGATCTAAATATTTACATTTTCAGGATGTACGAGGGGGCTTAGAGCGTGAAGAACAAAAAAGTCGCTAAAGGAGAGATGGTGAATATTTTTGAGAACCTGCATCCAGGAAGCCTGGGATAGGACAAGGGTAAATAGGTGATATACAGGTGGAGATGACATGTAGCTAATGACACACGTCTCATTACTGGGAATATCCATGATGAATGAACACCGCCATGTGGAACCCGTCTCCCATTGTAATAATTGCTGGCCCACAGGTTATTTTTCCGCCTGTAAACCATAGGAAGAAATGCGTAGCCTTTCAGATACAAGACGTTGCTTCTCTTTAGGATCTTGGCTAATTACTTTATAGCGGCCTTCATGTATCCTTACTTGTGCGCTCCTCTAATTGGAATTTCTGGCGAGTCTGGCGGCTTGACATGCAATGTGTACTCTTGCAATATCAGGCATTATACTCACCATTAATTGTGTGTTATAACTTGTTATGTTCTCATCACCGAGAAGGTAAAAAGTGAAGCAATTAGTGTCGATGGAAGAAAAATCAAAAAGGCTCAAAAAGCTTAATGAAGAGCGGAGTCCTATATCGGGAACATAATAATGTTTTAGGCTCAGCTTCTCTTCGTAATTCATCTCGACATTTAAAGGGGTTATCCTAATATTACGGGTTATCTAACTAGAGTAGGGGTCTGACCACCGGGAACCCACCGATCACAACAATACAAATCCTTTGTCCCTCCACAGCTTAATTAGTTCTCTAGGGGACTTAAAGGGGAACTACTGTATCAGCAGCTTAGATCAATCAGATGCTCGTATACTAGGTACACAAAAGGCTCAATGAAAATCAACATGCTTTATGCTATGTTTACATGGAACGATAATTCGCCCGATCGTACGATTAACGATGTCGGAGTAAAGTTTTTTTGTTCATAACAATCAGCGTTTAGACGGTACGATATATCGTACGGAAAATTCGTTTTGCGATCGCTTAAGCCTATCTCACACATTGGTTAAATCGGCTAACGACTGTTCACACGGAACGATCTGCAAATTTTTTGCGAACGATCAACGGCGATTTGAAAAGTTGTTAAAAGATCAAAATGAACGATTTCTCGCTCATAGTTTGATCGTTCACAGCGTTTACACGTACAATTATCGTTCGAATTTGATCTTTATCGCGCAAATTCGCACGATGATCGTTCCGTGTAAACGCAGCATTAATCAACCAATTGACAAGCCAATCAACAAGCTTTAAGGCTATAAAAACACATAATGCATTTCCTCAACCTTAAACCCATGCGGGGGGGAGAACCAGTCTTCTATCTTCACTATTGCCTCTCAGCCAATAGGCAGATGCTGCAGTTTCTCTCCTCAGCCAATCAGCAGCTGCTGCAGTCCCCCCACCTCCACCCCCGACAGAGCACAGTCTGGACCCCAGAGAGTAAACTTAACCCCAAGGGCCAGACTGTCACTTTGTAAGAAATCAGATCAGGCCAATCAGGCGGCACCTGGTTAACCCCTTGCCGCAAAATGACATTTCCAGAACGTCATGTAAAGCAGATAGTTCCTGCAACATGACGTTCCACAGCTGGGGCAGTCATTCTCTATGAGCGTCGGACTCATCTCTGGTGAGCGAGCGCACGGCTTCCAACTGGGTTCGGGACCGGGACTTCGAGGAAGGGGTAAGTATAAGGGGCTTCACCGGTGGGTTGGGCGGGCTTCACCCAGGCAGCCGGGGTGACAGGTCCCCTTTAAGGACCGATTCAACAGTACTAGGACACTGCAATGGCAGTCAGAGGAATCTAGAAGAGAAATAGAAATCACTGGAGGCTAAAGTCATAAAGGCAAAAGAAACATATCAACCGTCTCCCATGTTCCACATCTCATCAAAGCAAAACACAGTAATCATCTATGTGCAATATAGTATAAATGTGTTTCTGATGCCCACGCAAATAAATACAGGAATATCTGCCATACAGGACATCATAATCCTCAGAAATAACTTTACAGTCTGGCTTTAAAATGATGTTTTTGCACATACAGCATTTCCGAAAATTACTATTGTTAAAATAGCAAGTCTGTAATCTGCCGTTTTGGCAATTTTAATTTTTTTTTTGCATTTTTTTTTTTCTTCAAAGTCGCTGGAAAATACTAAAAGGAGCTATTTAAATGAATGTTAATGTGCGTTCTCTCCTGAATGTTGTGATGAAGTCGCCTTCCCATAGAATGTGTCAGAAAATGAGACCCGAGCCTAAGGCTATGTTCACTCATTGTATGACACTGGCCGTTCCATGACCCCGCCGGGTCACGGAACGGCCGGTGTCAGATAAGATAAACCTGGCTGGTACTGCAGTGCTAGCCGGATGATCTGTAGCATCAGTGTGTGCCCGCATCAGAACTCCCCACTGCACACAATGGAATGTGCACCCTGAACCACGCGTTTCATTGTGTGCACTGACAGGTTCTCTGCGGCCGCCACTCAATGAATAGCGGCCGCAGTAAACTGACATGTCAGTTTTTTGTGGCGGCGCTAGATATCCCGTCTGGAGCATATACTATGTGTGCACACTCCGGCTGGGATTCCATAGACAGCAACATAACATAAATTTTCGTATTAACCCCTTAACGACCACGGGTGTATGTTTACGCCCTGAAGTCGTTGAGGGAATTCAGAGGGGGGCAGCGCGGCGACCCACGCTCTGAACCACCGCGATCCTGGGTGCTGCTTGTAGATCCCAGCTCGGCACTCTATTGTTTTCTGCTTCAGCAGCCGAAAGCAATACAGTGCCTATTTCATTGATCAATGCAGTATTACTATACTGCATAGACCTCAATGAGAGATCAGTGTGCTTATACTAGAAGTCCCCCAGGGGGAATAACCCTAACCCCAGGGGGAATAACCCTAACCCCAGGTGGAATAACCCTAAGGCCAGGGGGAATAACCCTAACCCCAGGGGAATAACCCTAACCCCAGGGGGAATAACCCTATTGCCAGGGGGAATAACCCTAACCCCAAGGGGAATAACCCTAAGGCCAGGGGGAATAACCCTAACCCCAGGGGGAATAACCCTAACCCCAGGGGAATAACCCTAACCCCAGGGGGAATAACTCTAAGGCCAGGGGAATAACCCTAATCCAAGGGGGAATAACCCTAACCCCAGGGGGAATAACCCTAAGGCCAGGGGGAATAACCCTAACCCCAGGGGGAATAACCCTAACCCCAGGGGGAATAACTCTAAGGCCAGGGGAATAACCCTAATCCAAGGGGGAATAACCCTAACCCCAGGGGGAATAACTCTAAGGCCAGGGGAATAACCCTAATCCCAGGGGGGCTTCTAGTAAAAGTGTAAAAAAAAAAGAAAATGTTTTATTATTAATAAATAATAAATTAGGGGAGGCCTAATAAAAGTTTGAATCATCCCCTTTTCCCATGTTATAAATAAAAATAAATAAATAAATAATAAACATTCCTGATCTCGCACGGTAAACGGCGTAAGGGCAAAAAAATTCCAAAGTGCGAAATTGCGCATTTTTGGTTGCCTCAAAAATTGTGATAAAAAGCGGCGATCAAAAAGTTGCATATGCGCATTCAAGGTACCGATAGAAAGAACACATCATGGTGCAAAAAATAACACCCCACACAGCCTCATAGACCAAAGGAAAAAAGCGTTATAAGCCTGGGAATAGAGCAATTTTAAGGAACATTTTTTTTTTTAAGAAAGGTTTTAATTTTTTTAAAGCCACTAAATAAAATAAAAAGTTATACATGTTACATATCGTTGTAATCGTAACAACTTGAGGAACATATATAACAAGACAGTTTTACCCCAGGGCGAAAAGCATAAAAACAAATACCCCCCAATAAAAAAAAATGTGTTTTTTTTTTTTTCAATTTCACCACACATTTAATTTTTTCTGGTTTTGCAGTGTACTTTATGCAAAAATTCAGCCTGACATTGCAACGTACAATTAGTGACGCAAAAAAAAACAAGGGCTCATGTGGGAGTCCACATTATAAAGGGATTATAAAACCTAGAACAACATATATCAAAAGAAGGTTTGTCTTCTGGGACGAGACACTGAGGGGATTTTTCTAATGTAGAGAACATAACATTGAGGGTTTGTACACGATTTAGACTAAGGGTCCTATTACACCAACAGATTATCTGACAGATCTTTGCAGCCAAAGCCAGGAACAGACTATAAACAGAGAACAGGTCATAAAGGAAAGACTGAGATTTCTCCTCTTCTCAAATTCGTTCTTGACTTTGGCTGCAAAGATCTGTCAGATAAATCTGTTGGGGTAATATGGTCCTAAGTGTCCTATTAGACGGGACAATATGAGGAGCAAGCGAGGGGTGCCACACCAGCCAATCATTAGGCAGCACGGATAGCATACTATTAAATATTACACTGTCACCCATTGTCATTAGGAGTCTAATCCCGAATTATGTAAATTTTGGGGTGAATACTTAAAAGAGGCAGATTTTTTGAAAAAAGTTGCTTTAAAAAATATTCGCCTGTCGAATACTCGTTCATAAATGGAACTTAGCCTAAAAACAGGCGGAAAACCAATTATTCAACTAAAAAATAGGCGCAAACTGATTGATAAATTTCCCCCACAGTTTATATATACTGCATATAGTAATATATATATACTATATATAAATATGTAGACTATATATCTGGGCACAACGAGGGTCATCGTTTCCAAGCTACTATTTACTAGAGAGCATACATAAAAGTTATATATTATAGAGAATTTGGGTCTATCGGGCATGAGGGAATCATCATTTTTTTCCCAAGGTCATTGAGCCATTGCTTCTGCAAACGTCAGTACTACATCGGAGTAAGCAGCCACTTACCACAGATTGGGAATGTCTTGATCTCACAGTATTTTGATGCAGCAGATGGTTCTTTAGGTAAAGTGATTTATACAGGTGCATTTTCATCTTTGTAAGTGTCAGTGGTTTTCTGCTTTCGACACATCTGCTCCTTACTGACACTGCTGTATTGACTTAAAGGTCATCGTGTGACCCGACCATCAGCACAGATTTTTGAAAGGCGGCATAGGAGTGACTTATAAACTGGTCATTCAAGTAATGGAAGCGTAATAGAAGATCAAAGGAAATTATATTGTTTTTATGTCAGTTGAGGATGGAAAAAAAAAATATATATATATATATATATATATATATATATATACTTACCTAGTCTTGGTTCCCTGCAATGTCAGTGTCCAATCCTTTGGTCTTTTCTCTTCCAGATTCCAAAATGAGCACTTGGGAGAAGCCCTGGTCTTCTGTAGCGCCTGTTCAGTAGTGTCTGGTCCCCTAGTCTTCTTTCTTCTTCCCGCTTCTGAGACAAGCTCTTGGTAGAAGGACCTGCCACTTCAGCCAATCCCTAGCAGCAGAAGTGTCCCATATTTACCTAGTCCTGGTTCCCAGCTCCCATTAACTGTACCAGTGTCAAGTCCTTTGGTTTTCTCTCTTATTCTTCTAGTTTTCAAGTTAAGCATTTAGGAGGAGGATCAATCTCTGGTCGAGATGGGACAATATTGCAACATAGCCCCGGTCCCCCACTGCTCCTGTTTACCAGTATATGGTCCTCTGGTCTTCTTCCAGCTTTCAAGATGAGCACTTGGGAGGAGGACCAATCACTGGGTGAGATGGGACACTACTGCAACCTAGCTCTGGTCCCCCACTACTCCTGTTTACCAGTATCCAATCCTCCAGTCTTCTCTGTTCTTCCAGCATCCAAGATTCGCACTTGAGAGAAGGACCAATTGCTGATTAAGATGGGACACTGCTGCAATCTAGCCCTGGTCCCCTACAACTCCTGTTCAGTAGCGTCTGCCCCCACCCCCCCAATCTTCCCTCTTCTCTCTGCTTCTGAGACAAGCCCTTGGGAGAAGGACCTACCAGTTCATCTAATCCCTAGCAGCAGAAGTGTCCCATATTTACCTAGTCCTGGTTCCCCGCAATTCCCATTTGGCAGTGTCAAGTCCATTGGTCTTCTTTCTTCTTCTAGCTTCCAAGATGAGCACTTGGTAGGAGGACCAATCACTGGTCGAGATGGGGCACTACTGCAACCCACTACTCCTGTTTACCAGTATCCAGTCCTCCCATCTTCTCTCTTCTTCCAGCTTCTGAGATGAGCATTTTAGAGGAGGACCAATCATTGGTTGACATGGGGCACTGCTACAACCTAGCTCTGGTCTCTTGTAGTCCCTGTTTAGTAGCATCTTGTCCCCTAGACTTCTCTCTTCTTCCTGCTTCTGAGAAAAGCCCTTGGGTGCAGAACCTACCACTTCAGCCAATCTCCAGCCACAACAGTGTCCCATGTCAACCAGTGATCGGCTGAAGTGGCTTATCTCAAAAGCAGGAAGAAGCGAGAAAACTAGAGAACTAGATACTGCCTAGGCATGATGGGAATTGTAGTTTTGCCACAGCTGGAGGGCCAGAGGTTCTCTTTCCCAAATCCTGGCTTTTTAAAGCAATGTAAGTGGTCATCTCAAATAGGTTTTACTACATATACGTTATTGATTTCTTTCATTTACATGTTGTTGTTTTTTTTCAATTTATCTGATTTTTCAATAAAGAGAAAAAAGAGTATTTTATTTTGATGTTGTTTATATATTACAGACGATGATCTGAATTCCATCACAATACATCTTATATGTTTAGCGTGAATCCCTATTACTTTTTGTCATTGGACGTATAGTGATTTCTGCAAGGTATTATAATTCAGCATGAAATGCTCGCCTTCATAGCGGTAAATACATTCGCTTCTGGCTATTTTAAACATTGAGACATGGCGCATTTGATGGATGATGGATAGTTAGGTGCGACTAGGAAGAGAGAGATCTGCAGTATTAGTTCTGCAGGTTTCACAGTGAGTTTCCTTCTGAAATCGTGCCATCTTTCCGGCAATGACTCTACAGAGCACTAAGTAAATGTTGTGGTGTTTGCTTTTTGACAGGCAGTCTTCCAAATTGCAGCTTTTACAGCCCTAGAGGTTTTCACACAGGACTTTCCAAAGAGCTTATCGTCTTTTCCCAGAATGTACTTGAGTAATTTCACTTCTTAGCTTGAAATTTTTTTCAGTCTTGTGTTCCTTTTTTAGTTAGTAAGATAACTTCTGGATTATTCCTCCCTCTAATCTTGAGTCTAGGCCGAGAGTAACTCGCAGGAAATTCTCAACTGTCAAAAACAAAACAAAAAACATTTCCAAATCCAGAAAAAATCTTCACCTATATGATTATACTATTCCCATATTAACCTGTTACCACTATGTTCCCACTTTTTTTTGGGACGTTTTACAGCCATATTTTTCGTTAAGCTGTCATTCCGGTAAACCACTTACATGGGACATCTAAGGGGTTTAAAGGCCATGATCCGTTTTATTCCCGATCCTTATAACTTGGCACAATGCTAGTTATATACTACAAACAGGTTCATGCTGATGGAGTAGGCTATTTCCTGCCATATCATCAATGAACACCACCAGCCAAAAGGGGCTAAAAGGGTCATAATCCACCTCTACGACATCACTGATTAGAAGCTTTCAAATCTACACCCCCCACCCCCACCCAGTCCACCTTATCCCCAAGCTTTCTTCTGTGTATATCCCCACCCTAACCCTTTTTTTAACACTAACAACTGGCACGTTTCCTTCTTTTTAACATGCAACCATCACACCAGTCTTTAAGAAGCCTTCTCTCAACACACTCTCTTTGTCTGGGTATCACCTCATCTCACTGCTCCAGTTTGCCTGAAAACAACAAGTCTGCCTTATACTATCTCCCCCCTTTCATTCAGTCTAGATTCTGACCCCCCCCCCCCCCACTCTACAACTACCATCTACTAACAACCAAAGCCTCAAGGCAAAACGACCGAGTAGAGGCAGCCACTCCCCCCATCTGGAGCACAGAAAAAAAAGACAAATTTGGTCAGCTCTCCTAGAACACCATTCACACTAGGCAGGAGCATGTTGCCATGGCTGAAGCTGCAAACACACAAAAACACAGAAAAATCCAACAACTCACTGCAATGGCAAGATACAGGCCCACTACAGACATGAAAATAGGTAAAAGCAGCACCCCCAACTGCTAAAAAAAATTACCACAAAAATAATGAGGCTCTTGGTTACCATTTGCAAACAGTGTAAACCACCCCACCACAATAAGGTAGCCTCATATTTGGGGCAGACCCTACACTGTACTATGGCCTCTCCATGACATGGAATACGCCTATGCTCTGAGCATGCAAGATCCGTCTTATACCTGAAAAAATAATTGTGCCACCTGGGTGGGATGGGTGTAGTGCACGACCAAGTAGAGGCAGCCACTCCCCCAACTGGCACACAGAAAAAAAGACAAATTTGGTCAGCTGTCCTAGAACACCATTCACACTAGGCAGGAGCACGTTGCCATGGCTGAAACTGAAAACACACAAAAACACAGAACAGTGCAACAGCTCACCGCAATGGCAAGATACAGACCCACTACAGACATGAAAATAGTTAAAAGCAACCCCCCCAACTGCTGAAAAAAAATTCCCACAAAAATAGTGAGGTTCTTGGTTACCATTTGCAAACAGTGTAAACCACCCCACCACGATAAGGTGGCCTCATTTACCTAGGTTGTATCCCTGTTTTCCAGGCAGTACTCGGGCTCTCTTCACCTTCCCCATGGAACGGGAAGGCATCGGGAATCAAATGACCAAGGTTCGAGAAGGTTCGAGTTAGAACAAACCTGAAAATTCCCGATGTTTGATCATCTCTACTCCACTCACCGTGTTCAGAGGAAGAACAAGGATGAGTACAACCCCAAGAAAACAATCCCAAACATGAAGCATGGGTTGGAAACCATAGTTTAAGGTGGCTTTTCTGCAAAAAAGACAGGAACAACCAACACGTATTGAAGGGAGGATGGATGGGGCCATGCATCGTGAGATTTTGGCCAACAATCTCCTTCCCTCAGAAAGAGCACTGAAGATAGATTATGACTGGGTCTTCCAAGAGACACACAACCAGGGCAACTAAGCAGCCACTCGGTAAGAAGCATTACAATGTCCTTGAGCCAGTCTCCAGCCCTGAACCCAATTGAAAATCTTTGGAGGGAGCTGAAACTCAATGTTGCCCAGCGACCTGAAAGATGTGGAGAAGATATGTATGGAGTACGGGCACACAAGCCATGCGGCAGTGTCTGCAAACCTGATCAAGACCTCCAGGAAACGTCTGACTTCTGTAACCGCAAACCAAGGTTTCTGGACCAAATATTAACTTCTTTTCTTCTATTGTATCAAATACTTATTTCAGGTAATAAATAAAAAAATATTTAGTTATTTATTAATCATATAATCTGTTTATCTAGAATTGTTTTGATAGATTCTGTCTCTCACAGGTGAAGTGTACCTACGATAAAATTTACACCCCTCTCCATTCTGTGCAGGTGTAAAAACTTGCAAAAAAACCAGCAACGTATCATGTACTTATTTTTCCCGCTGTATATTACACTGTAATAAGGTAGCCGGCAAAACTTGTTAGAAAAACACATTTTACCGATGTTAAAATAATATGTAATTTTCAGATAAGACATTACTTGGAAACGGTGACATTGAAGAGGAGTTGTACATGTCCCATCTTGAAGGTTATATCAAAAAAGAGAGAGGAGGCACCTTGTTTGTAAGCTGCACAAGTCTCCCTATGGCCTCAAGCAGTCGGCAAGACCAAGAAACATGAAGATGAACAAAGTTGTATTGGAAGAGGGATATAAAAGAAGTCAAGCTGCTCCATGTTTGTACACAGAACGGAGCGTGGAGGTGGATGTGCCTTCTTCTACATGAAGACGATGTCATTGTATCTCCCAGAGAAGAGACGCTAATTGCAAAGTTACAGGAAGTAAAGTTCTAAACCAACATTTTGAGGCGAAGGACCTTGGAAATGTGATACGGGAATCAAGATCTGGAAGATGGGAGTTTTCCTTCTCAGGGGTTATCATAGAAAAAAAATAAAGTTATTGTCAAAAGTTATTGAAAAAAAGTTATTGATTACAGAAAGTCCGGCTGCAAAAAGGAGACATACAGTAGCTGGGGAGAGAGCTTGGCAGATGTGCTATTCACTCCCTGACCGTGTCTTCATAATGGATTATTCCGACCATGGTAGGAATTAGTGGCTGGCAAGGGTGTTGATGGCCCTCTCTCCTTGGCCATATTGGTGTCAGCAGTGAGATCCGCTGTAATCAATAACTTTTAACCAACAATTTCTTCCATACTTGTTATTATCTTTTCAGTTTACTTCCCCCAGTTCTAATCTGCTGCTTCCTGCTGAAGACACAGAAAACTGTATGTGAGCTGTTCTCTCCATCTCCCCCCCTCCTCCCCACTCTCTTCCGAGATGGCTCAAGTAAACAGGGTCCCTGTCGGTCAGTTTCTGCTTTCTGTAATGCTGAGAGGGGTAATCACAATAAGGTCACCGGCAACTTGACCTCAGATTAACCCTCCTAGTGTAGAAACAGCGGCCAGGGAAGCTGTTTATATCAGTCGTCTCGGAAAGAAGAGGGAGATAGAGCTAACAGCTAACACACAGTTTTCTATGCCTTCAGCAGAAAGCAGCAGCTCAGAACTGGGGAAAGGAGACTGAATGGGTAATAACATATAAAGAACAAATAGTCTCCAGGAAGGGGAAAGGATCCATGTACTTTACCTGTCCGGAATACCCTTTTAACTATCATATGTCCATATGCTCACATTTTTTTCCAATTTACTTAGTTTTTTATGTTTTACTATTTTTATAAAACAAGATATTTTTTTTAATTGAGACCAAAAACATTTAGATTTTTTTTTTCTTTTATCAAAAGAGCGATGCAAGGAGCAATTTTATATGATTTTTTTCTGAAACCAATAATAATTTTTTTTTTTTTCTTTACATTGTTCTACATATTATTAAGTATTTTTAATTGGGAAGAATATTATATCATTGTGTTTTTTATTTTACTTTTCTACGTGCTGTTTTAGTCCCACTATACGACCTTTTCATGCCTGCAACCTTTTCATTCACTGCGATTCTTCTGAACAAAAACTGTATAGCGAAAACTTGTAATTACTCAACTGTTTATGCAGAATTAAACCATGAAATGCTATTAAAAGTGGAATTAATTTAAGGAAACATCATGACAACGTGTCATTCATGTTTTGCCGAGCAGAAAATGTGAATTATTGTATTATGCATTTCTAACGTGGTGTCACTTAAAGGGATGTGCAAACTTAAAATAACTTGTGCCTTATCCACAGGATAGGGAATGAGTGGGAGACTGCCAGGAGTCCAATCGCCAGGCCCCCCTGTGATCTCCAGAATAGGGCCCCATCTACTTTGTTGTGAATGAAGAGATGAGTTGGTAACTCTGCCAGCAGTACATTCATTGTCTATGGAGTTGCCAAAGAGAGCCAAGTACTGCATTAACACATTGCTCCATTCAAACCAATGGAGTCGTTGCCCCATCCTGAAGATCAAAGGGGCTCAGCGTTCAAAGCCACCGCTATCTCACAGTTGAGTAAATAGTTGGATTACCTTTGTAAAATTGAAGAAGTTGTCTGAGGAAAGAGTAACGTTTTCCTACAGCTTTCCCCTGACATACCACAATAAATCAAACATACTTACCACCTTGCTCCCCTTCACTGCTCCTGTAGTTTCCCAGTACAGGTGTGCCACTAAGTCCTGTTTTCCAGGCCAGGGCCCTGGGTCCTTCTCTGTTGGAATTTGGAGAAAGAGAAGATAGTCTAGGATTGATCCGCAGTGGAGCAAAGAGCATAAGCTGAAGTACTCAATTGTAACCTGCTCGACCTACTCAGGAAACCTTGAAGGGTTAGCTTCACTCAGTTGTTTAAACCTGGAACTGGTACAACCAGACCTGATTTTCTGTGGGCTCTTCTGGCAAAAGGCGCTCTTCCTCTTTCTCAGTCTTACCGTGAGTATGAGATTCTTTTTCTTCTACACAAGTCACACACTACAAGTCATTCCGTCAGAGTACTGTACTAATAGGCAAGGCCCCAAGACCTTACCACGCTCAAGTAACACCTACTTCTTAACTACCTCTTCTTCTTACTACCTCACTACAACAAGCACCTAAACCTAAACCTTCTGTGTTGTCCATCAGGAGAAAGGACATTGTTACAGTATATCAATATTTGTGAATATCTCTTGCACTTATTTCACTTTATTGTATTGTAATGAAGAGTATACAAGTAAAAGTTATTCTGGTCAAGTGCTGGACTCCTCTCATCCCTCTCCTCCGCACCTGCATTCACACACCGGGTTCTACGTGGGGCTGGGCATTACCGCTTCAGGCCACCGTGAAAAGTGCCCTAGTAAAACACCAGCTCGCCCTCTACTGTTTTCACCCAGCAACTACGGGCCACAGCACTTCCGCTATGAGATCTTCCAGTCAGTATTTCTGATCTGCGGGCTTAAGCAGATGTCCCGCTCCCTGCTCAGCCAATCACAGAGCTGAGTGGGGAGAGGAGCATCAGTGGAAGCCGACAGAACGTGAACAGAGCAAGAACCTTAAAAAATACTACAGTGAGGGGAGCGAGGGGGTAAGTATGGCTGATTTATTGAGTTACGCCGGGGGGAGGCTGCAGGCAAACTTTAAAGTGATACTAACAACCTCCTTACTCAGTGGACAGTGTCACGGCAGTTAGGCCCCATGTCTCTGCTGGGGCTCTTAAAGGGAACTATCATCAGGCTAAACTAATCTACGCTGCTGATAGCTCCTTAATGCGCACTGGGGCGCCGAGGAGGAAGGTATGTCTCTTACCTTCTTCCTGGAAGTCAATCCTGTGCAGTTAGTAATTGGAACATCATTAAAGCACTGCCCCGAGCCAGCTGTAGTGTCATTAAAAGGAGCAGGCCAACTCTGCACTATGGGGGTGGGGCAGTGCTCCTAACGGTGCTCCGGGCCGTGGATTCAACTACCAACTGCATGGGAACGGCGCTGAGGAGGAAGGTAAGACACATACCTTCCTCTTCAGCACCCTGTGTGCAATAGGGACATATCAGCAGGTTGGATTCCTCTAACCTTCTGATAGTTCCCCTTTAAACAGGTATAATTCCTAAGAAACACCATTTCTGCTTAAAAACAGCTCCAATCTTTAATAAAGCACGCCTGATACAAAGCCGTACGAAATTAATTTGATGTGACAAACTTTTCACGGTGAGGGATATCGATTGGTACAGAGAGTGCGGCAGCCACTGTAACTAAATATAGTAGAAATCTCCTGGCAGCTCCCATAGGCAGCCGGCACCTAGACAAGGAGATAATTGCTAGTCTCGGCTATAATTCAGAAACAATAGCGCTCAGACAGCATTGTTGCTCATACTTTTGTTGGTTAATTCTCCACTAATGTCAGATTAGTTGCTAAGCAAAGGTGCGATCACAAAATGTTACTTAACAGAACAACTTTATGTGTCTGGAATAGTAACGGTCTGTGAAACCGTGAAAAAAATGCAAAAATTATGGCATGTTATAATATATAAATACAGTAAGGAGGATATCACACATGGGGGAGATTTATCAAACATGGTGTAGAGTGAAACTGGCCCAGTTGCCCCTAGCAACCAATCAGATTCCACCTTTCATTCCTCACAGACTCTTTGGAAAATGAAAGGTGGAATCTGATTGGTTGCTAGGGGCAACTGAGCCAGTTTCACTTTACACCATGATTGATAAATCTCCCCTTACAGTATAGATATACAAAGATACCGAAATACTGACTATGCTCTCAGTTATGCGAGGCTATGTACTATGTATCACTAGGCCTCATTGGGAGATCATCAAATGTATGTATGCATTATGCACCACCTTTTTGTGGGCAAAGGCCTGCTTTATACAGTTCCTGACATGGACAGAGGTGGCGGCAGAGAGCACTGTATCAGACTGGAAAGAAAACACCACTTCCTGCAGGACATACATCAGCTGATAAGTACAGTTTATTTACTGATATTATGGTCATTTATTAGACAAAAGGTTCCAACCTCTTTAAAAGGGTATTACAGCGCCCCCCCCCCCTCCCTTCTTCTTCTTCTTCTTCAAAAATCTCCTGTCTTCCAGTACTTATCAGCTGCTGTAAGTCCTGCAGGAAGGGGTATATTCTTTCAAGATTGTCACCTCTGTCCATGTCAGGAACTGTCCAGAGCAGTAGCAAATCCCCACAGAAAACAGTTCCAGACATGGAGAGAGGTGACAGCAGAGAGCACTACGTTTGACTGGGAAGAATACACCACTTCCTGCAGGACATACAGCAGCTAATAAGTACTGGAAGACTTGAGATTAATAAATAGAAATAAATTACAAAACTGTATAACTTTCTGAAACCCGTTTTGAAAGGAACAAAAAATCACGGAGTGCCCCTTTAAGGCAAGGGATTTACAAAACCAGCTACAATGTATAACACTAATCCTAAAACCACATTTGAACTTTTTCCCTATTTAATATCACTTTTCTGTGTAAATAATTTAGCTTTATGACTCCTAATATTTGGGTAGAGAGACGTTTGCCTGTATTTAATCCTCTCTTTTTGTTTTTCCATATCCATAATTTATTTAGCATTTAAAGTTTTAAATATTTATTTATTGGCTGAATATTCATCAATATTTAGGTTTCATTTGGGAATGGTTTTATGTGAATGAAAGGGAAGCCAATCTGCATGATATTAACATCCCATAAACAGAGCGGAATTATTGGAGACGCGGAGTCGCTTCCCCTGATATTACCGTTGTATTCTTCACTATTCTCCATTATTTCTTGGAAGCGAAAAACAAATACAAATGGATTTACTCTTCTTACTACATAAACATGTCGGGCGGGTGGGATTCCACTCTCAAATAATAGGAACAGTTATTTTGGAGCCTGACAAACATGGAGTATAATCCCCATATAATATGTTGAAAAGAGAGAATTTTAAAATAAAATTTATAAATATATATATATATATATAAAAATGTATAAATATATTTATAAATTTATAAATATAAATATATATATATATATATATATATATATATATATATATATATATATATATATATATTGTAGGGATCTTCCCGGGGGATGGTGTGTTAGGACACAGTTCAGGCAGCAAACTTGGACTTAAAAACAGCTTTGGTGTTTATTTGTAGCATAAACGGTCCAGCAACATAAATACAGCAACACCGTGCATTGATAATAAAACAAAACAAAAAGGTCTTGCCCGTCTGGGCGCTAACTAACACAGCAGGTTACCTCTCTGACACTTCAGTCGGCAGTATTGCAGGGTGTGAACAGGCCCCAGCAGCGATAGAACTCCTTGCTCCCAGGAAACACAGCATGCAGGCTGTTCACCCTGGCTGAGAGCCCCCACCTGCATCTCTGTGGAGCTCTTACCTTCTCAGGCTGATTGCTCACCTGATGGCAAAACCCAAACTGGATCGGGGGGAGGGAATGGCAAGTCCCACTACCAAAACCTACCTGCCATTCCATGTAAATCCAGGCCCGGTAAAAATAAATAATAACTCAGCAGCATAACACTGCTGAGCAACAGATCCCTCCTGGACTTACCATCTCACACTATGCATCAGCCTGGGTGAGATGTACACCCCCTCGAACACATCTCCAGTGACATGTCTACATATCCCCCCCCTCTTTTTCAGACCGGAGGGCTGAGCGTTTTGTCCCCACAGACAGTGTACCCTTGATAGGGCGTCAGCATTCGCCTGTAATTTCCCTGGCCGGTGTTCCACAGTGAAATTGAAGTTTTGTAGGGACAGAAACCACCTAGTCACCCTTGCATTCTTCTCCTTGTTTATTTTCATCCATGTTAGGGGGGCATGGTCTGTCACTAACTTGAATCTCCTGCCTAGTAAGTAGTACCTCAGGGATTCTAGGGCCCACTTCACTGCCAGACATTCTCGCTCAACTATGGCATAGTTTTTCTCGGCCGGGGATAGCTTCCTACTCAAGTACATCACCGGGTGCTCCTCGCCATTCACAACCTGTGAGAGGACGGCACCTAACCCTGTGTTAGAGGCGTCTGTCTGTACTAGAAACTCTCGCCTAAAGTCAGGGGTAACTAGCACAGGCTGTTGGCACAGGGCAGACTTAAGGCTTTGAAAAGCCTTCTCAGCCTCTGGAGTCCATGTCACCATTGCGGACTTTGCACCCTTTGTCAGGTCAGTTAGTGGGGCTGCAACTGAAGCAAAATTTGGCACAAACCTACGGTAATAGCCCGTAATACCCAGGAAAGCTCTGACCTGTTTCTTTGTGAGGGGTTGAGGCCAATTCTGTATTGCCTCAATTTTATTTAGTTGTGGTTTCACTAACCCCCTCCCAATAATGTAGCCCAAGTATTTGGCCTCCTCTAAGGCTAGTGCACACTTCTCTGCATTGATGGTTAACCCCGCATCACTTATGGCATCTAACACCGCCTGGACCTTACAGAGGTGACTTTCCCAATCAGGGCTAAAAATGACCACATCATCAAGGTAGGCAGCAGAGTAATCACGATGTGGTCGCAGGATCAAGTCCATCAACCTCTGAAAAGTGGCAGGGGCTCCATGTAACCCGAATGGCATCACTACGTATTGGAAGAGCCCATCAGGGGTGGAGAATGCAGTCTTCTCTCTAGCCTCAGGAGTGAGTGGGATCTGCCAGTAGCCCTTAGTGAGATCGAGGGTAGTTATGTACCTGGCATTACCCATCCTTTCTATCAACTCATCTACCCTGGGCATGGGGTAGGCATCGAACTTGGAGATCTCATTTAACTTTCTAAAGTCATTACAGAACCTCCAAGTTCCATTGGGCTTTGGGATTAACACAATCGGGCTGGACCACTCGCTCTGGGACACCTCAATGACTCCTAGGTCAAGCATACGTTTTACCTCGGATGATACCGCCTCCCTCCGTGCTTCTGGTATCCTATAGGGCTTCAGGTTTACTCTGCTTCTAGGCTCAGTTTCAATATGATGACTAATGAGATGCGTACGCCCTGGTAGGTCAGAAAACTTGTCTTTATTTCTCTGCAGGAACTCCTTAGCTTCCTGCTTCTGGGACACTGATAGGGTGTCACCAATCCTGACCGGAGGGATTGGTGGTGACAGATGACCAACAGGCTTTGTCGCCACCAAGGATTCCCTGTCTTTCCAGGGCTTGATCAAGTTTATGTGATAAACTTGGAAAGGCTTCCTTCTACCTGGTTGGTGTACCTTGTAGTTGACCTCACTGATCTTCTCTACAATTTCATAGGGACCCTGCCACTTTGCTAAGAATTTGCTTTCTACCGTGGGAACAAGTATGAGTACCCGGTCACCTGGGCTAAATGTCCTGATTCTTGCAGAACGATTGTAAATTCTGCTTTGGCCCTCTTGCACCCTCTGGAGGTGTTTACTTACTAGGGGCATTACAGTGGCTATACGGTCCTGCATTTGTGCTACATGCTCTATAACACTCTTGTATGGGGTGGACTCACTTTCCCATGTCTCTTTCGCTATATCCAACAAACCCCTAGGGTGACGACCATAGACTAATTCGAAGGGAGAGAACCCTGTGGACGCTTGGGGTACTTCCCTAATAGAAAACATCAGGTAAGGTAGTAAGTGATCCCAATCACGACCATCCTTTTCCACCACTTTTTTTAACATATGTTTCAGGGTTTTATTAAACCTCTCCACTAACCCGTCTGTCTGTGGGTGATATACAGAGGTACGTAGGTGTGAGATTTTAAACAGTTTGCATAGCTCTTTCATCACCTTTGACACAAATGGGGTACCTTGGTCAGTCAAGATTTCCTTGGGGATCCCCACCCTGGAAAACATATAAAACAATTCCCGTGCAATTGTTTTAGAGGCAGTGTTTCTTAGGGGTACAGCCTCAGGATAGCGGGTCGCGTAGTCTAACACAACTAGAATGTACTGGTGACCCCTAGCTGACTTTACAATGGGACCCACCAAGTCCATTGCGATCCGGTCAAAAGGTACCTCTATGATGGGGAGTGGGACCAAAGGACTGCGGAAATGCGACACTGGAGCGCTAAGCTGACATGTGGGGCACGACTCACAGTATTTTTTTATGTCAGCATAAATCGCAGGCCAATAAAACCTCTGGAGGACTCTCTCCTGCGTTTTATCTGTCCCCAAGTGGCCCCCAAGGACATGATTATGGGCCATGTCGAGTACCTGACGCCGGTACGACTTAGGCACCAGGAGCTGTTCCACCACCTCGTCACTAATCTTAGTGACTCTATAGTAGAGATCATTAGCCATAGAAAAATGTGGAAACTTTCTCTCAGCTTCTGGTTCCTGAGGTACCCCATTCATAACAGTGACCTGCTCTCTCGCATTTTTGAGAGTGGGGTCCTGTAATTGTGCAGTACCAAAATTATCCCTAGACACCTCTAAGTCTGGAACATTCTGCGCAGTGGGAGGAGCCTCTTCCTCTCCAGCCAGGACCTGCAAAGGAAAAGCATCATTTTCATCCTGTACATTTTTATCATTTACCGTGGGTAATGCAATAGACTTAGGGGTCTCCTCACTCCTTTCAGGGGATTGTTGTTTTCCCCATAGAGCCCAGAACAATGGAAAATCACGCCCCAATATCACATTATGCATAAGATTTTTAACCACACCCACTTCATATTGTACAGCGCCTAATTCAGTCCCGACATTAGCCAGTACTATAGGGTAAACCTTTGTATCACCATGTATGCATACCACACTCATATGTCTTGCTGGCACAAAGTCCCCAGTCACCAGACTGGCATGCACCAGGGTGACAAGGCTTCCTGAGTCCAGCAACGCCTTAACAGGAAAGTTATTTACAGTAATGTTGCAGATTTGCGGTTCAGTCTCTAGTCAAATGACCGCAACAAAAGACGGTTCCGCAAATAGCGACTGACGCCGGCTAGCGTCACACTCCATGGGCTCAGTGGTAAGAGGGCAATGGGCAGACATATGTCCCGTCTCATGGCATCTCCAGCACTGGATAGGGCCTGGTCTCCTTGGCAGGGAGTCCTTTTTAGGGCCACTTAGCCACCGGGGACCATCACCAGTCTTTTGCCCCTGAGACACCTCCTGAGCGCTCTTCCCTCTATCAGCACCCCTCCACACTCCCCCAATAGATGGAAGTCTCTTACCAGCTGATGGCACAGATCTGGCACTCCGGGGAGGTGACGGTGCTGCAGGAACATCACGGAGGTAGTCCTCGGTCGCCTGGAACCTCTCCACAAGGCTGACAAGTTCGTCGGCACTCCTAGGGTCGCCTTGTCCCACCAAGCGTTGCAGATCAGCAGGAAGTGCGCGGAGGTAGCGATCCATCACGACCCTCTCTAGGATCTGTGCAGGAGTAGAGGTGTCTGGCTCCAACCACTTTCTTGCCAAATGGATCAGGTCGTACATCTGGGACCTCGCTGACTTGTCCAGACTGTAGCTCCAGTTGCGGACCCTCCGGGCACGGACAGCAGCAGTAACTCCTAGTCGGGCGAGTATCTCTGCTTTTAGCCGAGGATAGTCTTTGACCTCTTGCTCACTGAGGTCATAGTAGGCCTTTTGAGGTTCGCCTGTTAAATAGGGAGCAATGACCTCTGCCCACTCAGTGGAGGGTAGCTTTTCTCGCTCAGCCACACGCTCAAAGACAGTTAAGTAGGCCTCAACATCGTCATCAGCAGTCATCTTTTGCAGCGCACGCTGCACAGCTCTTCTCACAGACAAAGTCTCTGGCGCGGCTGCTGCCACCAGCTGGGGATTAGCACCTGCAGACGCCTCTTGCTTTGCTATCAGGTACTCAGTAAGTTTCTGTTGTTGAGCCATCGCCTGTTCATGGCGCAGATTAGCGGCTGCCTGATCCTGTTTAGCGGCTGCCTGAGCCTGTTGTTGTGCAGCCAATGCCTGTTGTTGTGCGGCCAATGCTTGCTCATGGCGTAGGTTAGCGTCTGTCAGAGCCTGTTGTTGCTGCCGATTAGCCTGCTCATGGCGTAGGTTAGCGTCTGTCAGAGCCTGTTGTTGCTGCATATTCACTTGCATTAACTGCTTCATCATCTCCTCCATGTTGCTTGACTGTTTTTGGAGTGAAGCCGCAGCCTTCACCCAGGACATAAGCAGCTGTAGCCAAGTTGATGCACACCGTTGCCCCTAGCAACCCTTTTGCCCGCTCCGCAGCACCAATTGTAGGGATCTTCCCGGGGGATGGTGTGTTAGGACACAGTTCAGGCAGCAAACTTGGACTTAAAAACAGCTTTGGTGTTTATTTGTAGCATAAACGGTCCAGCAACATAAATACAGCAACACCGTGCATTGATAATAAAACAAAACAAAAAGGTCTTGCCCGTCTGGGCGCTAACTAACACAGCAGGTTACCTCTCTGACACTTCAGTCGGCAGTATTGCAGGGTGTGAACAGGCCCCAGCAGCGATAGAACTCCTTGCTCCCAGGAAACACAGCATGCAGGCTGTTCACCCTGGCTGAGAGCTCCCACCTGCATCTCTGTGGAGCTCTTACCTTCTCAGGCTGATTGCTCACCTGATGGCAAAACCCAAACTGGATCGGGGGGAGGGAATGGCAAGTCCCACTACCAAAACCTACCTGCCATTCCATGTAAATCCAGGCCCGGTAAAAATAAATAATAACTCAGCAGCATAACACTGCTGAGCAACAGATCCCTCCTGGACTTACCATCTCACACTATGCATCAGCCTGGGTGAGATGTACACCCCCTCGAACACATCTCCTGTGACATGTCTACAATATATATATATATATATATATATTATTATTATTATTATTATTTTATTTTTTTAAGGGCACCAACCACCTGCCTGATTGATGCTGTGTGACTTGGCCCAGGACTTTTTAGCTGCCAGGCACAGCGCTCAGTTTCCCCGAACCCATGCCACCTCCGGACAGGGCACGGCATACATACCGGCCATAGGAAATCAATGGAGCAGTAATTTCCTATGGCCATCGTACTCATTTTAGCTCATCTGCATATAGAGCGCGCTGAGGAGCCGACGGCCATATCTCCGCGGCAGGACCGGAACCATGAGCGGGAAGCGCAGAAGCGGGTATGTATGCCGGGGATGGGGTGGGTTTGGTGAAGCTGACCCAACTGACAGGTCACCTTTAAACAAAATCCAAAACAATTAAATGAATAAATAAACAAATGAATTTAATCAAATAATATAATAAAAATAAAACTCAACGGTATAACGTGTTTCAGGAGTGCTAACCTCCATTCATCAGATACAAAGTAGTGCCTAACACATAGTGACACAGCACCAGTCATCGCCTATTTAAACTGGTTCTGTGTCACTATGTGTTAGGCACTACTTTGTATCTGATGAAAGGAGGTTAGCAATCCTGAAACGCATTACACCGTGCAACATATTTGATTTTTATTTTTGTTATTATATTATTTGATTATTATATTATTTGAACCCCTAGACGACCTAGGACGTACCGGTACGTCCTGAGCTATGAAGCAGGTAGGGGCCGGCTGCAGTGAGCAGCCGGCACCTCACCGTTAATGACCGATCGCGCTGCAGCGTGTCATCATCTCCTTAAACGCTACAATCGCGTTGCGGCGTTTAAGTGTAAGTGACTGCGGGGGTCCCGATTGTTAAAACGGCCGGCCGGAGGTCTCTCACCTGCCTCCGTGCGGTCCGATCGGCGCTCTGGTCACTGAGCCTGCACAGGCAGGATCAATGAGCAGATCGCCGATAACACTGATCAATGCTATGCCTATGGCATAGCAATGATCAGTGCATAAAATGAAACTAATGTATGTACATTAAGTCCCCAAAGGGACTTAAAATGTGTAAAAAATTTAAAGTTAAAATCCCTAACACACTACCCCAAAACCCCTCCCCCAATAAAAGTTTAAATCACCCCCATCCCATTATATAAATAAAACATATAAAAATAAATAAACATATAATATACCGTAGCGTGCGTAATTGTCCGATCTATAAAATATAACAAGCGTCATTGCAAACGGTGAACGGCGTACACGAGATGAGGGATCTTACATGGCCTGTAGATAGAAAACTGAAAGTGCTGGAGCTCTTAGAAGGGGAGGAGGGAAAAACGAAAGCACAAAGATCAAAATTTGCGCAGTCCACTGGGTCATTTGGGGCCTGGTCCTCAAAGGGTTAAATTCATTAGTTAGTTTATTTATTCATTTATTTATTCGGGATTTTATTTAACACTATTTTGCTCAGCGCTGGCACTAGGATTACCATAGTTCTTTTTGTGTGTTCTTTCTTTACCGTTTCCAATTGGGGAGCATCCCGTTGTTTATGGTACAGCCAGCATAGCAGACTATTTTAAGTGTATGTCCTGCATCTGCGCTTATTGATCCAGTCCGTCTGAAGGCCAGTGATACCCCAACTTATGGGGTGATATGCATCTAGCCCAAGTGGCCATCAGGTCAGCAGCTTTCTAAAGTTCTCCTAAGGTCTCACACGAGGCGCCTGTGCCGCTTTTCTTCTGCTTATTTTATTTTTCCCTGTCCATCACGCTTGATTGTCAGCCTGACTGCTGGGAACTTAAAGGGGTTGTTCACAAAAAAAAAAATAATAATCTTTCAAATTAAGTGCCAGAGATTTGTAATTTACTTCTAGTAAAAAAATACCTACTGTATGTCCTGCAGGAAGCGATGTATTCTTTCCAGTCTGACACAGTGCTCTCTGCTGCCACTTCTGTCCATGTCAGGAACTGTCCAGAGCAGGAGAGGTTTTTTTATAGGGATTTGCTCCTGCTCTGGACAGTTCCTGACATGGACAGAGGTGGCAGCAGAAAGCACTGTGTCAGACTGGAAAGAATACACCACTTCCTTCAGGACATGCAGTAGCTGATAAGTACTGGAAGACTTTTTCATACAAGTAAATTACAAATCTCTGACACTTTGAACCAGTTGATTTGAAAGATTATTTTTTTTTTTTTGTTAACAACCAGTTTTAACCCTGTTTTTTTTTTTTTTTTTCTGAACAAACAGCTCTCCTCAGCACTTCCATTTACTTACTGGTTTATTAGTTATTGTTTCAATTCATTTAATATTGTTCGTTATCCAGAGGGATTACCGCTCAGTAAATATACCATGTGAAGTGGCATTATCATCCTCTTCATTACAGCTATTCCACCCACGAAGGAAGCAGCTTTATCCATAGGAAACTTTTGACCTAATCTGCACAATTAACGGCACGCTGGTAAGAGGCCTAGCCATATATATATATATCTCCTCCATGATCACAATCCGCAAACACTCAAAGCTTTGTGACATTTCAATATCTTGAAGGCGTCAGATGAATAATTCAGTTCTCCATCCAATGGGAGTAATACAGATTAAGGCTTTGTTCACACTATGTATGTTTTCGTTAAAGTACGGATGTTGTTGCCAATTGCAAAAACGGCCGTGATTAATACGAAAATATACATTGCCGTCTATGGAATCCTGGTAGGAGCGTATACACATGGGGAGACATTTATCAAGTGTCCGCCAGAGGCGTACGCCAGGGAGAAGGTGCAGTTTATCTCCTTCTTCCTGGCGTACGTCTGCTGTCCAACCACCTGTTTAGTACGCCGGGCGCAGATTCGGGCGCCTGGCTGGCTGGATTCCCTGAATCCTGTCAGGGAAAGGGGGGCAGGGCCTAACATAAGACCGGCTTACTTGTACGCCGGTCTTCATAAATCCCCCCCCCCCCCCATAGTATACGCTCCGTCCGGGATCCCTAGCGGTGCCGCAAAAACTGTCATGTCCGGCCACATGCTCTATTGTGTGCAGTACGGAGTTCTGATGTGGGCGCACATGGATGCGTCCGCATCAGGGCTCAGCGGCATTAAAGACCATCTGGGCGAAACTGCAGTACCAACCGGGATGATCTTATCTGACACCGGCCGTTCCATGACCTGGCCGGGTCACGGAATGGCCAGTGTCATACAATGTGTGAACATAGCCTAACTCTAGTTTGTATTTAAACCAGGACAAGGCTCCAAATTGCTCAAAACCCTACATTACCCCGGAGACCGACTCTCTGGTATCATGCAAATAAAGCAGGATGTTGTCAATCTTGTCCTCCTCCATATCACGCTTAAAGGGGTTGTTCATAAAAAAAATTCCATTTGATTGTGTGAATGATCATGTTGTTAACCGTTTTTTATATAAGAAAAAGAATAAAGAATTTCAAAAGTTTCAAAAATTCTTTTAAATCAACTGGTGCCAGAAAGCGCCACTTCCTGCAGGACATACAGCAGTTGATAAGCACTGGAAGACTTGAGATTTTTTTAATTGAAGTAAATGAGGAATCTCTGGCACTTTCTGGCACCCATTGATTTAAAGGAAAACTATTTTGGTGAACAACCCATTTAATTTATAATAGTTATGATGTATTTTTATATAAATAAGTGAATTTATATTCGCTCTACCATTCATTTGTGATATATTCTTCTTTGTTATAATTAGAGCCACGGATACGGCACGTGACTTGCGGCTCTATTCATTCCTATGGAGCCGCCGGAGAGCCAAGTAAGCCAGAAGAGAAGAGTGTTTACTCAGCTCTTTCTGGTGGCTACATAGGAATGAATAGAGCATTGGGTCATGTGCCGTACCCGCTGCTTTATTCATAACAAAGAAGCTGGGGAGTCCAGTATGGATATCGGCAGGGGGCATGGACGTCAGACTCGCTCCCCTTCAATCTTTTCCCGGAAAAACTTTTAAACCTCCTTCCACCACTGAACTGTAAACTAACGTCGCTGTATGCCTGATGCTGCAGTGATGTTAATTTACGCCACAGGATAACACAGGCGCAGGAGCTGCGCTTGTGTCATCCGGGGCAGGTCCCGACTATCAGTGATAGCCGGAGACCTACCGCAACTTTCAGCACTGAGCTCTGCCCCCTCTCTCCCCTGCCGCTGTCACAAGATTGTAAAAGAGGAGAGTGGGCAGACATAGGGACATCCGCTTATGGGATCATTATGATCCCATAAGCTGATATCCTAAAACGACCTGGGCATTGATGCATCAATGACCCATGGTTGTAAAAAGGGTTAAGCATACTCACCCATCCCTATCCACACCACTAATGCTCCTTGTCCTTGGTACTCTCCACTTCTTCTTACTTCCGATGATAAAACAATCTTGCACCAACCCAACCCCTGGCCACAGCGATGAGCCTCCTCAGCCAGTGACTGACTGAGCACTCAATCCCTGCAGGGGAAGCACAACATGAGAAGCAAGAAGCCAGGAGCACCAGAGGCTAAGAACAGCTGCGGCAGGGGATCAGGACAGGTGAGTACGGTTATTTCTTTATTTAGCTGCACCTTGTCCCTGGATAAGTCCCAGCCTCTTTCTTTGTCGCTTATGATTATAATTTCCAACAACTCCGGTTTCTATGATTAGTATGTATTTCCTTAATAATTCAGGTAGCTTCCTATTGTCAGTTCTTAGCAGTTTTATGCCTTCAGCTGTCTTTACTTTCTATATGTCTGAGGTCTCGGGTAAAGACTCGATTTCTACATTTTCGCAAAAATCTGAGCTCCCATAGTTGTACAATACTCAGGGGACTAAGTGGACTAAGCTTCCAGCTCTAAACTAAGGTGTTCTACCCAATATCCCACCTCTGGATAATCTTTCGCTCCATTGGGAAAGCTGTATGCAAGAGCTAAAAAAAAGTCTGGTATATGAATATATTCTTCTGGTTACTTCTAGATTTCTACTAGATATAATGACATCGACTCGCTCACCTGGCTCCCCCCAGGGCTGAAGATTTTACACCATTGAGTGATCACAAATCCTGTGTTTTATATTCGGATATTTTACCTCTCACCAGGCCCGGATTGGTAATCTGGCAAAGCGGGCACATGCCCGCTGGGCTGCCAGTATTACCAATCCGGGGGCCGCCGTTCCTGGCCCCCATGTGCGCCGGCCCTCAGCAGTGGCTGCAAGAATAGCGCAGCCGGCCGCTGCGCTATTCATTCAGCCTCTGCAGAGAGCCGGTGACCTGGCCCTTTAACTGTGAGCGTTCAAGATGAACGCTCACAGCTTGCAGCGGCCGCACTCTGCCTCTGACTGACAGAGGCAGGTAGCCATTGGCCCCCGGCCCTGCCAGTCACTCCTGTGGCCGGCCAGTCTTCCTAGTTGGAAGGTGTCAGGGCCGGCCCGGGGCTGCAGACGTGCCGCGCGCAGGCACGTCTGCAGGCACCTCTAACAGGACCCCAGCGGCTGACGTCACTTCCCTGACGCGCCGCTGAGGACCTGTGAGAAGAGACGCCGCCGACGCGCTGCAGCAGGGAGAAGAGGCTGCAGACTAAAGATCCGGGACCGGAAGGAAGAAGCTGCCGGGAGCGAGGTGACAGGTGAGAATGTGTGGGTTTTTTTTTTAACCCCTTAGCATGTGGCCATGGTGGGGGGGGGGGGGCACAAGGGGGGGGGTATTCTATATTGGGGGGGAGGCACAGGGGGGGCTATTCAATATTGGGGGGATGCACAGGGGGGGCTATTCAATATTGGGGGGGATGCACAGGGGGGGCTATTCTATATTGGGGGGGGAGGCACAGGGGGAGGCTATTCTATATTGGGGGGAGGCACAGGGGGAGGCTATTCTATATTGGGGGAGGCACAGGGGGAGGCTATTCTATATTGGGGGGAGGCACAGGGGGAGGCTATTCTATATTGGGGGAGGCACAGAGGGAGGCTATTCTATATTGGGGGGATGCACAGGGTGGGCTTTTCTATATTGGGGGAGAGGCACAGGGGGGGGCTATTCTATATTGGGGGGATGCACAGGGTGGGCTTTTCTATATTGGGGGAGAGGCACAGGGGGGGGCTATTCTATATTGGGGGGGATGCACAGGGGGAGGCTATTCTATATTGGGGGGAGGCACAGGGGGGACTATTCTATATTGGGGGGAGGCACAGGGGGAGGCTATTCTATATGGGAGGATGCACAGGGGAGGCTATTCTATATTGGGGGGATGCACGGGGGGGCTATTCTATATGGGAGGATGCACAGGGGAGGCTATTCTATATTGGGGGGATGCAGGGGGGGGCTATTCTATATGGGAGGATGCACAGGGGAGGCTATTCTATATTGGGGGGGATGCACGGGGGGGGGGGCTATTCTATATGGGAGGATGCACAGGGGAGGCTATTCTATATTGGGGGGATGCAGGGGGGGGCTATTCTATATTGGGGGGATGCACGGGGGGGCTATTCTATATTGGGGATGCACAGGGGAGGCTATTCTATATTGGGGGGATGCGGGGGAGGATATTCTATATTGGGGGGATGCGCAGGGGAGGCTATTCTATATTGGGGGATGCGCAGGGGAGGCTATTCTATATTGGGGGATGCACAGGGGGGCTACTCTATATTGGGGGATGCACAGGGTGGCTACTCTATATTGGGGTATGCACGGGGGGGGCTATTCTATATGGGGGATGCACGGGGGGCTATTCTATATGGGGGATGCACGGGGGGGCTATTCTATATGGGGGGATGCAGGGGGGGCTATTCTATATGGGAGGATGCACAGGGGGGCTATTCTATATGGGGGGATGCTCAGGGGGCTATTCTATATTGGGGGATACACGGGGGGGCTATTCTATATGGGGGGATGTACAGCAGGGGGGCTATTCTATATGGAGAGATGTGCAGCGGGGGAGGGGAGGCTATTATATATGGAGGGATGTATAGATGAGGATGTATAGAGGAAGATGTTGCTGGAGCATGAAGCCTAAAATGTCTGTCTGGCAGATCCCGTGGAGAGGAGTCATGGCCAGAGAAGCCTTCATGATGGCCGGGGCCAGATGGAGAAGAAAAGGAAAAGTGGACGTCTCTTCATGCAGAGAAGACGCCTACTGTGAGTGACAGGATGTAACTGCACTATAATCACCTATAAGGTCTGCAGAACCTTTACACAGCTGGGATCTACATCTGTATCAGGGTGTCAAATTCAGGCCCTCCAGGTGTTGCAAAACTACAATTCCCATCATGCTTTAGCTGTCCAGTCATGATGGGATCTGTAGTTTTGTAACAGCTGGAGGGCCGGAGTGTGACACCTGTGTTCTCTGGTCACTGCTTTGGGAGAATATTGGTCTTTATATAGCGGCTGTTATTTGGTGGATAGTGGTATCCAGTCCCCGTATGCTGAGGAGGTAGTGGGCATGGTGTGATGGTATAGTGGTATTATCCATTCACCGTATGCTGAGAGTAGTGGACATGGTGTGATGGTATAGTGGTATTATCCAGTCACCGTATGCTGAGAGTAGTGGGCATGGTGTGATGGTATAGTGGTATTATCCAGTCACCGTATGCTGAGAGTAGTGGGCATGGTGTGATGGTATTACTCGTCCTGTGTATTCTGGTATTATTGGTAATATTAGTGTTTTATATAGTGGATTGTATTCAGTCACAGTGTAGCGGTATTAGTCACTATGTGGTGATAATGGCCGTGCTCATGGTGTGGTGATATTATTTGTTACTTATATACTGGTAGTATAGGAAATATTGGTGGGTTTGCTTAGTGACAGTATGGCAGTAACGTGTACAGTATGGGGATAATATTTGCTTACTGGTGTTATTAACTATGAGAGTATCATGCACAGAAAGTTCTAGATAGATAGATAGATAATAGATAGATAGATAATAGATAGATAGGAGATAGATAGATAGATAATAGATAGATAGATAATAGATAGATAGATAATAGATAGATAGGAGATAGATAGATAGGAGATAGGAGATAGATAGATAGATGGGCAATAGATAGATAGATAGATGGGAAATAGATAGGAGATAGATAGATAGGAGATAGATGATAGATAGATAGGAGATAGATAGATAGATAGATAGATAGATAGATAGATAGATAGATAGATAGATAGATAGATAGATAGATAGGAGATAGGGAGGGAGATGGATAGATAGGGAGGGAGATAGATAGATAGATAGATAGATAGGAAATAGGAGATAGATAGATAGATAGATAGATAGATAGATAGATAGATAGATAGATAGATAGATAGATAGATAGATATCCAGTAGGAAATATCTATCTAGCAGCTTATTATGTAGCTTTGATTACACATGAGATCACAACCAGCAGACACATTTTAATAATTAAAACCTTACTGTTTATACCGCCATTATATGGAGACATAGTCAGGATAAAAGGATTAAAAAAAATATAGTAACTTTTGTCCAAAAACAGCACCACCCCTGTCTTCAGGTTATGTGAGGTATTACAACTTGGCTCCATTCACTTCAATGGAACTGAGCTGCAATACCTCACTTAAACTGAGGTATGGCACTGTTTCTGGAAGAAAGTGGCCATGTTTTTCTCCTTTAAAGGGAATCTGTGAGGTCCATACCAGGTCTAGGGCTGTAGATCTCAGCAGACAGGTGTGAGGGAGATATCACTGACAGGACCTTTAATCCAGTGTAAACTTTTATAATTGTCCTTTTCATTACCAACTAAAGTTTCACAACAGCAGCCGCAGCAGCAGCACCCTATACGTCCATCAGTCAGGGCAGGAAGGGGCGGAGGCAGAAGGGGCGGAGGCAGAAGGTGCTGCTGTTGCTCCACATCTGTGACACTTCAGCTGGTAATGGAAAGAATGATTATAAAGGTTTACACTGGACTAAAGGTCAGGTCCCTGACCTGTACGCTGGGATCTACAGCTGTGTACCTGGTATAGACCCCACAGGTTCCCTTTAAGTGCACGTTCATACCTAATCCAATGCAGATTTGATGCTTCTGATTTAATCAGTTGAAATGAATGCATAAATATGCCGCATCAAATCCACAGCAGATTATGTTATAGCATTATTTTTAGGTGCTGATGGTGGGTTTCACATGTTTAAAGGGAACTAATAAGCCCGTTTGAGCTGATATGACTTTTATTCCCCGGCTCGTGACTAGATACAAGCGGGGAAGTAGTCATGGTGGTCGGCTCCCCGCTCGTATCTAGTCACTGCGCTCTGCCTGTCAGCGCGCTCAGAGGGGATGATTGATAGGCAGAGAGGTCCGTTACTGGCCTCTCTGCCTGTCAATCATCCCGCCGAGCGCGCTGACAGGCAGAGCGCAGTGACTAGATACAAGCGAGGAGCCGACCACCATGAATACTTCCCCGCTTGTATCTAGTCACAAGCCGGGGAATAAAAGTCATTTTCTCTGTTATAAAGCACCTGCTGCGGCCGTGGTCGGTACTTGTCGCGGCCGCTCCAGGTGCTTTATACAATGCTCCAGGGAACTGATCGGTTGATTGTTTCCCTTTAAGGGAGTAGTGGGGGACATGGCTAAATGAAGCAGAATTGATATACCATGATATGGTATGTGGGCTGCTGGGGTTTGATTGCCAGGGCTGATTTTAAAGGACAACTCCCGCGGGACCCCAAAAAAAAAAAAAACACAGACACACACAGACACCATACTCACCATCTCTCCGGTGACGATCGCCACTCGATTCGCCCGCCGTCCGCCTCTCCGTCGCCGCCTTCCGCCATCCAGCGATGTCTCCAACTTCCGGGTCCAGGGGATGGAAAAAGCTGCCAGTGCGCTTGCGCACCGGCAGCCTTTTCATTGGCTGGAGCGCATCACATGGCTTCCAGCAAGCTCAGCCAATCAGGGCTGAGCAAGCTGGAAGCCATGTGATGCGCTCCAGCCAATGAAAAGGCTGCTGGTGCGCATGTGCACCAGCAGCCTTTTCATCCCCATTCACTTTGCATGAAGACGCCGAGGAGGAAGAAGACCCGGACCGCCCCTCGGCTCTGACGTCGTCGTCACCAGATGCCGCCCCGGAGAAGAGGACCGTGACGATCGTAATAGGTAATGTATAAATTCCTTAACTTCCGGGGTGGGGGGTCGGGGGTCCGAAAGTGGGGGAAGGGGGCCAGGCCGGGTATTTAACCACATTACAAAGTTATATAACTTTGTAATGTGTGTTAAATGAGCAAAAAAAAATTTTTGTGGGAGTTGTCCTTTAAGTCCCAGTCCGGCCCTGCCTCTCACCCTGAGGAGCAGGAGACATACGGCCCCCACGGGCTTTGGAAGTTAAGTTGGCATGCATTCCACTTTGTGCTGTGACTAAGTCTGAAAATACAAGGAAAAAATACTGAATGCTCATATAAACCTTTATCTAGGTATAAAAAGTCTCAAAACTTTCTGAATTTTTAAATACTTTAAATAATTTATGAATTTTTTTTCTTTGAAATCAACTGGTGCAAGAAAGTGCCAGAAATTTGCAATTTACTTCTGTTAAAAGAGTCTCAAATCCCAGTACTTATCAGCTGTTGTATGTCCTGCAGGAAGTGGTGTATTCTTTCCAGTCTGGAGAGCTGAACAGGCTTTCTATGGGGAATTTGCTACTGCTCTGGACAGTTCCCAACATCATGGACAGAGGTGGCAGCACCTTTTTTTTTATATAGCAGTAAATTACAAATCTCTGGCACTTTTTGGCACCTGTTGATTTGAAAAACGAAAAAAAAAAAATTGTGAACTACCTCTTTAATTTAAACAATTTAAAATAGATATATTAAAATAATTAAAAAATAAAAAAATAAATAAAAAGACTTTTCCTGATTCACTATAGAAAAAAGTTCCACATTTTCCGTCTCCAGAGGGATAAATTATTAAGGACCGTAAATAAATTCTAATAGATAACACGGCTTGATTACTTCTATGTAGTGCATTTTTTTTATTTTATTTTTTTGTAGAGAAAAAAATTTATATGACTGCAAATGTAATCCAACGTGTTAAATTGCAGCTCCCGACTTGATTGCTCTATTCATAACGATATATAATATTGTGCGCCGTTAAAATTTATTGTGTGTATATTGCTGACGATACGCATATATATCACTATAACAATACGCCATATTGCATGCAAAGCAGATAATTACGCTTATAAATTGCCGGGGATGGGAGGCCCTGCCTTGAGCATGCAAAGTGAAATGAACATGGTAATATTCTCTATATTTTCTTCTCCGGAGTGAATTTATTTTACTTAGATTTTTTTTTTTTTTTACCCAAAGCAAATAAAAGTGAGAGTAGTCGGGATCCGAAATATTTCCCAGGGAAAGTCTCATCTCAGATGAGAGCTTGAGAATGTATTTACTGTACATATAATTAACAATTATTAATAAAAGGAGATGTTCTTTTTTTATAATGGAAGAAAGTGAGTTGGATGGGTTTTTCTACCGATTAATATAAAGTCGGGAAAATTAGGTAAAAACTAGATCTGAGGCTTCCGGTTTCCATGGCTACCATCGGGGCTCTGTGATCACTTCGGAGAGCCCTGATGGATACTGGACAGAGAATTCTCCCTCTGCAGAGGGAGAATTCTCTGTTAGGAGCCCTACAGATGCTGCGGCCGTGTTGACTGCAGTATCTATAGGGTTAACTCTCACCACCGGAGCGTTTCGGCGTCTGTGTTATCCTCGATCGTAAATTAATGTCGCTGCAGCATCAGGCATAGGCTGAAGCGACGTTAATTCACAGTGCAGCGTCGGGAAGAGGTTAAAGAGTAAAGACCCTGTATCCATCAGATGTATTGGCTGACCCTGTTGAGTTCAGCTGGATCGGCCAACTATTTCAAAAATATAAATGGTGCCCGCTCCCTATTACACCTAAAGGGCACTCCGGAGACTCAATGCTAATACATTGCTTTACGAAAATTATATTACTTTGAAATAAAACAAAATAAATATATAATTTTTTAGATACTATTCAACTTCCATTGACTGACAGTAGTAAGGGGCGACACCGGCCTCTCTGCTGCTACCAAAGTTTGTGTTGGGAACTGCAGGGCTATTTAAGTTCTAGTGCTGCATCGCTGGATGTGTATGTAGTGTCCCAGTACAGGGGTCACTAAGCTTTTACCGCCTGTCAGCATGTAGCTCTCTCGGGTGTCACACCAAGTGCTGGCAGCTGTGTTTTCCACTCCAGCCACTTGGTGTCTCACTCTCCCCCTGTGCACAGCGGCAGTCTTACTAAGGTTTAGCTATGTGTATGTTTAACTAATCGGAGGTGCAGACACTCTACTCTTTTAACCCTCTCTCTATCTTACTTCCTGTCACACGACCCTATATAGGATAGGGGTTCTTTCTGTCCTGGGGAAGTCAGTTAATAGTCACTATGTAGTCAGTCTAGTTTGTGTATGGGGGACAGACCAAGCCTAGAGTTCCTGCTGCAACGACTAAGCGCGCCTAGCCTAAGCCAGAGGCCTTGACAGGAACTGAGATTAATTTCTATGAGAAACTGATACCTGCACTATGCAGTGTTAAACCCTAGAAGTGGGGTAACCAAAACACTAGGATCAAGCAGAGGGACTGATCCCCAGTAAGGCAAAGATACTAAGGGCCAAAGTACCTTACTGATACACGCTTGTCCACCTGAGGAAATCTTCAGTGGGAACTCAACCTAGACAGAAACCTAGGACTAGTGCTACCTCACATGGGCAGTCTCTGAACTTGTGTAGTCAGAAGGCAGTCAGATCTATGTATATTTCTATACTTGAGTATGTGAAGTTCTTCTTTCAAATAACTTTCCACACACACTGCAGAGTTCTGTTACTAATTAGGCAAGGGCCCCTACACTACCCTTGCACAACAGTCCTTTCCTTCTTTCAACTATCTCCAGATAGTCAACCTCAAAAGTCTTACTAAAATCTGTACTTTTGGCACTAGCACCTGTGTCTAGGGGTGGGTATTACCATTCCCAGCTAGCATGACAAGTTGCCCCCAATAAACCAAAGCCCACTGGCTGCACACAACATCTCAACCAGCGCCCAAGAATACAACACATATAGTGAACCTAAGTTCCCCATCTTGCTGTGATTTGCAATGACCTGTTCTCTGGTTGCCCCCATCTAAAGAGACCAGAAGAGCGGTCTCATAGAGAAGCATTGAAGACACTGGCCTTTCAGTCTTCTACAGCCCTAGGGAAAGAAGAGGGGTCAGAAGAGATGTGACGTAGGCGACATCAGGATCCAAACATCATTGTAGCAACAGAATGACACTACGCCACAAGAAAGCAATCATCATGGGTGACTATACATGCCAGCCTGCAGCCAGGAAGCAAATGAAAAAAAAATTGGAGTGCTTCTTTATGCTTAAAGGTATTACACTACACCAAACATATTGCCAGTGGAGATGATCACATAAGGGATCCAATTACTTTGATGATAGATGAGTTCTCTATTGTACTTCCGGAAGAACAGGCGAGGAAGAATGGGGGCCATATAAACTATAAGCACCATGTAGGGGGTCAGACTACACTTTATCTCTTCCTGGGAGCTGTATGAGTCAATTGCAGGGGCGTAACTACCAATATCGCAGCCATAGTGACCGCTAGGCTATTTTGGGGGACACTATGTACAGAGGGGGGGGGGGGGTGAAGTGAGATGCTTGCCATGTGGGGGCACTAGGGAAGATGTCTACCATGGGGGAACACTAGGGGGATGCCTATCATGGAGGACACTAGGGGGATGCCTACCATGGGGGACACTAGGGGAGATGCCTACCACAGGGGACACTAGGGGAGATGCCTACCATGGGGGACTCTAAGGGAGATGTCTACCATGGGGGGACACGTAAGGGCATGTCTACGATAGGGGGACACTAGGGGAGATGCCTACCATGGGGGACACTAGGGGAGATGCCTACTTTGGGAGACAATAGAGAGATGCCTTCCACAGGGGACTCTAGGGGAGATGTCTACCATGGGGACACTAGAGGAGATGTCTACCATAGGGGACAAAAGAGGAGATGTCTACTACGGGGAGCACTATCTACTGGGTGGGGTACCAGAGGAGATGCCTAACATATGCTATCTACTGGGTGGAGGAGTAACAAAAAAGGGGGATTACCTACAGTGGGATGGGGAGAGGAGGGGGGGGCCCAATCAAGTGTTTGCTATGGGGTCCAGCCCTTTCTAGTTACGCCTCTGGTCTATTGACACCTATGTATCTATTGACTCCCATTCATTTCAGCTGCTTTATAACACAAAGGACATGTGTGCTTCCAATATGGCAGATCCATGAAATAGTTGACTGATTGGACAATGAAACTAAAAGTAAATTATACTTGATAAATTTGTTTTAAAGTTAAATGCATATTTTGCATAAGTATAAAAAAAAAAGCTCGAAGGCAGTCACCAGTTTCTTTAGCCCACAACAAGACAAGTTAGTCATTAGAAGACACAATGATATCATGTTCCTACACAACAATCCCTTATTAGACACTTGTGGATGTTTCCTAGTTGTAGCGAAACCAAAGAAACCAGAACGTGTAATGTAAATATTTGGGATCTTTTTCTTTCCATCTGTTTGTTGTATGAGATGGCGGAGTGTCTCTGGTGTGATGTCGGAGCCATGTATGGATCAGATGTCTCTCCCAAGCTGCTCCCTCTACCCTCTCACAGTATGCTCCCTCGATAACACTGAGAATGAGATATTTCAGCTGACCACCTCTACCCCCCACTAGGCTTGATTGAACAGCGGAAAATCTTAGGTTCTATCGAACTCAAACCTAGCCGAACCTTCCGCATTTGATTCCTGATACCTATACGGTCCGTGGGGAAGGGGGTGACAGCCTGGGTACCGCCTGGAATTCCAGGATAGAGCCTGTTACCTAGGCTGAATCCCGGAATTCCAGGCAGCACCCAAGCTGTCTCCTCCTTCCCCATGGACCAGGAAGGCATAAGGAATTAAATGCGGAAAGTTTGGCTAGGTTCAAGTTCGATAGAACCTTCGATTTTCCACTGTTCGATCAAGCCTACCCCCCACCCTCCTACCTGTTTTGAGGCTTTAGCTATAATGCCAAAATACTACTACATTATATTACACCTACAGAAATCAGTGAGTGGGCGGAACATTCAATTTAGCAGAATGTAGGAGCAGGGACTGTCAGCGTCCTGCTCCTACATTGAATCCCTAGGCTGCCAGCACTTTATGCGAGCAGCCTATGGGACACTGGGACGTGACCTCTCCAGCAGGCATGATGATGTGACGTCATCACGCCTGCCGGAGGTTCCGTCCCCACGGCTCGCAAGATGGAGCCCAAAGAGAAAGGAGAGCTGCTCCCTGCAGCCACACAGCCCGGATTAGGTGATTAGACTTTTTTTTTTATTGGTGCACAGCAGGTGGGGGCACAGCATGGGGGGCATTATTACTAGGGGAAGAGCAAGCAGGGGGGCATGGGGGGCATTATTTGTATAAGAGGCACAGCATGGGCATTATTATTATATATTTAAGGCACAGCAGGGGTGTTATTACTATATGGAGGGCTCAGCAATGGAGGCATTATTACTATATGGAGGGCAAATTAGGGGGCATTATTGCTATGTGGGGCACAGCATGAGGCAGTATTAGTATATAAGGCACAGCATGGGCAATATTACTAAATTTAGGGCACAGTATGGGCATTATTACTATATGGAGGGTTCAGCAGTGAGGGAATTATTACTATATGGAGGGCACATTAGGGAACATTATTACTATGTGGGACACAGCATGGGGCATTATTAGTATAAGAGACACATCATGAGGCATTATTATTGTGTGGGGGTACACAGCAGTTTGGGAGCCTATAGGAGGGAGAAAGGGAAGCAAGTTGCAAGAAATGTGCGGAGCCTAAGATGTCTGTCTGGCAGGTTCTAAAGGGATCAAACGTAGCTGGAAGAAATCATCATGGTGTTCTGGACCGGATGGAGAGGAAAAGGGAAAGTAACGTCTCGGATCAAAGAAGACGTCACCTGTGAGTCACTAAATGGCGGCTTTTATATTGCGCAGAGCATTATTTAGTAGGGGTGCCCCAAGGTAATTTTTTTTCTAAGGGGTGCCCCGAGGTGGAAAAGGTTGGTAAGCACTGCTCTAAGAGTACATTTTAGGAACTGCTTTTCAGCAGTGGTTTCTATTACAGGACTGCTCTGGTATCGATGATGGGGCTCAATACTTGTGTCCATGTAGTGTATATTCCCATGTCCTGCTATATTGTGTTATATGTTATCCTGTGCCATCTTAAAAAGTTATATAATAGTGACAGCTCAATGATAAATCAGTATCTAGTAGATTGTACTCCCCCCACTAGTCGGTCGCTCATTTTCCCCATATTTTGGCACTTTATGGTACTCACTTACTGGTATGTTTTAGAACCTGCTTTTCCATAAGTCCCGGGCGCTGTGAAATAAATAACAATAATAATGATAATCTAGCCGGCTGGTATTTTTTTGATTTTTAGTCTTCGGCTAAATTGCCCAAACAGATTTTAGTTTATGTTTTTACTTTATTTTAAATAAATTCAGTAATTACATCTATTGCTTATTCTTAAGTTTATTTTGCCAGCAGACTTGAGCCAACTAGAAAATCTAATTCATAATTAAAGAAGAGAAATGTGTTTGTTCCTTCTGCGTTAGCAGAATTATATTTTGTGAAAAAATGAAAACATAGCTCAAAGTATCATTGTAAACATACCATAGAGGAAGAACATGACCTCTGGAGATAGGGGGCCAAATTGGTCTGAAGGTCCCTTTACACTAACCTGGGTCACTGCAAACGAGTAGTGATCAGCAAGATCAGTGAGCGTAGGGGCCACATTCATGATCAATGTATTATTTGTGCAACCATATAATCCCATTGCTATCGGCCGCACATCTCCTGTTTACACAAGCACCAAGTACATCTGTCTTGGGTGGTAAGTGTGTGTGTCTGGGGGGGGGGGATGTATATCAATCCCAGAAGATGTTTTATTCCTGGGCTCCCCGATCGAGATGAGCAAACCTAGTCTTTCAAAGCGAGATTTGTTAAAAACTTTTTAAAAAGTTTAGTTCAGTACCAAAACAAACTTTTTGCTAAATTCGTAACGACTTTGTAAAGATGTCAGCCTGCACAATTTAAAACACATAAAAGACATTAAAAAAGGTATGCTCACCTGCCCCAACCTCCCCCCTCCCCCACGGTATCCTTCTATCTGGTGTCTACAGCCATCTCAGGCCTCACACCTGAGACGAGAGTGACAGCTTACTCAACCAATGACTGGCCGCGGCATTGTTCCGCCTTAGGGCCCTATTCCATCGGACGATTATCGTTCAGATTATCGTTAAATCATTCAAATCTAAACGATAATCGTTCGTTTGAATAGCAGTTAACGACTAACGGGCGTACGAGAAATCGTTGATCGTTTAATAAGACCTGGACCTATTTTTATCGTTGCTCATTCGCAAATCGTTCGCATTCAATAGGAAGTCGTTCGGTCGTTCGCAGTAGTGATGAACACAATAGCGACGACAAGAGGACCGCAAGAATGATCATAAGATTATCATTCCATATAAATGGGTGAACGATTTCAGGTCTTTCGTAATAGCGGTCGTTTGGATCGTTTATCGTTAACGATTATGCTCACGATAATCGTCCCGTGGAATAGGGCCCTTAGTCAGTCACTGATTGGCTGAGCAGGCTGTCACTTTTGTTTTGGGAGTGACAGCTCGCTTAGCCAATCACTGACTAACTAAGATGGGCCAGTGATTGGCCAGTGATTGGTTGATCACTGACTGAGATGGGACAGCAACACATTTAGTGATTGGCTGAGCAGGCTTACACTCTCATCTTGGGAATGACAGCCTGCTCAGCCAATCACTGGCCATGGCGCTGTCCCATCTCAGTCTGATTGGCAGAGTGGGCTGGAGGTGGCCATGGTGGAAATCAGAGGCCGGAGAAAGAAGATGTAGGTGGAGCACAGACAGGTAAGTATGATGAACGAACTTGCTGAATCGCACTAAAACAGCTAAACACCTGTAACCATTTAGCTGTTTTAGTGTGGTTTGTTTAAAGGGGGTTTTTTTGCCCCGCTTATGTCTCCGGGTCAGGTGTGGTTTGCAATTAAGCTCCATGTACTTCAATGAAACTGAGTTTCAAACCCCACCCAATCTGGAGACAAGAGTGGTGCAAAAGTGGCCATGTTTTTGTAGCACTGGATAATCCCTTTAAGGTTTAGCACGGACAAACTTGATCTTTGCAGTACAGCAAATTTTGAAAACTTTTCTTATCTCCCCAACCTTCTTGAACATCTCTCCTGGGTTGTTCCATAATGGTTGCTTTTGGGTGGTGATAGAATATAGAACTTAGCCAATTTTCCAAGATTCATTTCTAGTCCAATTCAGTGCATCTATTAGTTTTGGCTAGAATAAACGTGTTTGCATATGCAAAGTATGTACAGGAGCAGAGACACCTTTCAAAGGACTGGTGAGCTGACATTTGTTAACTGCTTTACTGCCTCGATCTTCCTTGTATGTTCGTGTCTCCAGGCTGTGGGATTCAGATGCCGAGGGAGATTGGGCTCACACGAACCAGAACTTACTGTTAGTTTGTTAGTGCACAGTTGCACAGTGAGGAATGCAAATAGTTATTCCGTCTTTTATACATTACAATGGAGACAAAAAGGAAAACACATATTAATATTGTACGATGTGCCATATTTAAGTAATAAATTTAATCTCAAAAGTGTTCCCCCCAGGCACATGTCTACAAGAGGAGTCGGACAAATAGCTGAATATACATTGTAATAAGTTTTATCATCAAAATGTCCGGCGGTACAAATTTCTAATAAGTTAATTACTGCACAGAATTAAGCGACATAAAAATATAATGGATCTATGAACGGCAGATTTGAGGAAGCATAATAGGCAGTATTCAGTACATAACATCTGTTGACTGCTATGTGCCAAATAGATAAATTTGAAAAGTCTAGCGCCAATAACATTTCTACGCATTTTACTCGTCTTTTAGAAGAAGAGCTTGGACCACCTATGGAGCACAGCTTCGCTCGCCATGCTTTTACCCAGCATGCAAAAAAAAAAGAAAATTTATAATGTATGAAAAAGTTATGCTGGTAAAAATCTATTCCAAATTACAATAGTCTAAATTTTTTTTTTATCTTCAAGAAGCAATTTGCTGGAAAGGAAATCAGATTCGCAACGTATTACTGAAAAGCTTATAGACCCAATTACACGAAACGATTGACGTCTGTAATTGGGCGATTATCGGCCATTACGCTCGATAATCACTTAGTGTAATTAAAGGCAATTGTCTTTCAACGTTTTTCAAAATGTTGAAAGACTAACGACAATGATGGCAACGATCTTCTGCCGTGTAATAGAATCGGCAGCAGCAGACCGCCGCTATCTCCTATGGGCTCCCCAGACGATCTAAAGATCATCCAGGGAGCCCCTCCCCCTGCTCCACACAGCCCCCGTACTTAGCCGCTTGCTGTTGTCATGTGTATTAGCGCCGGCAGCAAGCAGGGAACAAGGAGCAAGCGATCACTGACCCCAATTGATTGTTCTTTTCTTGGATACTCACTCTATTCCTCTCACAATCAGACCATTAGTTTGCCTACTATTTATACACGCAAAAATAGTGTTAGCCGGATACTGGAAAACTTGTACCCTCCCTCCAGAAAATGAGCACATAACTGCAGTAAACTCTTTCCATTTTGAGGCTGCGTTCACACTACGTATATTTCAGTCAGTATTGCAACCAAAACCAGGAGTGGATTAAAAACACAGAAAGAATCTGTTTACACAATGTTGAAATTGAGTGGATGGCCGCCATATAATGGCAAATATTTGCTGTTATTTTAAAACAACGGCTGTGCTATTGAAATAATGGCCGTTATTTACTGTTATATGGGGGCCATCCACTCAATTTCAACATTGTGTGAACAGATCCTTTCTGTGTTTTTAATCCACTCCTGGTTTTTGTTGCAATACTGACTCAAATATACTGACTGTTATATACGTAGTGTGAACGCAGCCTGAAAAGGTTTTAGCATATGGCGCTGGCTCCACACAACCTTTTCTACGCAAATGGGGTTTATGGATGGAATCGCCATACAGTACACACACTATGAGCAGTCCAGATATGGGCTTTGAGGACATTTATATTATATTATATTATTTTTCTCTCTTTAACCTCTTAAGGACGGAGCCAATTTTCGTTTTTGCGTTTTCGTTTTTTCCTTCTTGTGTTTAACCCCTAGGCGACCTAGGACGTACCGGTACGTCCTGGAAGTCTGTCCCCAGACGACCCTGGACGTACCGGTACGCCCTGAGCTATGAAGCGCGCTCTGGAGCGGAGCGCGCTTCACAACAGGTGGGGGCCGGCTGCAATCAGCAGCCGGGACCTCACCGGTAATGACACGCGATCGCGCTGCCGCGTGACATTAACCCCTTAAACGCCGCGATCGCGGCACGGCCTCGGCGTTTAAGTGTAAGTGACAGGAGGAGTCCCCTGTCTCTTACCGATCGGGACCCCCGCAGTGTGACTGCGGGGGTCCCGATCGGTAAAACGGACCACCGGACCGACGTCAAAACATCCGATCTTCACAAATGGTATTATTAAAAACTAGAGATCATGGCGGAAAAAATGATGTCCCATACAGCCCCGTAGGTGAAAAAAACAAAACCGTTATAAGTGTCACAATAGGCCCATTTTATTAATATTTAATTGCCAAGAAAAAAAGAATTTCATAAAAAAAAAAAAATAAATAACATTAGAGAATCTGTGTAACCTGCATATGGTTGTGTTCGGACTGACCTATAGAATAATAGTATCATGTCGCTGTTACCATATAGTGCATTACGTAGACACAGGAACCCCCCAAACGTTACCATATTGCATTCTTTTTTACGATTTCACCTATTTATATCTTCATATATAATAATTTTGGATTCCATCATACATGTTATGGTAAAATGAAAGACGCCATTACACAGTACAACTATTCCTGTAACAAACAAGCACTTACATGGCCCTGTAGATAGAAAACTGAAAGTGCTGGAGCTCTTAGAAGGGGCGGAGGGAAAAACGAAAGCGCAAAGATCAAAATTTGCACGGTCCACTAGGTCATTTTGGGCCTGGTCCTCAAAGGGTTAAAAGGCCATAGCAGTTGCATTTTTTCACCTAGAAACCCACATGAGCCCCTATTTTTTGCGTCACTAATTGTACTTTGCAAAGGCAAACTTAATTTGTTGCATAAAATATGCTGCGAAACCAGAAATAAATTATGTGCGCGGTGAAATTGAAACATAAACGTAACTGGTTTTTTTGGGTGGTTTTCATTTTTATGCTGTTTATCCTATGGAAAAACTGACATGTTATACATGTTCCTCCCGTCGGTACGATTAAAACGATATGCAACTTGCATAACCTTTATATTATTTGATGGCTTTTAAAAAAATAAAACCTTCTACAGCAAAAAAAACGTTCCCTAAAATCGCTCCATTCCCAGGCTTTTAGCGCTTTTATCCTTTGGTCTATGGGGCTGTGTGAGGTGTCATTTTTGGCGCCATGATGTGTTCTTTCTATTGGTCCAATTAAAGCACAAATACGCTGCACATGGGTCTCTCACACTGGTGTGCAAAATAGAGGGCCTGTGAACCTCCAATAGTACTCCACAATAGAAAAATAGCACACACCATAAATTCTTATGAACTTTTCTTTATCCACAATATTTTAGGATAAACATGCACAAAGGTATATCACCCGACACTCGTGCTCATCGTCTTCAGATGCTGTGTGAGAGACAAACAAAGTCCTTTAAGGCTCCATCAGAGCTCTGTCATCCTCATGGAAGTGATCGGCGTTGCGGAGGCAGACGCCGGATTCTGCGACGTTTCGTGGAATGAATCCACTTTGTCAAGCATCACGTGATCAGCCCACCACCAATATAAAAAGGCTAGGAAGTATCGCGAGACTTCCTAGACTACGGACACAAAAAGATACAATAAGATATAATTAGATACATCATCTGAACATGAATATTATGTATATACCAAGTTAAATGGTCACAAGGTGATCCCCCTAAATAAAGTATCCAAGTGTCCGCTAAGCTAGTGAAGCTGCAAAAGACGCACTGCAGCCGCATGTTTCAGTGCAAAAATCGCTACAAAAACGCACTGAATCCGCATACTTCGTTCAGACCTCCCGGATTCAGCGTACCAAGACGCTGAATCCAGAATGTCTCTTTCTGCAGTAATTTTTTCTTAATCTGCATCTCATTCTCACCCTCTATCTCTTCTAACACCATCCAACGTAAATCGCTAACCTGGTGTCGACATGTGACGAAATGGCGGGCTACGCCAGTTTCTCCAAATTCATTTTCTGGTATTGTACCTTTATTTGATATACATCGTCTAATCGCTGATTTGTGTTCACCCAATCTGATCTTGACCATTCTGGATGTTTGGCCAACGTAAGCCAGCCCGCATGGGCACTTGAGAAGGTATATGACTTGTTTAGAATTACAAGAGAACCATCCTTTGACATCAATAGGATGTCCTTTGGAAGGGTGGTTCACTGTATTACCCCTAATGATAGAATTACAGTGCTGACACTTATGGCAGGGAAAAGTACCTTTTTTAGCAGCTCTAATAAAAGTTTGTCTGCTAGGTTTTTTCTTCCCTATATCGGCCCTAACCAGCTGGTTGGCCAGGGTTTTACCCTTCTTATACACAAACCTTGGGGCATGCTGGAAAAGCCGGCCAAATTTAGGCTCAAGGCGCAACATGTCCCAATGTTTGGTGATAAAGAAAAGTTCATAAGAATTTATGGTGTGTGCTATTTTTCTATTGTGGAGTTCTTTCTATTGGTACCTTGATTGCGTATATGCGACTTTTTGATCGATTTTCATTACAATGTTTCTGGATTTGATGTGACCAAAAATGCGCAATTTTTGCACTTTGGTGGGTCTTTGGTGGTGCAGATTTGATGCTGTGTTCAGTTATTTAGATCTAATCTGCTGCGTATTTGTTGCGTATTTGCTGCGTATCGCAGCAGTAAATACGCTGGTATATGGTGTGTGTATTTATACCCTTAGGTAATATGTTCTTAAAAAAAACTTTAAAAAAAACATTGAACCAGAAAAAACTCTCCTGCTCTGCAGACTGGAAAGAATACACGACTTCCTTGAGGACGTGCAGCAGCTGAAAAGTACTGGAAGATTTTTTTTAATAGAAGAAAATTGTAAAAAAACAGTTGATTTGAAAGAATTTTTTTTGTTACATCCCCATTTCAGGAAAAAAAAAAATTCTCTTGGTCTTAAAGGCAAAACTGGTCTTTGTCCTTACGCAGGTAATGGACGTTTAATTTTAAAAATAATTTGACCTATAAATATTTTCTTTAAAATAGAATATTCCACAATAGATAATGATGGTTCCAGTAAAGGTGTCAGTTCGACATTTTTAGCAAGCGGCAGGACGAGTAACCGGCAGAGCAGTCAATCACGGAATTCAGTTCAAATGAATTAATACCAAGAGTGAAGGGAAATGTCTGAAGATCTAAGAGACTCCGACATGCGTTCTCATTATAGACGGCCCTGCTGACCCCAGCCCTAACCTCTCCCTCCTTTACAAAGTAATACGGCTAAATGTGAAGAAATAAATTGAGCTCTCCACAATGGGCTCGCTCTTCTCACTTTTCGCCTTGTTAACCCCCCCCCCCTCTCGCCCTGGTCAAGAATAATAACCACAAGTATCCCTAATACCCACGATGCTCATTCTACTTTTTTGAAGAATTTTTTGAAAACAAACCGTGACTTTTATTTGATTGCTGCAATATCCGCATAATAGCAGAAAAAATGACAAGTAAGTGAAAAGACGGGGACGGAGGCATGTTCTCGCCTATTAATTAAGCTTACGTCTGAAATCCGGAGGAATGTCAGATAACGCGGGGTCACCGTCACCTAGATAATAGTACGAAAATTAAGGAGACTGACAACCAACGTGTCTCTATTATAAGGAACTTATTTGAATATATAGTTAAAAAGTTTTTTGTGGACAAAATGTTACTCTTTTTTTGACTACATTATAACTCCAAACTTTTTTTTTTTTCTTTTAAAGATGGAACTTGGCAGCGATTTTGATTAACCCCTTAGCGACCCATGACGTACCTGGTACGTCATGGTGCCGCGGGGGGTGTTCAGAGCGGGATCCCGCCTCTATTAGCCGACACGGGACCTGTTGCCGCCCGCCGGCTAATTAAGCACTTTAATGCAGCTGTCAAACCTGACAGCTGCATTAAAGTGCTTTATTACTCACATCCCTGGTGTCTAAAGGGACGGATCTCCGGATGCGATCGCGGAGGGGAGATCCGCTCTTCTGCCCGTGCCGGGCCTCAGCATCGCAATGACGCTGATCCCGGCTCGGCAATAGATTGCTATGGCCTGCGGCAGGCCAAAGCAATCTATGACCAATGTATTCGATCTTTGCTGTGTATATACACAGCATTGATCTCTATGAGAGATCAGTGCTGTGTATATATAAGTCCCCCAGGGGGACTTCTAGTTTATGTAAAAATAAAATTAAAAAAGTGTTTTTATTAATAAAAAAATCCCCTCCCCTAATAAAAGTCCAAATCACCCCCCTTTTCCCATTTTATAAATATAAATAAATAAACATGTTTGGTATTGCCGCGTGCGTAATCGCCCGAACTATTAATTAATCACATTCCTGATCTCGCACGGTAAACAGCGTCAGCGCAAAAAAATTCCAAAGTGCAAAATTGCGCAGTTTTGGTCGCATCAAATGCAGAAAAAATGTAATAAAAAGTGATCAAAAAGTCGCATATGCGCAATCAAATTACCGATAGAAAGAACGCATCATGGCGCAAAAAATGGCACCTCAGACAGCCCCATAGACCAAAGGATATAAGCGCTATAAGCCTGGGAATAGAGCGATTTTAAGGAACATATATTTGTTAACAATGGTTAGAATTTTTTAAAAGCCATCCGATAATATAAAAGTTATACATGTTACATATCGTTGTAATCGTAAAAACTTGAGGAACATGCATAACAAGTCAGTTTTACCATAGGGCGAACAACGTAAAAGGAAAACTCCCCGAAATCAAAACAAATTCTTTTTTTTTTTTTCAATTTGACAGCGCAAATGATTTTTTTTCTGGTTTCGCAGCATATGTTATAGAAAAATAATGCCTGTCATTGCAAAGAACAATTGGTTTCGCAAAAAATAGGCGCTCATATACGTCTCTAGGTGAAAAAATGCAACTGCTATGGACTTTTAAACATAAAATGGAAAAAGCAAAAGCTCAAAAACAAAAATTGGCTTTGACCTTAAGGGGTAAAAGAGCGTTATACAAGCCATAAGGGTTAAAAGGAGAAGTCCGGCCATGCTTAAAATCTGGCAGCCAGCAGGGGCAAGGGAGAAATTGATCAGGAGTACGAAGTTACCCCTCCCCATGCCTGCAATGAGCTGCGGGACTGGCCAAGGGACCCCCACCAGGGTCAAGGATCTCTGGCACTGACACATCATGACCCAGCTGATGGACTGGCCCCTCAGCCAGTCAGTGACCGATGACCCGACTGATGGACTGGCCACTCAGCCAGTCAGTGACTGGTGACCCGACTGATGGACTGGTCGCTCACCCAATCAGATACTGGGGTGGGACACCACTCCTGTTACCGATTGGCTGAACGGACAGTCCATCAGCCAGGACAGACATTTTCCCCGAGTTGTGACGTCAAGAGGCTGATCCCACCGCTTACCGTGAGCACCGGGAGAGGTAAGTTCACACTCTAGATTTTAAAACAGCCAAAAAAAATCAAGAAACAAATTGCATGAACGAAGTAAATGGCAGACTGGTATATAGTAATAGAGGACCTGACCCATCAGTGCTTACAATCTACAAGGTAAGGACAGGGAGACAGTAGGTTAGGGGGCAGTAGCCAAAGTGTTATGCAGAGTTATTGTAGGTTATAGGCTGGCCTTAAAGATGTTTTTTTAGGTTACTTTTGAAGGTCTTGGTGGTGGGTGAGAGCCGGATGTGTTGGGGTAGAGAGTCTCAGAGTATATGGGAGGCTGGGGAGAAATCTTGGAGGGGGTTGTGTGAGGTACGACAAAGATGGGAGGACAAAAGGAAGTCATGACGTCAAAAGAAAGATATGATGTTGTGAGGTCAAAGTGTGATGCAGAGTTATTGTAGGTTATAGCCTGGTCTAAAGAGATGGGTTTTCAGGATGTTTTGAAGGTCTTGGTGGTGGGTAAGAGCCGGATGTGTCGGGGTAGAGAGTATGAGGGGAGGCTTAAGAGAAATCTTAGAGGCGGTTGTGTAAAGCACGAACATGGGAGGAGCACAGACAGAGGTCATTGGTGGATCGGAGTTTACATGCGGGACGGTAGTGGGATATCAGGTCCAAGATATACGGAGGGGACAGGTTGTGGACTGCCTTGTCTATCACGGTCACCATTTAAAATGAATTTGTTAGGCAGCACAGAGCCAGTGAAGGAATTAGGAGAGGCAAAGAGAAGGGAGAGGTGGATTAGTCGGGCAGCGGAGTTGAGGATAGACTGGAGGGAAGCAAGGGGTTAGATGGAAGGCCAGAGAGGAGAATGTTACAGTAGTCCAAGCGGGAAATAATAAGAGCATGTACCAGCAGTTTTGTGGAGTTGGGGTGACAAATGAGCGGATTCTGGAAATGTTTTTGAGGTGAAGGCGGCAGGAGGTGGTTGGGGTCTAAATGCCTGGTGTAAATGGCAGTAGAATCAAAGGTGACCTCAAGGCAGCGGACCTGAGGGAGGGGCACACAGCACGACATGCAGCCATTGACTCATACATTAGATGGGGGAGTGGAGCAAAATGGGGGGAAGATAATTAGTAATTAGTTCTATTTTGTCCATATTGAGCCTCCATGTTGAGGGGGCACGGAGAGGAGGTGGCATGTGAGTACAAGATACTGAGGGGGAGATTTATGAAACATGGTGTAAAGTGAAACTGGCTCAGTTGCCTCTAGCAACCAATCAGATTCCACCTTTCATTCCTCACAGACTCTTTGAAAAATGAAAGGTGGAATCTGATTGGTTGCTAGGGGCAACTGGGCCAGTTTCACTTTACACCATGTATGATAAATCTCTCCCTAAATGTGCAGTTGGAGATGTAAGAAGAGATCCAGGAGAGGAGAAGCTAGTGCTACAAAAGAATTTGTAGGAGGAGGAAATGGTCAACTGTGTCAGAAGATAGGCCAAGGAGACAGAGCAGAATTGGCATAAGGTTTTGTCATTTAACAGGTCAGATCTGTACATAACCTCTATTAAACATTCTCAAGCCTCCCAGTACTTATCTGCTGCTGTACTTCCTGCAGGAAGTGGTGTATTTTTTCCAGTCTGACACAGTGCTCTCTGCTGCCTCCGCTGTCCATGTCAGGAACTGTCCAGAGCAGGAGAAGTTTTCTATAGGAATTTGCTGCTGCTCTGGACAGTTCCTGACATGGTGGCAGCAGAGAGCACTGTGTCGGGCTGGAAAGAATACACCACTTCTGATTTAAACACATCTTTTTTCCCTCAGAGTACCCCTTTAATGTACTGTTTAGGAAACAGGGAAAAAAAACAGCACTCACCACATTCATAGTAGGACAGCAAGCAAGAAGAGCTGTCACATCGAACACCATCTACATGACTAGATCAAAGCACACATTAGATAAAACGCATAATAAGGCATCCAGCAATATGCAAACACCGCCATTTAATCAAACAAATAAAGCAGAAATGGCAGCTCAGCCCCAAGGGTTAAGAATTTCATGTAATTTTTAGATACGAAACAGTAAAAGTGAGCACTCCGGCTCCATCCTAAGCACCTTCTACAAATGAGGCTCAGAACATTAAAGAATATTTTGTTCCAATTGGCGTTGTTTTAATGTGTAATTCCAGGATCTAAACTGCTTCTCTCTGCACTTCCATTTGCTTTCCCCTCCATTTCACCTTGCATCATTCTGCTCATCTGAACTATAAATTTGCGCACAGCAAACATATGTCATAGGAAGGCTGAAGGATCTCGCCGGTGGTCCGCAGCCCTCCCCCTAATTCTTTAGAAAAGCAGAAAATTGGAGCGGCCTAATTTAACATAAAGAACATTAAAGGTGACAAATCTTTTGTATTGAGCTGTATAAGTTGTTTATAATCCCTTAATATCGCACTTATCTTTGGACTTAATGACCGCACGCTTTTAGTGGTTTTCTTGCTGGTTAAAAAGCTATAGGTTATTTTATGCCATTTAGGCCGGGTTCACACTACATTTTTGCAATGTTGTTTTTTAGCCGTTTTTTGCAAAAAAACTATTGAAAAAAAAAACGATTGCATTGTGTGCATCCGTTTTGATCCGTTATTCTATTGACTGCAATTATAAAAAAAAGGATCAAAACGCATCCGTTTTTTTTAACGTACAGAAAAACTTTATTTTTCTGTCCTTTAAGCCCTGTCACTTACTGATCGGGACCCTCGCAGTGTGATTGCGGGGGTCCCAATTGTTCTAACGGACTGCCGGAGGTCTCTCACCTGCCTCCGTGCGGTCCGATCGGCGCTCTGGTCACTGATCCTGCACAGGCAGGATCAATGAGCAGAGCACCGATAACACTGGTCAATGCTATGCCTATGGCATAGCAATGATCAGTTTAAAAATCAAAGTAATGTATGTACAAGTCCCCCAAAGGGACTTAAAATAAAAAAAAGTAAAAAACATTATTACACGACCCCAAAGCCCCTCCCCCAATAAAAGTTCAAATCACCCCCCTTTCCTATTATTTAAACAAAACATATAAAAATAAATAAATGAACATATAATATACCGTAGCGTGCGTAATTGTCCGATCTATTAAAATATAACAAGCGTCATCACTAACGGCAAACGGCGTGAATGAAAAGAGCGAAAAAAGTGCCAGGATTACTGATTTAATGTTACATTATATATATATATATAAAAAAAAAAGTTTATAAAAAGTGATAAAAACGTCCGATCTTCACAAATATGGTGTATATAAAAACTAGAGATCATGAAACAATGACACCCCATACAGCCCCGTACAGTAGGTGGAAAAATAAAACAGCTATAAGCATCACAATAGGGCAATTTTATTAATAATTAATTGCCAAAAAAGGATTTCATTAAACATATATATAACATTAGAGAATCTGTGTAACCTGCATATGGTTGTGTTTGGACTGACCTATAGAATAATAGTGTCATGTCGCTGTTACCATATAGTGCATTACGTAGACACAGGAACCCCCCAAACGTTACCATATTGCATTCTTTCTTACGATTTCACCTATTTATATCTTCATAAATAATATATTTGGAATTCCATCATACATGTTATGGTAAAATGAAAGACGCCATTACAAAGTACAACTATTCCTGTAACAAATAAGCACTTACATGGCTTGTAGATAGAAAACTGAGAGTGCTAGAGCTCTTAGAAGGGGAGGAGGGAAAAACAAAAACACAAAAATGAAAATTTGTGCGGTCCACTGGGTCATTTTGGGCCTGGTCCTCAAAGGGTTAAAAAAAACTGGGTTTTTTTGCAAAAAAAGAATGGACAAAACGTAGTGTAAACCCAGGGGTCCAGCAAAAAAAAAAATTTCTTTCAAATCAACTGGTGTCAGAAAGTTATACAGATTTGTAATTTATTTCTATTAGAAAAAAAAATTCCAGTTTTCCAGCACTTATCAGCTGTTGCATGTCCTGCAGGAAGTGATGAATTCTTTCCAGTCTGACACAGTGCTCTCTGCTGCCACCTCTGTCCATGTCAGGAACTGTCCAGAGCAGCAGCAAATCCCTATAGAAAACCTCTCCTGCTCTGGACAGTTCCTGACATGGACAGAGGTGGCAGCAGAAAGCACTGTGTCAGACTGGAAAGAATAAACCACTTACTGCAGGGCATAAAGCAGCTGATAAGTATGGGAAGACTTCAGATTTTAAAATAGAGGCAAATTACATATCTTTACAGTGTCAGACTGGTCCACCAAAAGACCGGAGGATCGTCCGGTGGGCCCCCAGCTTTAGAAGCTGCACAAACACTGACAGATATGTCGTTTCTCACTGGTTCTTCATTGTGGGCCCCCAGGATCATTTCCTCTGGTGGGCCCCGATACCTCAGTCCAATACTGTATCTATATAACTTTCTAAAACCAGTTGATTTGAAAGAAAAAGATTTTCGCCGGAGTACCCCTTTAAGTATGTGACTACTATGAAGTTCAGTGTTTTAAACCACATAGAAGAACTCTACAATTTATAGAATATACACGTGATCACTGTGTATACAAAGCTATAGGGAGAAGTCAGACTGCTGTCCCTGGAGGGTATGTATAGCCGTCTCTGACCCTCGGCCTGCAGCTGCACGGCTCCTAATGGCCGCAGTAACAACACATACGGTCATTATGAGGATCAATTAGCGTTTTAGAGAATAATTGTAGTTTCCAGATCCTGGTTACACAATATACTGATCGCGCTCGTACTTAGTCGATAGAGATGAACACATCTTGTATTAACCCAGTGCGGTTTGGCTGGATTTTCTGATACACGGCCATATTTTCCTATAAGAATTTAGAAGCAGAAATACTAATCTATACTAATCTATGACTAAAGACTAATGACTATTTTTTAAAGATTTGTTACCTCTAGTTACAGAAATGACACGGCAGGAAATCTTTCCTGACCTGAAAGTACATAATATACAAATAATATAAAGATTACATAGATCAGAGCTGTATACATCTTCGAGTCACTACAGAGGCCTGAATTGCTCGTCTCCACTAAAGATCCTCTACTACCCTCTGTACTTATATTTAAAATAAAATAAAAAACTCAAATCTTCCAGCACTTATCAGCTGCTGTATGTCCTGCATGAAGTGGTGGATTTTTTCCAGTCTGACACAGTGCTCTCTGCTGCCACCTCTGTCCATGTCAGGAACTGTCCAGAGCAGGAGAGGTTTTCTATGGGGATTTGCTGCTACTCTGGACAGTTCCTGACATGGACAGAGGTGGCAGCAGAGAGCACTGTGTCAGACTGGAAAAAATCCACCACTTCATGCAGGACATATAGCAGCTGACAAGTACTGGAACACTTGAAAAAAATTTTAATAGAAGTTTTTTTTTTATAATCTGTATAACTTTCTGACACCATTTGATTGATTTTTTTTTCTCTGGAAAACCCTTTTAAGAGAGCTAAGGAGGATATGGTCTGGCAGAAAGAAGAGCTGGAATATAGGAGAGATGAGGAAGGAGGAGTCGATGAGGAAGGGGTGGTCTGGAATATAGGAGAGATGAAGATGCAGGGCTTTGGACATAGGGGAGATGAGTAAGGAGGGATCTGGTATATAGAAGAGGTGAGGAAGGGGGGGGGTCTGTACATAGGAGAGATGAGGGAGGAGGGGTCTGGTATATAGGAGAAATGAGAATGGAAGGGTCTGGTATATACTGAACAAGAGATAAGGAAGGGGTGGTCTGTACATAGGAGAGATGAGGGAGGAGGGGTCTGGTATATAGGAGAGATGAGGGAGGAGGGGTCTGGTATATAGAAGAGATGAGAATGGAAGGGTCTGGTATAAAGAAGATATGAGGAAGGGGTGGTCTGTACATAGGAGAGATGAAGAAGGATTGGTCTGGCACCTGCACCAATAAGCTGCTCTGCACCTGCACTAAACAGCAAACAGGGCCAGATGTAGTTTGTCTCTATTCACTGTGTAGCGTTGGTGATGTGAAACTGCTTCACATGAACAGGAGCTCAACCGTTGATCAGTCCTGCGGACAGCTCATCAGTTTCTTTAAGCCAGATAACCCCTTTAAGGTCATGACCTTTTGTCACTAATTGTTAGCACTGTGTATGTCTCTGAGAGGGGAAACAGTGAGTTGAAAGACTGTCATGTAAAATTCATTTTCTTAACTTGTCCAAGGAAAAGGTGAGACTGGACACATTTATCATTGAGGAAGAAGCAGTCTGGCCCATAGTAGAGCTGACTACTCTCTTAAAGAAAGACCAGGAGGCTCCTATAGGAAGGCTGATACCATTATGATAATGCCAACAATATATTTGTATGGAACAGTAAAAACCTGCTTTGTTTAACATGTTTTTTTCTTCTTTTTTTTTTTGTATAATTGCAGGTAGCTCATTAGACCAGACATGATACAGCACAGATCAAAAAAATACATACATGCTTAGCTGGAATGACATGTAATTTGGGTGACCCTATGAAGTCTTATGTCTTTCTAATATAAATATCACATAGTCTACGTAACCGCAAGTCACAGAGGAGCACGAAGCAGACTGCACCTAATTAATGCAAAGTGGCTCTAAAATCATATCTCTATTGCCTGCCCTTACTAAAACATATGGTGCATAAAAAATAAATGCACTCAAACCATAAAAACCCTTAAGTACCATGACTGCAGGTTGAGAGTAATTTTTTTTTTGTATAAATTTTTTATATATTTATGGTAATGATTGTGATTGGAATCATTATCATTCAGTAAATACAAATAGAAGAAGTTACTAAAATTATTCATTGCCTGTGGGAGAGGACCGGAGAAATGTGAGAACGATTAGAATGTAGAAAAGATGTTCTCTTGGAACAAAATGTGTTTAATGGGATCTCAAATTGAGAGAAAAGCAAAAGTTTTAGTTTTGTGATTTTTTTTTTCAAAAGTGTTATTCTTAAAGGGGTAATCCCACATCAGGTTATAAAAAAAAAAAACATGCTACAGAAGCCTAGAGCATTAGTACCTGTCTGAAACCACCAAGATTTATTATTTATTTATTATTTGGGGAAGGCATTGTTTTGCCGCAGCTCTTTATCACAGTCCTCCCACCCTGCCTACTTCCCTCCCACAGCACGCCTACCAGTTCCCACACAAAGCTCTTGCAGAACATTTCATTTCATTGCAGAACATTCACAATTGGCGTTGCAGCCCCTTCTGTATGCCCTTCATGTCAGTTCTTTCTGTAGCATCATTCATTACCAGGCAGCACTCCTCACTCTCCCTAAATGTCCAAATAAATATATATGTATCTGTCTATATGACAAGGAGATGGTGATGTAAGCTGAAGAGGCTGGTCAGAGATGGTAACATAACTCCCAGGGTTGGGCTAAAGCTCAGAGATAGGGATGGTCCAAACCGAGTTCGGTTCGGATTCGTACAAACCCGAACTCTCGGTAATGATTGCCACTGTCTGCCCACTCCGTGGAGAGGGTGGATACAGCGGGAGGACCGCCTGGAAAACTGGGATACAGCCATAGTCATAGGCTTTCCCAGTTTTCCAGGCGGTCCTCCCACTGTATCCACCCGCTCCACAGAGTGGGCAGACAGCGGGAATCTGATGCAGAGCGTTCGGGTTCATACTAACCTGAACCTCGGAAGTTTCGGACCATCCCTACTCAGAGACAAGACCTGCTGGGGTGGGCTACAGGACATTAGGCAGGCACCTTGTTGGGTAGGCAAAAACTATTGGTTCAATTATTAGAAAAAGGAAAAAAACTAAATATTACTGTCAATCTTCCTCAGTTTGCATCTCCATTTAAGATTTCGTCTTGAGAAGTAAGAATGATTCTGAAACTACTTGGGAGGACCTGGTCAATGGCCTGAAGAGAACTGGGACCACAGTCTCAAAGATTACCTTTAGTCCCTTGCCATTTGTCCCCCGGTTCACACCAGCACATTTCCAGGCCTGTTTGAAGGTTGCCAATGACTATCTGGGTGATCTAGAGAAGGCACTGGAGAAGGTCATGTGGTCAGGTGATGACACCAAAATAAAACTTTTTGGTATCAATTCTTCTTGCCGTGTTTGGAGGAAGAAGAAGGATGAGTGCAACCCCAAGAACACCATCCCAAGCGCTTCCTTTGATGTGGCCACTGCCGGGGATTCACCGCCCCCGTCTGATCGGCATCCGGTGTGTTTAGTTATGGACTGACTGGCGGCAGGCTCCGCCAGTCAGAAGTCTGTGTTGGCCTGGGGCTGGGGATCAAGACCTCATAAGTATCCTCCTCTTCCCCCTATCTCTTACCTGCGACAGAGCCTAGTTTACTATCTTGACCTACCGTCCCCTGCATTGTTTACTGGTATTCTGACCTTTTGACTTCTGGACTTTTGACTTCTCAGATCACGTTTTGTACTGCGCTGCCCTCTTGTTACTGAACCAGACCCCTGACTGTGATTTTTTGTGTTGTGTCTATCTTGTCTTTGTTACATTTTTACACTATATAGAATAAGGGACAGTCGACCAGTTGTCTGCTGCCGTTTAGGGCTCTTGAGGCAAGAAGGCAGGGACAGCAGAGCGGGGGCCAGAGTTGGGGCTGCAACTTTGCCATCTAGGTCCCATATCCTGACAATTTCCAAGCTGTTGATGTGCTGAAACACTTCCTCACTCCCCCTCCCATCCCTATACCTGCTTGATTGACGGTCTGCTGCGTTCTGCTTTCAAATGTCACAATTTGTATGTATAGCACATGAACAAGACATGGAAACGCCCAGTGGTGGAAGTTATCAAGCCATCTGCATCCAGGTCCCATTGTTTAGACCAATGCCCCCCCCTTCCCCCGACACACACACGCACCACCACCACCATATTTTCACCTTTAAACCATCCTGTGGAAATTTGTGTTTTTTCCTGAGATCAAAGGAAGACAAAACCAGTAAAAAAAAAAACACACACACTGAGAACAAATAGGTGATTAAATATAAAAACCATTAAAAAGAACGGAACAAAAGCTGTGATGGCGAGGTTACCGGAGTCATCAGGACATTGTACATTGATTGAGAGACCTTCTATTAAGGCCACTTTTCAAGTGTTTTTAAGCAAGTTTTTGTGTCAAGGGTTAGACTTGCATTGTGACAAAACTAGCATTTCAAACTAGCGGGAGTCCCACTTTAAGGCAGCTCTGTCAAGGTTGTGACTGCGATGCTGATGCCACCTACAGAGTCACATCTTTGCATGTTTCAATTTCACAAACCTGAAAATGAGAACGGATAACTTTACCCTGTTTACACTGGGAAGGTGAAATGAAGAATATGATATAGTGATATAAACTGCGGAGGCTTCTATTCATAATATTAGTTTGTTCGGGATAAGAAAAATATGGCGACTTTCCTTTAAGAAACGGCACCATAAGGTAGTGCAGCTCAACTCCATACACAAAAATCTTCTTTAATTACTTCCAAAATTTCCAAGAATTATGGGCGAGACTAATACTTTTCCACAGTTAGACAAAGAAACATTAGACTATCACAGTAGTTGACCTGCCAAATCTTTAGGCTGTATAGTCTAAAGGGCCTATTACACCAAATGATTATTGGTTGTACTTGGCTGATTATCAGGTGAAAATTGTTTGGTGTGATAGGTCATGTCAAAGAATATGGTCAGCCGACATACACAATAACGGCTGATCATTGTTTTTAACCCCTTAACCGCTTTAAGACAGAGCCCTTTGATACCCCCGGATGTCCGGGTCAATTTAAGGCAATGTTCCTCCCCGCCTTCTAAGAGCCATAGCGCTTTTATTTTTTCACCTACAGGGGTTTTTTAATTTATTTATTTTTTTTATTACACTTTTTTGTTTTACACTTTCTTTTGACTGTAAAATATGCCTTCATTAGATTGCATGTACTGATCTATGCTATGCCATAGCACAGCATAGATCGGTGTTATCGGCTATCTAAACATAGAGCCTGCCTGAGAACAGACTCTATGCACAGATCACCGAACCGACAGGTACCATTGGTACATGCGATCGGGACCCCCGCAGCATGAAAAACCACCGCCTCATCAAAACAATGGGGGACATTTATGAAGGTTCTGCCCGAGGCATATGCAAGGGAGAAGGTGCAGATTTGCCCCTTCTCCCTGTAGTACACCTGCCCTATCCCCCACTCACCTGGTGGGTGGGCAGGGAAGGGCTGAGGGGGGGCCTCCCACACCTCACTTATCATTTGAGCAGGTGTAAATCATGACCCAAATCTACACCTGCTGGAAGCAGATTTGGTACGCCGGGCGCAGGCTCGGATGCACGGATTGCCGGATTTACTAAAAGGCATACGCCTCATAGTGAATCCGGACGGGGAAAAGGGTGCGGGGTCTGATTTAAGACCGCTGTACAAGAACACGGGTCTTAATAAATCGCCCCTAAAGTGTCTAAAAAGTGTCAGGCTGTCTCAGTACAGTAACGCGGACAAACTATGTAGAAGCTCCTGGCATCATAATGATACTTGATGTTGGGAGTTCCATGATTCCAACTCGTAGCACGTGGACCATAATCACTGAATTTGTCAATGCTGGCTAAAGTAGTACAAAAGTTACTCCAAAAAAGAGCAGGGACAAAAATGTCAGACATTTTGATGGTAGAGAACTGGATATAGTGGTACACATCTCACACAAAGCCATGAACAGACAAATCACACACATCAGACACATGTATGTAGTTACACAGTGTAATTAAAAAAAAAAAGTTCAACCAAAGAAGAGAAAAAGTTGTGAAAGTAGAGGTATTGGAAAAGAGCAGCACACATCAGACATAATACCATGTATATATTGATTAAACAGGTACATCATGGACACTATGTGCAGGAGCAGGGACTCCTGTAAAAAAAAAAAGTCCCTGCACACAGAGTGGTCATACACATTTTCTGGCATGGGCGCAGAGTGCTCAGCCCTAAGAATGTAGTGAGTAGAGATGAGCGAACTTTGAGCATACTTGAGTTTCTCAGAACCCGAATGCCCTGCATTTGATTAAAGAAGTTGGATGCAGCCTTACGGCTGTACCATGTTTTTTCAGGGCTCCAACTTCTTCAGCCACTGGTAATCAAATACAGAGTGGTCGGGTTCAGACCAACAAGCTCAAGGTTGGCTCATCCCTAGTAGTGAGAGGTGTTGCATACGAATCTACAGTAGTATATAAGCAGCCCTGCACACAGTACTGTATGCATCGCTGCTCAGTATACAGGAGCAGGGTCTGCTGTCGTTATCAGGAGTCCCTGCTCCTGCTCATACGTTCCATGGTACAGTTCACTAATAGTGTAGAGCTCCATACCAAAAGGGTAGCATGCAAAATGCCCTAAGATGCCACGGAAAGTAGAGGCTGTTTTTGTATTGTACCCCTATGCAACGGCCGCAGTGATGTCACACCACAGCCACCTGTTTGTGCAGCTATACGGCAGATTTTCCGCAGACTGCCCATCCTATGTCAAAGCATCCAGTGCCAAATTTGCAAAAATTTTATCCTCCACCCAGCATATCATCAACAATTTACTTCTTTGCTTAGCTGAGGTTTTACTTTTCTCTTTCAACTTCCCTTCATGAAATACCGCATGTAGCTTCTATCACGCCGGACACCATCTATATGTAGATTTGCTTCCACGTTCAGAAGAACTTTTAATGCACTACATGGCATTTAAATAAAGTGTTTGATGAGTAATAAATTAAACCCAGAAACTTTGAGAAAGTTGTGCAGCTCATTGCCGATTCCGGGCGGTGTACATTAACGGTTAACCTCACATCATCCTTATTTTAATGAATCTCATTGGGAATAGGTCTATATTTAAATAACTTTCTCTGTGATCATTTAAATACCATTTTTCCCATATTGTAGAGGGTTTATATGGACTTTCATTTTTTTCCACATTAAATATAAAGGAATGGCGGTTGATTTACAACCCCGGTATATCATTTCATGCTGAATGTTTTAAACGGGAATAGACTTTTATGGCTTTATAACAATCTATCTCGTGATAGAGTCCCATAAAAACGATCTATTTAGGATTACAATCCATGTCAAGATTTATTAGGGACATGTGCAGATCAGGTCAGTGGGGTGAAGCATCAAGTCAATAATGGGGAGTATATGAAAGAGCGTTAACTATGCGAGCGGAGTGTTTGTTGCACACCCACCTCTCACCAACAGCGGAAATCTCAGTGTCAGTCTTTGAATATTGTTATGGACGTACACATTAGAATTTATTCTGAATAAAAAGTCCCTAAAGGCTGTTTAACTGCTGCATGGAGAGCTGTAATTCACTGTATATATGCGGGGAAAGCAGGACTCACAGGCTTTCTCTATGAGTGGTGGGGGAAGCAGGAGACTCCCAGGCTTTCTCTATGAGTGGTGGGGGAAGCAGGAGACTCCCAGGCTTTCTCTATGAGTGGTGGGGGAAGCAGGAGACTCACAGGCTTTCTCTATGAGTGGTGAGGGATACAGGACTCACAGGCTTTCTCTATGTATGGTGTGGGAAGCAGGACTCACAGGCTTTCTCTATGAGTGGTGTGGGAAGCAGGACTCACAGGCTTTCTCTATGAGTGGTGTGGGAAGCAGGACTCACAGGCTTTCTCTATGAGTGGTGGGGGAAGCAGGAGTCACAGGCTTTCTCTATGAGTGGTGGGGGATACAGGACTCACAGGCTTTCTCTATCAGAGGTGGGGGAAGCAGGACTCACAGGCTTTCTCTATGAGTGGTGGGGGAAGCAGGAGACTCACAGGCTTTCTCTATGAGTGGTGAGGGATACAGGACTCACAGGCTTTCTCTATGTATGGTGTGGGAAGCAGGACTCACAGGCTTTCTCTATGAGTGGTGTGGGAAGCAGGACTCACAGGCTTTCTCTATGAGTGGTGTGGGAAGCAGGACTCACAGGCTTTCTCTATGAGTGGTGGGGGAAGCAGGAGTCACAGGCTTTCTCTATGAGTGGTGGGGGATACAGGACTCACAGGCTTTCTCTATAAGAGGTGGGGGAAGCAGGACTCACAGGCTTTCTCTATGAGTGGTGGGGGAAGCAGGAGACTCACAGGCTTTCTCTATGAGTGGCGGGGGAAGCAGGACTCACAGGCTTTCTGTATGAGTGGTGGGGGAAGCAGGAGACTCACAGGCTTTCTCTATGAGTGGTGAGGGATACAGGACTCACAGGCTTTCTCTATGTATGGTGTGGGAAGCAGGACTCACAGGCTTTCTCTATGAGTGGTGTGGGAAGCAGGACTCACAGGCTTTCTCTATGAGTGGTGTGGGAAGCAGGACTCACAGGCTTTCTCTATGAGTGGTGGGGGAAGCAGGACTCACAGGTTTTCTCTATGAGTGGTGGGGGATACAGGACTCACAGGCTTTCTCTATGAGAGGTGGGGGGAGCAGGACTCACAGGCTTTCTCTATGAGTGGTGGGGGGAGCAGGACTCACAGGCTTTCTCTATGAGTGGTGGGGGGAGCAGGACTCACAGGCTTTCTCTATGAGTGGTGGGATAGGCAGGACTCACAGGCTTTCTCTATGAGTGGTGGGGGAATCAGGACTCACAGGCTTTCTCTATGAGTGGTGGGGGGAGCAGGACTCACTGGCTTTCTCTATGAGTGGTGGGGGGAGCAGGACTCACAGGCTTTCTCTATTAGTGGTGGGGGAAGCAGGACTCACAGGCTTTCTCTATGAGTGGTTGGGAAAGAAGGGCTCACAGGCTTTATCTATGAGTGGGAGAGAGAAGCAGGACTCATAGGCTTTCTCTCTGAGTGGTAGAGGAAGCAGGACTCACAGGCTTTCTCTATGAGTGGTGGGGGAGCAGGACTCACAGGCTTTCTCTATGAGTGGTGGGGGAAGCAGGAGACTCCCAGGCTTTCTCTATGAGTGGTGGGGGAAGCAGGAGACTCACAGGCTTTCTCTATGAGTGGTGAGGGATACAGGACTCACAGGCTTTCTCTATGTATGGTGGTGGAAGCAGGACTCACAGGCTTTCTCTATGAGTGGTGTGGGAAGCAGGACTCACAGGCTTTCTCTATGAGTGGTGTGGGAAGCAGGACTCACAGGCTTTCTCTATGAGTGGTGTGGGAAGCAGGACTCACAGGCTTTCTCTATGAGTGGTGGGGGAAGCAGGAGTCACAGGCTTTCTCTATGAGTGGTGGGGGATACAGGACTCACAGGCTTTCTCTATAAGAGGTGGGGGAAGCAGGACTCACAGGCTTTCTCTATGAGTGGTGGGGGAAGCAGGAGACTCACAGGCTTTCTCTATGAGTGGTGAGGGATACAGGACTCACAGGCTTTCTCTATGTATGGTGTGGGAAGCAGGACTCACAGGCTTTCTCTATGAGTGGTGTGGGAAGCAGGACTCACAGGCTTTCTCTATGAGTGGTGTGGGAAGCAGGACTCACAGGCTTTCTCTATGAGTGGTGGGGGAAGCAGGAGTCACAGGCTTTCTCTATGAGTGGTGGGGGATACAGGACTCACAGGCTTTCTCTATAAGAGGTGGGGGAAGCAGGACTCACAGGCTTTCTCTATGAGTGGTGGGGGAAGCAGGAGACTCACAGGCTTTCTCTATGAGTGGCGGGGGAAGCAGGACTCACAGGCTTTCTGTATGAGTGGTGGGGGAAGCAGGAGACTCACAGGCTTTCTCTATGAGTGGTGAGGGATACAGGACTCACAGGCTTTCTCTATGTATGGTGTGGGAAGCAGGACTCACAGGCTTTCTCTATGAGTGGTGTGGGAAGCAGGACTCACAGGCTTTCTCTATGAGTGGTGTGGGAAGCAGGACTCACAGGCTTTCTCTATGAGTGGTGGGGGAAGCAGGACTCACAGGTTTTCTCTATGAGTGGTGGGGGATACAGGACTCACAGGCTTTCTCTATGAGAGGTGGGGGGAGCAGGACTCACAGGCTTTCTCTATGAGTGGTGGGGGGAGCAGGACTCACAGGCTTTCTCTATGAGTGGTGGGGGGAGCAGGACTCACAGGCTTTCTCTATGAGTGGTGGGGGAGCAGGACTCACAGGCTTTCTCTATGAGTGGTGTGGGAAGCAGGAGTCACAGGCTTTCTCTATGAGTGGTGGGGGAGCAGGACTCACAGGCTTTCTCTATGAGTGGTGGGGGAGCAGGACTCACAGGCTTTCTCTATGAGTGGTGTGGGAAGCAGGAGTCACAGGCTTTCTCTATGAGTGGTGGGGGGAGCAGGACTTACAGGCTTTCTCTATGAGTGGGGGGGGGAGCAGGACTCACAGGATTTCTCTATGAGTGGTGGGAAAGCAGGACTCACAGGCTTTCTTTTTTTATTTTTCACTTTTGTTCTGGGCTGCAACGGTTATACTAGTTGTGATTGAAAGATCCTTTTACCACTCATATTCCTTGCTTACCAGTCTGTGTTCTCTGTGGTCTGAATGCCAGAGGCAGTGGTGTAGCGGCCGTGGTCACGGCGGTCGCCGCCGCGACCGGGCCCGCCACGGAAGGGGGCCCGCGGCCCTCCTCCCTACCTCCACTGCGCCGGGCCGCCGCTCTGCTCTCCCAGGCCCATGGCCGATGCTCTGCTCCCTGGGGGTGTCCCCGGGATTTCCCGGCAGCACACGCACCAGGGAGCGGTGTACGCTGGGGCAATTACTTCCGGGTCAGGGAGCGCGTCACTCCCCGTGCCGGAAGTAACAGCTTCGGCCTACACAGCTCCCTGGTGCGTGTGCTGCCAGGCAATTCCAGGGACACCCCCAGGGAGCGTAGCATCGTCCGGGGGCCAGTCCAACTACAGAAGACCACAGAAGAAGAAATGAGAGAAGGGAGCTGCGACGGGGGAACGAGGTGTTAGGTGAGCTCTTTTTTTTTTTTTTAATCTGCTTGACAAGAGGGGAATGTATAAGGGGACAACACAGTGGGGGCATCTATATGGGGGGCAACATAAGGGAGGCATGTATAAGGGCACAGCACAGGGAGGGTATCTACAAGGGGGGTATCTATATGGGGGCATGTGTAAGGGGAAAACACAGGGGGGGCAACATAAGGGGGACAACACGAGGGGGGCATCTATAAGGGGACAACACAGGGGGTCACCACAGGGGCCATCTTTGGGGGGGCAACATAAGGGGGCCACCTATAATGGGAGGCAACATAAGGGGGGCATCTATAAGAGGGGCAGAGGGGGACAACAAAGGGGGCATCTGTAAGGGGTGCTACACAAAGGGGGCCATCTATGAAAGGGAATACAAGAGATGGGCAGTCTGTAAGGGACACTACACAGAGGGGGGCATCTATAAGGGGGACTACACTAAGAGGGGCTCACAAGGAGATGCACATGGGGCTATCTCTACACAGAGGGGCACATATACTGTAAGGGGGTCACATAGTGTCAGGGCTACCTACTAAACGAGGGTGTAAAGGGGCCAATACAGATTTGCAGTGTGTAGAGAGATGAGGATGGTGACATAGTGAGGAGCCTAATATGTCTGTCTGGCAGATTCTGTGGATTCGTGGCTCTGAGAAGTTCTCATAACAGCCCAGGACGGATGGAGAAGATGAGGAAAAGGAAAGAACTCCGATCAGAGAAGACGTCCCCTGTGAGTCACCTGATATACTGTAACTGCACTGTGATGTATATGGTGTATAGCAGTGATTTTCAACCAGTGTGCCGTGGCACACTAGTGTGCCGCGACACATGGTCGGGTGTGCCGCGGGGAAAGTTCCCCAAACTATGGTGCCCCTGCTGATCGCTCCGCTGCTGCTGGCCGCCTCACCTACTGTCCGCCTGTAGCGCCCGGACGTGCTCCGGGACCTATGGGCGTCCAGTAGGTGAGGCGGACAGCAGCGACGACCATCTCAGAGGAGGTGAGGAGGAAGGGGGGGAGAGAAACCTGGAGATGGGGGAGAGAAACAGGAGAAAACAATGGGGGAGAGAAACCTGGGGATGGGGGAGAGAAACAGCGGAGAGAAGTTTGGTGGAGAGAAGCAGGGGGGAGAGAAGCACAGGAGAGAAGCATGGGGGAGAGAAGCACAGGAGAGAGAAGCACAGGAGAGAAGCACAGGAGAGAAGCAGGGGGGAGAAGTATGGTGGAGAGAAGCATGGGGGAGAGAAGCACAGGAGAGAAGCATGGGGGAGAGAAGCACAGGAGAGAAGCATGGGGGAGAAGTATGGTGGAGAGAAGCAGGGGGGAGAAGTATGGTGGAGAGAAGCAGGGGGAGAGAAGTATGGTGGAGAGAAGTATGGGGGAGACAAGCACAGGAGAGAAGCAGGGGGGGAGAAGTATGGTGGAGAGAAGCACAGGAGAGAAGTAGGGGGGAGAAATATGGTGGAGAGAAGCAGGGGGGAGAAGTATGGTGGAGAGAAGCATGGGGGAGAGAAGCATGGTGGAGAGAAGCATGGGGGAGAGAAGCATGGGGGAGAGAAGCATGGGGGAGAGAAGCACAGGGGGGAGAAGAAAACAGGCCCAGGTTTCACACTGAGTGAGTATAAATACATTTAGAATCTGTATTATTAACTATATGTATAATATGTACTGTTTTAGTGTCATTTTGTGCCATTTTGGTTGGTGGTGTGCCCCGGGATTTTTTAAGTATAAAAAGTGTGCCGTGGCTCAAAAAAGGTTGAAAATCACTGGTGTATAGAACCTGTGTAGAGCTGGGGCCACCTCTGTATGACTGGATGAGGTGATAGTGATCTGTGTACAGTGGTTGTTGTTCATTAGCAGCAGTGACATTAGTCAGTATGTGGCAGTGTTAGTCAGTATGTGGTGGGATTATTTGTTACTTGTATTCTGGTACAGTATATTATTGGATTCAGTATACAGGTTTTGGTCAGTAACAATATTGTGGTGATGGTTGTGGTTGTGGTGGCAATATTTGCCCCTTGTATACTGGTTGGTATTATTGGTCAGTATACAGGATTTGGTCTGTAACAGTATGGCGGTAATATGTATGGTGATATTTCCTTCCTATATACTGGTATTATTGGTAATATTGGTCTTGATATATCTATCTATCTATCTATCTATCTATCTATCTATCTATCTATCGCATCGCTTGGTCATGGAAGGGGGGGCCTAAGTTGAACTCTTGCTCCAGGGCCCAAGGGACATTAGCTACGCCCCTGGCCAGAGGATAGGTTTAATCACACCCTGGACCGGGACTCTGACATTGCATAAGAATACCTCTGTCCCTCTACTCTACCAAGTCTCATTTGGATTTGGCTGGTGTTTACCTGTATTTCTATTTTTAGATCCTCTGACCTCTTGCTTTCTCTTTTCTCCAGTTTCTTTTCAGATTTGGTACTATATTTGCCTAAATACTTTTCTGACCCGTTTCTGTATGACCATTCTTCGGTGTTTGTCTTGTCTCAGTGTGCACTTTGCCACAGGAAGGGATCACTGACCAGTTGTCACCGACCACCTAGAGTCAGATGGTCAAGTAGATAGGGACAGTTGGGGGGCTTGTCTTCCCTACCAATTCCCGAAGGCTGGGTTCACACTGCCTTTTTGCAATCCGTTTTTTACATGCACAAAAACGAAGTCAATGTAAAAATGGAACCCAGCCTAAGGTAAAATCTGCATCATTGCCCTCTACAACCACATAGTGAAAGGACACACTGGGTGCCATCAATCTGGGTGTGAATGCCCCCCCCCCCGCCTTATAGTTATACCCCTATTCCTTTTTCATGCATGAGGTCTCCAGATTGATTATAAATAGAGATTAAGGATGGTCTGAATCCGCCGAGGTTCGGGTTCGGATAAACCCGAATGCTCGGCATCAGATTCCCGCTGTCTGCCCGCTCCGTGCAGCGGGCGGATCTAGCGGGAAGACTGCCTGGAAAAATGGGATACAGCCTATGGCTATGGCTGTATCCCATTTTTCCAGGCGGTCCTCCCGCTGGATCCGCCTGCTGCACGGAGCGGGCAGACAGCGGGAATTATTACCGAGAGTTCGGGGTTCGTCTGAACCCGATCCGAACTCGGTTCGGACCATCCCTAATAGAGATGAGCGAACCTCGAGCATGCTCGAGTCCATCCGAACCCGGATGATCACCATTTGATTAGCGGGAGCTGCTGAAGTTGGATAAAGCTCTAAGATTGTCTGGAAAACATGGATACAGCCAATGACTATATCCATGTTTTCCACATAGCCTTAGGGCTTTATCTAACTTCAGCAGCCCCCGCTAATCAAATGCCGAACGATCGGGTTTGGATGGACTCAAGCATGCCCGAGGTTCGCTCATCTCTAATTATAAAGTATGAGCAGACTCAAGCACTGTGGACTTTCCTGTGGGTAGATACAGAGCAAGGAGCCATCTCTTAAATGTCACGGCTACTTTTGCTCCCAGAAGTCAATAATCTAGTTTGCATGTCTGCCCTTTTCTCTTGTAAATATGTTCAGCAAGACTGAAAAATTTAAATTCTCTTATGTGACAGACGACCAGTAAAACAAAACCTTCGGAAAGGTCTTGGGAGAAAACCCCTGTAAAAGGCCACAACCTTTTCTGGAAAATATTTGTATGTTCCTAAGTCCTAATAAGAATACTAAAAAACTCAGAGCTACTGGCGGTATACAGCTATCACATGAAGAACGGGGGAGAGTATAGAGTGGAAAAATCCTATCTACAAAAAATCTTTATAAACATCACATTATGATGTCAGAACATTTCAATTCTAAAAGGCACATAATCACTGGGGGAGGGGGGTATGTATCATGCTGAGCACCAGGTGCAGACAGCAAAGAGATGTCCACCGATGGAGGTTTACTTAAAGGGGTTATCTTGCAGAGACAGCACCACTCTTGTCTCCAGGTCAGGTGTGGTTTGCAATTAAGCTCCATTCACTTCAATAGAACTAAGCTGCAAAACCAACACCCAAACTGGAGATAAGAGTGTCAGTGTCTCTAGAAGAAAGTGGCCATGTTGTTTTAGCTCTAGATCACCCCAGTACTTCAAGCCCGGCATGAAGGACTAGGGACAGCCCCGCTGGCCTCCAGTGTCACGACCTCCCTTTCCTCTGCGATGTGTCTCAGTTGATGCTAATGGAGCCGTGTCACAGAGGAAATTGGGTTTTGTCACACTGGGGTCAGCAGATCCACTCCCAGTGCTTTGTGCCTGGCCAGTGCTTGGGAATAGGCTAGTGCTGTGTGCGGGAACCAGGTGGCTGTTCAAAAAAATTACAGCGGCAACGGTATCCCTACACGGCACCGGTCAGTTCATGTAAAAAACACAAAGCGTTGTACCTAGTGGTAAATTCACTTTAAATACTCAAGTCTCCCATTGTTTTCAATGGGACTCATTACTTGATTCAAGCACTCCTGCATTAAAAAAAATGCTCAATTCAAGTAACTTGCACTCAACTATTTTTGTGCTCGCTCATCTCTTCCTGTAACCCATGCAGTGTTGGACTGGGGTATCTGGGGCCCACCAGAGGATATGATCCTGGGGGCCCACCAATGAAGAACCAATGAGAAACAACATGTCAGTCAGTGTTAGGGAAGGTTCTAAAGCTGAGGGCCCACCAGAAGATCCTCCTGTCCTCTGGTCCCCTTGTGGGCCAGTCCGACACGGAACCCATGTAACTCTAGTATGTTATCAAATGTGAACAAAAATTGGTCTTTGGTCCAATGAAGGGGTGGTCTGCCTATAGTGGGGTAACTTCCATAGTTAGTTAGTTATAGACTTCCATATAATTGGAGGAAAATCTACAAAGAAAAAAGCAGCCTAGATTAGAGGTGCACAAGACAAAAAGACAGAAATGGCTGCCCATCGCACCCATGGTTGACACGAAAGCTTGTTCAGCTACAATAAAAAAAACAGCATCAGACGTATATAATTTGATCAAACCATATTGCCTCATGTACCCACGTGCAGGTCTCTGATACACATAAGTCCCTAACCAAAAAACATCACTGTGCCGGTCAGTGAACACAATCCCCGCAAAGCGCGCGCAAGCAGGGAAGGGGGGCCATGGAATGGCCCCACAACCCCAATGTCACAGGACCAAACCCCTAAGGGGCCCCCCGAACCCCAAAGGCACCGCCGGCGGAGAATGTGGATGCCAAGCGACACAAGTGTGAACAAGCTCTTACCTCTCTCCATTGCTCCTGCAGGCAGAATTGGAGAACACTATGAGGACCTCCCCATATGTACACAGGTGCTTCCTGCTAATTTGGATCACATGGGTCTTACAAAGCACGAGTGCTAGTGTATCAGAGACCTGCACGTTGGTACATGAGGCAATATGGTTTGATCAAATTATACACTAACTTCTGATGTTGGTTTTTAAATGTAGCTGAACAAGCTTTCGTGTCAACAATGGGTGCGATGTGCAGCCATTTCTGTCTTTTTGGCTTGTGCTAGATTAGAGGTGATCTTCTCGTCAGATTTCACGGTATGTATTTACAGTAAACAATGATTCTACAGCAATGCAGGGAATGAATAGCCCTCCCCTATAATTTTACAGCATGCAGTAAATCAATGTCTTGATTTTTTTTATCATGTTATTGTTATTTTGACCTTTCCTCTCCTCTCTTTTTTTTATAATCCATCATAAGTAGAAGATAATTTCCTCAAACATGATTAATGATTTTTCAGATGACATCACGCCGGGCGCCTGGAGAGCCCATTATGTCTATATGCAAAAGCGCTGACCAAGCCAAAAAAAAAAAAAAGATATAGCTCCCAGTTATAGCCTGGCATCTTACAGGTACGTAAGCTTCTATCAATAAAGGACAAAATGATGAGTAGAAATTCATTGTGAAGCTCCTGAGATGCCAACATTATGGCGGGATGTGGAGAACATGACCCGCACACTACACTCCTGTGTACAGAAAGAGATCCGAGCCGGGATTATATGTCTTATTTTAAGAGGAAGGCAATTTCTTTCCCTCTATGTCTTGTCAATATTATTTAATGAGTTCTATTTCACCCTCTTCCCTCCGAATTCCGCCGCCTCCCGCTTATGTATTTTTATTATTTTTTCAATTAAAGAAACTTCTTAAAAAATGGACTTTGCGTTTTATTTTTATTAAGCCCGGGTGCCTCTGGTTTCAATTATTTTACTTTATTAGCTTTTATTTAATTTTATGGATTTATGTACAGTAGCGTTGCAGTAAGAGAGAGGGAAGCTCTGCTTTATGGCGTATTATTATTGTTTATTATGGGGATTATTATTATTATTACTGTTAGTGTTACTGTTGTTATGTTGCGTCGTTAATTATGACCGTTAACTTTTTAACCTCTTAATGGCCACAGGTCATCAATTTGTAAGTTAAAACGTCGCTTTTATTGTGTTTGGTTAAAATAGAAAAAAAAAAGGCACAGTAATCATAAAACATGAACCTTCAAATAAGCTAAATGACATTGAAGCAACAGATGAGGCACCATTGTATAGTATAATTGTACATGACACTTACCATAACCAATCACTGACCAGACATTGAGATTTGCAATAGCTTCCTACTTCCCAACGTGTTTCCCCTTATATTAATTCATATGGTTCATCAGGGGAAAAAACAAAAAACATGACTATCGTATATAACATAGGGTCAGGGATGTGTATAATGTACAGCGCTCTGCATTAGCCCTTCCTCATGTCAGTGTAGATAGCCGAATAAGCAGCTGGAACAATGTCTGATGCACCAGTTGGCTTAAAGGGGAACTTTAGCAATTTTATTTTATTTTTTCAAATCAATCGTTACTAGAAAGTTATATAGATTTATAAGTTGCTTCTATTTGAAAATCTCCAGTATTCTAGTACTTATCAGCTGCTGTATATCCTGCAGGAAGTGGTGTATTCTCTTCAGTTTGACACAGTGCTCTCTGCTGCCACCTTTGTCCATGTTAGGAACTGTCCAGAGCAGGAGAGGTTTTCTATGGGGATTTGCTACTGTTCTGGACAGTTCCTGACATGGACAGAGGTGGCAGCAGAGTGCACTGTGTCAGACTGGAAAGAATATAACACTTCCTGCAGGACATACAGCAGCTGATAAGTACATGAATATTTGAATTTTGTAACTTTCTAGTAACAGTTAATTTGGGAGAAAACAAACAAAAAAATATTTTCGGCAGAGTACCCCTTTAAATATACAAAGACATCAGTCAAATGATTTAATATGGCTCATAATGCGCCTCTTACCGTGCTTCATTGCTGCAATGCATGCTCCAGCACAATAATGGCAGGTTCTGACTTGACTGCAGGTGCTGACTTGGCCGTATGCCACGGAAAAGGTGCAGATATTTGAGCAAACCAAGTGGTTTGTGCAAACATTTGTATATTTTCCATGGCGTACACCAGCACTCAGCTTGATAAATGTGCCCCATTGTGACTATCACATAAAATCTGACATAGGTCTTAGAAAACTATTAAAGGGAATCTGCTGATTCCAAATGATACCTGACTTATCTGATGGCTATTTGCAAAGTTACAAAATCATGTTTTCCTTCCAAATGTCAAAGAGAATGTGCCAAGCTGCAACATGCAACCTTCTCCCTCCCCCACCCCTGCCTGTGCTGCATGATAGATGTGCAAAAATCCGTGCTGGAAGCCAAACCCTGTATATCAATTATACAAGGCAAGGATGAGTGGGGGAGGGAAGAGGAATGCATGCTGCAGCTGAGCACTGCCTCTTTGACATTTGAGCTTCTAAGGAAAACATGATTTTAAACTTATACGAGTTTTATCATTTTATGGTTGTTGTTATTATTATTACTTTTAATAGGGGAACCAAATGTTCTTTTTTATATTTATTTATAAAAAAAAATGTGCAGGGTCCCCCCTATTTTCCATAACTAGGCAGATGCAAAACAAAACATTACCAGCCTGTTCTGCAGTTCATCACAGTCCTCCCACCCTGCCTATTCCCCTCCCCCAGCACTCCTGCTGGTAAGGGCAACTTAATACTAGACACAGAAAGTTTTTGGCTCCTGGTTTCGCACACTTTTGTGTTCTTCTTCTGCCTGGAAAACCCCATGGCAGTTGGCTTTTTACAGCTTTGGCTTGCTATACGATGCAGGGGGTAGCTTCTCAGGGTCAGGTGCATAAAGCCTCCCTAGCTAACTATATGAGCAAAATATTTTTAAGGTTTAGAGTAGACCAAATCCTGGTTCCATTTGCTCAGCACCGTTTACGGACAATGCCATGAAGCCTTACTGGAATAAGACGGTGCTGCTCACAAGTAATTGATACTAAATGACTCTGGGCTTCTCAGTCCTGTCCTATGCCTGACACAATAACAATGCCTCCGATGTAAATGATGATGTCTGCTTTACATTATAGTAATGTCTTCTCCGGGCTGGCTTCTATTTACAGTCTGCCAGTGCAATGAATTTACAATCACTTCTGATCAGAGATCTTGCCGCTTCTCGGCCATGCAATTAGTTTAGAATATTGAGTTTAGGATTTATCTGTCAGCCATTGCACCGCGGAGGGTTTACAATGCTGCTAGACTATGCACATATGGAGGAGGCAATTTGTTCCATTTGCATTTCAGCCATAGTCTTGTGTGGCAGCTCAGGCATATTTATCTATAGATCTGTGTGTGGAAGGAGGAATTATCTGCCGGAGCTGATCTCTCTGGCACCGGCAGCTTCTATTAGTCTGTTGTCAAACACAATATAACAGCAACATAGCGGCCGGGTTGTCACGTAGCGGCTGCAATGGGGTTTCGGCAGCATTGGAGCTGCACATTGGCTGAGAAGAGAACAGAGAAGATACTTTCCACAGTGGATTTTTGCCAGAAAAATTTGTAAAGAGTATTTTTTGTATCAGTAGAGATGTCAACGGGATTTTAAAGGGGAACTCAGGCAAAAAGTTATATAGATTTGTAAATTACTTCTATTGAAAAATCTCAAGTGTTCCAGTACTTATAAGCTGCTGTATGTCCTGCATGAAGTGGTGGATTCTTTCCAGTCTGACACAGTGCTCTCTGCTGCCACCTCTGTCCAGAGCAGTAGTAAATCCCTATAGACAGCTCTCCTGCTTTGGACAGTTCCTGGCATGGACAGAGGTCAGACTGGAAAAAATACACCACTTCTTGCAGGACATACAGCAGCTGATAAGTACTGGAAGACTAAAGATTTTTTTTCAATAGAAGTCATTTATAAATCTATATAACCCGTTTGAGCTGTCTATTTTGTGTCCTGTATTTTGTTTGTCTGTGTTTTGCACTTATTTGAGAGCAGAGACTGACGCCCAGTTGCAGACGGTCAGTTAGGACCTGCACTACAAGTAAGTAGGGACAGCATGTGGGGTGTTAGCCATAGGGCCCACTTGTCCTGTGTCTCTTTGTTTCCTGGGGCCCTGACAGTACCCCTTTAAGAAAATGCATTCACACTCATGTGTTAAGGTTTATTTTTGCAGATTTTCCTTGAAGACAAAATTTGCAACAAACCCACAATGTTTTATTAATCGTGGTGCTGCCCTGTCTCAGTCAGTGATTGGCTGAAAGTGATTTTGGCAGCTGCTGGGAACACTAGAGAAAGGAGAAGGACACCAGGGGAGCACAGACAGGTAAGTATTGATGAGCGAACTTCGACCGGGGGAGCGTGAGAGGTAAGTATTAATGAGCGAACTTTGACTGGGCCAGCGCGACAGGTAAGTATTGATGAGCGCACTAAAACAGCTAAACGTCTGCAATCGTTTAGCTTTTTTAGTGTGGTTTCTTTAAGGTTCAGTTTTGGACGAACCCGAACTGTACGTCAAAGTTTGGCAAACCTGCTGAACCAAACTTTTTAAAAATCTGCTCATCTCTCCCCACAATCTAAATTCACCTCTCTGGACGATCCACAATGCAATATAAAATTTTTATTTTCAATACCAGTTCGTTAAAATAATTTTCCGCCAAGAATTTATTATATTTATTTGTCTGACGTCTTGTTTCATTTTCTAAGTAAATGACATTTGTGCCATCTACTCCCATTCCTCTACTTAAGAAGAAAGCCATTACCGGTGGCTGCGGCTCTCACATGTCGTCTGCCTTTCCATTATTTTGCCTTTCAGAAAATTGTATAAATCCTTAAAGTACATTCTTTAATCCTTGGGCTGTAGTTTCTCTTGGCTGACTTTGAAAAGCTTCCAGACATGCTGCAATGACACTATTAGACACAGAAGAAAAGAGGATTGAGCAGATTCTAGGACTGCAACAAGTAACTATTGAAGCCTTCTCAGTCCTATCAAATGTGAACAAGGAATTGTTTTATCTGTTTCCTCTCACATATGTTCACACGTCTTCTTAAAGTGGACCCGTTTGCAAATTTTTGCTGACTAAAGTAAAGGCAGTGTACAATAGGGCTTCTTACCATGAATCAGCAGATATAACTCTTATTTCAATCCATCACTCCAGCACTGAGATATTTTATGCAAATTTGGAGGTAAAGCTCATGGGGTATTCCTTTGGGTTACAAAAGCCCAGCAACATTCAGTCTCTTCTCTCCTACATACACTCTATACTTATGCCGACTTATACCACCACTCCTATGAATGGGGAGGATAGGAGAGGTAACTGTAGGCTGAGCAATCGGCTGATAGTTATTAAAGATGTATGGTCACTTTATGTAACAGACAGCAAGTGTGGGTCCGCTGTGGTTCTCAACTGGTTTGGGTTGCCCTCTAGGTTTTCCTCCTTTACTCTTCTCCAGGATGTGGAAGCTGGACTTCTGCAGCTACAGGGCACCAGGACTCCCCACAAGTGTGTCCCAGTGTTAGCAGCAGCTGGTTCCCAAGAACCAGGCAGGCAAGGCACCATAGAAAAAGCAGAGTATACGTGGTCAGCAAGCCAGGTTGTCAACAGGAAAGACAGCACGGTACTAGAGATGAGACGGGTAATGTAGTCAGAAAGGCAAAGGGTCAGGCCAGGCAGCTTCATTGACAGGTCAGACAACAGAAAAGTAAGGCGGTACAGATGAGGATCAGGCAGAAAGCGTAATCTAAGAGAACAGGCATGGGTCAGAATACACCGGAATATAGTAGAAACAGCAACAGACACCTTTGATTGGAATGCTATAATCCAACAATGCTCAGGCAGGGTGGAGCAGGTAGAGCTGGTTTAAATAGGTGGAGGTGGCTCTGAATTTGCAAGTGGCAGTAGAAGATGGAGACTTACACAGTGAATGAAATGGCGGTCGGGCATCCAGCTGCTAATAATTATAAAACTCCTCAGCAACTTGGTCTTAAAGGGGTTGTCCAGCAAAAATCTTTCAAATCAACTGATGTCAGAAAGTTATATAGATTTTTAATTTACTTCTATTAAAAAATCTCCAGTCTTCCCATACTTATTAGCTGATGTATATCCTGCAGGAAATGTTATTTTATTTTCAGTCTGACACACTGCTTTCTGCTGACATCTCTGGCCGAGATAGGAACTGTCCAGGGCAGGAGAGGTTTTGTATGGGGATTCATGGAAATCCGAACAAAGTTCCTGTCTCTGCCATAGATGTCAGCAGAGAGCACTGTGTCAGACACAATATTTCCTGTAGGACATACAGCAGCTAATAAGTATGGGAAGACTTGAGATTTTTCATAGAAGTAAATTATAAATCTGTATAACGTTCTGATATCAGTTCACTTGAAAGAAAAAATTTTCCCTGGATAATCCCTTTAATCTAATTTCTCTCCTTATACCCAAACCCCCGGAACCATCAGAACGGCAGCAGTTGTGGATCGAGAAGGTGAGTTTACACTTGTTTTTTATTTGACACCTTGACCCCTTTTCAATTTTGCCCTCCTGAGAAAGCCCCTTTGTGATTTTTAGTACTTCTTACAGAGCAGACAGGGGTTATAAATTTGCAATTTTGTAAACTTTCCTCTCCCAGGTTGTAGATTACTTTTATCTGAAATGCAAGGAAATAATTTTGGACGTCCCCAAGTAATATTTTAAAGAATAATAATTAGGGAAGATGTGATTCCCTGTTACTCCAGGTGTCGATTTCTTACATTTCATATGCAAGCTTTGCCTGTAGCTGTGCATCTTAAGATGTGTGGACTATGTATTTATATCCTAGCATTAATATGTATCGTGCCATAGACGTGTGAAGCTGTCATTCTATCTACCCTGCTACTCTTTATCTGTTTATTATAAAACATTACGTATCACACCAAATATTGGATGCTGACATATCTCATCAGAGCCCCCTTCTCTCTCTGGTCACTTCACTGTATTGGATTGTAAACATTGTTCATGAGATTTACATGTTTTTGTGGCTGAATGGAAAGTTTTTAAAGCTCAATCCTTCTTCTCTGTGGCCCACATTGACCTTGCTCCTGCTAGTTTCTGCTGCTCGCTTCTGGCCACCACTGCAATGCCACTTCTGTCCACTAGGATGCATGTGTGGCCACTCACCTGGGATTTAAGGGGGACAGTGAGTCTCCACCTGTTTCTGCATCCTCCTATCCTCTTCTGCATGCACCTAGTTAAAGTCTTCCTTGCCTGAGTGTTGTTGACTGCTTGTGTTCATTCATTGTGTTTATCCTGACTGGTGCCTGTTGTTCGGATTACACTTTCCTTTCTGACCCTTTCTCCCATTGCCGATGCCTGATGCACATCTTAATCCGCTTAATCAGCTGTTACCCACACTGGAATCATGATTGTTAAGTGACCTGGTAACCTCCAGCACTTCAAACTTCCAGTACTTATCACCTGCTGTATGTTCTGCAGGAAGTAGTGTATTCTTTGCAGTCTGACACAGTGCTCTCTGTTGCCACCTCTGTCTGTGTCAGGAACTGTCCAGAGCAGGAGAGGTTTTCTATGGGGATTTGCTACTGCTCTGGACAGTTCCTGACATGGACAGTGGTGGCAGCAGAGAGCACTGTGTCAGACTGGAAAGAATACACCACTTCCTGCAAAACATACAGCAGCTAATAAGTACTGGAAGACTTGAGATTTTTTGAAAATAGAAGTAATTGGTTTGAGCTCCCAGTGGGGCCCTTTGATTTCTATGTACGCCCCTTTGATTTCTATATACGCTTAAAAAGCAGTTCTTAAAATAGAGTTGCAATATGAGCAAGTGCTTATTTGGTTCAGAGTACACAGTCCTACCTATAAACCCTCACTACCTGTCATCGTGAGTCACCGAAAACTGTACAGAAAGTCAACGCTTACTTCTCACGGAAGAGAGATAGAAACATAATCCCGCAAATATTGATTTTCCGTACAAAGTTACTCACGAAGCAAAAGTTTGTTCAGATCTAATTAAGAAGCGATGATAAATTCTGGAGAGCCATCATTAATTTTCACTAAGATAATTATTTTCTTAATTTATAACTGCAAAATAATGTAAAATTATGTTTTACTGATGATGTATCATGTGCGAATCCGAAGGAACGGCCACCGGGAGCAAAGTCTTACAGTCACAAACTTTTCCAGATCTGAACTGTACGAAAGTGAATTCAGGCTCGTTGTTAAGTAAGGACGTAAAGCGTTGAGTGTGGTCAGCTGATGATGTTGGAAACGGGAAAATGGGCAAATGTGGACAAGGGTTGAGTGGAGATGACTGGGTCGGGGCACTCCCAAAATTGTGGGGTTTTCCTGGTATGCAGTAGTTAGCACCGACCAAAAGTGCTGCAAATACAGGCAACTAGAGTATTGGCAGTAAAGTATTAGCAATGCAGTTAAAGGGATTATACAGCATTTAAAAAGTTTCTATACATTGGCGCCTTGTTCGTAAACATAATATACTTGTTATACTTACCTCTTTGTGCTCCCCCATTGTCCCAAAGTGGCCTCTCCGATGTCCCCACTGACTGCAGCTCCGCTCCTTCTGAGACAAACTTGGAGTGACAGCGTGCTCAGCCAATCACTGGCTGCGGTGCTGTACCCTCTTAGACAGTGATTGGCTGAGCAGGCTGTCACTCCGAGAAAAGTTCGTATTGGTTGTAAGGCAACTGCAGTCAGCAGGGGGCACTGGCGGAGCGCGGAGAGGTAAGTATAACATATTAATTACATTTTCCATAAGGGTGGCAATATATAAAAACTTTTAAACACTGCCTTTAAGGATAAAGATCTAACAGGGCATCAAGGATTGCAGACTATAGAGGGGGGAACAAATGTGCCTACTGCTTCCCCATCACTCATTGAGAAAGCCTGTGAGTCCAGCACCAACACCACCACTCATTGAGAAAGCCTGTGAGTCCTGCTTCCCGACCACTCATTGAGAAAGCCTGTGACTCCTGCTTCCCGACCACTCATTGAGAAAGCCTGTGACTCCTGCTTCCCGGCCACTCATAGAGAAAGCCTGTGAGTCCTGATTCCTCGACCATTCATAGAGAAAGCCTGTGAGTCCTGCTTCCCCCACCACTCATAGAGAAAGCCTGTGAGTCCTGCTTCCCCCAACACTCATAGAGAAAACCTGTGAGTCCTGCTTCCCCCACCACTCATAGAGAAAGCCTGTGAGTCCTGCTTCCCCCACCACTCATAGAGAAAACCTGTGAGTCATGCCTATCCCACCACTCATAGAGAAAGCCTGTGAGTCCCGCTTCCCCCACCACTCATAGAGAAAGCCTGTGAGTCCTGCTTCCCCCACCTCTCATAGAGAAAGCCTGTGAGTCCTGCTTCTCCCACCAATCATAGAGAAAGCCTGTGAGTCATGCCTATCCCACCACTCATAGAGAAATGGTTGCAAGAGGGTGATGAGGATCCAGCACTCCAAGAGGTTTAAAATTCAAAAACTTTTATTAGAACATATCTAAAAAACAGCTGAGCAGCTCATGCTGTGTGGCCTGAAAGACTGACGCGTTTCGCGCATGCGCGCTTAGTCATAGTCTAATGGTCAGTGTGTGACTAGAGATTTAAAAACAAGTAATGGCCAATGAGAATGTTTCCCCATGCACGTGTGTGCAGGTGGGGTGAATAGGTGCAATCAGTGATGTACTCGCTTGGACACTGTTAAGTTAGTTCAGTGGTCAGTTAGTATTACAAAGTATAATAGGTGTTTGATTTTACTAGACATGATGTTGTAAATTATAAGTAAGCTATGATCATACAATACAGATAAAGGGAGGTGGAGTGTGATGACACATTGTCCACATAGGAGCGTGTTTGGCGATCAGGTCGTGTTTTTTTAAATAAAATGAAAAAATGTGTAACTCTATCGCATATGAAACGACCAAGCCGCACAGTCTGAACTACGCTCTAAAAATGAATATCATGAAGACAAATAAATGATTATTTAAAAAAACACGACCTGATCGCCAAACACGCTCCTATGTGGACAATGTGTCATCACACTCCACCTCCCTTTATCTGTATTGTATGATCATAGCTTACTTATAATTTACAACATCATGTCTAGTAAAATCAAACACCTATTATACTTTGTAATACTAACTGACCACTGAACTAACTTAACAGTGTCCAAGCGAGTACATCACTGATTGCACCTATTCACCCCACCTGCACACACGTGCATGGGGAAACATTCTCATTGGCCATTACTTGTTTTTAAATCTCTAGTCACACACTGACCATTAGACTATGACTAAGCGCGCATGCGCGAAACGCGTCAGTCTTTCAGGCCACACAGCATGAGCTGCTCAGCTGTTTTTTAGATATGTTCTAATAAAAGTTTTTGAATTTTAAACCTCTTGGAGTGCTGGATCCTCATCACCCTCTTGCAACCATTTACTTACCTGACGGACAGCCACCGCCTGGAACCGTGCACCCTCTCACATACGCTGGAGACTCCGAACAATATACCAAGAGGTGAGCTGATTTCCCTTGTTTACCTTTGTTCACTCATAGAGAAAGCCTGTGAGTCCCGCTTCCCCCACCACTCATAGAGAAAGCCTGTGAGTCCTGCTCCCCCCCACCACTCATAGAGAAAGCCTGTGAGTCCCGCTTCCCCCACCACTCATAGAGAAAGCCTGTGAGTCTTGCTTCCCCCACCTCTCATAGAGAAAGCCTTTGAGTCCTGCTTCCCCCACCACTCATAGAGAAAGCCTGTGAGTCCTGCTTCCCCCACCACTCATAGAGAGAGCCTGTGAGTCCTGCTTCCCCCACCACCCATAGAGAAAGCCTGTGAGTCCTGCTTCCCCCACCACCCATAGAGAAAGCCTGTGAATCCTGCTTCCCCCACCATTCAGAGAAAGCCTGTGAGTCCTGCTCCCCCCACCACTCATAGAGAAAGCCTGTGAGTCCTGCTCCCCCGCCCACCACTCATAGAGAAAGCCGGTGAGTCCTGTCCAACCCAAAACACACTCATAGGGGAAAGCTTGCGAGTCCTTCATCCCCCTCTAACTCATTGTGCAAATTTAGAAACATAATCATATTTTTGCAAACAGTTTTTGATGCAGTTTTAACCCCGTGGAAGAAAAAACCCAATGTGAATCCAACCAGAAAATATTACTTAGGATTAAGAAGAGATTGGTGAATAATGCCCACCATAACAATGGGTGTTTTTGACAATTGGTTCCAGTGAGCTGTAATATAGAGAGGAAATATATTTTCAGGAAAAGGATTTTTCACTCTGATCAAATTGAAGCTGTGGAATATTCTGTCAGGGGAGTTAGTAATGGCCGGACCACCTGACATATTTATAAAGGGACTGGAAACCTTCCCTGCGTGGAGTCATATCAGTATTTAGAGGTATTCAATTATAACAGAATGATTGTTTGGAGGAACTCATCTGACTGCTAGGGACGGATTACAGAAGGAGATTTTCTACCTCAATAGAGATAAATTGAAAGAATGGTAAACAAGAATTTTGTTTCTTCTTCCTCTGGATCAACAAAACAAGGTTACTGGTTATCTATAGTAACACACTACACTATAGTAACAGATAATTGAAAAAAAAAATTGGGGGAAAAAAATAATTAAAAATTTGAATTTATCCTCAAAATTGTAAAGTAAACTAGCAAAAAAATTCCCTTTGTCTTCTGCAACCAATAACATTACAGTTTTTTTATGGCCCTGTAAAAACTGTGACTGGTTGCAATGGGCATCACTGTCAGTTTTTCTTTAGTGATACAGCCACCCTAGTTTTCCTGTGTGCTTTTATAATTGGGTGACAGGATCACTAAGGCGGGGCTTAGTGTCCATTGAACCACCTCTCCCTGCCTCATCACAGGGAGAGTGTGGGTAACAGCATTGGACTGAGGAAAGTAGAGGGGCTCAATGGACGCTAAGCCCCACTTTTAAAAAAAAAAAAAAAATCCTTCAAACTAACTGGTGCCAGAGAAAAAAATCTTACTTTTTCCAGTACTTATCATCTGCTGTATGTCATGCAGGAAGTGGTCTCAGTGGACACAGTGCTCTCTGCTGCCACCTCTGTCCATGTCAGGAACTGTCCAGAGCAATAGCAAATCCCCATAGAAAACTTCCTGCTCTCCAGACTGGAACAAATACCACTTCCTGCAGGACATACAGCAGCTAATACATTTGTGGAAGACTTGAGATTTTTTTTTAATTAAAAGTAAATTACAAATTTCTGGCACTTTCTGGCACCAGTTGATTTGAAAGTTTGATTTTTTTTCCTCTGAACTACCCCTTAAAGGAAATGTGTCAAAAGGTGGTGACCGGTTTCAATCAAGTTTCTATTTCTTAAGAATTTGGTGATTTTTTTTTCTCTAATTTTGTACTTTACTATCTTATAATTTAATATATTCTTGCACTTTCGGCCACTAGACCTAAAACTAAGCTGCTCTATACGGATTCTTTTGAAGCATTGCCCACCTTATTAGAGACAAAAGTACCTTGAGAGAAGACACCAGTGTGTAGATACACAGAGATACAGATACAGAGATATACACAATAGTTGCTGCTCACAGTTCAGCCTCCCCCTCCCTTTAAAATGACCTCTATAAAGGTCAACAAGAAGCCTTTTTCATTCACCTGAATTGAACAGGTTCTGTCTATTGTTGTCTATGATATGCATTGCTGTTACCCATCATCCTTACTGAGTCATTTGCAATTCACTTATTCATCAGTTCATAAGTGATTAATTTATTAATATTATTTCATTATTACTTTTTTTATTTTTATTTAACCAATCTAATTACACGGCAGAAGAAAAAAAAACGTATTTTATTTAAAACAATTAAATCAAAACTAATCAAATATAAAATTTAAAAAAATAAATTGAAAAAACAATTTCTCTTTCTTGAAGGAATGAAGCAAATTGACAGGTAATCAAGAGTTAATCAGTAATGATGAATTACACTTGAGAACAATTAATTTGCACGTGTAACTTGGACCGTCTCTAAGATTATATTGTAATTGTAGTATTTTCTTCCATTACAGGCAATTAGCAATCTGTATTTCAGGAATTTTCTTAACTTTTTATTGAGTGCTAAGAATAGCAGAGAAAAAAACAATATATATATATATATATATATATATATATATATATATATATATATATAATGGAACCAAAAAAGAAAATATTGTAAAGAATTGAGATTTATCTTTCTGGGACCTATGGTGGACAATGACATTGACAGGTAAGCAACAGGTAAGCAATGGTGACTAACCTGGTGTGAAATGATGATGGTTCTGAGCCATCCCATCTTTAATCAATGTCACTTTTTATATTATGGGATGTCACAATCATTCTATTGTGTATCCATTAGGCATGTAAATATACACAATTGACAATGTCTTCTTTTCAGGTCTTTTTTGACCTGCTAACAACATTGTTATTCTGCATGCTGGTCATATGCATCAGTTTGGGCTCAAAATTTAGGATTTCAGTATTTGGATCCTATAGGGGGTACTCTAGGTAGTCACAACTAGTGCCAGAAAGTTATAAAGATTTCTAAATTATTTGTAAATTATTTTGTTTTTAAGTGTCTTTCAGTACTTATTAGATGTTGTATGTTGTGCAGGAAGTGGTGTAGTCTCTCCAGTCTGACACAGTGCTCTCTGCTGCCACCTCTGTCCATGTTAGTAACTGTCCAGAGCTGCAGAAAATCCCCATAGAAAACCTCTTATGCTCTGGACAGTTCCTGACATGGACAGAGGTGGCAGCAGAGAGGGAAGAGATGCAGTGAGCATGCTCAGCCATCGTTCCATTCACTGTCCATGGGACGTCCTAAAATAGTCAGGTTTAGCTCTCAGCAATGTTTGTAAGTCCCATAGAAGTTGATCCCAGCTGTTAGACCAGCTATATATCCCCTATACAGTGGAAAGGGAGTAATATTTAATCTAAAGGGATATCCCCCTTAAGCAAAGCGAGCTTTTAATGAAGACCTCTCTGCAAATTTTTTTTTTTTTTTTTTTGCTGACAAAAGTAAGGAGTAACAATAGGGCTTTTTTTATCCTACATCTGGATATATAACTCTTATTTTAATCCATTACTCCTGTATTACTACAGTATAAGCTTTAGAAGTTTTTTGCAAGTTAAGAGATAAAGCCCATGGGGTGTTCCCCTTAGCGCCAAAAGCCCAGCAATGTCCAGTCTGTCAGTCCAAATAGAGTGGGCATTTACCTGGAGGCTCAGGGGTGTCAGATAGGAGAGGAGGATCTGAACCTTGCAGGGTTATCGGATCACAAGGAATTGCACGATGGGCTTTATCCCCTAATTTGCATAAAGCTTATATCTCAGTGCCGGAGTGATGGATTGTAGGTGAAAAAAAAATGGTAGGTAGATTAAGAATTTAAACTTTTTTTTCTTATCCTCGCCTTCTAAAAGCCATAGCTCTTTTATTTTTCCATCTAAGAGAATCCATAACTTAGGGATACCTTTGGTAGAGCTGCTCCCCCAGGGACCAACGTAGACATACACAAATGCCATTTACTTGGGTCCTTAACTTGCATCACCATAGTGGAAATGGACCATTATTTTTATATACTGCGATATTGGGATAGGTTAGGAGAAATGAATAATGAACTGATCTCCTCAAGGGCTGGCCCACGAAGAAGGATCCTCCTCCTACTTTGTAGGCCCGCCCATGAGGAGATCACTTCATTATTAATTTCCTTAAAACTTACGGCCCCATACTTGTGTGATGTACAGGTGACCCTTACCTTTGTCTGCCCATTGGGTAACTTCTACCCTACCCATTCTAAAATCTTACTTTTAGTCCAGTTTTATGAATGACATTATTGTGCCACCAGCTAAGGTGAAATACATGGAGCAAAGTGGAGGAGCTTTATATGTAAATTCCAATTGATTTTTTATCATGGATTAAGAAAATCCTAAATCTTTTCAAATCTGACATTTATAATTCAAACGGCTATGAAGCTTAACACCATTAAACTCCAGATATAACCAAAGGTAAAATATAGCTTTAATCAATGGCGAAGTACAAGCTTCTCTTTGTGCATTGTTTTATACAGCATATATTTTATATTACTATTAGGAAGAATAATGGGGCTATAATTCTGATTTGACAATGCTTTTAAATGTTTGTAGTCTACAGGGGAAATGATGTGCTTACTCAACAGTCTTTGTTTATCACCGATGATAATAAGACTGAGATGTCTGAACATTTGTTTGAATGTGTTCTTTATTAAATTTAATAACACTGAAATCTGTCGGTTTTTTACCGTTTCGGGGAAGTTTAGTGTTGTGCTCGGAACTAAAAAATGGAGAAAACATAAAGTTATTTACAGAATATATAAAATTTCTATTATTTCCAAAGATATAAAGCAAAAAAATTTAAAAAAAAGTCTGGCGAAGCACAAAATCCATCGTCATGTCATTACCATTGGTTATTTCCATTGTATAGGATTTGTATTGTATATATTATTGATGGGGCCCCAACACTGATATCTACAGTAGTATTTCAGCCAGTGTTTTTGTGCCATTTCATCCTTCAACCCAATTGGACCAAGCTATTTTTGTATGTCAGGGTCAAATTTTTTGATTTTGCATAGCTCAGGGGCCTCTGTTGGCCTCCAAAGGTAGAACCAACGATAGTATAACAAATATACATGCAATTGGAACAATCGGGTGCAGTCTAGTACAAAAGTCGTAAATAATAGAAGAAGGACAAAAAAGAATAGAAAACTCACAATGCAGTTCAAGAATTATATAGTAGGATATATATATGGCAGACCCATACCACGGCGTCCAGGTCTTTTCAAATGGCGCCACCGAGTCTCCTCTAACCGCGCAATTTTTTCAGATAAGATGATATTATTAATGCAATCTATTACTTTATCCAAATGTAAAGAAGGCTTCCAACATGAAGCTACAGTATACAGTATATATTCTTGCTGCTAACTTTATATATTGTGCTAACTTAAAGGGTTGATTCTTTGATGGTTTAATCCTTAACAAGCACAATTGAGGCGTCTAATGCTGGGTTTACACGGAGCGATAATACGCCCGATCGTACGATTAACGATTTCGAAGTAACAATGTTTTTTTTTTTATAACGATCAGTGTTTAGACGGAACGATACTGTATATCGTATGGAAAAATCATTTTGCGATCGCTTAAGCCTATCTCACACATAGGTTAACATCGGTGAACGACTGTTTACACGGAAGGATCTGCAAATTTTTTGCAAACGACGAACAACGATTTAAGAACATGTTGTAAGATCAAAATGAACGATTTCTCTCTCGTCGTTTGATCGTTCGCTGCGTTTACACGTACGATTATTGTTCGGATTTAATCGTTCCGTGTAAACGCAGCATTAGGGTACTATTCCACAATTTTTCGACGATCAACGATTAACAATCTCAAATAACCGCTATGGCGAAAGACCTGAAATCGTTCATCCAATCACACGGAAAGATGATCGTTACTTATGATTGTTCTTGTGGTCGTCCTTTCGTCGCTATTGCGTTCATCTCTACTACATCGTCTTATTACATGCGAACGATTTGCAAACGATCAACCTAATTCTATCCAACGATTTCTTGTTGGTCGTTTAATCGTTGTCTGCTATTACACTAAACGATTATAATTCAAATCCAATCAGTTTAACGATTTTTTGAACGATAATCGTCCCGTGTAATACCACCCTAGCTGTTGCATCCTGAACCTTTCAGAGGGTGGTGGGCAGAATTGATGGTCATGCTTATTCAGGGTGTAAAGATGATTCCAACATAAGAAATCCTGTAATCTTAGTAAATTATTAGTTTTCCACCAGGTATGCCTAGTATGGGAAGCAACCAGGATACAGTGGATTGTATTTTATTCTTAAATCTAACCTTGCTCCAAAGAGCGAAAGAATTAAGCCTAAACTTGGCCAAGGTATGCAGGTGTGGTGCAGCAGGCATTGCACTGTAAATAACTTTAATAACTACCACCAGGTACATCCTCTTTAATCTGAGCCCACGGATCAAATGGCGCCATCACGGGAAAGCCGGTGCCGCGGTCCGTTTTTTGGACCGCGGCCTGGTTCCCATGCACGGCGCCGTTCTATGCACCGAAGCTGGCCGGTGCTCAAGCACTGGAGGTAGGCCGGGCCGCCCCCATTCAATCTAATGGAGCCGCGTCATACAGGGGAGGGAATTCCCTCCCACTAGGGTTGGGCCGGCCTACCTCCAGTGCTTGAGCACCGGCCGGTTCCGGTGCATAGAACGGCGCCGTGCATGGGGACCAAAAAACGGACCACGGCACCGGCTTCCCCGTGACTGCGCCGTTCGATCCGTGGGCTCAGATTAAAGAGGATGTACCTGGTGGTACATCCTCTTTAAAGGGGTTATCAGGTATCCAGTATCACCCAGATCCCCAAGACATATAACTTAGGCTAGGTTCACACTGCATTTTTGCAATCCGTTTTTGCAATCCGTTTTTTGCAAAAAATGGATGCATTTGTGTGCATTCGTTTTTCCATTGACTTCCATTGTAAAAAAAAACGGATCAAAACTGATCCATTTTCTTTTGACGGACACAAAAACGTAGCCGACACTACTTTTGTGTCCATTAAAAAAAAAACGGATCCGTTTTGATCTGGGTTTTTTTTTTACAATGCATCCGTTTTTTCCATCAGTTTTTTTGCAAAAAACGTATTGCAAAAATGCAGTGTGTACCTAGCCTTAGTAACATAGTGTTATTACTAATAGTGCTAATTCATCCCTTACAAGAAAATATAAGAACTAAGGGCCCTATTATTGTTCAGATAATCGTTAAATCATTCAGAAGTAAGCGATAATAGTTCGGTTGAATAGCAGTTAACGGTTAAGCAACAAACGCAAAATCGTTGATCGCTTAATAAGACCTGGACCTATTTTTTTCGTTGCTCGTTCGCAAATTGTTCGCATGGAATAAAGCGTTGTTCGGTCGTTCGCAGTAGTGACAAACGCAATAGCGACCACAAGACGACCGCAAGAGCGATCATAAGTAACGATCATCGTTCCGTATAAATGGGTGAATGATTTCAGGTCTTTCGCAATAGTGGTCGTTTGAGATCGTTTATGGTTAACGATTATGCGAACGATAATTGTCCCGTGGAATAGGGCCCTTAATGTGGGTTGTCTCCAGCTCTCCGACTCCTCCCTCTCTCCCAAGACAAGACATCATCCTCTGATGTCACAGGAGGCGTGGCTGGATCTTGCCTCTGAGCTGTAGCCACACCCCCTTAGTGATATCACCATCTGTGACCAGCCCCTCCAGCCTACATCACCATCTCCCTGTCGTATATATAGATACATATATATCTTTATTGGGACATTTAGAGAGAGTGAGGAGGAGTAATTATAGCATGCTGCCTTGTGCTAAACCTGTGCAATAGTCTGCAGTGAAATTAGATTTTCTATAATAGCTTTGGGCAGGAAACTGGCAGAAGTGCTGGGGGAGGGGAGTAGGCAGGGTGGGAGGACTATGATGGAGAGCTGAGGGGAAGCAATGCATTCTGGGAATTGTATTACTGAGCAACTGCTTAAACTAGGAAGTAAAGAACTAAGACCCCTTTAAATTACTTATGTCTTCAAAAACTTGGCCACTAGGTGTCTTCTTTTTATACAGTTTGCTGTACATTGTTGTTAGAAGAAATCCATCACTAGTATCAGACAAGACGGAACACAGGACGTGGGGGCGGGCTTAGCAGTAGAGGAAGGAAGAGAGAGAGAGAGAGAGAGAGAGAGAGAGAGAGAGAGAGAGAGAGAGAGAGAGAGAGAGAGAAAACGAGTAATCCTGGGCTGCTGAATGGCCAGAGAGGCAGGTTCAATGGGAAATGTTGTTTTGTAACAGCTGGTTCCCCATCCGTGTCTTAAAGGGATTATCCAGGGTTAGAAAAAGCACAGCTACTGCAAAACCCCCACACCCAAACTGAGGACAGGAGAGGTGCCTTTTCTGGAAGAGAGCAGCCATGTTTTTTTTTAAGTCTGGATAACCCCTTTAAACCATTACTGCCACTTTAAAAACCTTTGACATGTTACAAATGTTCAGATCAGTCGGACTTTCGGTGTTTAGACCCCCACTGATCGCTAGATAGAAGTGGGAGAAGTGCAGATGAGTGCTTCATAACTGCAACAACAACCTGTTTCAAAAAGCTGTAGAAAAAAACATTTATTGTAAATGATTATACTCGGACGCAAACACTTCAATCTTTCTCAATGGCAGAAAATAGCAAGGTGTATTGTGTTTTTATAATAAGAAGAGCTTTGATGTCTCTATTATAATCTGAATAGGCCATATGGTTATTTAGTCATTGATCTCTCCATAAGGTCTAATGATGATGTATACTATAATTCTCTCAAAAGAAAAAAAGCATATGCACAAAAAATGGTAGCACATCCCAAAAATCTTTATTATAACACTGACATAGATACAAAGTACCACATTATTTGTGGTTATATTTTGTTTTACTGGGTCTCTGTCTAGGTAGAGATGTTGGATTTTTGTTATTGTACATACGGTCCAGAGTCAGAGTGGTAGATTAGCCCTGGCTGGAACACCGGCAGGACTTATGGTGACATTTTAGTGTTTTTAATGTAGAGCAGTATTTGGGGTGTTGTCTCCCTCATTTTACTACTCCTGTACATTCATATATTTATGTGGTATTTTGTATCTATGTCAGTGTTATAATAAAGATTTTTGGGATGTGCTACCATTTTTTGTGCATATGCTTTTTTTCTTTTGAGAGAATGATGTACTACTTATATGCATTGGTTTAGCACTCCATGATTATTAGTGGTGCCCACAAGCTTCATATATATAACGGATGTATACTATAATTGATAATGAAGGAAAATGACTGTACACAATAATACGCCAATTCAGTAAGTGGCCACTTCATCTATATATATGCAGATTTGTAAATTACTTCTATTTAAAAAAAAAAAAGAAAAAAAATATATATCAAGTCAGTGCTTATCAACTGCTGTATGTCCTGCAGGAAGTGGTATATTCTTTCCAGTCTGACACACTGCTCTCTGCTGCCACCTCTGTCCATGTCAGGAACTGTCCAGAGCAGGAGAGGTTTTCTATGGGGATTTGCTACTGATCTGGACAGTTCCTGACATGGACAGAGGTGGCAGCAGAGAGCACTGTGTCAGACTGGAAAGAATACACCACTTCCTGCAGGACATACAACAGCTGATAAGCACTGGAAGACTTGATTTTTATTTTATTTTTTTTTTTTAAATAGGAGCAATTTACAAATTTGTTTAACTTGGACGCTGATTTTTCTTCCTTCCCTCCTTCCTCCATTCCTTCCCCCCTTTCCCTCTTTCCCTTCCATCTTTCCATCCACCCTCCCTCCCTCCACTCCTTCCTCCCACCCTTTCTTCCCTCCTCCCTTCCTTTCCTCCTTTTCTTCCTTCATTCCTTCCTTCCCTCCTTCAGTCCTTCCTTCCCTCCACCCCACCTTTTCCTTCTTCCCTTCCCTCCTTCCTCCCTCCCTCCCTTCCTTCCTTCCTTCCTTCCTTCCTTCCTTCCTCCCTTCCTTCCCTCTTTCCTTCCTCCCTCCCTCCCCTCCTCCCTCCCTTCCTTCTTCCCTTCCCTCCTTTACTCACTTCTTTCCTCCCTCCCTCCCTCCCTCCCTTCCCTCCCTCCCTTCCTTCCCTCCTTCCCTTCCTTCCTCCCTCCCTTCCCTCCTTCCTTCCACCCTCTCTCCCTCCCTCCTTCCCCTCCTTCCTTCCTCCCTTCCCTTCTTCCTTCCTTCCTTACTCCCTTCCCTCCTTCCCTTCCTTCCTCCTCCTTTCCTTCCACCCTCTCTCCCTCCTTCCTTCCTCCCTTCCCTCCTTCCCTTCCTTCCTTCTTCCTCCCTTCCTTCCACCCTCTCTCCCTCCTTCCCTTCCTCCTTCCCTCCCTTCCTTCCTTCCTCCTTCCCTCCTTCTTTCCTCCCTTCCCTCCTTCCTTCCCTTCCTTCCTTTCTTCCTCCCTCCCTTCCTCCCTCCCTTCCCTTCCCTCCTTCTTTCCTCCCTTCCCTCCTTCCTTCCTTCCTTCCTTCCTTTCTACCTCCCTCCCTCCCTTCCTTCCTTCCTCCCTCCCTCCCTCCCCCCTCCCTTCCTTCCTTCCTCCCTCCCTCCCTTCCTCCCTCCCTCCCTTCCTCCCTTCCTTCCTTCCTTCCCTCCTTCTTCCCTCCCTCCCTCCCTTCCTTCCCTTCTTCCTTCCCTTCTTCCTTTCTCAGTTGATCGCAGTCATACACACAGTAACCATCACTGGCATATTGTTATTCTTGGCATTAGGCGTCCCCTCAGCATTTGTTTATTTGTTGTCAGAATGGAGACATATGCCACGGTGCGCCTATAATGAAGCACACCAATTCGGAGGGTCCTCGGCAGCTGGGCTTTTAATGAGGGGTTAGGGGAGATATCAAATGTTATTTCTAAGAATGCCAAAATAATCAAGTAAAGTAAATGGAATCACGTCAAGAAATTAAAAAACAAAAACACAGATCAGCCATCGGCTTCTTGCACAAGAACGTAGACGGTAACAGGAACAACAAGGGCGTCGTTTCATTTGTCGTCTAAGCTGTAAAACGGCCAAACGTAACTGTGGACATATGGCGTTATTCTGGGCAGCTTAACCTTTGATATCGGGTCAGAACGGCTAAATAACCATTGTGACTCCGATGCTGAATGTTTAATAAGCGCCATCTGCCATGTTCCTTCAATTACATTGTGAAGGATATTGAAGAAATTGGACAATAAAACATTCGCCAATATTTTAAGCAATTACTAAGAGAGGGTAACAATATAAGGAGGGCAAAAGGGGATTTCGGACCCCCAACACATAGGACCTCCATCTCTCAGCTCCCTTGAGTGATTTGAAGACATACGGCGTATAAAAATTTTTATTTTACCTCTAACAGTCAAAACGTTCTTTTTGGAAAAAAGTCATTTAACGGCAAATAATAGCTTATATTGGTATAACCCCGGTCATTGTTATATAATAATGGCCATTGTTTACCAATTATTAAAAAAGCAGATGTCATTTTGACAGTGCGTGAACATAACCTAAGGGTGGTTGTACTGCCCCTACAGTACCAATAAATACAGTACCAATAAATGGGGTGTTTAGGCATCTCCCATTAAAGACGATTGGACTTACACAAATTGTATAACTTCTTCAGCTGCTTTCAGCTAACTGACTGTCTCTGGGAATTATAAACAGCTGAAGGTGGATGGAGAGCCCTCCATCCAAAGTGGTGGGACCCACAGCTAAGGGGGACATATGGCATATTCTTATGCCCTAGATGGGTATACCCCTTTACTGGAATTTTTTGGGCAGCACAGAAGGCTTAATGGTTAGCACTGTTACCTTACAATGCTGGAGTTTTGGGTTCACTTGGTCAATCGCTGGCTATGGTGCTGTCCTGTCTCAGTCAGTCAATGATTGAACTGTCACTCCCGAACAGGGGCGTAACTACCACTGGGGCAGCCAAAGCAGCTGCTATGGGGCCCACCACATCAGGGGGCCCCGTTGCCTGCTCCTGCAATACACTGTACCCCTTGAGCTGTCATCAATTGCAGAATTAGGTGGCTGAGCGGGGATTCCGGCCAACCTTAGTGCTTGGTGGCTTATTTGATAAGGGGGCAATCAAAAGTTAATTATGGGGCCCAGCCATTTTTAGTTACGCCCCTGCTCCTGAGACAAGAGTGACAGCCCATTCAGCCAATCATTGGCTGTGGCACTGTGCCATCTCAGTCAGTGATTGGCTAAGTGGGCTTTTGGAGGCTGTGGGGAACCTGGGAGATCGAAGAAGGACACCTGGGGGAGCGTGGCTGCAATGGATGTGGCGCTGTCCCATCTCAGTTAGTCATTGGCTGAACAAGCTGGACACTGTACACCTGAAGGGGAGCCTTTTTTTTAATTATTATTTAGACGTGTGGCCTCCATCTTTACGAACTTGTTTCGAACTTTGCAAAAAGTTTGGCTGGGAACTGAACCAAACCTTTTGCAAAGTTCAATTCTGGAAGTTCGGTTTGCTCATCTCTATTGATCTCCCTTGATATCTGGCACAGGACTTACATACCATGCTATGTACTACTACCTGCCCGGCCTTTTAGTGACCTCCATAAGAAAAGCATACTGCGCAAATATCTTTATTGATATAAAAACAAACATAGTCCAGCAAACCAACACCAAGCCACCAAAGCTCCATATTACACGGGACGATTGTCGTTCGAAAAATCGTTAGAACATTCAGATTTAAACAATAATCGTTTTGTGTAATAGCAGGCAACGATTGAATGATCAACGAGAAAACGTTGATCGCTTGATAGAATTTGGACTTATTTTCATCGTTGATCGTTCACAAACCGTTTGAAAATCCTTCGGTGTAATAACGGGTCATTTGGCCGTTCCCTGGTCAGCCAGGAATAGACGAGCGCAAGAACGACCGTAAGTAACGATCATTGTCCTGTGTAATAGGGTGAACGATTTAAGATCATTTGTGTGCGTTTTTATGTCAATAAAGATATTTGCATTGGAACCTTGGACTGGAGCTGAACATCCATCTTTTCTGTCCTGTGTACGTCCCTATAGGAGAAGCAGTGAGCTGCTTTATTTCCCTTTGGAAAAGCGTATGGTGAGGACAATAGAATCCTGGGAAAAGCTTCCGGATCTGGAGGCATTTTTGTTAATGTTTTTGTTTGTTTTTCTTATTGCTTTTTGCTCACTACATGTCTCTATGTCTTCCCTGGCATTTATAAAGTTCTGTAGAGAAGTTTCTAAAAATAATAATAAACATCCAGATCCACAGCTGATCACCGTTCTCTAACAAGGAAAGCGAATAACGCGCAGATCATGTTTACTCTTTTCATACAAATACAAATAAAAGAAGATAACAATGCACGTCTTGGAAACGGATTGTAGTGTCTGAATTACTGTGATCCTTGCTCCTAAAGTGCCAGAGCTAGAACGAGCGGCTTTTACAATGGCCTACAAGAAAAAGGCAAAACTGTCCAAACTATCTACAAGCAGGAGAGTTTTTCTTTGGGGATTTGCTCCTGCTCTGGACAGTTCCTGACATGGACAGAGGTGGCAGCAGAGAGCACTGTGTCAGACTGGAGAGAATACACCACTTCCTGCAGCTGATAAGTACTGGAAGACTAGAGATTTTTTTTAAGTAATTTACAAATTTGTATATCTTTCTGACACCGGATGATTTAAAAGTATTTTTCCCCCCTCCCTTTATAATGTTGAATTTGATTCTGGGCTAAAAAGGATTAGTACGTTCTCTTAATACTGTATATCCTGGATAAATTGACATCAGGGTGTTCTCCACACAGTCTGTCAATGTCAGCACAGATTGGAAAATATCTTATTGCAGGAAACACCTTATTGACATAAGGAACGGTTACACCCAGTTGTCAATTTTCTTATTTTCCCAACAGTAATAACAGAAGGTTAAAGGGATACATGGATTTAATAAAAGCCCCAACCAGGATGCTACTCTGTATTAACAAGGAGCAAGAACCCCAAAATAGCTGTCTACAGATGGGTAACCTTTTTGGAGGAGATTCTGGCTTGGCTTACAATCTAAGTAATGTTTTAAGGTTCTTAAAGGGGTCAAGCATTGATTTACAGGGATGTCACCTCCAATAAGTGTCCCCTTTTCTTTTTGGGAGGAGAGATACATATATGTGTTTTTTACAGTGAAGCTTTGTATGGTCAGTAAGTCTCCACACGTAAGCCTTGGCAGCCTCCTCAATGAGATAGATTACAGAGACAGCACCACTCTTCTCTCCAGTTTGGGTGCAGGTTTTGTAACTCAGTTCCATTGAAGTGAATGGAGCTTAATTGCAAACCACACCTGAACTGGAGACGAGAGTGGTGCTGTTTCTGTGAGAAAGCGGACATGTTTTTGCCTTTTACTAAAACAGACATGTCAGACATGCTGACAGGTGTCCTTTTTAAGGGTTACAGTCATTTGCACTAAATTTTCCTGAGACCCACTGCAATCCTGAGATACAGCCCCCCAGTGCGTTCTTCTCCCCCAACTACTAAAACACTTAACTCTTTTACTCCATAGACTCTAAAAAAGTGAATGTATTAGATTGACAGCCAGGGTGAGATGGATGCTGCCGTGACTTTATCTGGCTTTATCTTAGAATCACAACAGGTTTCAGGGGTGAGACTTGGTGTGATCATTAACTTCTGACATGTATGATGTCCGGTCAAAAGTGACTGCAAATGAGAGTAATGCTTAACACTACCTAAACCAGATTTAGGAAAGTCTTCCATCACTTAAAGGGAGTTTTTAGGGTTAGAAAAAACACAGCTACTTTCTTGGGGGAAGAAAAAAAAAAGCACCACCCTTGTCCTCAGGTTGTGTGCGGTATTACAATTCAGCCCCATTCACTTTAATGGAACTGAGATGCAATATCACACCCAAATGGAGGTCTATGGATGGGGTAGATATTTTTTTTCTAAGCTTGGACAATCCCTTTAAGATATCATTTTCAGCTGTTTGTCCACTTTTCCAGCTGTTTATAACTCGGCGTGTAAACCTAGACTAAAACAATAAGCGGTGAAAACAGAAAATATTGTGGTTAATATTCCATTGTCTCGATATTCTCAATAATCTCTTTTGTTTCGTGTCATGGTTGCTCTTCTATCACATCGACCTCATCGGGGCTAAGAAATCTGTCCAAGGAATAATTGAGCCCGATGCCAAGTGACGCTGACTACAGAAAGGTCAGGAGGCACATAATTAAATCGGAGGATTAGACAAAGCAAGAGAACAAGTTCATTATAACTTCTCGGTAGGAACCAAACATCTTAATTATATTGTTCTTCTTCGTTCTCTATTTTTATTAGTTGCAATAATACCTTAAGTGAGGAAACCATCGAAAGTAACTTTGAGAAGTTTAGAGCTGAGGTCACTTTCAGTTTTCTTGGTTGCTTGGCAATGAGATGATCAGAATAGTTCTGGACTTCAAGATATATTTATACGAGCAACTTGAGTGGAACATAAAGTCATAGCCCACCCACTGTACAGAATTAGACTTTGCCATGTGCATCAACACACAGAGCCATGGATTCCAATCATATCGTATGGTCACTCCAGGGGGAGCACTCGTGTGGGATGACTGGGACCTGTCATGGTCATAGTAATTCCCCCGAGGCCCACCATGCAAGATGTCTGGCCCAATGGCATTAGATTTTTCCCTTGAGGGGAGAAGTCACAGTCTCTAGTACAGTATGTATAACTTTTACTGTTGACAGATTCAAAATAGGAGCAAAGTCTCTTATACGATCTAACAGTAGGACTTGGTTGAAGCCAGGACAACCCATCAACGGTAGTGTCATGAGGTCTCTGGGACGGGTGATCTCTATTCTAGTTTGTGTTATATTACTAGTCCATTATCTCATTCTATAGGGAATAATAACTGGATGGTCTCCAGTTTTCCCCAGAAAATGTCTACTCATTCTGAAGCAGAAATGCCCAACTGTGGGGTGCAGGTCTTCAAAGATAAGAAGTTTGTAAACCACTTAGTCCTAGGCCTTGCTTGAAGCCCTGAAAGGTCCTAGAGTGAAGCTATGAGGGTTCTGATCCACATCTCCCTAAAGGCTGTATAAATTTCTCCCCTGCTAAATCTTCTACTCTTCAGCTTGAAGAGACAGAACGTACAACTGCTTTGTTGTACTAGAGAGAAGCAGAAAGTGTATAAGAAAATTGAATTCAAATTAAGCTATAACCCCAAGATATATACAGTAACTTACTAATATAGTGATATCAGTAATAGGACTGGCTTCAGCAGCTTTAGCATGATTCACTTCTGACGGGATCTTGAAAATTGAACAACTGCAAAATGTGTATTGTCTCCACCTCCTCCCTCCATGGGCAATGTATCATACTGTGATGTCACAGAAGGCTTGGCTGGACTTTGTCTCGGAGGTGTAGCCCCGTCTTCTTAGTGATGTCATCATCTCCAACCAGGCGCTCCAGCTTATATCATCATCTTCCTGTCCCTTATGATCTTCTTATATATCTTTAGGAGTGAGGTGTTATTACAGCATGCTGCCTTGTGATGAATGATGCTAAAGAAAGTGCAGAAAGGAACTGAATGCAGCAGGTGCTGCAACCTCACTGATTGTGCAATAGTCTGGTGTGATATAAATTCTGCATTGGGCAGTTGAACTGGAAGGAGTGCTGGGGGAGGGGACTAGGCAGGGGGGGAGAACTGTGATGGAGATCTGAGGGAAAGCAAAGCATTCTGGGAATTGTAATACTGAACAACTGATTAACCAGAAATAAAAGAACTAAGACCCCAAACAAATCGATTTTTGGTGGTCAGGCAGGTAGCACAGTGCAGACAGGTAAGCAATGCTGTATGCCTTTGAAGCATATAGGTGTCGGAGTACCCCTTTAAGGTGAGCTTATGCAGTAATCTTTCTATCAGTTTGCAGGTATTTTTAGACCGATCTAAAAGGAGAAGATTACATGGAGCATAAAATAAAATTGTTCTCACACGATAAATCCTGTTCAAGATATTTGCTTTAAAATTTACACGGAGAAGCCGGATGTATTTGGTTTTCTTATTTTCCGTGTTATTTTTATTAGCTGCGAGAATGACAAGAATCTAAAAACACAACTTACCTGAGTAGCTGCATAATATTTCCTTCTCCTTGGGAAATAAGAGAAATAAGTTGTTCACTTCCTATTAGCGGCTTCAAGGCTGACACTTTGGAGTAATGCGCTACTTACTGGGAAGCTTGAGGGAAGATTAAAACGCTATCCCGGGTATTCTGGACTCCATACAAATTCTCTGTCTAACTAAGAAAGATGTTAGATGAGTATCGGAAAATTGTTGTACATAATAAAGGGAAAATAAAGGTAAACGAGAGGTAAGAAGTTCAGAGGGTTTGTAGCCTTTCTGTAGCTGTAGTATAAGCTCTGCCGATGTATTCTGTGAGTTTTCAGGCCATGTGCACACTATGTATAACACTGGCCCCTTTGTGGCCACATCCGAATTCACCGCTGCACACAATAGAGCATGCGGCCGGAGCCGCACGCTCCATTGTGTGAACTGACAGGTTCTCTGCGGCCACTATTCAATGAATAGCGGCCGCAGAAAACTGACATGTCGATTTTTCTTGTGGCCGGATGGAATCCAGGCCGGAGCATATACTATGGGGAAGATTTATCAATCATGGTGTAAAGTTAAACTGGCTCAGTCGCCCCTAGCAACCAATCAGATTCCACCTTTCATTTTCCAAAGAGCCTGTGAGGAATGAAAGGTGGAATCTGATTGGTTGCTAGGGGCAACTGAGACAGTTTCACTTTACACCATGTTTGATAAATCTCCCCCTATGAGTATACGTTTCGGCCGGGATTACATTCATTCACAGACAAGACAACAAATTGCAACAACAGCCGTGATTTATACAAACCATACGTTGTGTGAGCATGGCCATATAATGTATATAGGTGACTCTGGTAATTTACTAAACCTACATGTATTTTACGTTAAATTTTATGCATAGTCTGATCAACAGGGACCAAAGGATAAGAAATTGAGTTACTGAGGCTTTCTTACGGTAAATCACTCTAACAAGGTGCTAAGAAGGTTTTCAAAAACTATAAAAGAGCACCGAATATATAAATCATGTAAATCATACTACAAATGGTTAATGTGTCCCCTTCGGTTTTCAACAACGCTCTTCGTTTGCAAAACCAGTGAACGCAAGTCACTACAGGACAGCAATTGGATAACTGGCTGCCAATTTCTATGAATCTTAAAGAAAGATAATCCGTCCACTAAGAGATTGTTTTGATTCTGAAATGTAACTTAAACATCTAATCCATAAATTACACCAGTGAATCGTATTATTTATCCCCATCATTAAAGCTGTGGATTTATTTGTTATAATAAAAACCACTATGTTACAGTATACACAATCATTTATACACCCGCAGCATGACTATCAGGAATAAATATAATTGACTGTTATAAATTTCTTGACAAATACGTTTTATAGCAGTTAATGCGGATGATGAGCGATGCTGGATGTTCATAAAAGCTAAGTAGGCAACAATTTACTGCCAGAGATGGAAGAACTGATGACTTATTACTGCTCCATAATAATAGTGGTCAATTATTTCTCCTGGAGACAATACTGTATATTTACCAATCTGATACATTGTGTTTAGGACAGATATCTATCTATCTATCTATCTATCTATCTATCTATCTATCTATCTATCTATCTCCTATCTATCTATCTATCTATCTATCTATCTATCTCCTATCTATCCATCTATCTATCTCCTATCTATCTATCTATCTATCTATCTATCTATCTATCTATCTAACTATCTATCTCCTATCTATCTCCTATCTATCTATCTATCTATCTCCTATCTATCTATCCATCTATCTATCTTTCTATCTATCCATCTATCTATCTTCTATCTATCTATCTCCTATCTATCTATCTATCTATCTATCTATCTATCTATCTATCTATCTCCTATCTATCTATCCATCTATCTATCTTTCTATCTATCCATCTATCTATCTCCTATCTATCTATCTCCTATCTATCTATCTATCTATCTATCTATCTAACTATCTATCTCCTATCTATCTATCTATCTATCTATCTATCTATCTATCTATCTATCTATCCATCTATCTATCTCCTATCTATCTATCTATCTATCTATTTAACTATCTATCTCCTATCTATCTATCTATCTATCTATCTATCTATCTATCTCCTATCTATCTATCTATCTATCTCCTATCTATCTATCTATCTATCTATCTATCTCCTATCTATCTATCTCCTATCTATCTATCCATCTATCTATCTCCTATCTATCTATCTAACTATCTATCTCCTATCTATCTATCTATCTCCTATCTATCTATCTATCTATCTATCTATCTCCTATCTATCTATCTCCTATCTATCTATCTATCTATCTATCTCCTATCTATCTATCTATCTATCTATCTATCGATCTATCTCCTATCTATCTATCTCCTATCTATCTATCTATCTATCTATCTATCCATCTATCTATCTCCTATCTATCTAACTATCTCCTATCTATCTATCTATCTATCTATCTATCTATCTATCTATCTCCTATCTATCTATCTCCTATCTATCTATCTCCTATCTATCTATCTATCTATCTATCTATCTATCGATCTATCTCCTATCTATCTATCTATCTATCTATCTCCTATCTATCTATCTCCTATCTATCTATCTATCTATCTATCTATCCATCTATCTATCTCCTATCTATCTATCTATCTCCTATCTATCTATCTATCTATCTATCTATCTATCTATCTATCTATCTGTCTCCTATCTATCTATCTATCTATCTCCTATCTATCTATCTATCTATCTGTCTCCTATCTATCTATCTATCTATCTATCTCTCTATCTCCTATCTATCTATCTATCTATCTATCTATCTATCTATCTATCTCCTATCTATCTATCTATCTATCTATCTCCTATCTATCTATCTATATATCTATCCATCTATCTATCTCCTATCTATCTATCCATCTATCTATCTATCTATCTCCTATCTATCTATCTATCTATCTATCTATCTCCTATCTATCTATCTATCTATCTATCTATCTATCTATCTATCTATCTCCTATCTATCTATCTATCTATCTATCTATTATCTATATATCTATCTATCTATCTCCTATCTATCTATCTATCTATCTATCTATCTCCTATCTATCTATCTATCTATCTATCTATCTATCTATCTATCCATCTATCTATCTCCTATCTATCTATCTCCTATCTATCTATCTATCTATCTATCTCCTATCTATCTATCTCCTATCTATCTATCTATCTATCTATATACAAGTATGTCAGCAGCACAAAAATAAGTGAGGTGGGTGCCAGTAGTGGTTCCAACCACGAACTCCTAATATATTAAAGTAAATCCAACGGCACTCCGGGATGCAATGAAATCCAAAACGGGATTTATTCCACTGATCAAATCATGTTACAGCACAGCAATCAAAGAGGCAACATTTCTGTGGCCTCACGCCACCATTTTCAAGCCAAAGGAAGTGAGCACATCACACATTCAAATACAAGAGGGTTACACCCAAGGGTGTTTCCCATTCGTGGGGTCACATGTCAGTCATAGTGATTGTAAATGCATTCATCTGGTGTTACTAGTGAATATAATACATAGGAAGACAGTAGTATATATATAATAAATCACAAAGTGAACAACATAAAGTGCACTCAAGTGAAAATGCAGTGAGCCAAAAATAAACAAAAAAACATTTTTTTCACATGGGAAATTCCCAATAAGTATCCGTGTTCCATATTAGTACAAAGTCTCTGGAAAAGTCTTGTTTCTACATGGATATTGTTCATATAAGTCCGCCTGAAAAATAATTGTTGCAATAATCAGGGATCCATTTCGGGAACTTCATCGGCCGCTAGAGCTTCCGTGGTTACATCATGTAGCGTCCCAGTCTCCAGGCAACAGCTGACGTCAGGAGTGGCGCTCCAAACAGACGTACATCGGTATCGGTCACAGGATCATGCAAATTAGCCACCATAGCAGGCAGCAACAGATTATAACAGAGTCGCTTTTAAGCTGCTCTACAGCGGAATGTGGCCACCCCGCTGGAGAATGCCGTTCAGCAGTGGGGCCCGACAGGCCGCCATGTTAGCCCAACAAAACACAGGCAATATGTAAAATTACCGCAACCACCGAAGACGCATCGTCTGTGCTGCATCTAACAAGGAGACGGGTGAGTAATACACTTTGGCTCATAATGTGCGGTCTGGCACTGAAAGTTCCGTCCATGTTCCATTCATAATCTGCAGATATATAAAATAGAAATTAGCAAGTGTCAACCATCAAACAATGTAAAAAAATAAGAAAGTAAATGTAATTGCTCACATTACACAGGGTGCACTCCTGATTACTGCGATAGAGAAGCTTATCCTGACATATGTTTAGCAATTTTGTATTCAATATTTAAACCATATTTTCCAAGAGCCTCAGTTTTAAAGATCCACTCAAGCTCTTTTCTTCTGAGGAGGAGTTGTCTGTCTCCCCCTCTACGTGGCATTTCCACTAGATCTAGACTAGATCTCCCCGTAGCCAAGCACTTTACGGAAAAGGGACACACAGAATGTGACCTGAAATTTATGGTTGTGGATAGAGTGGAAATGCCACGTAGAGGGGGAGACAGACAACTCCTCCTCAGAAGAAAAGAGCTTGAGTCGATCTTTAACCCCTAGACGACCCTGGACGTAGGGTTACGTCATGGAAGTCTGTCCCCAGACGACCCATGACGTAACCCTACGTCCTGGGTGTTTCTCCCGCTATGAAGCGCGCTCCCGAGCGGAGCGCGCTTCACAGCAGGTGGGGGCCGGCTGCAATCAGCAGCCGGGACCTCACCGGTAATGACACGCTGCAGCGATCGCCCTGCCGCGTGTCATTAACCCCTTAAACGCCCGATCGGTAAAACGGACCGCCGGAGGTCTCTCACCTGCCTCCGTGCGGTCTGATCGGCGCTCTGGTCACTGAACCTGCACAGGCAGGCTCAATGAGCAGATCGCCGATAACACTGATCAATGCTATGCCTATGGCATAGCAATGATCAGTGAAGGAATCAAACAAATGTATGTACAAGTCCCCCAAAGGGACTTCAAATGTGTAAAAAAAAAAAAAGTTCAAAACACTATTACACTACCCCAAAGCCCCTCCCCCAATAAAAGTCTAAATCACCCCCCTTTCCAATTATATAAATAAAATATATAAAAATAAATAAATAGATAAACATATAATATACCGTAGCGTGCGTAATTGTCCAATCTATTAAAATATAACAAGCGTCATTGTGATCGGTGAACGGCGTACACGAAAAGAGGGGAAAAAGTGCGTAGATTACCGATTTTATGTTACATTATATATTTAAAAAAATCAATAAAAAGTGATCAAAACGTCCGATCTTCACAAATATGGTATTAATAAAAACTAGAGATCATGGCGGAAAAAAATGACACCCCATACAGCCCCGTAGGTGAAAAAATAAAACCGGTATAAGCGTCACAATAGGCCCATTTTATTAATATTTAATTGCCAAAAAAAAGGATTTCATAAAAAAAATACATATATAACATTAGAGAATCCGTGTAACCTGCATGTGGTTGTGTTCGGGCTGACCTATAGAATAATAGTATCATGTCGCTGTTACCATATAGTGCATTACGTAGACACAGGAACCCCCCAAACGTTACCATATTGCATTCTTTTTTACGATTTCACCTATTTATATATTCATAAATAATATATTTGGAATTCCATCATACATGTTATGGTAAAATGAAAGACGCCATTACAAAGTACAACTATTCCTGTAACAAACAAGCACTTACATGGCCTGTAGATAGAAAACTGAGAGTGCTGGAGCTCTTAGAAGGGGAGGAGGGGAAAACGAAAACACTAAGATCAAAATTTGCGCGGTCCACTGGGTCATTTTGGGCCTGGTCCTCAAAGGGTTAAAACTGAGGCTCTTGGAAAATATGGTTTAAATATTGAATACAAAATTGCTAAACATATGTCAGGATAAGCTTCTCTATCCCAGTAATCAGGAGTGCACCCTGTGTAATGTGAGCAATTACATTTACTTTCTTATTTTTTTACATTGTTTGATGGTTGACACTTGCTAATTTCTATTTTATATATCTGCAGATTATGAATGGAACATGGACGGAACTTTCAGTGCCAGACCGCACATTATGAGCCAAAGTGTGTTACTCACCCGTCTCCTTGTTAGATGCAGCACAGACGATGCGTCTTCGGTGGTTGCGGTAATTTTACATATTGCCTGTGTTTTGTTGGGCTAACATGGCGGCCTGTCGGGCCCCACTGCTGAACGGCATTCTCCAGCGGGGTGGCCACATTCCGCTGTAGAGCAGCTGAAAAGCGACTCTGTTATAATCTGTTGCTGCCTGCTATGGTGGCTAATTTGCATGATCCTGTGACCGATACCGATGTAGGTCTGTTTGGAGCGCCACTCCTGACGTCAGCTGTTGCCTGGAGACTGGGACGCTACATGATGTAACCACGGAAGCTCTAGCGGCCGATGAAGTTCCCGAAATGGATCCCTGATTATTGCAACAATTATTTTTCAGGCGGACTTATATGAACAATATCCATGTGGAAACAAGACTTTTCCAGAGACTTTGTACTAATATGGAACACGGATACTTATTGGGAATTTCCCATGTGAAAAAAAATGTTTTTTTGTTTATTTTTGGCTCACTGCATTTTCACTTGAGTGCACTTTATGTTGTTCACTTTGTGATTTATTATATATATACTACAGTCTTCCTATGTATTATATTCACTAGTAACACCAGATGAATGCATTTACAATCACTATGACTGACATGTGACCCCACGAATGGGAAACACCCTTGGGTGTAACCCTCTTGTATTTGAATGTGTGATGTGCTCACTTCCTTTGGCTTGAAAATGGTGGCGTGAGGCCACAGAAACGTTGCCTCTTTGATTGCTGTGCTGTAACATGATTTGATCACTGGAATAAATCCCGTTTTGGATTTCATTGCATCCCGGAGTGCCGTTGGATTTACTTTAATATCTATCTATCTATCTAGATCCTTGGAAGATATGTAACTGCACACCAAAGCAGGTGAGTTGGGTGCCTGCGGATAGGTCTTGACTAGAGACCTCCTCGTAGCTGGAGTTGACACAAAAATCTGCGGCACATCCAAAGTTCCACTGCATAAAAGATTTATTCCAGGTGAAACCTCAGTGTATGTACATACAGTAACAGCACAGCAAACAGAAGAGGGGTGCGACGTTTCGACGACCTCACTTTATTTTCAAGCATGTGTAGTGATCAACTCGATCTCATTAAATAACAGGTGTCTTACAAAACATACGTGTTTTTTTTTTTTTTTTTAATTTTTTATTTTACACAATCCCAAACAGACATTCGCAAAAACCCCCCTAACAAAAACCAACAAAAATGAATATGGAACTTCACAAAGCAACTGTCAGGACCGGCTAGAACAGACAGGACAGAGACAGTGGGCCCTGAATCTGAACCCACCACTGGCCCTGCCTAATTGCCACGGCCGACCCTAAACGGTCGCGGACAACCACGAAGGCGTTCCCTACACTGCGTAAGTGAAACACAGAACAGCACGGACAGACAAACACAATGAAGAATAGTCGAACAAGCCGGGTCAAATCGAAATACAAGGGATAGTCGGAGGTCAGGCAGAGGTCAGAACACGAGCAGTCAGGCAGAAGGGATTAGGACGGGATACGCAGGAGAAGGACAAGGGGAGCTGGGATCAGAACAACTAATAGCCAGCAAATACCAGCTGGCTTTCACATTACTTTATACTGGACCAGGAGCCCGGACCAGACACTGATTGGTCCGGTCTCCTGATCCAGCAATCACTGCAGCTGCGGTGCTGCAGACCAAGTGGCAGAGCGATCTGCCACTCAGCCTGCACGAGCCGCATCAGCTGCACTGCCCGGTCAGCTGACTGACTGTCACGTGAGACCGCGGCGCCCCCGGTTACTAGGGACGCCGTCGGGTCTCCGTGACGTCACTCTGCTCCGGCGGGCGGAGCTCCGGCGCGTTCTCGAGCCGGCCGCCGGAGCAGAGGCCGGGGAAGACGCCGCAGGAGCCAGGTCAGGTGAGTTCCTGACATTACCCCCCCTCTTATGAGGGGCCTCAGGACCCTTATCCACTGGACCGGGTTTAGACGGATTCTGGGTATGAAATCGTCGGATTAACTGAGGAGCGTGTATATCTCTAACTGCCACCCATGTACGCTCCTCTGGTCCAAAACCCTTCCAGTGGACTAGGTATTGTAACGAACCCTGCACCCACCGAGAGTTTAGAATTCTCTCTACCTCATACTCCAGTTCACCCTGGACGACTAGCGGAGCAGGCGGAGGTGACGGAAACACTGGTGGCACATATTTTTTCAGCAAGGCTTTATGAAAAACCGAATGAATCTTTAGGGACGATGGTAGTTTAAGCCTGAAGGTTACTGGGTTAATAACCTCTACGATCATGTATGGCCCAATGTATTTGGGTGCCAGTTTACCTGATTGGACTCTCAATTTCAGGTTTTTTGTTGAGAGCCAGACTTTTTCACCTACAACATATTGATGGCCAGATATGCGTCTTCTGTTGGCATACTTTTGATAGGTTTCTTGGGCTTTTACCAAGCTCTGATGAGCTTGGGCCCAAACTGTGCACAGTTTCGAGAATATCTCTTCAGCTGAAGGGTTTACTGATTCGGCAGAGTGGACGGACGAGTATCTGGGATTAAACCCATAATTACAAAAAAACGGCGACATACTGGTAGAGCGCTGCTCATGGTTGTTTAAGGCAAACTCAGCGAGTGAAATGAAGTCACGCCATTTGTCCTGGGTATTAGACACAAAACATCTTAGAAACTGCTCCAACGACTGATTGACCCTCTCGGTTTGTCCGTTCGTTTGAGGGTGGAACGCAGAAGAGAAAGACAATGAGACCCCCAGTTTACTACAAAACTCTCTCCAAAATTTAGCAACAAATTGAACACCCCTGTCAGAAACAATGTTCTCCGGGATCCCATGCAAGCGTAACACATGATTGACAAACAGCGTGGCTAATAAGCGAGCACTGGGTAGTTTACGTAGTGGAATAAGATGACACATCTTAGAAAAACGATCCACCACTACCCAAATGACCGTCTTACCCCTAGATAGTGGTAGGTCTGTGATAAAATCCATGGATAAGTGCGTCCAAGGTCTCGCAGGGACCGGCAGCGGGTGTAACAACCCCTCCGGTAGACTACGGGGAACCTTGGATCGAGCACAGACCTCACAGGCTTCCACAAACGATTTAACATCTCGGCTCCATGTTGGCCACCAGAAATGACGTGACAGCAGATATTTAGTTCCAGCAATACCAGGATGCCCTGCCAACACAGAACCATGAATCTCTTCCAATACTCGGAGACGGAGATTCGGCGGTACAAACAAGAGAGACTCAGGAGTGTTATGGGGGGCCATACTCTGAGACTGCGTGACGAGAGTCACTAAGTCAGGTTGCAAAACCGATATTACAACACCAGGTTTTAGTATCGTATCGACATGGTTTTCGGGCATAACTTCAAAATCAAAGCTGCGGGAGAGGGCGTCAGCTCTGATATTACGAGAACCGGGTCGATAGGTGATTTCAAAGTCGAACCTAGAAAAGAACAGTGCCCACCGGGCCTGCCTGGGAGAAAGACGTTTAGCAGTATCGAGGTAAACTAAATTTTTGTGGTCAGTGAGTACAGTGACCTTACGTTTGGCCCCTTCCAAGAAGTGCCTCCATTCATCAAAGGCCATCTTAATGGCCAACAGTTCTCTATTGCCAATGTCATAATTGCGTTCTGCTTGTGAAAATTTTTTAGAAAAGAATGCAACCGGCCGTAGGTGAGTAAGGGTGTCTGACCCTTGTGACAAGACCGCCCCCACCCCCACCTCGGACGCGTCTACTTCAACCACAAACGGGCGTTCGAAATCTGGCTGAGTCAGTACTGGAGCCTCTGAGAAGCAATGCCGAAGTGTGTCAAACGCCTCAAGAGCCTCTTTGGACCAGTGTACGAGGTCTGCCCCCTTCTTGGTTAGGTCGGTAAGGGGCCTAGCTATGATAGAAAAGCCCTTAATAAATTTCCGGTAATAATTGGCAAAGCCCAAAAACCTTTGTAAGGCCTTCAGGTTGGTAGGTCTTTCCCAATTTTTTATGGCCGCCACCTTGACCGGGTCCATACTAAACGAATGGGGAGTAATATTATAACCCAAGAACGAGACCTCCTGGAGACCAAACTGACATTTTGACAACTTGGCATACAGATTATTTTGTCTGAGAAGCTCCATTACCGTACGGACGTGCAACACATGGGAAGACCAATCAGGGGAGAAGATTAAAATATCATCGAGGTACACCACAACAAACCGTCCCAGATACTCCCGAAAAACATCATTGACAAAATGCTGGAAGACGGCCGGAGCATTGCACAACCCAAAGGGCATGACGAGATACTCGAAATGGCCCTCTGGGGTATTGAATGCGGTCTTCCACTCATCACCTTCCCTGATGCGGATCAAATTGTATGCTCCCCTCAGGTCTACCTTGGAAAACCAATTAGCTCCTATGATTTGGTTAAACAGGTCAGGAATTAATGGCAAGGGGTGCTGATTTTTAACCGTAATCTTATTCAACTCCCGGTAATCAATACAGGGACGGAGACCCCCGTCCTTCTTCCCAACGAAAAAGAACCCCGCCCCCATGGGAGAAGAAGATGGACGTATATGACCCCTACGCAGGCTATCTTTTACATATTCCCTCATAGCTTCCCTCTCAGGACAGGACAGGTTGAAAATCCGACCTCGAGGGTATTTGACCCCAGGAAGTAGCTCCATAGCACAATCATATGGTCTGTGTGGTGGTAATTCTTCTACTGCTTTTTCGTCGAATACATCAACATAGTCTGATAAAAATTCCGGAACCTCCCCTTCTCCGGAGGAGCATTCCGCAAGAGACACAGCATTACAGTGGGAGGCACATCCAGGCCCCCATCGTACCAGCTCCCTGTTGGGCCAATCAAAGACAGGGTTGTGAGTCTCCAACCAGGGCAACCCCAGAATCACATCAGATGACAAGTTATGCATGAGTAAGAAGTCGAGTCTTTCCACATGGACAGACCCCACCTTGACCTCAAGACACGGTGTCACATAACGTACACTTCCCTGGGCAAAAGGGGCAGAATCGGCTCCAGTGACATTAATAGGACGCTGGAGCAACAGGGGACATACCTCCAAACCAGAAAAAAACATAGGATTAACAAAGTTGGTTGCGGATCCAGAATCAACTTGGGCGTACCCATTAATACTTTTATTCCCCACAGACAAAGAAATTGGTAACAACAACTTATTTTTGAAGGTTACCTGTGCGCCTGAGAGACCCCTTCGACAATCTCTCAGGCGTTGAAGTTTTCCGGCGGTGGCCCTGGCCTGGAAGGGCATTGCCGAACTTGGTGTCCCGCTTTACCGCAGTAAAGGCACAAATTATTCTGCAGGCGATGGGCGCGTCGGGCTTTAGCATCAGTGGCATCCACCTGCATCGGCTCTTCGGGTGGTGGTAAGACAGGGAGAGAGGATTTGGGGTGTGAGAGCGGTGATACAGGGGCTCTAGGGTGGTCAGGGGTACCCTTCTCTCTCTGTCGGTCCCTGAGTCGTCGGTCAACCCTGATGGCTAGTGTCATGCTGTCCTCAAGCGAGTCAGGAGTAGGGTATGCCACCAACATATCTTTCAGTCTGTCACAGAGACCCACTCGAAACTGATATCTGAGGGCCGAATCGTTCCACGTGGAGAGACCGCTCCACTGCCGGAATTCTGAGCAGTACTCCTCCACTGGACGTCGGCCCTGTCTCAACCCAGTCAGCTGTCGTTCAGCGTTAGCTGCACAGTCAGGGTCATCATACAATAGACCTAGGGCGGAAAAGAACTGGTCGGGGCTCTGTAGGTGAGGGGAGTCAGATGGTAGGGAAAATGCCCACTCCTGTGGTGGTCCTTGGAGGAGGGACATGATGATGCCCACCCTCTGAACCTCATCCCCAGACGAAGTAGGGCGTAACCTAAAATAAAGCTTACACCCCTCTCTGAAGGCACGGAATCTCCTCCTGTCCCCCGAGAACTTATCAGGAAGTTGAACAGGTGGTTCAGGAGGTGTGGAGGAGGTCACCGTGAGTTGCCGGGGTGCCGTCTCCTGTTCTTGGACCCTTACAGCGAGCTCCTGAACCATCGTGTTGAGTCGCTGCATTTGGTCCACAATGTTAGTCAGGGCTGTTCGGTTGTCCATGAGGCAATTGGCGGTAAGGGCTGGCTATTCTGTCAGGACCGGCTAGAACAGACAGGACAGAGACAGTGGGCCCTGAATCTGAACCCACCACTGGCCCTGCCTAATTGCCTCGGCCGACCCTAAACGGTCGCGGACAACCACGAAGGCGTTCCCTACACTGCGTAAGTGAAACACAGAACAGCACGGACAGACAAACACAATGAAGAATAGTCGAACAAGCCGGGTCAAACCACACAGGCAACGTAGTACAAAATCGAAATACAAGGGATAGTCGGAGGTCAGGCAGAGGTCAGAACACGAGCAGTCAGGCAGAAGGGATTAGGACGGGATACGCAGGAGAAGGACAAGGGGAGCTGGGATCAGAACAACTAATAGCCAGCAAATACCAGCTGGCTTTCACATTACTTTATACTGGACCAGGAGCCCGGACCAGACACTGATTGGTCCGGTCTCCTGATCCAGCAATCACTGCAGCTGCGGTGCTGCAGACCAAGTGGCAGAGCGATCTGCCACTCAGCCTGCACGAGCCGCATCAGCTGCACTGCCCGGTCAGCTGACTGACTGTCACGTGAGACCGCGGCGCCCCCGGTTACTAGGGACGCCGTCGGGTCTCCGTGACGTCACTCTGCTCCGGCGGGCGGAGCTCCGGCGCGTTCTCGAGCCGGCCGCCGGAGCAGAGGCCGGGGAAGACGCCGCAGGAGCCAGGTCAGGTGAGTTCCTGACAGCAACATCCCCAATCTAAACATTGCTATAACTCATGTCTGGTATCACCCAGACTTCCTTGTCGTTATACAGAATTTTTCAAAACATACCTGATTGGTGTATATACATGTCAATCAAAAAATAAGAGTTCGTATTGCAGACATTAAGAAAGTGCAGTCCATTCATAAAAAGTGCTAAAAAAAGTGTAGTGAGCAAAAAAAAGAGCTTGAAGCCGACAATCAGTCATCCCCCGGTGACATCACTCATTTGCAGGATCCAGTGAGGACGCGGCCAAATTCAAATCTTAATAAGGGTGCCTTCACACATACCGATTCGCAGCAGAAAATTCCCTGCGAGTTTCTGCTACGAGCCGAGGTCCTGGAAGGCCCCTATAACTACATACAAGCAGTGGTCTGAAAGACCGCTGCGTGTATGTAATGCAGTCGCCCCCTTAACCCCTTCGGCTCCCGCACCGGTCTCCATACATTACCTGGCTCTGGCTGCACAGGGTCCCGGCGTCTTGCTCTGCCGCCCAGCCAATCAGTGTGTTGCCCAGCCGTAACCACTGATTGGCTGGGCGGCAGAGCAGGACCCCGGGACCCTGTGCAGCCAGAGCCAGGTAATGTATGGAGACAGCGGTGCGGGACCAGTGCGGTAGCCGAAGGGGTTAAGGGGGCAGCTGCATTACATACACGCAGCGGTCTTTCAGACCACTGCTTGTATGTAGTGATAGGGGCCTTCCAGGACCTCAGCTCGTAGCAGAAACTCGCAGGGAGTTTTCTGCTGCGAGTCGGTATGTGTGAAGGCACCCTGAGGCTGGGTTCACAATACGTATATTTCAGTCAGTATTGTGGTCCTTATATTGCAACCAAAACCAGGAGTGGATTAAATACACAGAAAGGATCTGTTCACACAATGTTGAAATTGAGTGGATGGCCGCCATATAACGGTAAATAACTGCCATTATTTCAATATAACAGCCGTTGTTTTAAAATAACAGCAAATATTTGCCATTAAATGGCGGCCATCTACTCAATTTCAACATTGTGTGAACAGAGCCTTTCTGTGTTTTCAATCCACTCCTGGTTTTGGTTGCAATATGAGGACCACAATACTGACTGAAATATACGTAGTGTGAACCCAGCCTAAAGGAGTATGCAAAGTGCGGTGAGAGCAAGACCCACACGTCCAAGAAATCTATTGTGGACATGAATCGCTTGCTGGATCTGCTCATCCGGTCACTCATGACCCGATATGTAGTTGCTCCCATGGGATTCTAACGGTAATGCTCTCACCCTCAGGGGGTCCAAGACGAACCAAGTAATTACTCTGAAGTCCTCTTTCACTATGTTCATGTTCACACCTTTAATTATGTGAGAGATTTACCGCTGCGGTTAGAATCCCATTGGAGCAACTACATATCGGGTCAGGAGTGACCGGATGAGCAGATCCAGCAAGCGATTCATGTCCACAATATATTTGTTAGACGTGTGGGTCTGGCGCTCACCGCACTTTGCATACTCCTTTATTGGGATTTGATTTTGGCCGCGACCTCACTGGATCCTCCACTCGCAATTGAGTGATGTCTCTGGGGATGCCCTCCCCCTTTCATTCACAAAGCACTTTGTAGTGACCCACCAGGCACTACAAAGTTTTATCTGCAATATGACATGTGCTTTGTATAAAGTAACTGTATAATGCTTTATCATTGGTGTCCAGCAGGTGGCAGTGCATTGCCAACATGTTGACAGTGAGCATTGGGACCCAGCGGCCTTCCACCTCAAGTGTGTTGCCTAGGCAACAGTAGGAGGTCTTACAGGTCCTGAGAGGAGTTGAGTAGATGTAGTCGGTGAGGAGGAGCAGACACGTGCTCTCCATCATAGTCAGATATAAGCAGTCGTGTGCTGACTAAAACCTTCAAGTAAGTGAAGTAACCTGCTGAGTGCAGAGCAGGCAAAGCAAGAAGAGAGAGGAGAGATTCTAACCAGCCAGATAAAGGCTATAACCACTAAGGCAGAGGGAACCCAATGCTCACTTCATGCAGCCTGACTGGAGAGTGACTGAACACCATTCCAATGTGCTGTATTACTGTGTAAACCAGATAGTAAAGTCCCTCAGTTATATCACCGTCTATTCATTGTCTCCAAACACTGGAAACCAACCACCTCATTGCTGTGACGACCGCCCGGGGCCTTAGGAGAGCCAGGACCGCTAAGGTAGGAGTAAAGCACCGTGACACTATTGCCCCTGACAACACCACCGGCACCCTATCTGGTCCTAATAGAGCCTCCAGTCCACCGTGCGGACGTTGCAAAATGGCGTCACGAAACAGGATAGAGACTTCTGCGCCTTGATCCATCAGTACCCTACTAATATCCAGGGGTGCCCCCCTGACAGAGACTGAGATTACAAAACCCAAAAGTGACTTTTACCTGCTTAAAACAGCTGAATACTGCATTCACTAATTCACACTGGCAGAAGAGGGGTTAATCGGCCATTTTAAGAGATTAGACTGCCCTCCTGCTGCCCATATATGGAGAGAGGCTGTGTGCTGGACTGTGGTATTACATGCTGTGTCTGTGTGGATTGCTTACAAGTCGCCCTGTGAATAAAATCTATGCTAAAGCCCCCTCTATAAGTGTCTCTTAGAGAAATAAGAGTTCAGCAAGCTGCTTGACCAGAGGAGCCAACCTTCTTCAAGGGGGAGCACAAAAATACAGCCGGCATTGTGTGAAAGGAACCCAGCTAGGCTGTACACTCAGCAAGCTCCTAAGTCCTTGGAGTCCAGGATTTCATGCTGTGGACACATGAGTGAGTACTATTGGGGGAATAAAGCAGGGAAAAGTCTGTTTGAAGTATTAGCTATCTCCCTGAGTTGCACATTTTCCATAAACAAGTTGCTGCATTTATTCTTAAAGGAGTCACGTCCCAATTTCCTGCCCGTTGCCCATAGCAACGCTCCCAAAAAATATAAGTTAGCTCAATTTAAATCTGCTAGGCTGGTGCAGAATGTTGAGGACAATGTTGGACAGCGAAGACAACACCCAAGTGGGCCACAGCAATTCTTCAGCTCCCATTACACCCAGCTGCATTATGCAAATAAGTATGCCATACTATCCAGGTGCATCATGGTATCCTCATTATGATGGAACACCTGGTACCCTTCAAGAATTTAGAGAAAAAATGCAAAGTCATTTTAAACTGTGCTCTGTTACTGAAGAACAGAAAGTTGAAATTTTGATCAACCAATTACAAGGACCTGCACTCCGTGAGGTCAAGTCCTGGCCTGGACATGAGCGCCAAAACAGTAAACAGATTCTAGACCGACTGAGTGTTACATTTGAGTCTAGAACTGCTTCTGAGCTGAAGAAGCGTTTCTTTGGGATGAGACAACGCCCCAAGGAGTCGCTTAGAGACTATTCCCTGACCCTGCAGGAAGCATGGCGAGCTGTTATTTGGGTCGATCCTCATGAAGCAGTAGGTCAAGATCAAACCCTTCGTGAACAGTTTATTGAAGGTGTGTTAGACAAGACTCACAGGAGCCAGTTGAAAATGTTGTCTGTACAACATCCAAATGCTTCTTTCCTAGAATTTAAAGAACTAGCCATAGAAATACTAGAGGAGAAATCTCTGCCAGAATGGCAAGAAGATAACAGAAGTGTGACGACTCCCATACCAGCAAGTCTGATGGTTGAACAGAGTGCTCAGTCCCCGACTGCTCAAGTCTCACATTGCGCTAAAGCTATGGAAAAAGTAGAGAATGAAGCAACACTGGCTGACCAAATATCACACCTCACCAAAGCAATGGAAAGAATGATGAAGCGGAGGGATCAACTAGAAAACCCCTCTAGACAAGGAAGAGAAAGTCCTCCCATACGGAACCGAGAGCGACCACCACCACCTACAAGAGAAAGACAATGGCAACCACCGGTTAGACGCTCAGATACCTGGTATCAGAGTACCAGAGGGATTACAGTGTAAATATTGTCACCGCAAAGGGCACCGTGAGGAAGATTGCTGGCAGTTAAACGACAATCCCCTGAGGCTGCGGGACACCCCTCAGGTGGAGAGGCGATAGGTTCCAGAGATGCTACATGGATGCCAAAGTATGTGGGTTCTAGGCCTACAGTCGAAGTCAGCATTAACGGTGTGAGCTTCCCTGCCTTGATTGACACTGTATCTCAAGTGACCACTATAAGGGCCGCAGCATTTGAAAAGTGTAGTAATGGGGCACAGTTAACAAAAACTCCAGAAGCCTTGCTCCACATCATCGCTACTAATGGAAAATCTGTACCCATACACGGGTATTGGGAGCCAACCTTGCAGATTGGCGACACAGAACTTCCCCGACAAGGAGTGATCGTGATTCAGGTCCCTGAGGATGAAAACTTCTCAGTGATCTTGGGCACCAACGTACTCCGCCATTGCTATACTGAAGTGCTGGAAGCCCTACAAAAGACTTTACTAAATGTGCCTAGAGGCTCTCAGAAGGCCATCCATAAAACTATGAAAGTGCTGGCAGCTCAGCAGAGGTTCACTAATATCAAAGGAGAAATATGCCGTGCTCGCATCAAAGACTCTCAACTAATCCGGCTGCAACCTGGCACTGAGACTATGGTGTGGTGTAGAGCTTCCATGGGACTACAAGGACAAGATTACCCGGCATTGATAGAACCGACCCTAATAGGAGATGACATACCTGTCATGGCGGCTAGAAGTCTTGTGACAGTATCTCGTGGCCAAGTACCCATTCGATTGTTGAACGTTAGCAACCAGCCAGTGGACTTGAGAAAGTATCAGGCAGTAGCCAGCTTGTACAGTATTCATCAGGAAGATCTGCTTGAAACGTCTGTTACTGCTGCCCAACAAACTTCAGCAGGCAATTCAACTGAAGATCCAGATTCACAATCCTGGCTGTCCGAACTAAGTATCGGTGATGACACCACCTCCACTGAACAGATTCAAGGTGTGCTGGAGGTAGCCAAGCAACATCATCAAGTCTTCAGCAAACATCCTATGGACTATGGACAGACCAGTTTAATCCAGCATACCATACCAACTGGTACGCATCCTCCTATCAGGGAGAGATACCGGCCTGTGCTTCCTGCCATGTACCAACAAGTGAAGAAAATGGTCCAAGATATGAAAACCACCAACATTGTCCAGGATAGCCACAGTCCCTGGGCTGCTCCCCTAGTCCTAGTAAGGAAGAAGGACGGAACAATCCGCTTCTGTGTGGACTATCGTAAGGTCAACAACATAACGCATAAGGACGCCTATCCATTGCCTCGGATAGAGGAGACACTTGCAGCTTTAGGCTCTGCAGCCTTCTTCTCAACTCTGGATCTGACCAGTGGCTACTGGCAAGTTCCCATGGCACCAGAGGACAAAGAGAAAACCGCCTTTACTACCCCGATGGGCCTCTTTGAATTCAACTACATGCCATTCGGGCTCTGCAATGCTCCCGGAACTTTTCAGAGATTGATGGAGAGATGTCTAGGACATTGGAACTTTGAGACAGTCCTATTGTACTTGGATGACGTAATAGTGTACTCCAAAACCTATGAAGAACACCTACAGCATCTGGCGGAAGTGCTTAAAAATCTTGCACGGCATGGGTTGAAAGTTAAGCCTTCAAAGTGTTACTTGTTGAAACCACAAGTGAAATACCTTGGTCATGTTGTGAGTGCCGCTGGTGTGCAACCTGACCCAGACAAGATAGCTCCTGTGAAGAATTGGCCTGCACCTAGAACAGTCAAGGAAGTTAAGAGTTTCCTTGGGTTCGCTAGCTATTACAGAAGATTCATTCCAAAATTTGCCCAGATAGCTAGTCCTCTCCAAGAGCTCCTCAAAGGGAATCCTAAAGATCGTCAGAATTCACGAATCCCTGTGGAATGGACTAGTGAGAGAGAAGCTGCATTCCAGCAATTAAAAGGCAAGCTTACTGAACCACCGATACTGGGATATCCGGACTATAGCCTGCCCTTCTGTCTATACACTGATGCCAGTAAGAAAGGCCTTGGAGCAGTGCTCTCCCAGACACAGAATGGAACTGAAAGAGTAATCGCTTACGCAAGTCGATCATTGAGAGAACCTGAGCAAAATGATCAAAACTATAGCTCCTTTAAGTTAGAGCTTCTTGCTTTGGTATGGGCAGTGACTGAAAAATTCAAAGACTATCTAGCAGCTTCTACATTCACTGCCTACACGGACAATAACCCATTGGCGCACTTGAACTCAGCTCGCTTGGGAGCCCTAGAACAAAGGTGGGCTTCTCGACTAGCTAGTTTCAACTTTACCATCAAATACCGTTCTGGTAAGGCCAATGACAATGCCGATGCTTTGTCCAGATTACCCGCAGAGAAGGAACTTATATCCATTGATGAGCAGTGGGAAGATGTGGAAATGCCCCCTTTCTATGCTCGATTTGCACGGCAAGAGGCTCAGCAGATAGAGCATAACGCTCTCAGTAGTCCCCAGCAGAGTGATCTTGTTCCTCCAGTTGAAAAAGAATGCTGGCTAAAGCTTCAGGCGGAAAGCAGAGTAATCGGTGAACTATTGGATTATTTCTCCAGTGGGCGAGTTCCAGAGAGAATCCGAAAACACAGAGCCGACACAGAACTGACACGGCTTTGGCGACTGAGAAAATCCCTCTTCCTGTTGAGAGGTTTGCTTTATCGCAGAATTTTAGACCCAGTCACTAATGAACGAGTCTTCCAAGTGATGATACCCAGAAGAGATGCCAAAATCGTCCTGGACATGTATCATGACCAATCTGGCCACTTTGGAGTTCAAAAGACAGAAACTACCATCCGAAAAAGATTCTTTTGGGTCAATATGAAAGCTGACATTGAGGATTGGTGTCGTAAGTGCCCCACTTGTGTAGTGAACAAGAGTGAAAGACAGGATCAGCGTGCACCACTCCATCCAATTGTGAGTAAAAGTCCCCTTGAAATTCTAGCCATTGACCATGTGAAAATTGGACCAAGCCGATCTGGACACACCCATGTCTTAACCATGGTTGATCATTACACCAAATTTGTTGTAGCTGTTCCTGTAAAAGATCTCACTGCCAAAACTACAGCTGCCACCTTGTGGAAAAGCTTCATCCTACCCTATGGCAGCCCTGACAAGATTCTCACTGACAAAGGATCTGCTTTTGAATCCGAGCTGTTCCAAGAGTTGTGTGCTCTGTACAGTTGCAAAAAACTGAGGACAACAGCATACCACCCTCAAGGAAATGGATTATGTGAGAAAGTGAACCAAATCCTGATTAACAGAGTCAAAACCCTCTCCACAGAGAAGAAGGCAGATTGGCCAAAGTTTCTTCCAGAACTAGTGTTCCTTTACAACAATATTTCCCATTGTTCTACAGGATACACTCCTTACTATCTAATGTTTGGAAGACATGGAAGACTACCTGTAGACGTTGCTCAAGACATCTCCATGCCAGATTCAGAACCTCTTCTTCCTCAATCAGATTGGGTTAAAGAACATCAGAGACGTCTAGAAGATGCCAAAGAAATTGTTGACTCTAGAATTGAGAAAGCTCAACAAAAACTGAAGCAGGATTATGATCTACATGCCTGTGCTGAACCCTTTCAAACAGGAGATTCCGTATGGTTGAAAAACAATCATCCTACTAGTAAGCTAGATAGCCATTGGGAGCGTGAACTGTACATTGTGCAAAATATTCTTTCTCGAGAAGTGTACGAAATTTATCATGAAAATCACGGTACTCAGCGAGTACATCGCAACAGGCTAAAGAAATGTTTGAGGGAACCTGATCCTCAACCACATTCAAGTAAAGAGCCTGAACCTTTTGCACAAGCAACAACACCTCAGCAAAGTACCACTACTGAAGTACTCCCTGGATTAGATCCGTTCCAGTGGTTCCTCCAACCTCATATCAACATACTGGTTCCAGGGCCTGCAAACCCTACTTCAGTGGAGACCCAACAGAGTCCTCTGCCTATGCCTCCTTTACCAACTGAAAATATTGACACTCCAGAGAACTTCTCTACTTCGCTTCATGGCTTGGAAGAAGAAGGTACAGAACCAGAAGGAAGTACCCAAAACACTTTGCGAAGATCCCAAAGGGAGAATCAAGGAAAGCTTCCCGCTCGTCTGAGAGATTATGAACTGTTACCACCGCCAAGGAAGTTATCCTGTGCAACAAAGACTTTCTTGATTTAAGCTAATAACAAGTAAAAGACTCCACATCTGCTCAGGATATCACCCCAGTTGCGCCATGTTTGCGCCAAAGTCCCTTGCTTTTCCCCTTCTCATGTTCAGATGAACTGTTCATTATACCTGAAAGGAACTTACTCTATGGATCGCAGTCATCGCCTTGTGGATTACAATTATTTCTATTTTTGTGTTTTTCCTATGGAATAACTTATTTTTGAGAACTGTGCTATTCCCAGGATGTTCTTGTTGATGCAACGTTCAAGTTGACCGCCCAGAGAAGAGACTCAGACCTATACTTGAGCTCTGTGTCCATTTTTGCACTGAAAAGTGATACGTTGAAACATTATTTTTGCATATTTTTATAATTTTTCGTTGGACTTCTCATGGTAAAATGGACTCTTCACTAATGTTTTGCATTGCCTTTACTTAGTTTAGTCAGGATTTGCAGGTACCCCGAGCAGTCCTCACCCATTGGTCCAGACGATCCATTGCCTAGTGTCTGAAAGACGATCCAGCTGCTCCAAGTAAAGAACAAGTATAACTGTGTTTATTAAGTGTAACTGGTTTTCACTTTCCTGTGTAGGTAGTTAGAGACGTCTCATTTATATTTTTGTAAACATGTATTGATCAGCATGTTGTGACACAGTGAAGGCCTACACTTAGTTTGGTAGTTTGACACTAGTAGGTATCTTGGCGATAAAGCGTTCTGAGCAATTAAAGGCCTTGATACTCTTGAAGGGAAAACAGGATTAAGCCACCCTTCTAACGGTAGATTAGCCAACTTGTTAGGTGGTTGGGATAATTACCCCCACACTTTCTATGTTTCCTGGCCAGAAACATCGGAAGGTTCAAGACTAGTCTTAGCCTTTAGCACACTAGTATTAGAGAGAAGAGTAAAACACATTAGCCATAGCATAGTCAGGGAACTGGGTATGAGTCTGTGGTAACTTTAGGTAACATTAGAGCTACATGCAGCATACAGAATAGCCTAGTCAATCTAGGTCCAGCAAGCATGACAATAGGAACATAGACACTGTAGTATACGTTACATTAGGACCAAGGCATTCCTTACAGGTGCACTCCACCAAACGCCTGGGTGAACATGGTACAATGCCCCGACATACAGGTAGTTTCGTTAGCACAAGCCGGGGGCGGCTTGGGTCTTCTTTAAGGGGGTATGTAGTGACCCACCAGGCACTACAAAGTTTTATCTGCAATATGACATGTGCTTTGTATAAAGTAACTGTATAATGCTCTATCATTGGTGTCCAGCAGGTGGCAGTGCATTGCCAACATGTTGACAGTGAGCATTGGGACCCAGCGGCCTTCCACCTCAAGTGTGTTGCCTAGGCAACAGTAGGAGGTCTTACAGGTCCTGAGAGGAGTTGAGTAGATGTAGTCGGTGAGGAGGAGCAGACACATGCTCTCCATCATAGTCAGATATAAGCAGTCGTGTGCTGACTAAAACCTTCAAGTAAGTGAAGTAACCTGCTGAGTGCAGAGCAGGCAAAGCAAGAAGAGAGAGAGGAGAGATTCTAACCAGCCAGATAAAGGCTATAACCACTAAGGCAGAGGGAACCCAATGCTCACTTCATGCAGCCTGACTGGAAAGTGACTGAACACCATTCCAATGTGCTGTATTACTGTGTAAACCAGAAAGTAAAGTCCCTCAGTTATATCACCGTCTATTCATTGTCTCCAAACACTGGAAACCAACCACCTCATTGCTGTGACGACCGCCCGGGGCCTTAGGAGAGCCAGGACCGCTAAGGTAGGAGTAAAGCACCGTGACACTATTGCCCCTGACAACACCACCGGCACCCTATCTGGTCCTAATAGAGCCTCCAGTCCACCGTGCGGACGTTGCAACTTCACTATGGAAACTGGTTCCGAGACCGCATTAAGAGGAAAGGATCTCCTGCAGTGCAGCGTCATCATTGACATTATCTATCAACTGCAATTTATTGACGCGCCATGGAACAGCCTGACTGATCGTCGGCTTCAAGCTCTTTTTTTTTTTTGCTCACTACACTTTTTTTTACCACTTTTTATAAATGAACTGCACTTTCTTAATGTCTGTAATATGGACTCTTACTTTTTGACTGACATGTAGATACACCAATCATGCATGTTTTGTAATTTAGACACCTGCTATTTAATTAGATTGAGTTGATCACTACACATGCTTGAAAATAAATAAAGTGAGGTCGTCGACATGTCGCACCCCCCTTCTGTTTGCTGTGCTGTTATGTACTTATACTGAGGTTTCACCTGGAATAAATCTTTTATGCACTAGAACTTTGGATGTGCCGCAGATTTTTATCTATCTATCTATCTATTATCTATCTATCTATCTATCTCCTATCTATCTATCTATCTATCTATCTATCTATCTATCTATCTATCTATTATCTATCTATCTATCTATCTATCTTCTATCTATCTATCTATCTATCTATCTTCTATCTATCTATCTATCTATCTTCTATCTATCTATCTATCTCCTATCTATCTATCTCCTATCTATCTATCTATCTATCTATCTATCTCCTATCTATCTATCTCCTATCTATCTATCTATCTATCTATCTATTATATCTCTGTCAGTGAAGCTAGAAATGGTTCATTTGCATTCTCTCTACCTTACATGGTTTATTTCCAGCAATCTCTGGCAGAAATTTTTATTGTTGTGGTTATGAGCTGATATACAGGACAATGAGACAATACAAATGTTTTCCTAATTGATAATATACCGCCAAATAGTTCTGTTATTTCTATCAGACGTAACGCCGTATCTGTGTCCTTTTCATAAACCAGGATGAGACACCAGTAGCGGCAATAAAGGAAATGATCCATTACTGGGACAAGAAGCAGAATAATGAGGACGGAGACTTCTGGTCAGATAGAAATGACTGCTGTAAGGGATATTAGTAAATAGAATGTAAGGTGAATGCAGAATAGTGATAAAGCGTGACGTAAAAGCACAATGACCTTGTATAAGGGATATAACAACAAAAAGCTAAAAGGTTATAGTATAGATAAATAAAGATGCAGTATAGCTACAGGCCCGTTCCCCCTAATGATTAGCAATGGAGGGGTCGGGCCGGATTGTGCTCAGAGGGGCAGTAGCTACGCCCACGGTGCTCCTAAGGGCTTAACAGGCACAAAGAATGTGGTGCACCCCGCGGTGGTATGGAGGTGGTACGGCCGGTCACTTGCTAGAAGGTGAAGTGTGACGCTTTAGGCTATGTTCACACTACGTGAACACCCGGCCGTTCCGTGACCCCGGCTGGGTCACGGAACGGCCAGGCTCAGCCCAGATCATCCCGGCCGCGGAGCTCTGATGCGGGCGCATGAGCGTGCGCCCGGATCAGAGCTTCCCATAGCCCACAGTGAAGCAAGCGGCCGGAGCCGCTTGCTTCACTGTGTGAACTGACAGGTCTTTCTGTGGCCGGAATTCACTGAATTCATGGGTTCCCGGCCAGAGCGCATATGATGTGTGTACGCTCTGGCCAGGATCCCATTGAAAATAAGGCTATGTTCCACCCCTCAAAACTACGGCCGTAGTTGTACGTAGTGTGAACATAGCCTTATGGTGGTTGGCCGAGATGTAGCAAGACCCTAGGGTTTGTGTTGTGACAACAGTGCCGGTTTGGCACACAAGTATGATGGCACACCTGCTTGTTCCTTCCTCTACAAAATCCAACATCAAAGAACCACTACACTTCCTCTACCCACGAGACTTCCTATCTACAGCCCCTGTAAGGTGTGCTGTGAAGGGGTGAAGAGTGCATACAGAAGAAGTAAAGAAAGAGATGATAGGATAGAAGAAGATACTCTCATTGGTCCACAGATCCATGTGACATATAAGCAAGCAATACCCCTTTCCATACTTCAGCTGTGCAGCAACTTAGTACATATACAGTACTTACAATAGCGACATCTTGTGGCAAAACAATATCACTATTAAATGTACACTTGCTTACATAAAAGTACAGGTTTTTGCAAAGGGTGTAACCAATACCAACACTTGTGGTGGGACACCACACTAACAGCAAGAGAACAGCTCTGAGGAGGAAGATAAGAGACATATCTTGCTCCTCAGCACCCCATGCCCACTAGGGTGCTGTCAGGAGGTTAGGTTTGTCTAACCTGTTAATAGTGCACCTTTAAAGGGAAAAGAACACCCTACCTATGGGTAAGAATGGTGGAGAACCCATAATGCTGTGGGGTTCCTTAGTTGCATCTGGTACTGGAGGCCAAGGCTATATCACAGGAATTGTGAAATCAGTAAATTATCATGAGATTTTAGAGTGAATTGTCCTCCCAGTGTAAGAAAACTTGGTGTGAGTTGAAGATCATGGGTCCTCCAGCAAGACAATGACTCAAAGCCCCCATCCAAAAGTACACAAGAATGGTTGAAAAAGGAAAATGGACTGGTTCAAATGCACCCCACTGAGTCCTGACCCCACTGAAAATCTTTGGGGTGATCTGATATCTGCCATAGGGAAAAAGAACCCTGAAAACATTCAAGAGCTCAAACAAACTGGGGAGTTAAAAAAAAATACCAGATGAGAAGTGCAAGAAGCTTATAGATGGCGGCAAGAAACGTGCGGAGGATGTCATCAATGCCAAAGGGTCTGTGGGCAGGTATTAGTAGGGGGGGATGGGGGGCCTATATTGCTGGTTATTCTGTTTTGTCTTTGAAATTACGTAATTATGTAAGTTGACATACAATATTATCAAAAACCGAGGGATATTCACAGCTCCTTAAAAAGTATATTCGTTTTTATTGGTACAACTTAAAAAAAAGGGCAGAAACATTAAAATCGCGCCGATTTTAATGTTTCTGCCCTTTTTTTTAAGTGCAAGCACAGTACACATATCCACTCGGGGAGTGTGTTCAACTGCACCCCAAAATAATATCATAGAATTCACAGCAGGGGGTGCACAAACAATATATAAAACCTAACGTTTATTTAAATACCAATAAAAATATACCCCACTTAAACAGACCAATACACAACATGAAACAAAGATTAATCTGCAGTCACTGTTATTAGTGGTATACACCCAGAACCATAGACAATTGTCTAAATATTCTGTATCAGCTATGGTTGTGGGTTTCCTACTAACACCAGGGTAGAAGGATACATATAGGGTAGGGACCTTGTAACCCTAGTCTGCCCTACCGAGTGATATGTATATACTACCCCTACTCGCACAGGGGGGAGCGGGGCACTCGCCCTAAGAAGGGCGACCCCTACCCTGGTCTACCCCTTGGTGAATCAACACCCTAGTATGCCCTAAACGCAATAATGCTGGTCCCTTACCCTCCGACGCGTTTCCTCCAGGTGACTGGATTTCTCAAGGAGGCAAGGTACAATACAGGGAATAGTTATGGCTGGGGCTTAACGGCTGCTGCAGTGGCAGACGAGACCGTGATACACTCCGTGCAGGTGCGCACGCTGAGTGTGTGTCTAGGAGCAGTGGCTTTTTTTTAAGTTGTACCAATAAAAACGAATATACTTTTTAAGGAGCTGTGAATATCCCTCGGTTTTTGATACTACTCATACGGGTGACGGCCCGCAACATATATTTTTTTCCACGCGCTCCTGGCTCCTGGGGAACTGCATGATATTATAACCACGCATTGCCAAATAGGGTGAGCTGAAGCCTCCTTCTCTTGTTACATTGACATACAATATTGTTCTATTACTTTGGATCACTGTAGATCAATGATTTATGTTCTACCAATCAAACCTACCCATTGCCAAATCAGGTTCACGCCCTATAGAAGTTTTACTATTTAAGACTACAGTTCCCATAACCCAAACTTTGCCCCCTAAAATTTGGTATAATACACAATGGACCACCTAAAATTCACTGCAATACTGTCAGGACAGGGAGGTACAGACAGGACAAGAGAGTGGGCCCTAGGTCTAAACCCACCTACTGTACCTACCTACTTGCCTCAGTCGGCCCTAGGCGGCCGTGGACAACCACAAAGGCGTTCCCTATGCTGTATATGTGAAACACAGAACAGACAGACAAAGACAATATGGGATAGTAAACAAGCCATGTCAAAACCAAATGGACAGCGCAGTACAAAATCAGCAACCAAATCGGATAGTCGAAAGTCAGGCGGAAGGTCAGATAACAAGTCGGGCAATGAGAGGGAGTTAGGAAGGGAATCACAGGAATAGACAAGGGGAAGCTGAGATCAGGGTAATAATCAAATAGCCAGCGCTGGGACTCTGCCTCAGCTTTGTTTTATGCTGAGCAAGAGCCTGTTCCGATCCTCAATGGACGGGCGCTCTGATCCTCCAGGCTGCAGACAGGCAGAGAAACCAGTCAATAAACAGACCACCCAGCTGTGTAATCAAGTCCCACAGCTTCTCAGCTTAACTCCTGCATTGCCAGGAAGCTGAGAAGCAAGCGGGTGTGTCACACAAAAGCAAAACAGGCCCAGTTCACACCAGGTTACTGCACAATCCTGAAAAATACACATAAAAATCCTTGAAATCCCTTATAATACATACAGAATCCCTTGAAGCTCATTATGATACACACTATATCCCTTATGACACACTGTACCACCTGAAATTAATTATATTACACACTGTGACCCCTCAAATACATTATATTACTTATTGTACTCCCTGAAACTTATTATAATACACAGTGTATCCCCTGAAATACATTATAATACACACTGTACGGCTTGAAATACGTTATAATTCAGATTGTACTATTTAAAATACATTATAATACACATGGTACTACATGAAATACATTATAATACACACTATACCACCTGAAATCTATTATGACATACTGTATGCCCTGAAATTCATTATATTATACAATGTGCCCCTGAAATATATTCTGTGCAAACTGATTTTTTAAGAACACATACTGTGCCCACTGAATTTAATTATAATGTTCCTTAGGCCCCCTGTTATTCATTATAACACACTCTTTCAGACGTAGTGAGACTTTTCCATCTTTGTTGCAGTGGGAAAAAACAGGAAATATCTAAACACAGCTGGATGATGAAATATTACCACCATACTGCTACTGAACTATACACAGTAAAAAAGTACCAAAGATACAGTATATATACTATAACATAATGGCTTTCATTACCACTTCAGGCCATATAGACCCTATAAGAGATTACAGTGCAGTTACATCCAGTGACAAATAGGGGTCTTCCCAGATTGGAGTTATTCACATTTCTTATCCATCCAGGTCAGTCCATTTTTTCCAGCCATAATTCATCTCTGCAGAACCTGCGAGACAAACATGGCAGTGTTCGGGTTAAGCTTCTCCGAACCCCATCACTCAGAATTTAACTCCTTATGTCTGGAAAAGTTGGAGTCCTGGAAAACCTAGATACAGCTGTAGGCCATAGACTTTATCCATGTTTTCCATGCAGTCCTTGGGCTGCCTCCACCATCTCCAAACGTGGAGTTATCAATGCCAAGCGTTCGGGTTCGGAGAAGATGCCAAACCCGACCACTTTTATGAAGTTTGCTCAACACTACTGGCAATTAGTACAGGAGCCCGGATATGAGCCCAATACCACCTTAAAAAGAGGGACTAAGGCCCGTTAGGGACAGGCGTAGGAAGGCGTATTGCTGGCCACTAAGGAGTTAATTATTTTTTGGAGCCCGCACAATGTTTTATTCACAAGTTGTCTATTAAACCGAAGATTGAAGTCAACTGAATTACCGAATGACAATTAAAAGTGAAGCGTCGGTGAGAGGAGGCAATGTAAATACTGTACCAAGTTCTGGGACTTTTTGACTTGAAACAAAAACAAATGCCAATACTCTCTATAAACCTCTTAACGAAACTATTGAACATGACATCAATTAAAACAAGCTTATAAAATATTTAGAATGTTTCCAAACGAAATCCATTTCAGAGAGCATCAGCCATTAAAGCAGGTAATGGAAAAAGTAGGAGACTGCCGAAATACGACAATAGCTTAATGAAAATCTCTTCTCTCTCGGAGCATTTTATTACAAAAAGAATAACCCCGAAGGTTAAAACGGTTGTTTGTGATAGAAGTCTACGCTCGGGATGTCGTGTAGGTAAATAATTTACTATGGGTGAAACACTTTAACTGCGAGGTGCGTACAATGCCGTCTAAAAGTTTGGGTTATCTCCTGGACCAGGGAATTTTTGTCATGCCTCATAGGAGAATGTCTTCCTACAGTTACATTATATTGGGACTGGGATTGGGTAAATTCTCTATCATATGCTTATGTTTTTATTTAAAGCGTATGTACCACTAGTTACATTGCTTTTTTCCCCATAACATTAGCAGATCGGTGCAGGCGCCGGGATCGCGGTGACGTTGTCCTTTTTTTGAAATGCCACCCAATTCCCGCACTCGCCATGATTTTTTTGCCTTGTACCAGCCCGGCTCTTTGCACTGGGGGCAGTTCCGCTGCCCCCAGTATGATGATATCCCCTCTCCCTGTGACGCGTTTCCATTGTGATCAATGGAGCGATATCACAGAGGGGAGGGTATATGGTCCCACTGGGGGGTGGTAGGCCTGCCCCAGTGCATTGAGTCGAATGGGTGTACGACAAAAGAACATTACTAAGCACGGGAACTGGGTGGTGCTTCCAAAAAAGGACTACGTCACTAGGATCCCGGCGCCCGCGACGATCTGCTAATGGAAAAAAGCGATATACATGATGGTATATTCACTTTAAGGAGAGTCACAATTTGGTGAGTGGAGTCGAATAGGCCATGCAATGTTCCACTGGGAAAAATATGCAAATGAGCTCTACTAAAGAAGTAGAAGAAGAGAGATTACTCCTCATTCCTCATTCCTCCAAAGTCCAGTGTTCAGCCTTTCAAGCTAAACGCTGAAAAATAAACTTCCTCTAAAAAGAAGTGTTGCCCATCTATAGAGCACTAATTTGGGGTCCTCACCCTCTGTGAGTATAGAAGAAGCTGCTGGCCGGAAACGGAGAGGCTTTTGTTTGGGGATTAAAAGATTAAATCCTCACATCTGACCAGCCAATGGCTCGCTCAGCACTCACAAGCAGGGGCGGTCTTGGCATTTCTGGGGGCCCCAAGCGAAGTTATGTCTGGGCCCCCCCCCCCCCTCGACATGCACTCAACAATAGACCGCTGTGTGCTGCCCCCAGTAGTATATACCTCTTGTGCGCAGCCGCCACTAGTATATACCCCTTGTGTGCTTCCCCTTAGTAGTATATACCCCTTGTGTGCTTCCCCCAGTAGTATATAGACGCCTGTGTGTTCCCCTAGTTGTATATAGCCCCCCGTGTGCTCCCCCAAAAGTATATAGACCCCCTGTGTGCTGTCCCAGTTGTATATAAACCCCCTGGGTGCTGCCCCAAGTCGTATATACCCCGTATGCTGCCCCCAGTTGCATATACCCCCTGTGTGCTCCCCCACTTGTATATATCTCCCCTGTGTGCTCCCTCAGTGGTATATAGCCCCCCTGTGTGCTCCCCCACTTGGATATAGGCCTCCTGTGTGCTCCCCCACTTGGATATAGACCCCTGTGTGCTCCTCCAGTAGTATATAAACCCCCTGTGTGGTTCCCCCAGTAGTATATAGACCCCCTGTGTGCTCCACCAGTATTATATAGATCCCTGTGTGCTCCCCCAGTAGTATATAGACCACTGTCTGCTCCTCCAGCAGTATATAGACCCCTTGTGTGCTGCCCCCAGTTATATATAGACCCCCTGTGTGCTCCCCCAGTTATATATAGACCCCCTGTGTGCTCCCCCAGTTATATATAGACCCCCTGTGTGCTCCCCGTTATATATAGACCCCCTGTGTGCTGCCCCCAGTAGTATATAGACCCCCAGTGTGCCTCACCAGTAGTATATAGACCCTCAGTGTGTTCCCCCAGTAGTATATAGACCCCCTGTGTGCCCCACCAGTAGTATTTAGACCCCTATGTGCTACCCCAGTAGTATATAGACCCCCTGTGTGCTCCCCAGTAGTATATAGACCCCCTGTGTGCTACCCCAGTAGTATGTAGACCCCCTGTGTGCCCCCCGTTATATATAGACCCCCTGTGTGCTGCCTCAGCAGTATATAGACCCCCTGTGTGCCCCACCAGTAGTATATAGACTCCTGTGTGTTCTTCCAGTAGTATATAGACCCCCTGTGTGCCCCACCAGTAGTATATAGACCCCCTGTGTGCCCCACCAGTAGTATATAGACCCCTATGTGCTACCCCAGTAGTATATAGACCCCCTGTGTGCCCCACCAGTAGTATATAGACCCCTATGTGCTACCCCAGTAGTATATAGACCCCCTGTGTGCTCCCCCAGTAGTATATAGCCCCCTGTATGCTCCCCCACTTGGATATAGACCTCCTGTGTGCTCCCCCAGTTGTATATATACCCCATTCTGCTAACCCAAGTAGTATATAGACCTCCTGTGTGCTGACCCAAGTAGTATATAGACCCCTCTATGAAGCCCCAGTAGTCTATAGCCCCCCTGTGTGCTCCCCCAGTTATATATAGCCCCCTGTGTCTTCCCATTATATAGCCCCACTGTGTGCTCCCCCCATATATATAGACCCCCGCTGTGCGTTTCCCCAGTTACACAGGCCCCTGTGTGCTCCCCCTCCCATATAGCATATAACACAATAAAACAAACACTTATACCTGGGTCCGGGCGTCTCATCTTCTCTTCACTCTTGCGGCCGCAAGGGTTTTCCCTGCGGTCAAAAGAGGCCGTGCTCCCCTTGTCCTGGCGCAGATGCTCCAGTGATGTCACTGGAGCACCGGCACCACAAGGACAGAGCGGACACTTGTGACCGCAGGGAAAACACTTCCTGCGGCCGCAAGAGTGACTGACAGGAAGGGAGCCAATGGATCCCGCCCTGTCAGTGCTGCTGCTGCATGTAACTGTGAGCGCTCATTACGAGTGCTCATAGTTACAGTTCAGATCACAGCAGTGAGCGGGGCAGCGGCCCTGTCTAGAGGTCTTGAGCACGAGAAGAGCGGAGCGTGGGGGCCCCCCTGGATGTTGGGGGCCCCAAGCGATTGCTTGGGGGTGCTTGGTGCCAAAGACCGCTTCTGCTCACAAGGGTCAATAACCCAGAAACAGCTATCTACACGTGGGGGATTCTTTCTTCTGGAGGAGATTCTAGCTTGCCAATATTTCCCGGACATAGTCCAGAGTCTGGCCTGGAGATGGCTGGGAGACCAAGAAAAGCCCAATGGGCTGTTTTACGCAATTTTCATATCTCCGTTGACGTTAATGGGAATTGAGTAAACAATAGAGATGAGCGCTACTCAAGCATGCCAGACAGCCATAGGTCATAGACTGTATCCATGTTTTCCAGGCATTCCACTTCTTCAGCCACCAAAAGTCAAATGCCAAGCGGTCAGAATCATCTCATGGTCATATTTAGTAAATAGCATACAACCATAAGCTTAGCTGTTCCCTAAGAGCTATATACCGTATACTGTTACTACTATTTACCACAATGTGTAAAGAGTCATATGGGGCTCATCAGTTGTCATTACTGAAGGTGGGGTCATAAGTGACCAGAGCGGGAAAGGTTTCTATAGGGATTTGCAACTACTCCGGACATTACATCTGTATTTCATTCTTTTTTTCTTTTGTTTTGCATGACAAACCGCTACTATTGAAATACACAGAGCTGAGATATATTTTCTTCTCCTTATGAAGTTATTTTATAACTAAAGCTTTGTACGCCTCCTTGACTGAACTCCCGCTGACCACCTACTGATGAAGACACTTCTCGGAGCTTTCATCACAACATGCTAGAATTGAGTTTTCCTTCAAGCTAATCTTCTTTTACCATCAGACACGTAAGATGAACTCATATACACATCACAGTGGCTACAAGATGTGTTACAGAAGCTACATCAATCAGGACTTCAAGGTTTACAAACTGCAAAACGTCAGGACCACCAAGAGGATAGTACAAGTGGGACTGATGTCAAGAGGAAGACAGTAGCTGAGTAGAGTGCAATAATGGACACAGAGACCCTGGGTAGCATGGGACCTTAGCCCAGCGGAGACTTTAGTTTGGTCAGGAGCACCAGTCCTAATCCAAGGGGTTCTACCTTCCTTATAGAAGTGATTTCAGATGATCTTCTATATTCCTGTGGTCAAGAGGGCTACAATTATCTACAAACCAGTAAGGACCAGTACCTAACTGCATTCTAGGAATTAGGAGGCTTTAGGGCAGACCTAGTTGTCAGTTGTCAGAGTAGCTGAAAGGGCTGCACCCTGCTGGTTGGGTATTGCAAGGCCCAGACTGCCTGCAGGGACCCGTTACCCATATTCCTCGTCAAGCATTTCAGAGGTCAAGAGACAAGAAGCTACATCTATCTACAATTCTGTAGGAATAAGATTTACAAGTATCTAACTGCATTTTAGGACCTTTTGGGCTTTAGGCCAGGCCTAGTTGTCATGATAGCTGAAAAGGCTGCACTACTATTACCTGCACCCCCACAGCTTGGGTATTGCAGAGTTACAAGGCCCAGCCTGCACGCATGGACCCATTACCTATATCTCTTCCAGGGGTCAAAGGGACTACATCTATCTACAAGCCAGTAGGCATAAGATTTATGAGTACCTAACTGCATTCTAGGACCTGTTGGGCTTCAGGCCGGGCCTAGTTGTCAGGATAGCTGAGAAGGATGCACTATAATAGCCTACACCCTGCTGATCGGGCACTGCAGAGTTACAAGTCCCAGCCTGCATACAGGTACCCATCCGCTAAAGTTGCATCCCTCCTGGGTTGTGACTGATATTGCAAATTAGTCTAAGGCATCACAGAGACCTTGTGCAGCACCAGCAAATTACTGGAGAAAAAAGTTAAATGTTGAGATTATGAAGCTTAATAAATGGCAAAAACTCAAGAATCTCCTCCTCTTACTGCACACATGCTGCAGCCCAGAATAATATGTGTAGTGACCTGAGATCCAATGAATATCACTGAGTTGATGGGAATAGTGGTATAGTAACCCAGGGCTGTCAGGTGGTGTTAGCCAGGGTTGGTGTTGGTGTTCCACTTCAGCACTGAGGGGTGTATGCCTTCCCAGGGTCCCAAAAAAAACCTGTTAATAGAAGTAGGTGCAGGTGTAGCTCACGAGTCCAACATGAACTTAGATAGTGGGAACTTACCCAATGTAACTATAGCAGCACTAGAGTTTGTGCAAAATTGCTGTAGAAAAGCAGCGATTTTTAGCAAATCATGGCAGAACTGTAGCCAGGAGACATTTCACCACTATTATAATCCGCTACTGATCCAGACACTTGGATACTCAGCTGGCTCTCTCGCACTTAGTCAGGGGCAATAAACTTGAACAGTACAGTACTTGTATTTGTGACTATGAAGTTGCGCCTATTGCTTGTAAAGGGCACCAAGTGACACAAATCCAGGAATACAGGCCTCACCTAGTGGATAAAGCAGGACATCCAGATTCTCCTTTAGGTCCTAGAAGGTATAAAGCAGAGTTCTCGGCTTTACTTGGACTTTCCTTACTGCTAAATTCTATGGCTCCTTGTCAGGAATCTGCAGTAACCTGTGTGAACTGGACCTGGTGTTTTGCTTTTGTGTGCCACACCCGATTGCTTCTCAGCTTCTGGCGATGCAGGAGTTAAGCTGAGAAGCTCCTGGACTTGATTTTACACTTGTGTTGTTGCTGTGATTGACAGGTTTCTCTGCCTGTCTGTACCTGGAGGATCAGAGCGCCGGTCCAATGAGGATCCGGACCGGGCTCTTGGTCAGCATAAAGCAAAGCTGAGACTGAGTCCTAGTGCTGGCTATTTAGGTTAACTCCTGGTCCCAGCTCTCCCGTCTATTCCTGCGAACCCCTCTCCTAATCCCTCTGTGTTACTCGACTTGTTATCTGACCTTCTGCCTGACTATTTGACGATCCCTTTGCCTGCTGATTTTGTACTGCGCTGCCTGTGTGGATTTGACCCGGCTTGTTCACCATTCTTTTATGTTTGTTCGTCCGTCTCGTTCTGTGTGCACTTTATCAGTGTAGGGAACGTCTTTGTGGTTGTCCACGGCCGCCTAGGGCCGATTGATGCAAGTAGGCAGGTGACAGTGGGTGGGTTCAGACCTAGGGCCCACTGTCTTGTCCTGTCTGTATCGCCCGATCCTGACACTCCTGTCTTCCTTATAAGAGTGCTTTAAGGAGAAAAATACAATAGCCCCCCACTGTGGATTAGACTTACTTTCTATCTCTAGTAGCCTCACCGCAGGTGTTACTAGTACAGCATGGCTAGTAGTATAACTCTTTTAAAAAATGGATAAAGCATCTACTTGGATCCCCCAGATGGGTCCTGGCCTCTAGGCCAGGTCCCAGAAAGTCCTTCAGTAAAGACAACACTTTTCTGTCTGTTTCTCTGATGAAATCAGAATACAGAACTATTAGACTGGACTAGACCAGACCACACCCATCTGCTGTACCTCACTATATATATCACTCAGGGAGCTATCTGATTGGAAGAAAGAACATCAGGACGTCTTGAATCAAACCTCTGATTGGTTGAGGGAATAGAGGAGGGACTTCTGCAAGGTACCCAGGTCAGGAATTGATTCTTAGTCAGCAGACAGTTAACCTTTAGCAGTCTTTCCCTTAGTTGTGCCATACAATACATGAAAAACAGACATCTAGTGGTGGGAGTGCAAAAGCACACCTACAGCCCAGAGCATATAATATTGTCTTCCTTCAGTTCCCACTGACATACAGTACATACACAAAATACAGCGGTGGTACATCTGCTCTGGGATGAGAGTGCATTAGTCCTTGGGGGTCACCATACAATTTTTAATGGCCACAGTGGATGCTCTCTGGCTGACACAACAGGTGGAGCTGCTAACTTCTTGCTGTGTTGCACTGAAAACTATGAACACGTTTTGCTGAAGATGGAGATTTAGTATTGATAAATCTGGGGAGTTTTATGACTTCTATCAGTCATGTCCGGAGCCGCACTTTACATTGTCTGCACAGTTTATTTGGTGCAGCAGCTGTTCACTGAACAGCAGCCGCACAAAATAAACATGTAGTATATACACTGCAACTAGGATTCAATAGGGGTTAATGCGATTGGCCGCTGTGATTAAACAACGGACACTGTTTCGTAAAAAAATAAACATTATGTGAACTTGGCCTGTGATATCTTTTTACATTCCACAGCATATAGAGAACAGGAGAATAAAGAGGAGAAGAGTATCTATCTATCTATCTATCTATCTATCTCCTATCTATCTATCTATCTATCTCCTATCTATCTATCTATCTATCTATCTCCTATCTATCATCTATCTATTATCTATCTCCTATCTATCTATCTATCTCCTATCTATCTATCTATCTATCTATCTATCTATCTATCTATCTATCTATCATGTATTTATCCATCATCTATGTATCTATCTATCTATCTATCTATCTCCTCTCTATCTATCTATCTATCTATCTATCTATCTATCTATCTATCTATCTCCTATCTATTTATCTATTATTTATTTATATATCACCTATCTATCATCTATTTATCTATATATCATCTATCTGTCTATCATCTATTTATCTATATATCATCTATCTATCTATCTATCTATCTATCTATCTATCTATCTATCTATCTATCTATCTTCTATCTATTATTATTATTATTATTTATTTATAAAGCGCCCTTAGCTCCAGAGCACTATACAATAGAAAGGCAACAGGCAGGAACAATACAAGATCAGAAAACATTACATGAAGGCAAAAGACAGACTGGTACATGGGGGAAGAGGACCCTGCCCGCGAGGGCCCACAATCTATGGGTTTATTATCTATCTATCATCTATTTATCTATATATCATCTATCTATATATTATCTATCTATCTATCTATCTATCTATCTATCTATCTATCTATCTCCTATCTATCTATCTATCTATCTCCTATCTATCTATCTATCTATCTATCTATCTATCTCCTATCTATCTATCTATCTATCTATCTATCTATCTATCTATCTATTATCTATCTATCTATCTATCTATCTATCTCCTATCTATCTATCTATCTATCTATCTATCTATCTATCTATCTCCTATCTATCTATCTATCTATCTATCTATCTATTATCTATCTATCTATCTATCTATCTATCTCCTATCTATCTATCTATCTATCTATTATCTATCTATCTATCTCCTATCTATCTATCTCCTATCTATCTATCTATCTATCTATCTATCTATCTATCTATCTATCTATCTATCTAATCTATCTATCTCCTATCTATCTATTATCTATCTATCTATCTATCTATCTATTATCTATCTATCTATCTATCTATCTCCTATCTATCTATCTATCTATCTATCTATCTATCTATCTATCTCCTATCTATCTATCTCCTATCTATCTATCTATCTATCTATCTATCTATCTATCTATCTATCTATCTATCTATCTATCTATCTATCACAGCACAGAATAAATGATGTGCCCCCTTTTCCTCAGTGTTTTCTCTGTCCTGACCATATTCCTCAGCTCCTGTTACTAGCTGGTGCCAGGCTATTGTAATACATCGCCATCTGCTGGTGGTGAATTAAAAAGCAATAATGACTCAGTGCTTACAGGCAATGTACTTTACTAGAGCAGAGCTTTTCTTTTAGTTTGAAAGGATTATTCCCATTTGTACTTCATGGTGTATACACAGGTTCCACCTCAGGGACCCGCACCTATCTCAAGATTGAGGACCACTATCCCCTTCTGTCCTGGTCGCAGCTGCTGGAGTTGGTTGAGAAGTCGCCGAGTGCAGAACGGTCTGTTATATGCAGTTAACATAACTCTCATTGATGTTAATGGAATCAGTGTAACCAATGGAGCACTGTGAGCTACACGATTTTCTTAACTCCTGAGTCACAGGAACAGCATGGCGATACTTATCTACACTCCTATTACACTATATGGGCTCCCTGTCCAGAAAGGATTACCCTACATTACTCCTATTACACTATATGGGCTCCCTGTCCAGAAAGGAGTACCCTACATTACTCCTATTACACTATATGGGCTCCCTGTCCAGAAAGGAGTACCCTACATTACTCCTATTACACTATATGGGCTCCCTGTCCAGAAAGGAGTACCCTACATTACTCCTAATACACTATATGGGCTCCCTGTCCAAAAAGGAGTACCCTACATTACTCCTATTACACTATATATAAGGAGTCAAAGGGTTAATTATTTTGTACCATGTGTTATATGCTGACCAATCTGAGGTGCTTGTTCTTTGCTGTCCTATCTCTTCTCTCTGTCACAAGCACTCAGCCCCACCACTTACGGGAGGATTTAGTTTAGCCCCTGGAGGAGGAGTTAGTTCCTGGTGGGAAGAAGCTGGGAGTTAGAAGTTGGAGGTCCAAGCGGACAGATGTGTGAGACAGTACTCTGCTACAAAGTTCTCCTACTAAGAACTAAGATCAGTATGCAGTGCTAAGCTCTACTTAGAGGAGAGAAACCATCTAGCCCATGCCAGGAAACTCTCTAAAAAGTGCAGGGCGGTTTTTGAAGCAAGAGGAACTGACCCCAGTAGGACAAAGCTACCGTGCACGGTCTACGTATCCTACTGCGCAGGGTAAGGTGACTGGGAAACCTCGGAAGTCGGCTACACCCAGATAACCAACGACTAGGGCTCGTATAACCCACTTAGGGGTATAAGGCGGTTCAGAGCCACTACAGGCATCCGTGAGTACGAGTATCTTATCTCTTCTGTATCTTCACCTGTTCCAGCAGAGCACATACACTACTTTGAGCAAGGCGACTCTGGCAACTCCTCTTCTCTCTCTCTCTAAAAGGCACGTACTACTTCATGTACTGGTTCTACCTCACTGTCAGCACCTATGCTTTGTGTTAAGAATCGCACTGTATTCATCCCGTGTACTGTTCACTTTATTTAATAAAGTATTATATTTTTACTAAACGCACAGGACTCTGGTCTACTCTGTCCGCACCGGCACCCACACACCATCATATATTTGGTTTATTTCCCCTTTCTGTGAGTGGTGGTACCAACAACCTGGGGTGGGTCTCTTAATATTCAAGGCTACCGTGACAAGTGCCCAAGTGACCCTAAACTCCCCCGGAGGTTACCAACCATAGGGGCAGCCAGTGGCTGAGTGCAGCTCATGACACTATTACACAACATGGGCCCCCTGTCCAGATACAGTAGGTATACCCTACACAACTCCTATTACACAACATGGGCCCCCTGTCCAGATACAGTAGGTATACCCTACACAACTCCTATTACACAACATGGGCCCCCTGTCCAGATACAGTAGGTATACCCTACACAACTCCTATTACACAACATGGGCCCCCTGTCCAGATACAGTAGGTATACCCTACACAACTCCTATTACACAACATGGGCCCCCTGTCCAGATACAGTAGGTATACCCTACACTACTCCTATTACACTACACGAGCTTCCGTTCTCAAACACTTTTTGGCACCCAGTCTTAAAGTGAAGTAATACCTCAGTGTTCAAACGCATCTAAATTCAAACTGTTCAGTATTCAAATGAAGATTTACGCAGAAGTAACGTTCATAATAGGAACTTTACTCGGTATCCTAACATTTTTGAGAGTGTGGATGGTGGGTTGTACCTGGTGAGTTTAGCACTGGTGAGGCTTCACATACAGTTCAGTGCTGTATAAGACTGCTGGAGTGCATATTCAGTACAGTAGTAGTACAGTCAGTGCACCACCATCTCCCATCCTGTACTGTATAAGACTGCTGGAGTGCATATACAGTACAGTAGTAGTACAGTCAGTGCACCACCATCTCCCATCCTGTACTGTATAAGACTGCTAGAGTGCATATACAGTACAGTAGTAGTACAGTCAGTGCTCCACCATCTCCCATCCTGTACTGTATAAGACTGCTGGAGTGCATATACAGTACAGTAGTAGTACAGTTAGTGCACCACCATCTCCCATCCTGTACTGTATAAGACTGCTGGAGTGCATATACAGTACAGTAGTAGTACAGTCAGTGCACCACCATCTCCCATCCTGTACTGTATAAGACTGCTAGAGTGCATATACAGTACAGTAGTAGTACAGTCAGTGCTCCACCATCTCCCATCCTGTACAGTACTGTATAAGACTGCTGGAGTGCATATACAGTACAGTAGTAGTACAGTCAGTGCACCACCATCTCCCATCCTGTACTATATAAGACTGCTGGAGTGCATATACAGTACAGTAGTAGTACAGTCAGTGCACCACCATCTCCCCTCCTGTACAGCACTGTATAAGACTGAGGAGTGCATATACAGTATAGTAGTAGTACAGTCAGTACACCACCATCTCCCATCCTGTACTGTATAAGACTGATGGAGTGCATATACAGTACAGTAGTAGTACAGTCAGTACACCACCATCTCCCATCCTGTACTGTATAAGACTGCTGGAGTGCATATACAGTACAGTAGTAGTACAGTCAGTGCACCACCATCTCCCATCCTGTTCTGTATAAGACTGCTGGAGTGCATATACAGTACAGTAGTAGTACAGTCAGTGCACCACCATCTCCCATCCTGTACTGTATAAGACTGCTGGAGTGCATATACAGTACAGTAGTAGTACAGTCAGTGCACCACCATCTCCCATCCTGTACTGTATAAGACTGCTGGAGTGCATATACAGTACAGTAGTAGTACAGTCAGTGCACCACCATCTCCCATCCTGTACTGTATAAGACTGCTGGAGTGTATATACAGTACAGTAGTAGTACAGTCAGTGCACCACCATCTCCCATCCTGTACTGTATAAGACTGCTGGAGTGCATATACAGTACAGTAGTAGTACAGTCAGTGCACCACCATCTCCCATCCTGTACTGTATAAGACTGCTGGAGTGCATATACAGTACAGTAGTAGTACAGTCAGTGCACCACCATCTCCCATCCTGTACTGTATAAGACTGCTGGAGTGCATATACAGTACAGTAGTAGTACAGTCAGTGCACCACCATCTCCCATCCTGTACTGTATAAGACTGCTGGAGTGCATATACAGTACAGTAGTAGTACAGTCAGTGCACCACCATCTCCCATCCTGTACTGTATAAGACTGCTGGAGTGCATATACAGTATAGTAGTAGTACAGTCAGTGCACCACCATCTCCCATCCTGTACTGTATAAGACTGCTGGAGTGCATATACAGTACAGTAGTAGTACAGTCAGTGCACCACCATCTCCCATCTGTTACAGTGCAGAAATGGGGGGTGGAATCTTTACAGTAAAGGAGGAGTGAGGAGTTAGTGACTACTGTACTATAATTGCTAGTTTTGTTGAGTGTTTCTACTACAGTATATAATGTCATGTACGGTATAGTGCTGCTCTGTCCTGCACTGTAGGGATTATACTGGGCACTATACAATGTAATACATGATACTGTAGGTAATTATTGGTGAGTGCTGCCACCAATTAAACACAATTACATTATTTCCTACGGGAAGACATTGCTCGGTTCTCAAACTGGCTTTCTGAACCAATTAAGTTAGAGAACCAAGGTACCACTGTACTAAAATACATCTCCTCATATCAACACTATAGCCTGTAAGCCATGTTTTTCAGTGTTGACTCTTCCTGTTTTAATGTGTTATTTTTATTATTTAAAGGGATACTCCAACGAAAATCTTTTTCTTTCAAATCAACTGGTTAAGAAACTTATATAGATTTGAAACTTACCTTTCTTAAAAAATCCATAGTCTTCCAGTACTTATCAGCTGCTGCATATCTTGCAGGAAGTGGTGCCTTCTTTCCAGTCTGACACAATGCTCTCTGCTGCCACCTCTGTCCATGTCAGGAACTGTCCAGAGCAGCAGAGGTTTTCTATGGGGATTTATTACTGCTCTGGACAGTTCCTGACATGGACAAAGATGTCAGCAGAGAGCACTGTGTCAGACTTTAAAGAATCCACCACTTCCTGCAGGACATACAGTAGCTGATAAGTACTGGAAGACTGGAGATTTTTAAATAGAAGTAAATTACAAATCTATATAACTTTCTGACACCAGTTAATTTGAAAGAAAAAGATATTGAAGTACCCTTTAAATAAAGTAATTGTATGATTGTTCATAGGTAGTCTATGGTAAAGTCAAGGTGGTGGCCCATGACTCCTTTTGCCCCTTCTCTACCTCGGTAAACCTTCCGCATTCTTTCAACCAAATTAGAATTTATGATTAAGTAAAGTGTTAATAACCTGATAGGTTCAGCTCTGCTACATCACTGTAAATGTCCCCGATATAATAGTAATCTGCAATAAAGCCCTGATGAAGAATGAACGGCCATTGTATTTCTATTAAGCGCTACATCTTTTTATTAAATGCTTCTATAATAGCATTTCCTGACTTGTAAAAATCTCCCGACTTCTCTCCTTATCCTCAGCCAATTTTATCATAGTCTCTTTGCTGGGAAATAAATTTTTCTCCATCTCTAATTTTATTCTTATTTCCGTCTGCTTTAGCAGATTGGCTCAGCAATTTTATATGCACTATGTTATTCCCTGTCAAATTCAACTCCATTTCAAAATTAGTTTATATGGTAAAAATCTCTCCAGAGGTTCAAAATTGCAAAAATAGCATTATGAATATTCATGAACGGCTATAATGCCCATATTTTAAAGATATCCAACAATTGAATGTATTACAAGTCAAACTAGGAAGACTGGCTGAGGAACCGAGCTGATAGCCAGCACTAACTTTCCACCTGCAGGGACAATGCGGAACTGCTGCTAATAGTCCAGAAGAGGAAGACTGCACAAAGCAAGGAGAAAGTATGGCAACACATCCTTAAAGGGGTAGTAAAAAATTTATTTCAAATCAACTGGTACCAGAAAGTACCAGAGGTTTGTTATTCGACATGGAGAGAGAGGAGCAGCTGCACATCCCACCTATGGCTGACACTAATGCCACTAGGCTATGTTTAAAAACCAACGCCAGGATGTTGGTATATAATTTGAACAAACCATAATAGCCCGTGTACCACGTGCAGGTCTCCTGGTTCACACGGGTCCCTAATGCTAACTCCACACTGTGTTGGTCAGTGACCGTCAACCCCGCAAAACGTGCACATGCAGGGAAGGGAGGTCATGGAATGGCCCTGCAACCCCAATGTCACAGGACCAGACCCAAAAAGCCCCACCAAAACCCAGCCAGCACCACCGGCAGGGAAGGCTGCCCCCAAACGACACAAGTATGGATATGGTATTACACTTACCATTGCTGCTCTCACAGAATGGGGAAGACATAAGGTAATGACGTGAGCACAGGTATATCCTGCCAATTTGGGTCATGTGGGTCTTATGAAGGGGAGTGCCAGCTGCTCAGAAAAGGGAGAACTATAAAATACGACATGGAGGGAAAGGAGTGGCTGCACATCCCACCTATGGCCAATACTAGTGCCGCTAGGCCTATTTTAAAAACCAACGCCACAATGTTGGTATATATTTTGATTAAACTATATTGCCCTGTGTACCACGTGCAGGTCCCCTGGTTCACACGGGTCCCTACGCTAACTCCACACTGTGTCGGTCAGCGACCGCCAACCCCGCAAAGCGTGCACATGCAGGGAAGGGATACCATGTACTCACATGTCAGTACCTTATGTCTTTCCCATTCTGTCTGCAGCAGCAGTGGTGAGTGCAATACCATATCCATACTTGTGTCGTTTGGGGGCAGCCTTCCCCGCCGGTGGTGGTGGCTGGCTTTTGGCGGGGCACTTTGGGTTTGGTCCTGTGACATTGGGGTTGCAGGGCTATTTCATGGCCTCCCTTCCCTGCATGTGCACGCTTTGCAGGGTTGGCGGTCGCTGACCGACACAGTGTGGAGTTAGCGTAGGGACTCGTGTGAACCAGGGGACCTGCACGTGGTACACAGGGCAATATGGTTTGATCAAATTATATACTGACATCCTGGCGTTGGTTTTTAAAATAGGCCTAGCGGCCTAGTAGCAAACCTCTCCTGTTCTCCAGACTGGAAATAATACCACTTCCTGCAGGACATACAGCAGCTGATAAGTTATGGAAAATTAGAAATTACAAATCTCTCACTTTCTGGCACCAGTTGATTTAAAAGAAAGTTTTTTTTGGGGGGGGTGAGCTACTGCTTTAAAGGGTCATACCTATCTGCTAAAAATTTAACATTGCTCTGCTGCATCCTAGAGCGCACGGGGGCGCAAGAACAGGACACTGCAGTGGCATCGCTGCCACTTAGGTTACACATGTCTTTGGGATAAATCCAAGCATTGGAGATGTCTGTGACCTCAGAGGGAGACAGTGTAGGGCAGTGAAGGGTATACTTACCGCTCCCGGAGTTCCCAGCTGCCTGTGTCACAGCCCGGCCACCACTCTCAGAGCTGATTGGGTCAGGAAACTAGGCAAAGGGCTATTATAACGGGTGGACCAGGCATGAGGAGGTAGATGCCCTGACGTACCTTCTCCAAGGAGTACAGTGCAGGGAGCCATCAACCCGACCAGAGTGGAGCTGAGCAGAGAGCCAGAGAAGAAACCAATGATCCAAATGGATAGAAGGTTACTGGATAGTAGCATATGGCCAAGTAGCACGGATGTGGTTGGTGACTGAAATAACAAGTGAGCACAGAGGTCTGGAAGGGATGGCTAAAAATACCCTTAGCCTAGAATTCACTAGAACTTGTGTGCTCAGCTTATAAATACAGGTGAACAGGCACACGCCTGCCACTAGAGGGAGTCCAAACCCCCAGAAAGCCTAGCCAGTACAGGTGAGAAGATGCTGGAAGACAATTAAACTAAGAGCAGGAGAGACAGATGACCAAAGCGCAGCAGGTATGAGATAACGGACCTGACCACGTGCCATTACATCTATAAACACTATGGAGGAAGAAAGGGGTCAAACTACTAAAGAAAGCAATTTAAATTACTACCTTAGGTTTTCCTTATCACCTAACAAAAGTTCAGATCATGGGAATACCCCTTTATTCTATCATATGGAATAATTCAGTCATCATGTGCTGCCATATAGTGTATAACAGACAGTGAGTTTGGATCCACTCTGCCACCAAACAGGTTTGACTTTGGGCCACACCAGGGACAAGCTTACAGATGTGTCCATCCTTACCTATCTTCAGTGATGCCTGTGGTGTGATCACCAGCCCTTTACTGGAGCTTGAGGTCATGACCTACGCTCACTAAGTGTAAACACTGGAAATCTATGAGACTGTTATCTAAATGAAGCCTTCTGGGTCCTTTCAGAGCATATTGGCATATGGCGGTGATTGAAAATTCCTTTCCTTAACTTGTCTAATGAAAAGGTAACAATGGACATATCTGTGGTTTAACCTTTAGGGAAATTAAATACTTACTGCCCACATTTTACAGCGTCATCTAATCATTGGAAAGAGACCTTACTAACAAATTGGGATTGTAAATGGACAACACTCTTAAGTGGAAATGAACTCCTTAAAGGGGTATTCCACTCAACCATAACTTTCATATGTTGCTGCCCATGGTGAGATTAACAAATCCTTTTATATTTGTTTTTATTTATTGAGTCTCCTTCCCCCTGTTCTGAGCTGCTTCATTCTGATGAAAACACAAAAAGTGCATCTAAACTTTTTTCTTTGTCTCCCCCTCCTCCCCCTACCTTCTCAGACAGCTGTAGCAAACAATCCCTGTCTGCAACTTTGAAGCAACTCTGTAATACCAGGAGGGATAATCACAGTGAGTTCATCAGCAAACTGACCTCAGATTAACCCCCCCCCCTCCCCCAGCATTACAAAGAAGCTACAAAGTTGCAGATAAAGCCTGCAAGGGAACTGTTTGCATCAGCCGTCTCGGAAAGGACAGGGGAGAAGGGGGAGGTGGAGAAAACAGCTAACACGCAATTTTTTGCGTCTTCAGCAGAAAGCAGCAGCTCAGAACTAGGGGAAGGAGACTGAATAGATAATAACAAGTATGGAAGGAATTATTAGTCTCACCATGGGCAGCAACATATAAAAATTATGTTTGAGTGGAATACATACGATACATTGTCAATAACTCTTAGCTTAATGTTAATTTGGTCATCAGTTATCCCTCCCGTCTTCCACATGCTCATTATTGTTTAGGGAAGCCAATGTGTTCCCTATACAGAGGACTAAGCTGCAGCTAGACTGCTCTGGTGCCCACTCATCCCTCCCAGAGCAATAGGGTCCTAACATCATCTGTGAATGAAAAGATTTCCTAGATGCATGTCTAACAGTCAACAATGTGTCACTCAAAGGTACACTACACAAAAGTAGCCTCCGATCACCGTTTTATAGGGTAGCGAGGAAAACACTTTTAAGCCCACTTGCTTATTAAGACCTCACCTGTAATCCTAATATATCTTCTCGACACATAACTGCAAGTGTATATAGGAAATAAGAGTGGGCCACAGTTTCAGTGGGCAGAATATTATAAACCAAAAACTACAGATCTCTTCTTTGGATTTATCCTTTTGTATTAATTTGTGATAATTTTATACTTTTGGGTTGTTAGGCGTGCTGCGATACTAATTTTGTTCTTTCTATTTTTAATTGGAAAATCTTTTTAATTGAGATTATAATTGCTTCATTTTGTTCTGTTTAATTTTTGTTAAAACTTAAACTTAAACTTTTTCTTCAGTCCCACTAGGGTATTTGACCATATATTTGCTTAACGGCTACAGTGCCATGTTGCATTACTTCTGTATTATAGTCTAATATACTTGTCTTGCAGAGCCTAATAAGTGTATGAGGACGGCAAGATCTTCCTTGGGTCCTCAAACTGCTGTAACAGCCCAATGGCACCCCAAGATTCCTCTGTTTAACCTGTCTCTACTGACCACGCCATCTAGGGGGTTAAACATCCAGGATCAGAGTTATCTCTGATCACAGCCGTTGCAGCAGAGTGACGGATATATGCATTGTGTATTGTCAAGGGGAGTTCCCTCCATGCGATAGCTTATGTGATTCCAAAAATTTTTGTAAATCACTTAATTTACTAAATGGCATACCATGTGCGCTGTGCAGCAGAGGAGAAGTGAAAGAAAGCCTGGCTGTGTACCCATAGTCGCTGAGCCCCCAGATAATCTGTATTATCCATGCATAGTAAAGGCTTCCCTCAGTGCTTAGTGTAACCCCTTCCTTGCTGTTTTTCCCCCCGCTGCTCACACAGCACAGCATCATAAACCCCTTCTCCCTCTGCATACTATCTGTAATAGCCTAGTGTGTTCCTTAGCACAGTACAGCCTGTTAAAGGGGTACTCCGGGCTGGAGTTATTTTTATTGTATAGCCAGGAAGGGAGTGGATATAGAGGCCGCCGGTCACTTACCTCCCTGGTTCCAGCGCCGGGTTTCGGATCGTGCCGCCCTGATCTCTTGTCCCGCTTCCTGGTCTGAGCTGCGGCTTGAGACGTAACGTCTCAAGGCAGCTCAGCCATTCAGCAGTTGTAGCGGGGTCCCGCCTTGGCTGCTGAATGGCTGAGCTGCCTTAAAACGTCACGTCTCAAGCCGCAGCTCAGACCAGGAAGCGGCAGCGGGACGGGAGAACGGGGCAGTGCGAACTGGGACCCGGCGCTGAAAACTATATCCACCCCTTCCCCAGCCATACAATAGAAATAACCCCCACCCGGAGTACTCCTTTAAGTGTAATTTAACCAGTACTGTGTCAAGGCATAGCAGAGTGTGTAATCTGTTGAGTGACTAAAAGTATTTATTCTGGCCTTGATTAGTGTCAAAGAGGTGGAGCCTATTGTCCCCTGGTCCCTAGCACCATTGCACTTCAGTATGCATCATTGATAATACAAAGAAGCCACAGTACAGTGAGGGGTATCAGTGCTGGGCCCCAGGGGTGATAGGCCCCACCTCCTTGACACTTATTATGGTTCAAATTAAGACTTTTAAACAAAAAATAAATAAATAAATGAATAAATAAAAAGTTATGTCCTGAAAGTTTGTATTGATATCTAGCCATCAGTAGGTGGTCAGGGGGTGGGTCGTTAAGGGACCTGTGCAGTGTTCAGACAGGAGAAAATGTTCCAGTGGCATTCCTAATGATGAAGAGGGTGGGGAGGAGGGACGGAGGGGTGGTGCAAAGTTAGGGCACAGGTATTCTAGGCCACGGCTGTTTGACTCAGGGCTGCAAGTTTAAAAGTTGTTTTTAGGACAATAACTGCATCCCCTGCCGAACGGACCCCAGGACAGATCTTGGATTAAAAGCAGCTATCTGAAGGTACAAGTGGTTTGGGGGGGGGGGGGGGGTCAGATTGTGGGTACAGATTCACTTTAAAGGGGTAGTTCACCATTTTTTTTTCTTTTAAATCAACTGGTGCCAGAATATGTCAGAGATTTGTAATTTACTTGTATTAAAAAGAAATCTCAAGCCTTCCAGTACTTGTATGCCCTGTAGGAACTTAGGTATTCTGGAGAGCAGGAGAGGTTTTCTATGGGGATTTGCTACTGCTCTGGACAGTTCCTGACATGGACAGAGGTGGCAGCAGAGAGCACTGTGTCAGACTGGAAAGAATAAACCTTTTTCTGCAGGACATACAGCAGCTGATAAGTACTGTACTAGAGATTTTTTAATAGAGGTAAATTACAAATCTCTGGCACTTGCTGAGAACAGTTGATTTGAAAGAAAACATTTTTGGTGAACTTCCCCTTTTATTGTAAACCACACCGAAACTGGAGACAAAAGCGGTGCTGTCTCTGAAAGAAAGTGGTCATGTTTTTGTACATATATATATATATATATATATACATACCGTATTTTCCGGCATATAAGGCGACTGGGCGTATAAGACGACCCCTGACTTTTAATCAGATTGTCAGGGATTCGCCTTATACACCGGAAAATGTTAACTGCAGCTAAACTAATGAAAAAAACAAAGAGTTAACTCATCCGGGCCCGTTTCCGGCTTCCGCGCGTTTTCTTTCCCGTTGCCGGCGCAGGCAGTGTGACGTACACTGACTGCGCCGGGGATGCCCGAAGCTCTCCCGAGCAGCCGAGCGTCTAATCGGAAATGCTCGGCTGCTCGGCAGAGCTTCGGAAGAATGACAGAGGCTTTGGGTAATTCCGGAGCCTCCCGAGCGCCAGCAACGGGAACGGACAAGAAGACGGAGGCCGGGAACAGGCCCAGATGAGTTAACTGTTTTTTTTTTTTAAATGGACGCCCCATAAGGTGGGGATGCGGCCATTTTTAAGCCCCCCCACTGTATGGGGAACCATACCCAGGGTATAAGACGACCCCCGACTTTAACCCCGATTTTTCAGAGTTAAAAAGTTGTTTTATACACTGGAAAATACGGTAGGTGAAATGTAGGTGTGAAATGGATTCACACCCACAAAATAATGATTTTTTTATTCTGAATAACATGTAAAACTGTTTAAACAAATATTTAGAAACAGCAGAATCTGTGATATTATAAGTTACTGTACAGTAAAGCAATCAGCATGTGGTGTATAATGTATAGTAACTGCATAAACCTGATAACACAGCAGCAGTTTGTAGATACAGGATGGAACTGCAATTCCCCATAATGCAGTAACGTAGTACAACAGGCTAGAATAGAGAGGCAGGGCTGCTGTCAGAGGTCTGTGTGGTCACATGACAGCAATAAAGAAGGGGAGTGTGTTCAGCATGGACCAATCAGGAACAGTGACAGAAACTTTCCTTAACAGCAGTGTGTATAGCTGAGTGTAAGTGCAGGCACATTAGAGCAGAAGTGTGTATAGCTGAGTGTAAGTGCAGGCACATTATAGCAGCAGTGTGTATAGCTGAGTGAAAGTGCAGGCACATTATAGCAGCAGTGTGTATAGCTGAGTGTAAGTGCAGGCACATTATAGCAGCAGTGTGTATAGCTGAGTGTAAGTGCAGGCACATTATAGCAGCAGTGTGTATAGCTGAGTGTAAGTGCAGGCACATTAAAGCAGCTGTGTGTATAGCTGAGTGTAAGTGCAGGCACATTATAGCGGGAATGGAGAGGATAGGAAACACAAGGACTGACAGAGACTGCAGGGAGGATGAAGAAATGAGCAGGGTATACTGTATGTGGGCACAGTATAGCAGCACTCTCTGACCGGGGAGAGAGGGGTTACAGCTATGAAGAGATTACCTCCACAGTCCTCCTACACCCTGCCCTCACCATAAGTATACTTCAATGATATCCAATGTATATTCCTCCACATCTGCAATATCAGAATATGTCAGGAACAGAAACTTGTTTATCCAAGAAGTGATGCCCCTCGTGTTCTCCTTCATAGCCGGCCTCTCCAGTCCATTATTCATGTGGTCTTTCAGTCCTTCATTATCTTCATTAATTGAATATTATGCAGCGCCACAATATAACAATTAAAAATCTTTGGCTGGTATCCGGCCGTTCACACCGAGGCTTTCGTCCGTCATCTGGGAGACAGTAAACACTGATGCACAATGCATTAGCAGCACTTACTAACATGAGAATTACACTGCCGGAGCCAACAAGTCAATAGATGGAGAACGCCAAGTGATCGCTTCTTATTCCTTCCACTGTGATGTGTGATAAAGTTTGGAGAATATATCAATCAATACGTTACGGGGGTTTCTTATAGTATTTGGGCTGTCTATAACCCAGCCAAGGAGAGGAGCATCCCCCGCTCCCCGGAGGAACACCCATGCTTTTCACAGACAGACCATTGATTTTAAAGTACTCGTCGGGGGGGAAATACAAACTTTTTTGGTTGTTGTCCAAATGTAAATTAATAAAAGTTACTAATGTACTGTAATTCTGAATATTGCACAGATGCCCCAGTTCCAGAGCGTAGCTATTGGTCCCGGAACCTCCGCTCCGGCACAGGGAGCGGCTGGCTGTCTCCAACATTTCATTAGATAGTTGGCCCCACTCTCTATCATGGCATCAGCCATGATTAAGAAGGAGACTGACTTAGGTAATAAACTGAAACAGACAGAGCTCTTAAACGGGTACTCCAGAGGGGGGTGTCTTTAAATCAACTGGTGTCAGAAAGCTATACAGATTTGTAAATTACTTGTAATTAAAAAATTCCAGTCTTCCAGTACTTATCAGCTGCTGTATGTCCTGCAGGAAGTGGTATATTCCAGTCTGACACAGTGCTCAGTGCACAGTGCTTGGTCCTCTGCCTGTGTTGCAAAAAGAGGAGGTGCTGGAGTAGCGATAGTCAGAACTTTGGTGACGTATTCAGAAAGCAGTTCATTAGTAAGTAGATAAGAGCAAACCACAACATTTGTGTTCGTCTCTGTGCATTTTCAATTTAAAGTCAGCTGCTGCCGCCATTTGGTTCGGCCAATAGTATAAGGTACATGACAGCTTTATAACTGCCAACAGAGGATGTTGATGAAGAGAAGTTCAGGCCTTTTCAAGATTTTCATCTCCCGACCCTTTTGTTTTCGGAGGAATTAGCCAGTGCCAGAGCTGTCTGGTTAAGGCTTATCCATCCCTATAGAGATGACTGTCCGGCCATGACGAATGTTCATGGCAGGCCGGAAGAGATAAGTGTTGATTAATCATTTAGCTGAAAGTTCTTGAAAAAAAACCACATAATTATTAGCGTCTAAACCTAAACGTGCGGTATTCGGTTACCGGTTGCTGTAAAAGTCGGATGCAGCCTGTCACGATCGGCAGGTGAAGACAAGACACTCGACAGTGGGCCCTAAATCTGACCCCACCCACTGTCACCTGCCTACTTGCCTCAGTCGACCCTAGGCGGTCGCGGACAACCACGAAGACAATCCCTATGCTGTATACGTGCAGAACATAAAACGCAGACAGACAGACAAACAAAAAGCGGAGAGTCAACTAGCCGAGTCAGAAACCAAACGAGCAACGCAGTACAAAATCAGAACCGAGCGGAGAGTCAGGGGACAGGCAAAAGGTCAGAATCCAGGCAAGACAAAATGGAAAAGGATAGGACAGAATACAAGGGACTGGGGAGCTGGGATCAGAAACAACTAATAGCCAGCGATTAGAGGCTGACACTGAAAACACTTTATACTGGATCAGGAGCCCGGACCAAAGACTGATTGGTCCGGCCTCCTGAATCCAGACACATAGCAGCTGGTGCGCTGCAGGCTGAGTGGCAGAGAGATCCGTCACTCAGCCTGAGCTCAACAGCACTCAGCTGCTTGGCCGGGCGACGTACACTAACGCGAGACCCGCGGCTTCCCTGGTTACTAGGGACGCCGTCGGGTCTCCGTGACGTCACCCGGCTCGGCCGAGGAGGGCGGCGCTGCGCTCCAGCCGGACCAGACGACGCTGGAGCGCGGTCAGGTAAGTTACTGACATTACCCCCCCCTTCAGGAGGGGCCTCCGGACCTCTACCTAAGGGACCAGGCTTAGATGGATTATGCAGATGAAATTGTCTAACTAGACGTGATGCATGCAAATCTCTACTAGCTACCCAAGTGCGCTCCTCTGGCCCAAATCCCTTCCAATGAACTAAATACTGCAAAGAATTCTGAACCCGACGAGAATCCAGAATTCTCTCTACCTCATATTCCAGTTCACCTTGAATGACCAACGGAGCGGGAGGAGCAGACGGAATCACTGGATTAACAAATTTTTTCAATAGAGATTTATGAAAAACATCGTGAATTCTTAGACTCCTAGGCAACAGCAGCTTAAATGAAACTGGATTTATGATTTCTACTATAGGATAAGGACCAATGTATTTTGGAGACAATTTACCAGATGGTGTCTTTAATTTCAAATTTCTAGTGGAGAGCCACACCTTGTCACCTACCCTGTACTCAGGGCCAGATATGCGTCTTTTATTAGATTGTTTTTTACAATTCTCTTGAGCTTTAACCAGGTTCTGCAGAGCCTGGGCCCAAACTGTGCACAGTTTTCTGTAAATTCTTTCGGCGGATGGATTAGTGGATTCGGACGCATGTACAGAAGAACAACGAGGATTAAACCCAAAATTACAAAAGAACGGCGACATTTTGAGAGACTGACTTTCACGATTGTTCAGGGCAAATTCAGCCAATGGTAAGTATTCTCTCCATTTCTCCTGTGAGCCTGCAACGAAACACCTTAAGAATTGCTCCAGTGACTGATTTACCCTCTCCGTTTGTCCATTGGATTGTGGATGAAAGGCTGAAGAAAATGACAAAGATATACCTAGGCGACCACAAAACTCTTTCCAGAATCTAGATATAAACTGTACTCCCCTGTCAGACACAATATTCTCTGGTACCCCATGCAACCGTAAGACATGACTAATAAAAAGAGAGGCCAAAGTACGAGCATTGGGAAGTTTGTTGAGAGGAATTAAATGACACATCTTCGAGAACCTGTCAACAACCACCCAAATCACCGTTTTACCCTTAGAGGGTGGTAAATCAGTTATAAAATCCATGGAGATGTGGGTCCAAGGTCTAGCAGGCAGAGGCAGGGGTTGAAGAAGTCCCTCCGGTAACCTGCGAGGAACCTTGGACCTGGCGCAAATCTCACAAGCTTCTACAAACAGTTTAGTATCCGTGGCCCAGGATGGCCACCAATAATGACGAGACAGTAGATATTTGGTACCAGCAATACCTGGATGACCTGCCAGTACTGAACAATGTGTTTCTTCCAACACTTTCAACCGAAGATTAGGGGGAACAAATAGTTTATTTTCCGGGGTGTTTCTAGGCGCCATGGACTGAGACTGAACCACCTGAGCAGCCAGATCGGGCTGCAGAATTGCCACCACCACCCCAGGAGATAAGATGGTTTCGGATTCTCTTACAGGGACCTCTTTAACACTGAAACTACGAGATAAAGCATCTGCCTTTACATTCTTGGAACCTGGTCTGAAGGTGATTTCAAAATCAAACCGTGCAAAAAACAATGCCCATCTGGCTTGCCGTGGAGTAAGGCGCTTGGCTTTATCTAAATAAACAAGGTTTTTATGATCGGTAAGAACCTTAATTTTGTGTTTAGCCCCCTCTAAAAAATGTCTCCACTCATCAAATGCCCACTTAATGGCAAGGAGCTCTCTATTGCCAATGTCATAGTTGCATTCGGTCTTGGAGAACTTTCTAGAGAAGTAGGCTATGGGTCGGAGGTTAGTGAGTGTTACGGGACCTTGTGACAGGACAGCCCCTACACCCACCTCAGATGCATCTACCTCGACAATAAAAGGTAATTCAAAGTTAGGTTGAATCAACACCGGAGCGACAGAAAAACATGTCTTGAGTTTGTCGAAGGCCAGAATGGCTTCAGGAGTCCAGTTATCCATATCGGAACCCCTTCTGGTGAGATCAGTTAAGGGTTTAGCAATTACTGAGAATCCTTTAATAAATTTTCTGTAGTAGTTGGCAAAACCCAGAAATCTTTGAAGAGCTTTAAGATTCCTGGGGCGTTCCCATTTTTCAATGGCTGCCACCTTAAGGGGATCCATACCAAAAGAACTAGGGGTGATTTTATATCCCAGAAAAGAGACCTCCTGAACACCAAACTGGCACTTCGACAACTTCGCAAATAACTGATTGTGTCTTAACAGTTCCATAACTCTGCGAACATGATTGACATGTGAAGACCAATCTGGAGAAAAAACCAAGATATCGTCCAAGTACACCACTACAAAACGACCCAGGTACTCACGAAACACATCATTGACGAAGCGTTGGAAAACTGCAGGCGCATTACACAACCCGAAGGGCATGACTAGGTATTCAAAGTGTCCCTCGGGGGTATTGAATGCAGTTTTCCACTCGTCACCCTCCCTTATTCGAATCAAATTATAGGCCCCCCGGAGGTCGATCTTAGAAAACCACCGGGCCCCCACAATCTGATCAAACAAATCTGGAATCAAAGGGAGCGGGTGTTGATTCTTAATGGTGATTTTATTTAGCTCCCGATAATCAATGCAGGGACGTAATCCACCATCTTTTTTGCCTACGAAGAAAAATCCGGCCCCAAGGGGAGAACAGGAGGGACGGATGTGACCCTTATGTAAGCTTTCCTTAATATAATCCCGCATAGCTTCCCTTTCTGGTCTAGACAAATTAAAGATACGCCCTTTCGGGTATTTAGATTCAGGAACCAAATCGATAGCACAATCGTATGGACGATGAGGGGGTAGTTCATCCACCGATTTCTCATCAAAAACATCACGAAAATCAGACAGAAACTCGGGGATCTCCCCTTCTAATGAAGAACATCCTGTTAAATTTAAAGAAAGACAGTGAGCAGCACACCCGGGCCCCCATTGGACGAGTTCTCTGCTTGCCCAATCAAAAACAGGGTTATGCTGGGTCAACCAGGGCAAACCTAAAATAACATTGGAGGACAAATTGTCCATAACCAGAAAATCAAGACACTCCGAATGGATCGACCCCACTTTTACTTCTAGAGGAGGAGTGATATATTTCACTCTACCTTGAGCCAGTGGTGTAAAGTCCGCCCCAGTAATACTCAGCGGGCATTTAAGCTGAAGTGGACATACCTCCAGACTGGACCAAAACCCGGAATTAATAAAATTAGCGGATGCCCCTGAATCAACATGGGCCATTCCTGAAATACACTTCTCACCCAAACATAGTGAGATGGGGACCATTAATTTATTCTTATCGAGTGGTACCTGTGCGCCTGAGTGACCCCCTCGATAGTCACTCAGGCGCTGGAGTTTTCCGGCGATGATCCAGGCTTGGAAGTACATTCCCGAACACGGTGTCCAGCTTTGCCACAGTACAGACACAGATTATGTTGCATACGATGGGCCCGTCTAGTTTTCGCATTGGTAGCCCCGATCTGCATGGGTTCCTCCGGAGGTGGTAACGGGGAAGGAGGAGGTTTAGAAGGAGACAGAAAAGAGGTAGGGGTTTTACAGAGTTCAATGATTCCTTTCTCCCTACGTCTGTCCCGCGTACGACGATCCACCCTGATGGCTAACGTCATGGTCTCTTCTAACGTTTCAGGGGGAGGATAAGCTACCAACCAGTCCTTTAGCTGCTCAGATAGGCCCACCCGAAACTGATAGCGCAGAGCAGAGTCGTTCCAACCGGATGGGATACACCACTGGCGGAACTCTGCGCAATAGTCCTCAACTGGCCTTTTACCTTGTTTTAAAGATGTCAATTGTCGCTCGGCTACAGCAGTCCTGTCAGGGTCGTCATACAATAATCCCAAAGCTGAAAAGAAATAATCAACCGAAGTTAACTCTATGGCGTTGGGAGGAAGAGAAAATGCCCACTCCTGTGGTGGCCCCTGCAACAGTGACATGATAATCCCCACTCTTTGGGACTCGTCCCGAGGAGCGGGGACGTAGTCCAAAGAACAGTCTGCACCCCTCTCTGAAGGTCCGGAAATTCCTTCTATCGCCCTTAAATTTTTCTGGGAGTTGTACCGGTGGTTCAGGGGGGGAAGGGGTGGTCATAGTAACTTGTCGGGGAGCAGCCTCCTGCTCCTGAACCCGTTCAGCAAGGCTCTGTACCATTGAGTTTAGGTTCTGCGTTTGCTCCAACAATGCTTTCATAGGATCCATAATAGAAATCCTGGTGCACGTCACGAAACTGTACAGGCTGGCTATTCTGTCACGATCGGCAGGTGAAGACAAGACACTCGACAGTGGGCCCTAAATCTGACCCCACCCACTGTCACCTGCCTACTTGCCTCAGTCGACCCTAGGCGGTCGCGGACAACCACGAAAACAATCCCTATGCTGTATACGTGCAGAACATAAAACGCAGACAGACAGACAAACAAAAAGCGGAGAGTCAACTAGCCGAGTCAGAAACCAAACGAGCAACGCAGTACAAAATCAGAACCGAGCGGAGAGTCAGGGGACAGGCAAAAGGTCAGAATCCAGGCAAGACAAAATGGAAAAGGATAGGACAGAATACAAGGGACTGGGGAGCTGGGATCAGAAACAACTAATAGCCAGCGATTAGAGGCTGACACTGAAAACACTTTATACTGGATCAGGAGCCCGGACCAAAGACTGATTGGTCCGGCCTCCTGAATCCAGACACATAGCAGCTGGTGCGCTGCAGGCTGAGTGGCAGAGAGATCCGTCACTCAGCCTGAGCTCAACAGCACTCAGCTGCTTGGCCGGGCGACGTACACTAACGCGAGACCCGCGGCTTCCCTGGTTACTAGGGACGCCGTCGGGTCTCCGTGACGTCACCCGGCTCGGCCGAGGAGGGCGGTGCTGCGCTCCAGCCGGACCAGACGACGCTGGAGTGCGGTCAGGTAAGTTACTGACACAGCCCTAGCGAATCTGGAAAAACATGCATACATCCTATGGCCCATAGCTGTATCCATGTTTTCCAGGCAGCCTTAGGGCTGCGTCCGACTAATGCATCCACTAGTAATCGAATGCCACACGCTAGAGTTTGGACAAACTTTTGCTCATTTCTACTACCTAGACAGGGCCATTCCATAAAAAATTCATGCAAAGGACTCCTAAAAAATAAGATAAACACCAGTTACCTTCCACGATCAACTATAATCTATGGTACAACAGCAAGTGTTTAATTTCTCTACAGCACCCCCACAGGAGAAATGAAGAATTACACCATACAGCTCTCACAGTACTCAATGGACAGTCTTTGTTATGTATGTAGCTAATTGAAGAGAGTCTATAACAGGAGACTCTCTCTATATATAATGAGGTTTCTAAACCAGACAACCACAATTTTGAAATGTAATATAGCCCTATCTACCAACAGGATATATCTTCTAGGCCCACCGTCTTATTATAAAAAACAAATCAATACTTCCCTGGGACAGCACCATGTTAAATCTGATCAGTCTTCCAATAAGATCATAATATCCTTCAGTGTTTATTTTAAGACCTATCGCTCCTTCTTACCAAGGATAAGACGGATAATAGAAGATTACTGGAGGAAGCCTTTAGTAGAGAAGGTCGGGAGAATAATAGATATGTTACTCGCTTCCAGGAATTGTAGTTATTGTTCATCTATCATGGCAGGGGAGGCACTTAAATACAGGACCACGAGCGACGCTGTAAAAAAAAAAATTAAGTCGTTTTTTCCATTGTGACTCCTCATCCGTTATAAATCTTTCCCAATGCCCACCATGGTGCTCTATATCGATCTGACCACAAAAAAACATTTAAATGCACTAAAAAAAAAAGTTTGATAAAGGATTTCTCTACAGGCTGTAAGTTAAAAAAAAATAAAAAATTGCCGGTTTGTGATGGCGGGTCACTGATGAGGTTAAACTCCCTCTCGGTGGCGGAGATAGGCAGCAGTTCTTCTTCATTTAAGGAAAGCCAAATGTATCAAGCTGTTAGTAAGTCTGAGTGATAAATTATCCCCAAATGTTCTCCGGGAGAGTGGAATGGTTTCCTGCTATACAACCTCTCCATTTTTCTATAGCGATGTGAATTTTTTTGTAAAGATAAGGACGTCTGCCGATGGAAGCTCCCGAGACCCCGGCTTCGAGATCAATATCAAATACAATTGGTTATTCCCTATGTACACGTGTTAATGCCCGGGATAGAGAACACGGGTCAATACGCAGATGACAGATATCAAACTGACATTCCTACGTCCAGATGACGGGAAGAGATTCCGGGGTTTTGTTATGATTGGTAAATTGCCTGATAAATGCCCTGACTACCGCTGTGATGTAGATCTTTCCAGCGGGATATTTTACAACGTGCACTTTATAAAGAGGCTGTGATTTAGAGTCTAGGTACGGCACAGTCAGAGACCATTGGGGGGGGGACAAGATGGGTAACTCTTAAAGGGGAATTATCAACAGGTTAGACGTATCTATCCTGCTGATATGTCCCTATTGCACAGGAGACGCCAAGGAGGAAGGTACGCCTTTTACCTTCCTCCTCGGTGCCATTCCGGTGCAGTTAGTCGAGTGCTCCGTAGTCCGGTGACCCGTTAGAATCACTAAGATAGCCATTACTCCCCTGCAACCAAAGTGCCGTTTCGATGGGCCCCTGACCGACCAGCTCCATTCATTATCATTAGAAAGGGGTTGATCAGTGCTATGGGGGCGGACCGTGTTCCTAATGGTACCCCAGTGCTCCTAATGGTCTTACTAGACTGTGGGACATACTATTAACTGCACCAGAATGGCGCTGAGGAGGAAGGTAAGAGAGATACCTTCCTCCTCAGCGTCTTCTGTGCTTTAGGGGCTTATCAACAGTCGAGATGATCAATCAGCGCGGATGTTCAGGTTAGTTCAAACTCGAACCATCGGCATTGGACTCCCGCAGTCTTCCTGTTCCGTGAGGAAGGTGGAGACAGCCCTAGCCCCGCCTGGAAAACAGGAATACAGCCTGGGCCATAGGTTGTATTCCTGTTTTCCAGGCGAGACTTCCTAACGGAACGGGAAGACTGCGGGAGTCAAATACCGATGGTTCGAGTTCGAACGAACCTGAACATCCGCACCGTTCCATCATCTCTAATGAACAGGTTAGGGGGTATCGTTCCAGAAACAAAAGGGTCAGGTGGCGTCAGAATTCTATAATACCCAACCTTTCTCTCTCTCAATGGGGAGTTGGAAAGTCCCAATACCCCTTATTCTGGCAACCAAACCCATCAATAGCGATGGGTTCAGCTGACTTTAGTATAATATGCATGGGTTCCTTAAAGCGGTACTCCAGTAATAGAAAATTGAAAGATATACAACTTACTAATATAGTGTTATCACTAATAGTACAAGCAGTGTGCATTTCCATGCTTCACTACTGACAGGAAATGGAAAATAGGACAACAAAATTGGTAATGTCCCTGGCTCCTCCCCTGATGTCACAGGAGGCGTGGCTGGATCTGGTCTCTGAGCTCTAGCCCCCCCCCCCCCCCCAAGTGATGTCACCATCGTTGACCAGCCCCTCCAGCCTACATCACCATCTCCCTGAGCAGACATGGAGTGAATACAGCAGATGCTGCAACTTAACTGATTGTACAATATTCTGCAGTGAAATGTGATGTTCTGCAGCAGCTTTGGGTGGTATACTGGCATCTTATACTAACACAAGGTTTCTACACCAGTCAGTACCCCAGCTGCCATTATTTTCCAGAACAAAGTTCCCAGTTCTGGCTCTAAGCTGTTCCACAGAATAGTGGAAAACGTGCAGATCCATGGGGGTACAACCACAGGAACTCCCATCGATCCCCAGAACAGTGTAAGATTGCAGGTCAAGGAACACAGTGGGCTGCGCATGCTTCTCCCTCACTTCATTCTCTATGGGATTTTTCAACATTTCTAGGAGCTGCATCCAGCGCTGGACACTCACTTTATTCTTTCAGAGCTGCAATTTTGCTCAGTTCAATGGGGGTCCCCTACTGACCCACAAGTTATCACCTATCCAAAACACTGAGCACGACTTAAAAGGGTAGTTCAGCAAAAACAAAAAAAGTCTTTTCCATAAACTGCCACAGATTTGTAATTTACTTCTTAAATCTAATCTTAAATCTTCCAGTACTTACCAGCTGCTGTATGTCCTGCAGGAAGTGGTGTATTCTCTCCAGTCTAACACAGTGCTCTCTGCTGCCACCTCTGTCCATGTCAGGAACTGTCCAGAGCAGTAGCAAATCCCCATAGAAAACCTCTCCTGCTCTCTAGACTGGAAAGAATACCACTTCCTGCAGGATATACAGCAGCTGATAAGTACTGGGACACTCACAAGTTTTTAACAAAAGTAAATTAAAAATCCCTGGCACAAATCACTTTCTTGCACCAGTTGATTTGAAAGAACTTAGATTTTTTTTTTTTTTTTTTTGCTGAACTACCCCTTTAAATAGGTCTTAGCAACTAGTATAACAGTATAGGCAGATCAACCTGATATTTTACTATATATATATATATATATATATATATATTTTTTTTTTTTTTATTATTTTTTTTTTTTCTTGAAATGTATATTGTGACAAAGATGAACATTTCCTGCTTGGCCGCCTTCCTCCGGGTAATGCAGCTCTCCAGCTCTTTCGCTTTAATAGTAATTGGGTCTACCTTCCCATGAGATAGTAAAGCAGGTTGCACAAAACTAAACCCTCTGTCACTTTTGCCATAAAGCGCAATGCTGAAAAAAAATAAAAAGTCGAGAGGTCTGCAGTAAGCTTAAGTAATTGGACAGCAGTGTTCCCAAATTCTTTGCATCAGTGATGAAACTTCCTAATGAGAATGATCAGCGGTGTCTTCGCTGCTGGCCGGGTACTGCTTTACGCTTACAGGCATCCTGGAATATATTGTAATCATTGCTAAACCTTATTATTTCTTCTATCTAACTGCATGAGGACAGGCAGAGTTGTCATGTTGTCACTGTTAATTGCGTCTCTTAGGACGTTTTAATTGTAATCACGACACAGTTTCTGCTCCTGGAAAAGAAGGAAGAATTATATTCTCTGATGAAAAAAAAATGTAAAAAAAAAAAAAAAAAAGCATAAAAAGTAATATGTAATATAGTATATAGAAGAGTTTTTTACGTCATTTAAATGTGGGGGGAAATTGTATTTTTTACAAATAAGTTAAACTGAAAATTTTAAGTAATTTGATTATTCTTTCAAATCTACTGATTTCATAAAGTTAGATTTATAATTTACTTCTATTTTAAAAATGTCCAGTGTTCCAGTACTTATCAGCTGCTGTATGTCCTGCAGGAAGGGGTGTATTCTTTCCAGTCTGACACAGTGCTCTCTGTTGCCACCTCTGTCCATGTCAGGAACTGTCCAGAGCAGTAGCAAATCCCTATAGAAAACCTCTCCTGCTCTGGACAGTTCCTGACATGGACAGAGGTGGCAGCAGAGAGCACTGTGTCAGACTGAAGAGAATACACCACTTCCTGCAGGACATACAGTAGCTGATAAGTACTAAAAGACTAGAGATTTTTTTAATAGAAGTAAATTACAAATCTATCTAACTTTTCAAAATCAGTTGATTTCCATAAGCAAATTATTGACCTGCAAAAATCCAGTTATGACACCATCACCATATGATGGCACTAGCATGAAGCTGCCGAAGAAGGGTGAACGCTGCCCCCTGTTGCTGAAGTGAGGAGGGATGTGATTAGCATGTTACCCACTCAGTAACCTCAGTTACCCGCTCAGTAACCGGGAGAAGGAGAAGACCTGCAGCCTGGACAGGTAATGTATGAAACAAGGGCTGCAAGGACATTGGTAACGATGTCCCTGCAGCCCTCGCGTAACGATCATCGGGGCCGTGGAATAGGCCAGTAAACGAGCAGCGATCTAGCAGATTGGCGCTCGTTTACATCGTTGATCGGGCCCTGCTCGGCCCCTGGAATAGGACCCTAAATGGTCAGAGAAGTATTTTCTCTCATGTAGTTGGAGTTTAGGGTAGCAGTAAAACCTACAAATAGTATGTATTTACCTAAACCAATACCCCATTGGTGCCATTCTAAGGGTGGTATTCCACCGGCCAACCAGGGCCTGATCAACGATGTAAACGAGCGCCGATCTGCTAGATCGGCGCTCGTTTCCTGGGACTATTCCACGGTCCGACAATCGTTTAGCGACTGCTGCAGGGACATCGTTACCAATGTCCTTGCAGCCCTTGTTTCATACTTTCCCTGTCCAGGCTGCAGGTCTTCTCTTTCTCCCGGTCCCGCTCCGCAGCAGTTTCGGAGCAGCCTGTCTGAACTGACAGACCGCTCAGCCGATCACTGGTCGCGGCAGTCCCGGGCCAGTGGTTGGCCGAGCGGTCTGTCAGCTCAGACAGGCCGCTCCCAAGCTGCTGCGGCGCGGGACCGGGAGAAGGAGAAGACCTGCAGCCTGGACAGGGAAAGTATGATGTTTAATCGTCAGTCACCCGCCACGCACCGCTATTCCACGTAGCGATGCTCGGGTGGCGACCAATGATTTTAGGTTTGAACCTAAACGAACGATCAGTCGATGACACGATCTTGGCTGATCGTTCTCTCTATTCCAAGGGCGATAATCGGCTGATTCGGCCAATTACTGCTACGTGGAATAGGCCCCTAAGAGTGCCGATCACACTACCCATAACTTCCTGTTCCCCATCCTATTACATAGAGAGTGCTTCCTTACTATCTAGAACCTACACATCCTTGCTTTGCCTATGTGCATACAGATTGAGGGAGATTTATCAAACATGGTGTAAAGTAAAACTGGCTCAGTTGCCCCTAGCAACCAAGCAGATTCCACTTTTCATTGCTTACAGACTCTGGAAAATGAAAGGTGGAATCTGATTGGTTGCTAGGGGCAACTGAGCCAGTTTCACTTTACACCATGTTTGATAAATCTCTCCCATTGTGACTTTAATTTTCATCATTGTACTGTCCCCTGTAGATGCATGTGGTCACATCAGTATTCTGAGCTATACTGTAGCTTATACTTATTCTTCATCAATCATTATTGTTTTCCCAAAGCATCACAATGGCGATCGGAGATTGTGTCCCACTAGGGAGAGTATATCATCTCATCATACTGGGATTTGTGGTGCACGGATGACGCAGGCTTAGGCTTTGTTCACATCATTGTCATAGATTTCACTTACAGCCGAAGCTGTGCCAGATCCATCATACAACATTATTATGTGTCCATCAACGTTCCGTGGAGGTTTCCATTGTTTTGAGAGTCGAACATGACAGAAGCCTTGATGCAACCCCCGATGGAGTCTGACAATGCAGATGTGAACAGAGCTTCATCCTCATTCACTCAAGAAAAAAAGCATGTCATCATTGTTATACAATGGCCCCAGTGTGATCGCTCTATTATTCCAACTAGCGATAGAGGCGGCAAGTAAACACATAGGAGACTGACACATGGAAAACCTACTTGGAACAAATGGGAAACTTTAGTTTTGGTCGTAATTTTTCTTTTGATGAGCAAATTAATCATATAATAATATAATCATATAATTAATAATATAATATATATATAACAGGGATAGTTGGAAACTTCAACCAAGCCACCAGTGTGTACCCCCTTTTTATAAGCCAATGTTATGTGGTATGTAAGATACATACACCGATCACCCATAATAAAGGCAGCAAGTTATCAGTCAGTTCTTAAAGTTGGGGTTGGAGTCATGAAAAAGTTCCAAGTCTAAGGATGTGATTGACCGTGAAGAGGGACGAATTGTGACGTTTCCAAAATGGCCGATTTTGATGTTTTGTTCTGAGTGTGTGGTGGTTATCACCCAAGAGTGGACAACAAGACATGGACACCGAAGACTTACTTCTTTGTCTTCTCAGATTACATACATGAGCTGCTGTAGAGGAAAGCCCATGTGACCCCTGTCCACCACCGAAAGTGTCTACAATGGTCATCAGAACTTGAGCATGGCGCTATGTAAGAAGGCGTCTGGTCTGATGGATCACGTTACATGATGTGAATGTGTGTCACTTACCTGGGGAGGAGATGGCACCAGGATGCACTATGGGAAGAAGACAAGATGGTGGGGGCAGTGTGATGGGCAATGTTCTGCTGGAGACCTTGTGTCCTGGTATCATGTGGATGTTACTGTGACACCGACCACCTACCTGACCATGGTATACACCAAGTTCTCCCCCTAATGGCAGCGAGACACAATAATGGCATCATGTGGATGTTACTGTGACACCGACCACCTACCTAACCATTATATGCAACAATTTCTCCACTTCATGGCAGAGAGACGCCCTAATGGCAGCGGATAATACCCTGGGGGTCACACAGCAGACATTGTACAGGACAAAGAGATCAAGGTGGTGACTTGGCCTCTAGATTTCCCAGATCTCAGTCCCATCCATCATGTGTGAGATGTGCTGGACTTACAGAACACATCACAGGGCTATAGAGTCCAGGTCTTAAAGGGGTTATCCAGCACTACAAAAACATGGCCACTTTCCCCCCTACTGTTGTCTCCAGTTCAGGTGCAGTTTGCAATTAAGCTCCATTTACTTCAATGGAACTGAGTTTCAAAACCCCACCCAACCTGGAGACAACAGTAGGGGGAAAGTGGCCATGTTTTTGTAGCGCTGGATAACCCCTTTAAAGCTTACAGCCATTTTGGTGACATGTCCTGTACTATATTAGGCCAGTGTCCCATTGGAGAAGATATCATTACACTTCTATGGTAGTTTGAAGGGGTTATACAGCGCTACAAAAACATGGCCACTTTCCCCCTCTCTTGTCTCCAGTTTGGGTGGGGTTTCAAACTCAGTTCCATTGAAGTAAATGGAGCTTAATTGCTAACAACACCTGAACTGGAGACAAGTGAGGGGGAAAAGTGGCAATGTTTTTGTAGCGCTGGATAACCCCTTTAACATCTGTATAGAGTTCAGTATCTTCCTTTCCAATTACTTATTCGTCCTTATAACTTTACATGTACTTTACATTAAAAATAAGTGGAAATAGCTCAGTCCATAGTTTTCCCTTCTTGACGTCTTCACTAGGCTCCCGTAAGTTGAACAGCTTGTGTAGGTTCTCCCACGAAGGACGCTTCTTCCTCCCGTGTTTTGTCTCACATTACTGTAGCCCTAAACTGCCATATGCCAATCTTCATGATGCTGTATTCATTTTAATGAACCTATGAATAATAAAACTACTCATTGTGCCAGCTCGCTGACCCAGTGGGTACATCCCATCTGGATAGTGGGCCTGAAGAGTGAGTATCATTTGCAAGTATCGCTTAAATATATTAGTCATTATTTTATATTTCCATTTTTAAATTGCTTTCCGATGCTCGGTTACTGTACGGATCTTCAGCGCTCCCTGGGTGATTCCAAGAAATTAGATAAGTAGACGTGTCCAGATGTGGCCGGCTCTGCCTCCAGCATCCGGCCAGCTGACAACCTCCAGGTCCAGCTGAAAGGCAGAAAACTCCAGAAGTGAAAAAAGAAATGACTTGTATAGAATTAATTAATGGTCACATTTTTCTATGCAGTTTATTTCTATGCAGCAATTCAATACATTGTACATACAGAGTATGGGCTCTGCAATACGTTCTTCTCCAATTCCTTTGTCATCTTGGGTGGAAAATATCCCAGAATATAGCAGGACATCCCAGCGTGTTGTGCAATGCAGACTAAACTGATGTTGGACTATACTATACAGTATTGAGCCATGAGCTAGAGTATTTCTACATAGGACACCATTAGAATGAATACAGTAGAAAATTAGACTGGAGGGCGCTGTCTGTGTCACTAGTGCTGCAGCCTCCCCTGATGTCTATATGTTACATGTTACCATCAGAATAGACATTACACTGGGGGAGCTGTCTGTGTTACTAGTGCTGCAGCCTCCCCTGATGTCTATATAATAAATGTTACTATCAGAAAATAGACATTACACTGGGGGGAGCTGTCTGTGTCAGTAATGCTGCAGCCTCCCTTGATGTATATATAGTACATGTTACCCTTAAAATAGACTTTACACTGGGGGAGCTGTCTGTGTCACTAGTGCTGCAGCTTCCCCTTATTTGCATATATAACACAAGTTACCATTAGAATAGACATTACACTGGGGAGGGGGGGTCTGTATCACTATTGCTGATGTCTGTATAATACATGTTACCATTAGAATAGACATTACACTGGAGGGAGCTGTCTGTGTCACTAGAATAGAAATTATGCTGGGGGAGCTGTCTGTGTCACTAGTACTGCAGCCTCCCCTGATGTCTATATAATACACGTTAGTATTAGAATAGAAATTACACTGTGGGGTACAGTATGGATCACTAGTGCTGCAGCCTCCCCTGATGTCTATATAATATATGTTACCATTAGAATAGACATTATACTGGGGGAAGCTGTCTGTGTCAATAGTGCTGCAGCCTCACTGATGTCTGTATAATACATATTACATTGAGAACAGACATTACACTGGGGGAAGCCTTCTGTGTTACTAGTGCTGCAGCCTCCCCTAGTATCTATATAATACATGTCACCATTAGAACAGACATTACTCTGGGGGGAACTGTCTGTGTCAGTAGTGCAGCAGCCTCCCCTGATGTCTATATAAGACATTTTACCATTAGAATAATCATTACATGGGGGGAAGCTGTCTGTGCCAGAAGCACTGCCTTTGCAGAACAGTATAGGAATGAGAGTGGCAATAACTGTCAATCACCACTTGTATTTCTTTAGACTGCTATGACTACACCACTAGTGACACCGACAGCTTCCACAAGCATAATGTCTATTCTAATGGTAACATGTATTATATAGATATAGTGGAGGCTGCAGCACTAGTGACACAGACAGCTCCCCCAGTGTAATGTCTATTCTAATGCTAACATATAAGAGAGATGGGGAGGCTCTGTATCACTAGTGCTGTATAGAGCACTGCTAGGGATATGTAACTGTGCTGGGACCAGAGCTTCAGCAACCCTGTAGTTCCCAGCAGAAGGATCATGTCACCCCTTACTGATGCCACTAGGAGAGTGAAGTGAGCAAGGGAGAGAAGTGCTCAGCAGCGGGCTTCTCCCAGCTCTATCTAACGATATGGGCTCTCACTTGAAGACCAAGTACAGCTGTCCTTTTTACTGTAGATTTTTTGGACTCACAATCAACCAGTTGCAGATGTGCATATAACTTATAAAGTGTCGCTCTTTTATAAAAAAAAAAAAGTCTTATTACTTCAATAGAGCTGAACTGCAATACCTGACTCAACCTATGCCCAGGTGTGGCGCTATATCTAGAAGAAAGCAGCCAGGTTTTCTATTTCTTGATAACCAAAAAGTCATGCATCACTGGCTCTAACATAACAAGAAGATAATATTATATATTGGCACTGAAACCTATTAAATAATAATTTTTCACAAAAACACACGTTTCACGGATGCGTGGCGATAGAGTCGGCTTTAACGTCTTCTGAATATGAGACTGTAGGTCTTCCTTGTTACTATGGAGCACTTTTCTTACACAGAAGTGACGGTAATCTAATAATTTGGTCTCCCTCGGCTAATTGTTACAAATAAAGTCATAGCTGCTGTTCGGGGACAATTTCAGCTCATTTTCTGCTCGATTAGTCATGTGAATATCTCTCTCCGTTAAGTATATGACTCGGGAGAAGTGTGAAGTTAGTCTAGTGGAAACATAAAAAGATGTGTTAATAATAACTTATACCCAAATACTAAGAATATGAACAATAAACACCAGTCTTACAGTACTTAACAACTGATGTATGTCCTGCAGGAAGTGGTGTATTTTTTCCAGTCTGACACTGTGCTCTCTGCTGCCACCTCTGTCCTTGTCAGGAACTGTCCAGAACAGTAACAAATCCCCATAGGAAACCTCTTCTGCTCTGGACAGTTCCTGACATGAGTAGTGTCCCACCACAGGTTTTATACCACGCAGGTAAAACAACTCTCTCAGGTGTCACACCATGTACTGTGAGCTGTGATTTCCACTCTGGCCACTAGGTGTCTCACTCCCCCTGTGCACAGCTGCAGTATATCTTATAAGGTTTGGCTAAGTTTCATCTGTTTGCCTAACTGTATCTACAGTCTGTACACTTCTACACTCTCTCACTTACACTTCCTGTCACCTAGATATACTGTAGGGGAGGTAGGGGTTTCCTGTTTGGGTCAGTTGTGGTCTAGCTAAGGAAGAGATAAAACCTGTTCTTAGTGTGGTGTCTAGAGATGAGCGAACCCGAACTTTCTGTATTTGGTTAGTGGGGGCTGCTAAACTTGGAAAAAGCTCTAAGGTTGTCTGGAAAACATGGATACAGCCAATGACTATATCCATGATTTTCACATAGCCTTAGGGCTTTATCCAACTTCAGCAGCCACTGCTAATCAAATGCCAAAAGTTCGGGTTCGGATCGACTCGAGCACGCTCGAGGTTCGCTCATCTCTAGTGGTGTCCTACCACAGGCGTTGCTACTATGTACACCCTTCGGAAAAGCCTGCACTTATTGTACTTGTGTGGTGATGTAAGTAGTGATAGAGTTTCGCCATTAGATGTCGCTATGTTATGCTGGGTTTACACAGAGCGATAATTCGCCCGATCGTACGATTAACGATTTCGAAGTAACAATTTTTAAAAAAAAGACGCTCAGCGTTTAGACGGAACGATATATCGTACGGAAAAATCGTTTTGCGATCGATTAAGCCTATCTCGCACATAGGTTAAATCGGTGAACGACTGTTTACAGGGAACGATCGGCAAATTTTTTGCGAACTACCAACAACGATTTGAGAACATGTTCAAAGATCAAAATGAACGATTTCTTGCTCGTCGCTTGATTGTTTGCTGCCTTTACACGTACGATTATCGTTCGAAGTCGATCGTTATCATGCAAATTCGCACCATAATCGTTCCGTGTAAACCAAGCATTAGATGTGTATATTCAGATGCTGAAGTGTGTAAAGAATTATTTTTTATTTGTGTGTCACATGGGTCTGCGAACCAACAGGATTCTGTCCTTCTCTCCTATTACCTCTCTCTTTACTTCTTCTACTGCACTCTTCAACCACTCACAGCGCACCTTAGTTACGATGAGGAAGGAAGTCACACGGGTAGAGGTAGTGTATAAATCTTTCGTGTTGGACATTGTAGAGGAAGGACGCAAGCTAGATAGCTTTCTACAGTGGTCCTCTCTGGGCCCTGACCCTCTGCCAGGTCCCCATAACCTCAAGGTACGGCTGTATCTCGGCCAACCACCACCGGAGTGGCGTCACATTTCACCACCTAGCAAGTGAACGGCCAATCCTCCGACACAACATCACCGGGGGCTCACACCACATTATAGAGAGACTAACAGCAGTCATGTGCTGCTAGACCTGAGCAGCGGGGCAACCCCATAATCTAGGGCACGACCCTAGATTATGCCAAAAATCTTCAAGTCAGGACAATCCCCACCAAAGGAAAGGAAGAGGGACTGATCCCCAGTAAAGCAAAAGTGCACCAAGCTGAAGCACTTTACTGACACTACGCGCGACAATGTGGGGAAACCTTCATTATTTAGCTCCACCTAGAGACAAAGGCCTAGGACTCCTACTATCACACAGGGTGGACACCAATACTGTGTAGGCAGAAAGCGGTCAGATATCCGAAGCATATCTCAAGGTGAGTAGGAGGATTCTCTCACCAAGTATACTATCTTCAACACACATCCCAGCAGAGTACTGACTACGGATTAGACAAGGGCTGCTATCTTTGCAAACCAGCTCTTTCTACCGCTACCTTCTACTACAAGAGTCTGTATAAAGAGTATTGTGATATATGTTTTTGCACTAGCACCTGTGAGCAGTATTGTTTTTATATTGTGTATTGCAATGAAGGTTACCAAAGTAAAGTTGCCGCGAGTTGGAGCTAGCTATGTGGTGTTGTAGCTGCTAGGTGGGTGCTGGGTACACTTGGGCACTTGTCACAGTGGCCAGCTATAGTGTTGGAACCTACCCCAGGACAAACGGGCACTGCGCTTGACAGAGAATAGCCCAAGTGTAGGTGTAGGTGCAGGTGCGACTAAAAGAGTCCAGCACTTAAACAGATGAACAGTTAACTTGAATCTTCAGTGCAATACAATACAGTGGTAGTATAACTTTAGGAGCAGGTGCAGGTAATAAGTAGTTAAAAGAAAGAAGAGAATAGGGCTGCATCTTGGGGGCCTTGTCCAGGTAGTGGTGTACTCTGCTGGGATGTTGTTTAGTAGAAAGATAAGTTGAAAATGGAAGAATACTCATAATCACATTTAGATGTACTATCTGTGTGCTATCTGGTCGCCTTGGGTAGTACGAACCCCAAGCCGTTACAACTTGGAGTAGTAGACTTTCCGAGACTTCCCAGAAGAGCCATGTGGAGACAGTAAGATACATCAGCTTTCCGCTATTTGTCCCACTGGGGTCACTACCTAGCTGCCCTTCAACTAGTTAAGAGAGATCCCAAGAGGGACTGGCTGATTGACATTTTTTTTCAATTGTGATTTTTCAATTTTTGTGTTAAAAAATTGGTCCCAGTATTGTAGATACTATAGTTTGGCTGTTTTATTAAAATAACGTAGAATTCGATTTGTAAATCTTAGCGAGTTTGACCCAAAATTTGCAAACCTCATGAAACGAATTTTCGTCTGCTTCGCTCATCTCTATCCATAACAATAAGAATATAGTACTTTCCAATCAATATGAATCAAGTCCTTCCTGTTTGATTACACATGAATGAATCGAATGCAAATATGGTAATATAATCGCATAGTAACCTGCACTAATCCTGCACTTTATCCATTACTGGCCAAATATCACCAATTTTATAGACATGACCCTTTACGAGCGGCTTCCCCTGTTTTCACCTCCCGGGGCTGGTGAGATAATTTTATTATCCGCTGTATTTCTTGCTCATCATAATATGTAGTCACTGCATAACAGAGAGATAATGCGATGACCAGCAGCAAGAATGATATCTCCTCTGTCTGGTGAGCAGTGATTTCCGCTACTTTCCTACATAATAAATCATCCAAGCAGGAGTCTTGCCGTCCCTATGACAGATACTCAATGCCATTAGGAAAGTCGCTATTTCCACTTAAGTGGACAATAACAGTTGTCAGGTACAGTAATTAGATACTTTACACCCCGGAGATACATTCCAGGTTAAGCCCCATCCTATGGTATCTAGGATGTACAAAGATCCAGATCCTATGTTATCTATAAGGGTAAAAGATCCAGATCCATTATATATATATATATATATATATATATATATATATATATATATATACCATATGGGTGCGTTCACACCTACAGGATCTGCAGCAGATCTGCAGCAGATTTGATGCTGTGTTCAGTTATTTAAATGAAATCTGCTGCAGAAAATCAGCTGCAGATCCTGTAGGTGTGAACGCACCATATATATATATATATATATATATATATATATATATATGAGATGTGTCCCATACTATCTATGCAGTTTTTGATAGTTTGTTATTGATTATCTATTTAGTGAAAAGAATGTGGTTCTATGCTATACATACTGTCAACCGATTCCGCTCCTGTACTACCCTTATTATTCCCCTAAAAAAACCCTGATCTAATACTAGTTAGGCTGGGTTCACACTGTGTTTTTGAAATATGTTTTTTTCATCCGTTTTTCCATTGACTTCCATCATAAACGTTGCTGACACTATTTTTTTTGTCCGTTAAAAAAAAACTGATCCATTAAACGTATGCTAAAAACGCAGTGTGAACCCAGCCTTACCATATTTTTCGCTTTATTAGACGTAGCCCTGGTTTACACAACTGAAAACAGGGATAAAAATAGTTCATGGTAATCAAATTTCCCTTTTGGTCTAAGGCGGTGAAGGGGTCAAAGGTGACTGAAATGACAGAGCCACTTTAACACTCTCCGTGACATTATGTGGTGGTTAACCCCCGGTGTGATGTTGTGTCGGAGGAGAGGCCGGTCACTTGCCAGATGGTGATGTGTGACTCCAGCTGTGTGGCTTCAAAATACACATACATAATACAGTGGCATCTAGTGGCGAACTTTAGTACTGCTTTCATCACCACACAAGTACAATAAGTACAGACTTTTGTGAAGGGTGTATATAACTGTAACACCCGTGGTAGGACACCACAATTACATTATACCTACACACACACCTAGAGCTGCTACATCATACATGTACACACCCAGCTCTGCAACATAAACATATCCACAGGCACACACTGTGCTGTATCAATACACACACACACATTTATAATAATAATACTATTTATTTGCATAGCGCCAACAGATTCTGCACCATCTGCTACATCACCATACACCAACAGCTCTGCTACATCACCATACACCAACAGCTCTGCTACATCACCATACACCAACACATTGTTTTATGTTGCACAGCTGTAGTCACCTAAGGGTTACTGTTTATGTACCACCTGATCTGTACCAGCCTGTGAAAGATGCTGTTCTTTGTCTCTGCTCTCCTCTCTTCTGTGCACTCTGTAGTTACACAACACAACCCCAAGTGGGACAGTTCTGTCTAGTCTAGTCTGGAGTGTGGAAGTAGACAGATGCGTTTGGAGAACATAGAGCCTTTTTTTCTTGAAGCAACACTTCCACCTACAATGCAGTGCTAAACACCTACAGAGAGGAAAAGTCAATGATCACCCTAACCCACGCCGTGAACATCTCAACACAGTGCACGACAGTATTCTAGAGCAGAGGAACTGATTTGGATAGAGCAAAGCAGCCAAGAGCTTACGTATTTTATCTCGCAGCACAGGTGACATCGGGACACCCGCGGACACTTAGCTCAACTCAGGTAACCAAGACTTGGGCTTGTGTCATCCTAATAAGACGGGTACCCCGACACTGCAGGGCAAAAGGTGGTATAGCGACAAAGGTCAAAACACAGGCACACGCATTATTCTTCTCAAGTATTCTTCTTCTTCTAAAGTTCCGGCAGAGCACAGTACTACATTGGGTTTGGACTCTCCACTCCCTCTGAACTCTCTCTACTTCTCAGCACGCAACCCTGTCAACACTGCTACGTTACTCTCTACCTCAATAACTCTCAGTACAGATCTGGTGAACGCAAGTCTGTATCTTAACAGTCACTATTTATTTTGTACCACAGTCAACTTTATTGTCAAATTTATTTTACCGGGACTCAGTGATCATTGCATCAGCACCTACACACAAACTACACCGTCCTTGGTTAATTTCCCTTTTCTGTGGGTGGTGGTACCAACAGTCCGGGTAGGTCATAACTCCACCCCGGACCACCGTGATAAGTGCCCAATAGACCCAACACAACCTGGCAGATCACCGACCATTGGGGAAAAGTATAGCAGCCATAAAAATGAAAAGCAGATATACCATCACACCTGTGTAGTGATTCAACACTGGCGTCACGACAACCTACCACCTGGCTAAGCTATACTCCACCGACCAACCACCACAATAGTGGCGTCACACAGTACCATCTGACAAGTGACCAGTTGCAGTGCAGCAGTGCCCACCACATGAATAGATCCTATATAAAAAAAAGAAGATCCTGATTAGAGATGAGCAAACTTACAATAAGTTCGTGTTCGCACAAGCCCAAACCTACTGTAAGTTCGCTCATCCTGATCCTATACTATTTAGGCCATGTGCACACCTTGTACTGTATAACACTGGCTGTTCTGTGACTGAAGATCATCCCGGCCGGTACAGCACACAAAACATACGTTGTGTGAACATTGACCTATATTGTTGAAAAAAATCCTGACACTATACTATTTATATTGTAAAAAGATCCTGATCCTATATAAAAAAAAATCCTGATCCAGATTGTATATAAATAGATCCTGATCCTATACTGTCTATTCTGTAAAAAAAAAAAAAAAAAATCCTGATCCTCTATATAAAGATTCAGATTTTTTACTATAGTACAATGTAAAAAAAAAATCCTTATTTTATACTATCCTTATTTGAAAAGGTCCCCATTCTATACAAACCATTTTGATCCTATACTGTGTACTATATATAGTGAGGAGCACAGAACAGGGATTGTAAGGCACAGAACAGGAGCTGCTGGTGACTGAGGTAGGTGAGTTTCAATGCAGACTATTGCACATCAGTGAGGTTGCAGCAGATGAGTTTTACTTTCTGTAACATTTTGCATTTTCTATATTTGAAGAATGAACCACGGTTTCCCCATCGGGTCCGTGTATTTCTCATACTAGGCGGCATTATCTGTAAAGATGAGCATGAGATTGAGGTTGTGTCTGTTCCCGGCACAAGGTTTCTTAACTCCAGAGGACCCCATAGGCAAAGACTTGAGGACCTCCAACAGAGGGACCATCTGTGGTAAGAACAGATAGCCAGGCACAGATACAAGTACACTTCAATGATATATGACTTTTTCACTTACATGTTTTAGTTACTAAAACTTGTTCTTCTCTAATCTGTTTTTTTTTTTTATTTCTTAAAGGAGAAGTTCAGGCAAAAGCATTTTTTTAATATGTTATTAGTTAGGGAAAGTTAGACAAATTCCTAATGTACATTAATTATTGGAAATGTACATTTACTGCTATTTCCCTTAATTTAGTAGATCACGGAGACTTCAAAATCTCAGAAATATGTGACGTCACGAACCAGGGTGTAATTCCAATGGAGTGTCCAGCAGGGGGCGCAGTATATATAGAAGTCAATGAGTACCATTGACTTCTATATATAATGTGCCCCTGCTGTACACTCCATTGGAATCAATGGCTGCCTGTGGAACAGGTGAGTCTGCACACTGTACTACTCCCCCATCATCTATCTGCTCATAGTATGAGCAGATAGATGATGGGGGAGTAGTACCAGGGCCATCCCCAAATCACCCCCACCCCCGCCACATATGCCACATTGACTTGTATATATAGTGTGCCCCCTGCTGGACACTCCATTGGAATTACACCCTGGTTTGTGACGTCACGGTATTTCTGAGATTTTAAAGTCTCCGTGATCTACCAAATTAAGGGAAATAGCAGTTAATGTGCATTTCCCATAATTAATGTACATTAGGAATTTGTCTAACTTTCCCTAACTAATAACATATTAAAAAATGCTTATGTCCGCACTTCTCCTTTAATACTTTATTATGGAAGTAGCCATATTGCCTGAGCTTTTACAGCATTTAGCAACATGCTTTATGGCAAGTCTTATAGATATAGACACAATGAACATTTCCAGACACCATTCCTTGTATTGGGCCCATTTGTTTTGGGCCCAATGATCAGTGACCTCTGTGACCTGTGTATATGTCTTTTCACAGGGAGGGTGAGGCTGAGCTGTGAGCTTCATTTATTGTTTTCTTTACTGGTGTCGCCTTTTACTGTAAGGCCATGTAAGAGACGCTGTAAGAGACCGGCCGCACCGTGCCAGTCTCAAATAAGATCATCCCGGACGGTATTGCAGTGTATACACTCCGGCCAGGATTCCCTCAGCCTGTAGCACTACGTATGTTCCGTAGGAATCAAAGCCGTTGTAATAACGGCCGTGATTCCTGCAGAATTACATTTCCAGCATCATTTATTTCCACTCTGTGGTGTTTCTTTACTACAAGCAGATCAGTATGTATTGCTAGGTTGTGCTATTAGTTTATTACAGGTGGAGCAGTATGTATTTCTACAAGTGGAGCAGTATGTGTTGATACATTGCGGTATTGGTTTACTACAGGGAAGCAGTGTTGGTTCTGGTTTATTCCTGGTAGAGAAGTAATTATTGCTGCAGTGTGGTGGTGGTTTAGTGCTACTAGGGAATATTATGCACAATATGTGGCGGTATTTAGAGCTATTCAATAGTACGTGTTTGCTGGTAAGGCACCGGCATCAACATGGATTGGCAAGTGAGGCCCGGGTAGAAAAAGATTGAGAAGCCCTTCTGAAGGCATCAATAGCAGGTACTATCCACAAATAAACAGAGCGACGGCCGTTTCACGTATAAAACGCTTCTTCTCGGCTCACCGAGAAGAAGCCGAGAAGAAGCATTTTATACGTAAAAAGGTCGTCGCTCTGTTTATTTGTGGAAAGTACCTGCTATTGATGCCTTCTGTGTCCAAATAAAGCATCTTTTAACTGATTTTGGTGAGCTGCCGCACTTCATCTTATCCTTTTGTGCAAAGACTTTACTGGACTGTTTTCTCAAGCTGAGCACCACCTACGGTAGAGTTACACAAACCAAGGAAGAGTCACGGTGAGGTCCACGTCTGGTTTCCTAAAACTGGGGACAGTGCCAGCATACACATCTTGTGTGAATTTAAAAATGAAAGTCTGTCTGTCTGCCTGCCTGTCTGTCCTCTATAGACTTCCAAACGCCTGAATCGTTTGACCCTAAAATTTGGCCCACACATACATTGGGTGCCTGGGAAGGTTAGAGCGAAGGTACCGTCCCCGCAAAATGTACAGGAGCGGAGCGGGAGGGGAAAGAGTGCCCCATAGAAATGAATGACAGAATCTCCACACTGCACACACAGGTGATATAATTAGTGCTACAGCTGCCCAGCAGAAACGGCAGTTGGAAGCCTTAGCAACCAATAGGATTACTACTTTCATTTTCACAGGGAGCTTGAATCTGATTGGTTGCTAGGGCAGCTGCCTCACAGCAGATCCACAGAAATAAATACAGAGAGCGTACAAACACACTGGGCGTATCTGCAGCGGTTTTCTCACTGCGAATTCGCAGCAAGACCCGCTGCGGATCCCTGTCCTGTACACTCTATGGTCAGCAGCCCTCCCCATTAACCCCCCCGCCGCCGGAGCGTATACATCACCTGCTCCCTGCTCCGGCTTGCTTCGAGGCTCCCGGTGTCTTCAGGTCCCGCTCAGCCAATCAGTGCGCTGCGGCAGGGCAGTGCATTGATTGGCTGAGTGGGACATTCCAGGTAGGGGCAACCTGCAAGTGGGGGGAGTGTATAGAGTATGAGGGCTACCCGAAGGGGTGTGGGGGTGTATACAGTATGGGGGCTTCCTGCGGGGGAGAGTACACACAATATAGGAGCTACCTGCAGGGAGGGAGTGCATACAGTATAGGAGTACCTGCAAGGGGGGGGGAGTGTATACAGTACGGTGGCTACCTGCAAGGGGGGGTATACAGTACTAGAAACTTTGAAACCTCTTCTGTGTTGTCCTCACCAAGGATGAAAGGTAGTGCCTAAGAGGGCCAGATTATGATGATGCAGGATTGTGTATGCAGTTATTATTATAAGCTGCAGGTTTTCTGCACACAAGCCTAACTTATGGTCTGCAGTCGGCAGGCGTGTGGACCCTTAAACTATACACTACAGGTATACAGGACCCAGAACTATACACTACAAGTATACAGGACCTCCACCAACTATATACTACAGGTATACAGGACCTCCACTAACACTGTCAATGTTGTATATACCCAGGCTGTATATAACACTACCAATGTTGTATATAACCAGGCTGTATATAACACTGCCACTGTTGTATATAACCAGGCTCAGTAAAAGACTGTTATTTTTGTATACCAGGCTGTATACTGTATAACACCGCCAATGTTGTATATAACCAGGCTCAGCATAACACTACCAATGTTGTACATAACCAGGCTGTGTACACTACAGGTATACAGGACCTCCACCGACTATATACTGCAGGTATACAGGACCTCCACTAACACTGCTAATGTTGTATATAAGCAGGCTGTATATAACACTGCGAATGTTGTATATAACCAGGCTGTATATAACACTGACAATGTTGTATATAACCAGACTCTGTATATAAAACTGACAATGTTGTATATAACCAGACTCTGTATACAGTCTGATCACATGACATCTCAGTTTGGCTTTTAGGTATTTAGAATGTTTAAAGTTTTTAGTTTATATCTAATGTACATAAGCTACAACTTACATAAATTGAATTGCATAGATTTGACTCCTGGGCGACCTTGGAACAAATCTAATTAACACACTGACACTTTACACCCGGGCAGTGCCGGGTACATTTTCTAGTATATATATATATATATATATATATATATATATATATATATATATACATATACAGTAAGCAGTCTATAGACTTTTTAATAGCCTGAAAAAGTAATTCTCAGGCCTCCTGTTGGATGCGCGCTGTCGTGCTGCTCAGCAATTTTCTGCATTACATTTTTGGAATAGCTTCTTTTAGGGATGTGAAATGATTTTCAAGAGAAAAATAACTGTATTTCTGATTAGTTGAACTGTAAAATATCGGCATGCTGAGAACAGATGTGCTAAAAGTAGGGTGCCTGGAGTCGGTGACAGCGGTACGCAACCATTATATTTACCAGAAACACAGCAGCTTTCCCAGAAAAATAAAGTCATTTTCTTCCCTTTGACAAAGTAGCATTAGTCTCCCTGATAATGGCCGTGCGCTGTGTACATTGTCCGTGGTGTGGCGGTATTTAATGTAATTCACACCGTCATACTGTAAAGCTATTCTCAGTACAATGAGAACAATTCAAAAATCTTTTCATTTATAATTACAATCTCATTATTAAAGAAATAAAAAAATTTTGTCAAAGAAAAATGATTTTCAATCAACTGGTGTGAGAAAGTTATATAGATTTGTAATTTACGTCTATTTAAAAATCTCCAAAGTCGTCCAATACTTACCAGCTGTTGTATGTCCTGCAGGAAGTGGTGTATTCTTTCCAATCCCAAACACAGTGCTCTCTGCTGCCACCTCTGTCTATGTCAGGAACTGTTCAAAGCAGTAGCACATCCACATAGAAAACATCTCCTGCTCTGGACAGTTCCTGACATGACATGTGTAATGTAAAGTACCTCTCTCAGGTGTCACACCAAGTACTGTGAGCTGTGATTTCCACTCCGGCCACTAGGTGTCTCACTCTCATTGTGCACAGCTGCAGTATAAGCTTCATCTGTTTGCCTAACTATGTCTACACTCTGTACACCTCTACACTCTCTCACCTACACTTCCTGTCACCTAGATATAGGGAAGGAAGGGGTTTCCTGTTTTAGTCAGCTGTGGTCTAGCTAAGGAAGAGACAACACCTTCTTCAGAGGTGTAGCTAGGGTCTCCTGCACCCAGGGCAAAGATTCAATTTGCCCCCCCCCCCCCCCCCTTGTGTGTGCAGTGAGCACAGGGGGCCCATGTTGTCCCTTCACTGCTGGTATATAACATTATATATATATATATATTTTTTTTTTTTTTTTTTTTTTTGTTATGAAGTTTAGATGAGCGATTGTTTAGATGAGCGATTCGCTCATCTGTCCTGGCAGCACTAGTGTGGTGTTCACAATGTGGGATACATAATGTCATATTTACTGTGCCAATCGCGCACAGAAAAGGGGGGGCGGCGGCAGCGATTGGTCCATCCGTCCGAAGATGACGTTTGGCACAAGATGGCGGACGGTCTCGACACGGATCAGGTAATGTATAATGCACCACACACTGCCGGGTACACGGGCGGGGGTGGTGGGACACAGAGAAGGGGGCGATTCACAGACATAACATACATTACAAAGTTGTATAACTTTGTAATGTGTGTTATTCTGTGAATAATTTTTTAGTGCTGCACTACCCCTTTAATTATAGAATAATATACAACCAGACCAGACCCCTTAATAGACACTGAACCCCAACTCTCTTGTGTGTCTCCCCCATCCCATACTGGTGTCACCCTGTACCCCCTGTCCCCCTCCCCACTCCAGATTGGGCACCCTTCACCCCCCCCCTCCCCAGACTGGGGACCCCTTATTGTCCTCCCCTTCCCCTGTATCTTTTTTCTTCCTCCTCCATAGTGCATTGTACATACAGGACCTGTAGTGACATCATAGTCTCATGTCAAGGTCCTTCACCATCTACACAGTGACTTTACTGTACTGTCTCCTGGCTGCTCTTTAGCCCTGATTTGAGCAAACTCTCGGTAAAAACGCAGCGATTTTGCTCAAATTATAGCTTAACAGCAGCCAGGAGACAATACAGTATGGGAAATAACTCTTTTGATCAAGTAGAAATCTCCCCGTGCCTCCCCACACTGACATAGAGCAGGAGGCTTCCAGGCTGCCTCATCCACTGTCATCCTTCTCTCTCTGCTCCCTGTGATGGCGCCCCCCCTGGTCTCTGCGCTCGGGGCACCTGCTACGCCCCTGCCTTCTTTGAGAGAGACTAACAGCAGTCACACATTGCTAGACCTGAGCAGTGGGACAACCGGGAAACAGGACGACCCTTGTCTATGCCGAGGATCTTCAAGTCAAGGCAGTCACCCTCAAAGGAAAGGAAGAGGGAACCTACATTAGTTAGCTCCACCTAGAGACAAAGGCCCAGGACTCATAGTACCACACAGGACCAAGATTGTGTAGGCAAAAGGTGGTCAAGTATCCAAAGCATATCTGAACATGAGTACAAGGATTCTCTAACCAAGTATACTATCCTTTATTATTAAAGAAATATATCTTTATGTTAAAAAAATATCCAGAGGAAAGAAAAATTGTTTTTAAATCAACTGGTATCAGAAAGGTAAATAGATTTGTAAATTTTTTCTATTCTTCCGGTACTTATCAGCCGCTGTATGTCCTGCAGGAACGGGTGTTTTCTTTCCACTCTGACACAGTGCTCTCTGCTGCCACCTCTGTCCATGTCAGGAACTGTCCAGAGCAGGAGAGGTTTTCTATGGGGATTTGCTACTTCTCTGTCCTCTGCTTACATGCCGTACCCATGGCTGAATTCATGACAAAGGAGCTGGGGGCCAATCTGGAGATCAGCGAAGGGAACGAGGTTTTTATTCTGTGATCTCCTAATTCTCTTCTAATATCCCCTTTAAAGTGACACTGCCCCCCCCTTTGTGCATTCTGACATCTCTACACAGGTGTAATGGGTAAATTTAGCAGTTTTCATACCTTATTTCATATCATACGTTATGGTGTTTGTTCAAGTAAAAAGTGTCCTTTTATCAACTGCAGATTGTATTAAGTGGGCATGGCCTCACAGCATTAGCGCCACTTAGCCCCGCCCACAACAGCACCGTTGCCCCCCCTTGACGCCCATTGGTTTGTCGACGTAAACAGTTTCACTTTAAGGAGAACTAGTATCCCTTTAACCCACAGTTCTCATTAAAATTCAATGGGCTCTATAATATAGAGTCATGTCCAGCCAATAGATGAGGTCCTAAATGAGGGATCCCCCATCGACTATCTTATATATTTCTAATCTGTTGTCGGAAATGAGTTTTTTAGCCCGGATAACCCCTTTAAGGCGGTGAATATTTTCCATCCTCCACAATAAATAAATGCTTTCCCCTCTCTTGATGACTTCTACAGAACTTTTCCCGAAGTTACACAAACTTTAACATAGCTATTTTCTCCTTAGTTTTACTCAGCTTTGAAACAACAATGACAATTGGGGAAATGTCTGATATTAGCCGTTTTCCAGCTGTGCCTCCATGTATTTCAGGTCAATTTCATCTACTTTATCTCGCCCTCTCTGGAAATACAATCTGAAACACAATAATGATATTCTGTATATTTCCGTTTAGATTTCAATATTCCAAGTTCCTGATTTTTAACATCTTACCGGTGTCATTTATCTCGCATTTACATAGTAAACACATTTGTGCTACGGGTCGGACATGATGGAAAGGATAAGAGGACGTTCTTTACCTCGTACATTTTCATTATGCTTCCCATTACCTGGCATCGCAGAAGAAATATGTTTTAATATGGCAACAATACAGTCGGAGAAATTTGTCTGATTATCAATTAGGTGTTGTATCTCGTCTTCTATGCTACAGACGTGCTGCGATATCGTTCTCTGAAATCTAATTGCAGACGTACAGGGGGCCCCCCTAAGAGAATACCCTCGGGTATACACTTCTATTAAACTTTTACATTACAAAATGTTCACTTTATATATATATAAAATCTTAATGCCCCCCCCTCCAAAAAAAAAAAAAGTTCCATCCTATCTGAAAAACCGTTGAATTCTGTCTCAAGACAGACCAGCAGATTATTGAGAGATTAAGTTACATGCTGCTCATATCAAGAGAAGACAGCGAGAGGTTAGTTGGGGGAAAGAAGCAACAAGAGATGCTCGTCCGAGCTTGGTACTCGTTCGAGTATTAGGGTACTCGATGCTACTAGTTACTTGGACGAGCATCTCACGATACTCGAGAAAATCGCATCATCCGTTTCCTGTAAGTTTGGGCGTAATTTCTCAGCCAATCAACATGCAGGAGTCTCTTTGGTACATCCTGCGATCACGTGGGACCCATACATGTCAATAGCAGCGATTGGTTGGCCAGATCAGATGACTCTGCCATATAAAAATCTCGGCCGCCAAGGCTCGGCTCACATGCATGTTGGAAGAGATTAGGGACAGAGCTGCTGCTGGTCAGGGAGAGCGTTAGGGAGGGAATTAGCATTCCAGTAGGCAGGGAATACTAGACAAAGAACCAGAAAAAAAGCTCTCCTAGAACACCATTCACACTAGGCAGGAGCATGTTGCCATGGCTGAAATTAGAAACACACAAAAACACAGAAAAATGCAACAGCTCACCGTAATGGCAAGATACTGACCCACTACAGACATGAAAATTGTTAAAAGCAGCCCTCCCAACTGCTAAAAAAATTCCCACAAAAATAATAAGGCTCTTGGTTACCATTTGCAAACAGTGCACAGTAAATTACCCCACCACAATAAGGTAGCCTCATGCAGGGGGCGGACCCTACACTGTACTATGGCCTCTCCATGGCATGAAATACGCCTATGTTCTGGGCATGCAAGATCCGTCTAATACCAACAAGAGTAATTACACCAACTTGGTGGGACAGGTGGAGAGCACGACCAAGTAGAGGCAGCCACTCCCCCAACTGGAAGACAGAAAAAAAGACAAATTTGGTCAGCTCTCCTAGAACACCATTCACACTAGGCAGGAGCACGTTGCCATGGCTGAAATTGCAAACACACAAAAACACAGAAAAATGCAACAGCTCACCGCAATGGCAAGATACAGACCAACTACAGATATGAAAATAATAATCCTATATAAGGCCCAAATAGTGCGGTCTATGCGCACCCAAAACTGTCCAACATAAAAACCAAAAGAAAAAATTACGAATGCAAGACCAATGTGTATATAAGTACTTATCTTTTATTAGAATATCAAAAAGAAATTATTTCAATTAAAAATACATAACAGGGGGGCTGGAGCTAATACAAATCCCCATGAAAGCGGTGGATTAACTAGGTTCTTATACATAAAGTGCTATATCACAAAGTAGATAACAGTAAAATGGGGAACCTATATATACACATATATACTGGGCACTGGGTTGGTACTTGCTGTTGCTGTTGCGGTAAGCTGTTGCATTTTTCTGTGTTTTTGTGTGTTTGCAATTTCAGCCATGGCAACGTGCTCCTGCCTAGTGTGAACAGTGTTCTAGGAGAGCTGACCAAAAATTTTTTTCCTTTTTTTTTCTGTGTTCCAGTTGGGGGAGTGGCTGCCTCTATTTGGTCGTGCACTCCACCTGTCTCACCCAGGTGATGCAATTATTTTTGCAGGTATTAGACGGATCTTGCATGCCCAGAGCATAGGCGTATTATACGCCATGGAGAGGCCATAGTGTACATACAGTGTAGGGTCTGCCTCGATATGAGTCCACCTTATCGTGGTGAGGCAGTTTACGCTGTTTGCAAATAGTAACCAAGAGACTCTTGGTTTTTTGTGGGAATTTTTTGGGCAGTTGGGGGGGCTGCTTTTAATTATTTTCATGTTCATGGTGGGTCTGTATCTTGCTGTTGCGGTGAGCTGTTGCATTTTTCTGTGTTTTTGTGTGTTTGCAATTTCAGCCATGGCAACATGCTCCTGCCTAGTGTGAACAGTGTTCTAGGAGAGCCGACCAAATTTTTTTCCTTTTTTTTACTGGGTTGGTACTGCATACAATAAATAAATAAATCTCACAGTGAGTACAAAGAAAGAAACACCATCCACAAATAAATATTACCCATACATGTCCTTAGTATACGAGTCCACCTCACCATACACCCGACGCGCGTTTCGTCACCCTCGATAAAGCAACACGCGAAACGCGCGTCGGGTGTATGGTGAGGTGGACTATTTTTATAAACAGCCGAGTTAAAAACCAAGCGACAGCAGCCTGGTAACAGCAGACTGGCAGACTGCACTCATCCCAGCAAAGAAGGGGTTAAGTGACCCCCCCTTCCTTACTGGGATGGGTGCAGTGCTGGGGAGGGGGTGGGGAGAGCTCTATACTCACCCCGATGTGTTCTCTTCGCTGGTCCGCAGCACAATGAAGTGACTGTACTGCGGACCGGCTCTTTATATGTGCGCTCAGCCGATCAGCCGATCAGCTGAGCGCACATATAATTCTAAATGTTTCTTCTAATAATGCTATTGTGATAACATAATTAGAAGAAACATTTGATGTTTTAATTAAAGTAAAGTGATGATTAGTACAGAATGCTCTATTGCCGGCAATATGAATTAAGGGCTTATGGAGCTTCCTGTACTAATTAATATTTAATTAATAAAACACATTTTCGTTGTAATAAAATCAGTTTCGTTGTTCAATAATTTAATTTAAACGAATCCATCATTGTGCAATTAAATATACTGTCAAAAAATAAATATATATATAAATATACATTTATTTATATATATATATTTATTTTAACAGTATATTTAATTGCAAAATGATGGATTTGTTTAAATTATTGAACAACGAAAGGGACTTTATTACAACGAAAATATGTTTTATTAATTAAATATATTAACCATCAGAGGCATCGGCATTACTGCAGAGGATCGCAAACCCCGGTAATAGCGATTCATGTAAACTGTTTCCCTGCTTTCCCAGATGCATCCAGGGGTGTTTGCATCACTTTCTAAAGATTTTATTTGTTATTTTTAGTTGAACCAAATTTCCAAGTAAATGACCGTATGTTTTCAGCCGCATGTCTATTTTTTCCCACGGCCGTAGTTTCAGCCGCACATTTCCAGCCGCGTAAAAAAAACAGCCACACAAATACATAGTGTGAACTTGGCCTAAGGCTGGGTTCACACTACGTATATTTCAGTCAGTATTGTGGTCCTCATATTGCAACCAAAACCAGGAGTGGATTAAAAACACAGAAAGGATCTGTTCACACAATGGTGAAATTGAGTGGATGGCTGCCATTTAATGGCAAATATTTGCTGTTATTTTAAAACAACGGCTGTTATATTGAAATAATGGCCGTTATTTACTGTTATATGGTGGCCATCCACTCAATTTCAACATTGTGTGAACAGATCCTTTCTGTGTTTTTAATCCACTCCTGGATTTGGTTGCAATATGAGGACCACAATACTGACTGAAATATACGTAGTGTTAACGCAGCCTTAGGCTATGTTCACACTACATATATGTCCGGCCGCATATTTTCGCGGCTGGACATATAGGTGTTAAATTCCGGCCAGGAATTTTACCCAAGTTGTGGCCGGCTACGTACGGACCGCGAACTTACGCCCGTAGTCTACTTATGCTTCCAAAGCGCCCTACGTAGCGATCTGACAGCGGTCTTTTACGTAGAAATCTTCGCCTAGCCCCGGACACCCCACAGAACCTTTTGGATCGGCACATAAAGCTTGCAAAATGAAGAAATCACCACTACGTACGGGACCGCATGTAACGGCGTAAGTTACAGCATTTTCGTCCTCAAACAATGGTCTGGTTCATTTTTTACGGAGCCGCGTACGATCCGGGCGTAAGTTCATACGTAGTGTGAACTGTGCAGCCGTACATCGTATACTTTCCATTGTACGCAAACTACGTAAGTCTCCGACCGCTTATTCACGGAACGCGCTACGGCCGGAAACTTACGCTGGGTGAACATAGCATTAATAGCTGCACTTACACACCCAGACTCTATACGACTACCTCCAAAAGTATCAAAAAAGAAAAAAATCCAACAGCACCTTGGAGATACTCCGTAGATGACCAAGCTTAGATAGATGGGATGCACGCAGGACGGCTCACAATCCTTGGTGTGAGCATTGACAACTGTAGAAAAGAGGAACCCCACAGCATCCTGGATATAATATATTTATAATATTTATAATTTATAAATATAATATATAATATAATAAATATTATAAATATATAAATACATTTTATAAAATATATATTAATATATAAATACAGATATATAAATATATAAATAATATATATATTATATTATTTTATTATATAATAATAATATAATCTATTAATGTAATATAATATAATAAATATTATATTAAAAACTATATATATATATATATATATATATATATATATATATAATTTTATATATATATATATATATATATATATATATATATATATATATAATATGGAAGTCAATTAAAAAATTTATCAAAGGTAGTGAAGCTAGTTGGTCGGTATCCAGCTTTCTGGGTGTTACCGTAACTATAATGTCAAGTAACGCGAGTTTGAACCAGTTTAAACAGAACTATAGGTCAAGATATTATGGAAATCGGGTTCAAGCAATACCTGACATGAGACCTGGGGATAATGCTGTGTCCTTTGTAAATAATTTTTTAAATGTCAACTTCCAGTTCCAGCGCGCTCATGACTGGACGTGTCTGAGCACAGCTCCACACCAGACCGCACATTTCTGTGGTAAACCCCACAATATACCTGCATAAATCTGCTGGGAGGACTCCTGAGGGTTCTCCTAACATATGGACAAGTTTGTCCAAAAATCTGGGGACCACAAGTTACATACTTCGCCTATACAGGGCTAAGGTCTGAAATCACCTCAGGCACTCAAAATGGCTGCAGCTGCACAGGCAGCTCAAAAGCTGAAGGAAGACTCCTCCTCACAAGACCTACAGGGTAAAATGGAGACAAGCCAAGGGGACCAGGGGCATGAAGATTTGTTGCCTGGCTTAGAGGTGTCCTGTAAAACTATTGCAGTAGAGGTGGCACGCATCCTGGCCCCAGACCTCATAGCCTCTCTATAAACCACCATTTCTGCTGCCCTCACACAGATGCAGTCTGAGGTAACTTTTAATGCTGCTAGAATTACAGGACTAGAACAGAGAGTCTCTAATCTAGAAGAGGAAGGTCTTGGTACTCATTATTAAACAAAATAAGATACTGAAGGAAAAGACCTAAAGAATAGGTCCCATCGCAGTAATCTGCGCATAATAGGTCTCCTAGACACAATACAAGCCTCTCTGTTATTACAGATATGCCCCACAGAATTACCTCAGGCATTGGGCTTACAAACCTCTTACCCAATTGAACGGGCTCACTGTGTGGGCCCTCCACCTAAAAAGGGAGCAGACAGCAAGACAATAGGTAAACCGGGACAAGTTATAGCAAAATTTTTGAATTATGCAGATAAAGTTACCATACTGCAACTGTTCAAGAAATCTTCAACTGAAGTCAGGCTGAGAGGACATAAAGTGTTGCTTTTCAGTGATTATTCCGCTGAGGTGGCTAAAAGACGACGTGCTTTTTCCAGTATTTGTTCAGAATTATTTAAGCGCAAACAGCGCTTCTACCTTTAATTTCCAGCAACTTTACATATCTATATGGAAGTTGGCGCTTCTAGATCGTTCCGTACTCCAGAAGAAGCAAGAACCTACCTTGATGCCACTTCTAGTGAAACCTCCCAGAGTCAAGACACAACCAAGAGAAGACGGACCACCAGGAAAAGATCTGCCTCTGATTCCATGGAGTGACAGACTTTTATTGGTTCGGACTCGCTCTAATGATATCCAGTCAGCTGTTCTCTAAGTATTACTGATGATGTGTTGAGTATCTCTCAGTTATCTTAGCTATCCTTTTTTCTTTTCTTTCTTGTCATACTATGATCATAACTTTTCTCCTAATCCTTCTTAAATTCTTTTCTCTCCTTTTTTTTTCATTAAATGACACAAGCACAAGTGAAGGATATGTATGTGTATGTACAGTATATATATGTGTGTATATGAGGGTATGTGTTTATGTGTGTGTATGTGTATGTGTGTGTGTGTATATATGTGTATGTATATACATATGTGTATGTATATGTGACCAGGTTTCTCTAAGTAATATATACTGTACTTTCTTATTCTCACTTGTCATACTAGGATCATACTTCTTTTCTTAATTCTCCTAAAATCCTTTTCTTTCCCTTTCACTCACTAGCTTAATCCTGTGTTCACCAACTGGGTGACTATATTTCTACTAGTTGCAGTGATTGATGTGTCTCCTATATGCTTCTCTTTATTCAGCACAGATTGATGCACATTTTATTTAAAGAGAACCAATCACCTAAATATAACTGTCCCTATTATGACAGTACATCTCTCCCTAAGTCTATTCATGAAGATACAGACTGCCTTTGCAGTCTGTATCTTTATACTTTACCAGATCCTCTGTTCCCTGGCTGTTCCGGTGAGCGCCGCCATCTTGATGACGTCACTTGCGTTCCAGCTGTGCATTCCAGCGTGACGTCATCAAGATGGCGGCGGCGCCGCCGGAACAGAGGATCTAGTAAAGTATAAAGCTACAGACTGCAAATGCAGTCTGTATCCTCATGAAGTCTATCTATGAAGATACAGACTGCCTTTGCAGTCTGTATCTTTATACTTTACCAGATCCTCTGTTCCCTGGCTGTTCCGGCGGCGCCGCCATCTTGATGACGTCACGCTGGAACGCACAGTTGGAACGCAAGTGACGTCATCAAGATGGCGGCGCCGCCGGAACAGCCAGGGAACAGAGGATCTGGTAAAGTATAAAGATACAGACTGCAAAGGCAGTCTGTATCTTCATAGATAGACTTCATGAGGATACAGACTGCATTTGCAGTCTGTAGCTTTATACTTTACCTATCCTCTGCTTCAGTGCCGCAAGGCCGGGCACCGCCATCTTGATTACGGGCCTTGCGTTCCACCGCTGGAACGCAAGTGACGTAATCAAGATGGCGCCGCCGGCCTTGCTGCACCGAAGAAGAGGATTAGGTAAAGTATAAAGATACAGACTGCAGAGGCAGTCTGTATCTTCATAAATAGATTAGAGAAGAGGGACTTTAGATAATACACAGCGATCTTGCGCTGTATAGCGCGAGATCACTGTGTGTTAACAGAGCGGCAGGCAAAGGATCATGGGAACCTTTCTTGCCACTCTGCATGACGGGAGTTTCCTGTCTCGCGCCGGCTCTTTTGAAAAGAGCCGGCTCGAGACAGGAAAGTAAAAAGGGAATAATTCAAAAATGTGACAATAAAAATAATTAATTATATTTGCAAATGTCAATTAAATTATGATTTGCATCTAATTAAGGAATAAAAATTTTTTAACTTTCGTCCATGATTGGTTCTCTTTAATCTGGCATTTTAGGCCAATCATATTGTGTTACCCTGTTTGGCCATTTATAGTTTTATCCTTACGTCTGGATGATTTCCAGGTTCCACCTTTGGGGGTACCGAGAGCTCCCATCCATGAGCGAAAAAAGTGAAGTCCTAGTACTAACTATCTCGGGTTTGTGCTATGCGCAGATAATATAATTTATGTTAAGGTTATGGTTTTATAATTTTCTTTGTTATTCTGTATTTAGACAGCCAAAGCCAGCCAGTCGTCTCCTCTCCCATTACTTAACTATTTCTCTATATGTCACTTTTAAGATGTCATTAACCCTTAGAGGACCGGGCCAATTTAAATTTTTTGCGTGTTAGTTTTCCCCTCCTTGTGCTTAAAAGGCCATAGCACTTGCACTTTTTCACCTAGAAACCCACATGAGCCCTTATTTTTTGTGCCACTAATTGTACTTTGCAATGACAGGCTGAATTTTTTCATAAAGTACACTGTGAAACCAGAAAAAAAATTCAATGTGTGGTAAAATTGAAAAAAAAAAAAACGCATTTCTTTTATTTGGAGGGTTTTTTTTTACGCCATTCGCCCTGGGGTAAAACTGACTTGTTATATATGTTCCTCAATTCGTTACGATTACAACAATATGTAACATCTATAACCTATATATTATGTGATGGCCTGTAAAAAATTCAAACCATTGTTAACAAATATATGTTCCTTAAAATCACTCCATTCCCCGGCTTATAACGCTTTTATCCTTTGGTCTATGGGGCTGTGTGAGGTGTCATTTTTTTGTGCCATGATGTTTACTTTCTATTGGTACCTTGATTGCGCATATGCGACTTTTCGTTTGATTTTTCGTTTGCGCATATGTGACTTTTCGACTGATCGCTTTTTATTACAATTTTTCAGGATTTGATGCAACCAAAAATGCGCAATTTTGCACTGTGGGATTTTTTTGCACTTACGCCATTTACCTTAGGAGATCGAGAATGTGATTAGTTAATAGTTCGGGCGATTACGCACGCGGCGATACCAAACATGTTTATTTATTTATTTATATTTATGGTATAATTTATAACATGGGAAAAGGGGGGTGATTCACACTTTTATTAGGGGAGGGGATTTTTATTAATAATAACACTTTTTTTTTTTACTTTTACACTTATACTAGAAGCCCCCCTGGGGTTAGGGTTATTCCCCCTGGGGTTAGCGTTATTGTCCCCTGGGGTTAGGGTTATTCCCCATAGGGCAGGCATGTCCAAACTTTTTTCGAAGAGTGCCAAATTTGATGAAGTGAACATGTTCGAGGGCCGACCATTTTACATGCTACATGCTATATGCTTTATAACACAGGCAGATAATAGCAAGCTGGATACCTGGGGGGCCGTAAAAGTTCGGAACGCGGGCCGCAAATGGCCCTCCGGCCGGACTTTGGACATGCCTGCCATAGGGGACTTCTAGTATAAGTACACTGATCTCTCATTGCAATCTATACTGCATAGATATACAGCATAGATCGATGAGATTGCTTCTGGCTGCTGCAGCTGGAAGCAACCGAGTGCCAAGCCGGAATCAGCGCCATTACGGCGCAGACCCCGGACGGGACAAGACACCGGGATCGCTCCTCCAGGACAATGTCCCGGGGGGGCGGTCTCCGCCACTAGATACCAGGGAACGGCTGCATCAGGTAATCGGATGCAGCTGTCATCTTTGACAGCCGCATCCAATTATCTAATTAGCAGGCACGGCGATCGGGCCATGCACGCTAATAGCTGCGGTCCCGGGCTACATGCGGCACCCGGGACCACGGCGGTTCAGAACCTGGCTGCCGCGCAGCCCCACTCTGAACACCTGTGGACGGCCCTGGACGTACGGGTACGTCCAGGGTCGCCTAAGGGTTAATTTCGTGGAACGTTAAGGGACTGCGGTCCCCCACAAAAAGACTAATGGTTTTTAAGCACCTTAAGAAACTACGAGCAGATATTGCTCAGCTTCAGGAAACACATTTGGGTGAGGCTAATCCTTAGGGTGTCCTAATCCTTATTCATAAGCACCTGACTCATTCCTTAATTCACTCATCTGCTGACTCTATAGGCAGACTGATACATGTAGTACTAGATACTCCTGCCTGGAGAATAATGGTGCGTTTACACAGAAAGATTTATCTGACTTTGGAAGCCAAAGCCAGGAATGGATTTGAAAAGAGAATAGATCCCAGTCTTTGCTTTATGACCTGATCCCTGTTATAGTCTGTTCCTGGTTTTGGCTTCAAAGATCTGTCAGATAAATCTGTCTGTGTAAACGCACCATTAGTCTTTATAATGCATATGGGCCTAATACTAATAATAAACCTTTTTTTTTGCTCCTTAGAGGAAAAAATTCTAAAAGACCAGGAAAAACTCTTGATAGTAGGGGGAGACCTTAACACAGTTTGAAATGACACCGAAGACCGTAAACGATCTAATGCCAATTCAGTCACCCGGTTGACAGCTACTATTCTTCCCCAGCTCTTAGAAAACACTCACCTGACAGATGCATGGCGCTATTACTCACCTGCTGAACGTGAGTACACCCACTTTTCACATGCACAAACCTCATGGTCACGTATTGACTATTTGCCAGTGTTGCAGCCCCTCTTGCCGAGAATCAGTGATACTACTATACATGACATGATAATATCCGATTATGCCCCCATAAGCTCTCACGTTTCAGATACTGTATGTGCAGGGCCGTTTTAATACATTGGTGGGCCCAGTGCACAGGCCTCAAGAGTGGGCCCCCCCCCCCCCCCCAACCCAGCGTTATCAGAATTGGAGCTCCACACACAGTATGATCCCCTGAAAATGCCCCCACACTGTATTAAGAGCCCCAATACATACGGTAGTTACCTCATAACGATATCACCAATGATACCATTACATAATACCGCCACACCATGACCACTATCACTACAGCCCTATAACAGTTACATCCATTTACTCACAGGGGGCGTCTTCTCGGATCAGAGTCTGTCACCTTTTCTTTCACTCCATCCAGCCTGGGCCACCATGAAGTCTTCCCCGGCTGTGAATCTTCTCTCCAGAATCTGCCAGACAAATATTTTAGGCTCCAACACATTCTGTGCGCCCCCCCAGTTATATATACCCCCCTGTGCACCCCCCAGTAGTATATAGCGCCACTTAGCCCTGCCCCCATCCGTGATATTATTGCTGCATAGGCCCCACCCCCTCAGCAGCCATTGGAAGGGCCAGCCTAAAGCTCTAGTCCCCACCCCCTAGATTGTCCCACACCAATGGTCGCAGAGGGGATGGGGCCTATGCAGCGATTACGTCATGGGGGTGGGTCTAAGTGGAGCTGGAGGCGGAGCGATGTGGCACAAAGGCCATGAGGCCCCACCCACATATACCAATCCACAGGTGATAAAAACGACTTTTTACCAGAACAAGCACCATGAAGTGTGATATAAAATATGTAATGAAAGTTGTAACATTTACCCTTTACACCTGTGGAGAGCAGTCAAAATGCAAATAGGGGGTGACAGTGTTACTTTAAATGCTCCGGTAGCCAAGACAGAATTGAAAGCCACAATAAAAGCTCTAAAGAAAGGGAAGGCCCCTGGGACAGATGGATACAATAGTGAATTTTTTAAAACCATGGTTCAGGAGCTGTCCCCAACTCTATTAAATGTATACCGGGCTATGTTGGATGTTAGGGGGGTGATTCCTACTAGTAACACTGTTCACATTAAAGTCATACAAAAACCAGGATAATACCCAACTCTTCCCAACTCATACAGACCCATCTCTTTGATTAACTTAGATATAAAAATTTTATCTAAAATATTTGTGGACAGGTTATCTATTTACATGCCAAAAATAATAGGGGCTCATCAAATCGGTTTTATTAAGGGAAGATCTGCTGCGGCTAATATACGTATTGTGATAGCGGTTCAAGGCGCTGTACAATCCAGGCGCTATGGCGGGGTGGCTCGCCATGGTGATGGACAAATTTGGGTTGCAGGGATCAGTGAGACAATATGTTGACACCATATATTCTCAACCTAAAGCACGAATAGCGACACCGGGTTTCCTGTCAGATGTCATTCATTTATCTCCTTCAACAGATCTACCCCGAGTTATCTCTAAGCTTTCCTATTTTAGTTCATTTTCAGGATATACAGTGAACACCTTACAGGGTTAAAGTTACCATTTATTAGATTGTATAATTTGTCGTCCCTTTTCAGGCATATTAGAGACTGGATACATTCTACAAATCACTACTCCAATTATAACCTTGAGTGTGACTTGTCTTCCCCGTGGTCGAGTTCCTCGCTGCTGCATACTAAAATCAAAGCTCTTCCCTCTACGGTTAGAGAGAGACTGTTACTCAGATACTATAGCAGCCTGGAAGGCGAACAGAAAAATATACTCCTTGCCGTTCTGTCTATCCAAATATCTCCCTGTGTCAGGTATACCGACCATAGGAATCCAAAATATTAAAGCTCTGCTCAACACAGGGGAAGGAATCTTATACACATGGGACGAGATACGACAGAAATGTGACCTGGCGTCTCACCACGTCCTGCAATATGCACAGCTAACCTCCTTCTGTAAAACTTTAGTAAAAGACTTTGCTAGAGTAGAAAAAGAGGGAGTTTTTGACCTACTTGATGGTAAAGCAGAAGATAGGGACTCTATATATGTGATTTATTCTTCTATGAAAAAATATGAACTGACAAAAGAAGAGGAGAGTTTATTTAACAAAAGTAAGGTGACTCTAGATGACAGTGACATATCTTCTAAAATTCTGGTGGGATTGCGATGTGTCCGCAACAGTGGAGAGAGATGCACCTTATTCATAAGGCCATATACGCCTTTAATTTTGCTTTAATAGCCATTATTTAAGAGCCTGTCCAAAATGTGTCACATGCAGATCTCTTCCACTGCATGTGAACCTGTCCGGAAGTACAAAAAGGTTGGTCTGAATGTCTATCATTCATACAACGTGTTTGGGAACGAGATATTGCACTTTCCCCAACGAATTGTTTGTTTCACTATATACCGACATCTCAGCCGATAATAGGTGCTAAAGGAATCCATATCACACTTCTAGCATTTAAAAAATGCTTGTTGCGGCACTGGCTTAAAGATTCTATCCCAACACAATCTGAATTATCAGATCAATTAAAGGATTTACTTTATATTAATAGATTGGATAGTTGACAGCTGCATCCGATTACTTGATACAGCCCGTTCCCTGGTGTCTAGTGGGGACGATCCACACATCTTACTCCTTCCGGGGTCAGCGTCGTAATGGCGCTAATCCCGTCTCGGCACTCGATTGCTTCAAGCTGCAGCAGACGGAAGCAATCGATGTGCCTATCTCATTGATCTATGCTGCATATCTATGCAGCATAGATCTGTATGAAAGATCAGTGCACTTATACTAGAAGTCCCCCAGGGGGAATAACCCTAACCCCAGGGGGAATAACCCTAACCCCAGGGTCAATAACCCTAACCCCAGGGGGCTTCTAGTATAAGTGTAAAAGTACAAATAAAAGTGTTATTATCAATAAAAAGCCCCCTCCCCTAATAAAAGTTTGAATCACCCCCCTTTTCCCATGTTATAAATATAAAGAAATAAACATGTTTGCTATCGCCGCGTGCGTAATCGCCCAAACTATTAATTAATCACATTACTGATCTCGCACGGTAAATGGCATAAGCGCAAAAAAATTTGCTAAGTGCAAATTTGTGCATTTTTGGTCCCATCAAATCCAGAAAAATAGTAATAAAAAGCGATCAAAAAGTTGCATATGCGCAATCAAGGTACCGATAGAAAGAACACTTCATGGCGCAAAAAATGACACCTGACACAGCCCCATAGACCAAAGGATAAAAGCGTTATAAGCCTGGGAATGGAGGGTTTTTAGGAACATATATTTGTTAACAATGGTTTGAATTTTTTACAGGCCATCAGATACAAGAAAAGTTATACATGTTACATATCGTTGTAATCGTAACAACTTGAGAAACATATAACAGTTTTACCCCAGGGCGAACGGCTTTTCGAATTTTTTACAGGCCATCACATAATATATAGGTTATAGATGTTACATATTGTTGTAATCGTAACGAATTGAGGAACATACATAACAAGTCAGTTTTACCCCAGGGCGAATGGCGTAAAAAAAACCCCTCCAAATAAAAGAAATGCGGGTTTTTTTTTTCAATTTCACCACACTTTAAATTTTTTTCTGGTTTCGCAGTGTACTTTATGAAAAAATTCAGCCTGTCATTGCAAAGTACAATTAGTGGCGCAAAAAATAAGGGCTCATGTGGGTCTCTAGGGGAAAAAATGCAAGTGCTATGGCCTTTTAAGCACAAGGAGGAAAAAACGAAAACGCAAAAATTTAAATTGGCCCGGTCATCTAAGGGTTAAAGGCTGAATTATTAGTTGTTTTTTAGGTTCTTAGATTTGTTCAATATATATTAAAAGACATGCCAAATCTTTGGCATCAATACATGTTAGGTACTTTTAGTTTTAGTTTTTTAACCAAGTATATCTTGGAACTTATTACATATTGTAAAATATACCTGCTTTAGGAACCTTCCTTAGTTGATAGTTATTACTTTACTAAATTTGCATGCGAATGTAAGGATGTAAAGAATTTATGTATAATTCATCTTTTCTGATGTACATGTGATGTTAAAGGGGTTATTCACCTATTTTTTTTTCTTTCAAATTAACTGGTGCCATAAAGATGGTGCCAGAGATTTGTAATTCACTTCTATTAAAAAATCTTAAGTCTTCCAGTACTTATCAGCTGCTGATTGTCCTGCATGAAGTGGTGTTTTCTTTCCTGTCTGACACAGTGCTCTCTGTTGCCACCTCTGTTCATGTCAGGTACTGTCCAGAGCAGCAGCAAATCCCCATAGAAAACCTCTCCTGCTCTCCAGACTGGAAATAATACAACTTCCTGATGGGCATACAGTAGCTGATAAGTACTGGAAGGCTTGAGATTTTTTAATATAAGTAAATTACAAATCTCTTGCACTTTATGGCAGCAGTTGATTTGAAAGAAAAAAATTTGGGGTGTACAACCCCTTTAACTGAAATTGTGCCTAATAAAATATTGTTTAAAAAAAAAAAAATTAAATGTCACAGTTACCAAATCAGATACTGAAGAATATGAATGTGCTGTTACAGCCTGTTATATTGCCCATATTAATATTCAGTTCATTCATTCAGTTTATATGCTATGTTTTCATATGTATGCAGTGCTGCCACCTAGTGACCAAAGCTTTATTGCATTGTTTTCTTTGCTTTCATATAGGACCTATATCCCATACTGCATTGCTTTCTTATTACTCCTCCCTTTTTGGTTGCATCACTTCCTGCTTCTTCATTGTGTGATCACCATTGTAACTGAACAGACATGTTGTTTGCTACCTGTAGACAAGCATTGTGTTTTGACCACATGGCATGTCATTTCTGAAGGTAAAGTCATTAAAACTGAACCTGAAGCACATCCATTGCATCCTCTCTACATGTAGCTGGCACTGCTGTGGGAATGAATGTCAGTGAGTTCACTATCTTCCATCAAGCTTGTACAGAGATTACTCACAATCTATCAGAGACTTCTCTAACGTACATCTGTGGCAGAATAATTAAGAACCTAGTTTTAAGACATTCTCCCTTTGTGGGTGATTTGAGAACTTAGCAGAAGGAAGCCCCACACTCAATAAAGTCTGGTGTACGTGGCACACCTCAGCGTTCTCAAGGTGGTGGGAATTCAGTGACATACAGTCGTCGTACGACAACTCATAATGCTATAAAAAAGAGCGAATCGCAACCTGATGTCTCTAATCAAAGACTGTTTTCTGATGAGTTTGACGATGATGAAAGTTTGGTAGCAAAGCTGATAGAAAAAAGTTTGACCGAGAAAGATGATATAGTGGACAATTCTAAAAAAAACCCCAGAGAAAACGTATATAGTTCTGATACGTCTGTGGTACAGAAACCGCTAAGTCCGGTGCCCACTATTCATGCTAAGAAATGGTTAAACTTCAAGGATACAACATTTGCATTAAATAACGTCTTCAAAAATAAAGTGTCAAAAACATCAGAAGATATCACCATGACGCATAATGCTCAGCAGTTTAAAACAGGTGAAAGCTTTAGATGAGGGTCTTCATTGTGCAAATATTACTAGCGATTTACATAAGAGAAACAGATTGCTAAACTCAGGGAGACCAGCCAAACAACAACACTGCCGGCTGCTAGTGAAAGCGCTCAATGCAGTGAAGTCCTTATTAATAATCCCCTTCTCCCATAGAGTAACCATATAACTGTTATCACGGCCGCCATGTTTGCAGAATTTTTGAAGCGGATCGGGTAAAATTTGCTTCGCAGTGCGAAGAGAATTTATCGCCAGATTTGCTTCGTTCATCCCTACTCCTAATAAAAAGAAAAAAAAAAATCCTCATCTACAAGACCAGAAAAAGAAGATCAAGCACCAACACCTAAAAAGTCAAATAAAGCTCCTGGAGGCTTGCAAATCTAAGAATGTGAAGGCATCATTGATCAGCAGCACCACAGCTGACAGACCGTCAGATGAATTTGTGTTATGCTGCGTTTACACATAACGATTATTGTGCGAATTTGCGCGATAACGATTGAATTCGAACAATAATCGTACGTGTAAACACAGCGAACGATCAAACGACGAGCAAGAAATCGTTCATTTTGATCTTTGAACATGTCCTCAAATCGTCGTTGATCGTTCGCAAAAAATTCGTAGATCGTTCCGTGTGAACAGTCATTCGCCGATTTAATCAATGTGTGAGATAGGCTTAAGTGATCGCGAAACGATCACAAAAAAATTTTTCCGTACGATATATCGTACCGTCTAAACGCTGATCGTTATTGAAAAAAATCGTTACTCCGACATCGTTAATCGTACGATAGGGCCAATTATCGTTTCGTGTAAACGCAGGATTAGAGGAGGAAAGCAGACGTATTTGGATGATTGGGTCTCTCCTCTTAACCCCCAGACGACCCATGACGTAACCCTACGTCCTGGGTGTTTCTCCCGCTACGAAGCGCGCTCCGGAGCGGAGCGCGCTTTATAGGAGGTGGGGGCCAGCTGCAGTGAGCATCCGGGACCTCACCGGTAATGACACGCTGCAGCGTCCCAAAGGGACTTCAAATGTGTAAAAAAAAAAAAGTTCAAAACACTATTACACTACCCCAAAACCCCTCCCCCAATAAAAGTTGAAATCACCCCCCTTTCCCATTATATAAATAAAACATATAAAAATAAATAAATAGATAAACATATAATATACCGTAGCGTGCGTAATTGTCCGATCTATTAAAATATAACAAGCGTCATTGCGAATGGCGAACGGCGTACACGAAAAGAGGGAAAAAAATGCGCAGATTACGGATTTTATGTTACATTATATATTAAAAAAAATCAATAAAAAGTGATCAAAACGTCCGATCTTCACAAATATGGTATTAGTAAAAACTAGAGATCATGGCGGAAAAAATGGCACCCCATACAGCCCCGTAGGTGAAAAAATAAAACCGTTATAAGCGTCACAATAGGCCCATTTTATTAATATTTAATTGCCAAAAAAAAGGATTTCATTAAAAAAATACATATAGAACATTAGAGAATCTGTGTAACCTGCATATGGTTGTGTTCGGACTGACCTATAGAATAATAGTATCATGTCGCTGTTACCATATAGTGCATTACGTAGACACAGGAACCCCCCAAACGTTACCATATTGCATTCTTTTTTTACAATTTCACCTATTTATATCTTCATAAATAATATATTTGGGATTCCGTCATACATGTTATGGTAAAATGAAAGACGCCATTACACAGTACAACTATTCCTGTAACAAACAAGCCCTTACATGGCCTGTAGATAGAAAACTGAAAGTGCTAGAGCTCTTAGAAGGGGAGGAGGGAAAAACGAAAACACTAAGATCAAAATTTGCGCGGTCCACTGGGTCATTTTGGGCCTGGTCCTCAAAGGGTTAAAGATATTAACATTTCCTTGTTACCAGCAAGACTAAAGAAGAATGAATGAACAACAACGCCTCAAAAAACAAAGTCAAATGAAGATCCCAGTAGCTTGCAGAAGAAATCTGAGAATATGATAATAGCATTGATCAGCAACACTGTAGCTGAAAGGCCAACAGATGAATTTGTATTAGAAGATAAAAGCAGTAATTTGAATGTTTGGGTCTCGCCTCTTAAAAAAAAGAAAGATTCCTCATCAGAAGCAGAAAAAGAGGAACCAGAACCAACACCTAAAAAAACAAAAACAAATTGAAGCTCCCAGTAGTTTGCAGAAGAAATCTGAGAATATGACAGGAGCATTGATCAGGAGCACCTCAGCTAAAAGGCCAACAGATGAATTTGTAATAGAGGATGGAAGCAGCTCTGATTTGCACGTTCGGGTCTCTCCTCCTAAAAAGAATGAAGCTTCTTCAACCTCAGCAAGACCAGACAAAGAAGAACAAGCATCAACACCTAAAGAGAAAACTACTTTTGTTGAAGCTTACAGTGGTTTGCAGGAAAAATCTGAGACTGTGAAGGAATCGGTGATCAGTAGGATTATGGCTGAAATATTATCTTCAGTGGTCTCTGGAGTTCTGCCTCCTCCAACCAATGTTACTAGTATTGAAGAAGAATTTGTACTTATAGACCTAGTCGACATAAATGAATTCAACCTTGTCACCATTCCTGTGAAGACCACATGTACACAACCTGGTATCAGCAAGAAAGAAAGAAACACACCTCTTCAGATACATCCAAAAGAGCCAGTAAATGTAAAATCAAGTAAGGGAGTCGAAAGGGATTCTGATCATACAGACGATGAGAATAATAAAGATAATGCCACACAACATCTGTAACAATGTAGACGCAGTTCTCAAAAAAAAATTGTAAAGATTTTTGGGGATATAGAAGCAACAGTAGTGCGGCAGCACATAACCGAAAACAATGGGTTACTGATAAAAAGACAAAAAGACTCAAAAGAACTAAAGGGAAAGCAAGAAGAACATCCGATAACAGAGAAAAAATCAGAAAAGAAGACTCAGAAGTCTAACAAGCAAAAAAAAGTCTTCAAAACCAGAAAACAAATTAGATTCTGCAAAGAATTACGAGTCAAATGACCCTGAGGCTGAAGCTACTACCACCAAACATGCAGGTGAACCAGTGAAAGCAGACGTCAAGGAGATTGTTGGGACATCAGTTTGCAGACAGCCTGATAAGAAGAGATTAGACACCTGTATTACCTCTGATGGACCAAAAACATTGGAAGACGTGGGTCATCTTCCAAAAGAAAAAAAAAGTTTAAGAACTTAATCTCACCGTATCCTGCTGACCACAACAAAGAAGACTCTGTTTTTTAAAGTGGGCCTGTTCAACAACAAAGAGCAGTTTGATTTTCTGGACCAGTTGAACCAATTGCTTATCAGTTGGATTTGTCAGGAGAAGAGGAGGAAGTTTTCAATGATGGTTTAGAACAGGAAGAACACCACTCCGGACCAGAGTAGGAAGTTGTCCGAGGTCATTCAAAAAAGGAAAAGCACATCTCTGAAAGAATGGAGGAGGAGTTTGAACGCTGTTGGCTTGTTTGGGATACAAAAAGTGATACACTTTGAGGCTATGTTATCACTACGTATATGTACGGCCATAGTGCGAGCCGCGAATATTCGCCTGTAGTTTTGAGGTTGATGCGCTGGAAAGTATACGGCTGCACAGAGCACACTATGTATGAGCCTACGGGCCGATCGTAAACGGACCCGTAAAAAATAAACAAGACCATTCTTTGCGGCCAGAACTGTGCAAATTCACGGCCGTGGATTGACAGGCGGTCCGTACGGAGTACTTAAAAAATAGCCGGCAATAATGCCGAATGCCGATGCCTCTAATAGTTAATATATTAAATTAATAAAACACATTTTCTTTGTAATAAAGTCCCTTTCGTTGTTCAATAATTTAATCCATCATTGTGCAATTAAATATACTGTTAGGGTACAAACCCACTTGACGTATTTGCTGCGTGAATCAGTCTTAAAAATAAGCAGGCAAAACGCAGGTTGGCTTTATACAATTGTTCTGCGTTAAAATACGCAATTGCGTATTTTTGAAGCGTGAAGCTACATGCGTTTTTCGCACAGGTTGTTAACAACTGATGCTTTGCTAACAACAAGCTTTACACTTCAAAAATACGCAATTGCGTATTTTAACGCAGAACAATTGTATAAAGCCAACCTGCGTTTTGCCTGCTTATTTTTAAGACTGATTTTTTTTTTTAAATAGTTTTTATTGAATAAACCATCTGTAAATACAATACATTCCCCCATTAATAAATTAGGGGAAGCAAGTAACACATATAATAAAATGAACATACCAAACCAATCAATTAATACCCCCCCTATCCCCCTCGAGAGCAGCAGGCAAAGGTGAGAAGTAAAAGAAAATGGAAGAAGAGTAAAAAAAAAAAAAAAGAAAAAAGCTAAAGGCTAGGAGGACACAACTAATACTACCATTCCAGTCAGTCCTACTATTCAAACCATGTTCCCCAGACCGCCTTACATTTCGCCTCACCATTCTTCTTTTGAGCAAACCATACCCGTTCGTACTTACAGATTTTCCAAACTCTGTTGCGCCTTGGTGCAAACCAGTTGGACAGTATCGTCAGACGTGCATAGAAAAGACATCTACTTATCATTTTAGCACTATTCTTTATGCCCGAAGTGTCCCCCAAAATTGCTAATGCTGGCGCGTACAGAATGTCACTTTTCGTTTTACCCTCAAGATCCCTCCACACCTCTCTCCAGAACGGCTGAATGATTCTGCAGAACCAAAAAATGTGGATCATATCTGCATCAGCTTGGGTACACCTAGGACAGTCCGATGACCTCCACCTCCCCATCTTCTGGAGGATATAAGGGGAGGAGTAGGTCATCCGAATAATCCTGTACTGTATCAACCTATGTGCCTCACATAATGAGGCCGCCTCAACATCGCTAACTATGGAATCCCAGCTATCTTCTGACAGAGGGCCGATCTTCCTTTCCCATCTCTCATGGATTCTACTGGGCCCTTTACTAAGGACGTTGCTAGCAGTAATACTTTTATAGATTAACAAAAGACCCTTTTTAACTTTTCCCATTCCAAGTACAACCTGAAGAACCCTGTGCGTGCTTTTAGTGAATAAATCTTTACTTGTAGTGTGATCGTATGCGTGTTTGATCTGTAAATAATAAAACAAATGTTTACTATCGTACCCATACTTCGCGCAGAGATCATGGAAACTAATAATAGACCCTGATTCAAAAACCTGACTCACCCTTGTGATCCCCTTTTTAATCCATATTTGTTTATTAGTGATTTTTTGAAACTCCCCTAGATCTACATTCCCCCACAACGGAGTGCATTCCAAGTTACCCTTTATTTCACATAGTGACTTAGTGAACTGCCATGTTTTATGCAACATATATGTAATCGTGTTACACTTTGTGGAAACTAACTGTCCCGATTCAAGCAACTCGAATAGATCCCCTATTTTGTGACAAGTGTTAATATGTTTACAATAATTACAACTGCGCCAACTGGCTATAAAATTAAGTTTACTTGCTAGAAAATACATTCTTAGATTGGGCATATTGTAACCCCCATCCTCTCTACGCAAAGATAGTACATTATATTTCAGTCTAATTCGCTTTCTGCCCTAAATTAGGCTTCCCAACATGATCTCCACCTCATCCATGTGTTACTTATCCATATTGGTGAGGCGTTAAAGTAGAACAGTAATTGTGGTAGGACCACCAGTTTTATTATTGCTAGCCTATCAGCCATACTAATCTGTAGCCTTTTCCATACCTCCACCCTTTTCTCAAGAGCTTTCAGGTATGGGCTCAGATTATTCTCACTATATCTCCCCCCATCCGATGTTATTTTCACCCCCAAATATTCAAGAGCGTCTTAACGGCACAGAACCTTAAGATCCCCTATTTCTCCTTCCACCTCCTCCTCTCCCACGGGTAGCAGGCAGGACTTTCCCCAGTTGATCTCTAAACTGGAAACCATGCCAAATTCCTCCAAAGCTCTCATAACTATTGGTAGATCCTTCCCTGCCTCTTTCATAAAGATTATTATGTCATCCGCATAGAGGAGAATCCTATCCAGACAGCCTCGCACTCCAAACCCGTCGAACTCCAAGCACTGCACTTTAATAAACTTTCTCCCTTTGTGGGTGATTTGAGAACTTAGCAGAAGGAAGCCCCACACTCAATAAAGTCTGGTGTACGTGGCACACCTCAGCGTTCTCAAGGTGGTGGGAATTCAGTGACATACAGTCGTCGTACAACAACTCATAATGCTATAAAAAAGAGCGAATCGCAACCTGATGTCTCTAATCAAAGACTGTTTTCTGATGAGTTTGACGATGATGAAAGTTTGGTAGCAAAGCTGTTGAAAAAAGTTTGACCGAGAAAGATGATATAGTGGACAATTCTAAAAAAACCCCCAGAGAAAACGTATATAGTTCTGATACGCCTGTGGTACAGAAACCGCCAAGTCCGGTGCCCAGTATTCATGCTAAGAAATGGTTAAACTTCAAGGATACAACATTTGCATTAAATAACGTCTTCAAAAATAAAGTGTCAAAAACATCAGAAGACATCACCATGATGCATAATGCTCAGCAGTTTAAAACAGGCGAAAGCTTCAGATGAGGGTCTTCATTGTGCAAATATTACTAGCGATTTACATAAGAGAAACAGATTGCTAAACTCAGGGAGACCAGCCAAACAACAACACTGCCGGCTGCTAGTGAAAGCGCTCAATGCAGTGAAGTCCTAGGTGCATTGCCCCCTGGGAAACATGAATACCTGTCCAGAATCCTGCTCCACACTGATGAGGGGCAACACCCCGAAAGAGCTGTATGTGGATGGTTACCTTGCCTTGGTTTATCCCTTGTCATTACATTGACTTATAAGGCCACTTAATATGGTGGTTTTGGTGGTTGCCTAACAGGAGCTGCCCCTTGGCTGGGTCCTTCCCGGAGGGATATCTGGCTAGTCCTGTGTTTTGAGACTCTTCAATTAGGCTCCACGGGCTCTTCTTTTGCATATTCATGTTTCCTAGGGGGCAATGCACCTAGGACTTCACTGCATTGAGCGCTTTCTCTAGCAGCCGGCAGTGTTGTTGTTTGGTTGGTCTCCCTGAGTTCAGCAATCTGTTTCTCTTATGGCTCTACTAGGCATTGCTGGGTTCACACTACGTATATTTCAGTCAGTATTGTGGTCCTCATATTGCAACCAAAACCAGGAGTCGATTAAAAACACAGAAAGGATCTGTTCACACAATATTGAAATTGAGCGGATGGCCTCCATATAACAGTAAATAACGGCCAATATTTCAATATAACAGCCGTTGTTCTAAAATAACAGCAAATATTTGCCATCCACTCAAATGAGCGAATATCTCGGAAATGCGTTTCGCGAAGTTCATGAATATTCGTACGAATTCGCGAATTACATATAAACAAATTTCATTTAAAGAAGTTAAACTATAGTAGCTACAATAGTGGGACTTTTACAGAAGGGCGAATTTTTCACCCCATGTTGCTGTGTCAAAAGTTGAAAAATGTCGATTTTTAAAAAAATGTCAATCAGCCTACCAATCATTCAATTTCCGCCATGGATTCCACACAGGATTCACTTTAAACACTGTTTCCTAAGATACACAGTGAATAGTAGCTTCCAAAAACACCGATAGACATGTACTATCCCCAACTCAACTACCTAAACTGCCCTTTCCTATCCTTTCCCTATCTCTTCTCTGAGCGCACTCTCCCTGCTCCTCTCTCCTCGATATTTACAGCCAGAGTGCAGTCTGCTCCAACAGGCCCATACTGTATAGAGGGGGAGGAGCGGGAAGTACACACAGCGAGGGAATAGGGATTTTTACCATATTCTATGGGAGAAAGGGATTATTAATAATCCCCTTCTCCCATAGAATAACCATATAATTGGTATCACGGCCGCCATGTTTGCCGAATTTTTGAAGCGGATCTGGTAAAATTAGATTCGCAGTGCGAAGCGAATTTATCGCCAGATTTGCTTCGTTCATCCCTACTCCTAATAAAAAGAAAAAAAAAATTCCTCATCTACAAGACCAGAAAAAGAAGATCAAGCACCAACACCTAAAAAGTCAAATAAAGCTCCTGGTAGCTTGCAAATCTAAGAATGTGAAGGCATCATTGATCAGCAGCACCACAGCTGACAGACCGTCAGATGAATTTGTGTTATGCTGCGTTTACACGTAACAATTATTGTGCAAATTTGCACGATAACGATTGAATTCGAACAATAATCGTACGTGTAAACACAGCGAACGATCAAACGACGAGCGAGAAATCGTTCATTTTGATCTTTGAACATGTTCTCAAATCGCCGTTGATCGTTCGCAAAAAATTCGCAGATCGTTCCGTGTGAACAGTCGTTCGCCGATTTAACCAATGTGTGAGATAGGCTTAAGCGATCGCCAAACGATCACAAAACGAATTTTCCGTACGATATATCGTACCGTCTAAACGCTGATCGTTATGGAAAAAAATCATTACTCCGACATCGTTAATCGTACGATCGGGCCAATTATCGTTTTGTGTAAACGCAGGATTAGAGGAGGAAAGCAGACGTATTTGGATGATTGGGTCTCTCCTCTTAAAGATATTAACATTTCCTTGTTACCAGCAAGACTAAAGAAGAATGAATGAACAACAACGCCTCAAAAAACAAAGTCAAATGAAGATCCCAGTAGGTTGCAGAAGAAATCTGAGAATATGATAATAGCATTGATCAGCAACACTGTAGCTGAAAGGCCAACAGATGAATTTGTATTAGAAGATAAAAGCAGTAATTTGAATGTTTGGGTCTCGCCTCTTAAAAAGAAGAAAGATTCCTCATCAGAAGCAGAAAAAGAGGAACCAGAACCAACACCTAAAAAAACAAAGTCAAATGAAGCTCCCAGTAGTTTGCAGAAGAAATCTGAGAATATGACAGGAGCATTGATCAGGAGCACCTCAGCTAAAAGGCCAACAGATGAATTTGTAATAGAGGATGGAAGCAGCTCTGATTTGAATGTTCAGGTCTCTCCTCCTAAAAAAAAAGAAGCTTCTTCAACCTCAGCAAGACCAGACAAAGAAGAACAAGCATCAACACCTAAAGAGAAAACTACTTTTGTTGAAGCTTACAGTGGTTTGCAGGAAAAATCTGAGACTGTGAAGGAATCGGTGATCAGTAGGATTATGGCTGAAATATTATCTTCAGTGGTCTCTGGAGTTCTGCCTCCTCCAACCAATGTTACTAGTATTGAAGAAGAATTTGTACTTGTAGACCTAGTCGACATAAATGAATTCAACCTTGTCACCATTCCTGTGAAGACCACATGTACACAACCTGGTATCAGCAAGAAAGAAAGAAACACACCTCTTCAGATACATCCAAAAGAGACAGTAAATGTAAAATCAAGTAAGGGAGTCGAAAGGGATTCTGATCATACAGACGATGAGAATAATAAAGATAATGCCACACAACATCTGTAACAATGTAGACGCAGTTCTCAAAAATGAACTGTAAAGATTTTTGGGGATATAGAAGCAACAGTAGTGCGGGAGCACATAACCGAAAACAATGGGTTACTGATAAAAAGACAAAAGACTCAAAAGAACTAAAGGGAAAGCAAGAAGAACATCCGATAACAGAGAAAAAATCAGAAAAGAAGACTCAGAAGTCTAACAAGCAAAAAAAAGTCTTCAAAACCAGAAAACAAATTAGATTCTGCAAAGAATTACGAGTCAAATGACCCTGAGGCTGAAGCTACTACCACCAAACATGCAGGTGAACCAGTGAAAGCAGACGTCAAGGAGATTGTTGGGACATCAGTTTGCAGACAGCCTGATAAGAAGAGATTAGACACCTGTATTACCTCTGATGGACCAAAAACATTGGAAGACGTGGGTCATCTTCCAAAAGAAAAAAAAAGTTTAAGAACTTAATCTCACCGTATCCTGCTGACCACAACAAAGAAGACTCTGTTTTTTAAAGTGGGCCTGTTCAACGGCAAATAGCAGTTTGATTTTCTGGACCCCATTGAACCAATTGCTTATCAGTTGGATTTGTCAGGAGAAGAGGAGGAAGTTTTCAATGATGAGCAGGAAGGACACCACTCCGGACCAGAGGAGGAAGTTGTCCGAGGTCATTCAAAAAAGAAAGCTGTTGGCTTGTTTGTGATCCTATAACAAAAAGTTTGGCTGAATGGGACGTGAAGTTGTCAGGAGCCCGAAGCAAGCCGGAGCCGGGATCACGTGACGTATATGCTCCGTCGGCGGGGGGTTAAAGAGGCGGGCTGCAGACATTCTCCCAGTGGGATGTACATCCCGCTGCGAGTTTGTCTGCCATAGAGGGTACAGGGCACAGATCCACATGAACGATCAAGGCATATTTCGATCAGAAGTTATGCTTTACCATGTTGAAAATGGTCGGGGGCAAGTGAATGTCGGGGGCAAGTGAAAGTCAGAAAGCATTTTAAAGGATGGAGACTTCTTTTTCGTTCCTCCTGGTAATATCTGCATTATAACCAATCTTGAGGGCAATGTAGCAGTGCCGGTCTTCACTTGTTTAAAAAATTTTTCCACCTATTACACCCTTGACATTTGTAGACAGACTATGTTTGTTTTCAGTTAAAAGACATTTCAAGAAACTGTAAAATGCTTTTCTATCTTGTTTAGGATACATCAGTGTTGTGGATGTGGCCATAAAGTGGAAGAGTCAAGTCACACAGCCTCACCGTATCCTGCTGACCACAACAAAGAAGACTCTGTTTTTTAAAGTGGGCCTGTTCAACAACAAAGAGCAGTTTGATTTTCTGGACCAGTTGAACCAATTGCTTATCAGTTGGATTTGTCAGGAGAAGAGGAGGAAGTTTTCAATGGTGGTTTAGAACAGGAAGAACACCACTCCGGACCAGAGGAGGAAGTTGTCCGAGGTCATTCAAAAAAGGAAAAGCACATCTCTGAAAGAATGGAGGAGGAGTTTGAACGCTGTTGGCTTGTTTGGGATACAAAAATTGATACACTTTGAGGCTATGTTCACACTACGTATATGTACGGCCATAGTGCGAGCCACGAATATTCGCCCGTAGTTTTGAGGTTGATGCGCTGGAAAGTATACGATGTACGGCTGCACAGTGCACACTACGTATGAGCCTACGGCCCGATCGTAAACGGACCCGTAAAAAATGAACAAGACCATTGTTTGCAGCCGGAACTGTGCAAATTCACGGCCGTGGATTGACAGGCGGTCCGTACGGAGTACTTAAAAAATAGCCGGCAATAATGCCGAATGCCAATGCCTCTAATAGTTAATATATTAAATTAATAAAACACATTTTCTTTGTAATAAAGTCCCTTTCGTTGTTCAATAATTTAATTCTAACGAATCCATCATTGTGCAATTAAATATACTGTTAAAATAAATATATATATAAATAAATGTATATTTATATATATATTTATTTTTTGACAGTATATTTAATTGCACAATGATGGATTCATTTAAATTAAATTATTGAACAACGAAACTGATTTTATTACTACAAAAATGTGTTTTATTTATATATATATATATATATATATATATTTTTTTTTTAATAGTTTTTATTGAATAAACCATCTTTAAATACAATACATTCCCCCATTAATAAATTAGGGGAAGCAAGTAACACATATAATAAAATACAAAATACAAAATATTGCCCTCTTAACGGCACATCCTAACAGCAAAGCTACGACCCAATTGGGCCGTAGCTACCACCTACTCTATACATCAGTCAACTCGACTAGTCCCCCACATCGAGCAATCATGATATCATCCAACTCACGGGGGAGTCTCGTCTGCGCACAAGAGGAGGGCAGAATAGCATACATCCGTAGGCCAGACTTCATATTATTGCAAATGAGCATACCAAACCAATCCATTAATCCCCCCCCCCACCATCCCCCTCGAGAGCAGCAGGCAAAGGTGAGATGTAAAAGAAAATGGAAGAAGAGTAAAAAAAAAAAAAAAAAAAAAAGCTAAAGGCTAGGAGGACACAACTAATACTACCATTCCAGTCAGTCCTACTATTCAAACCATGTTCCCCAGACCGCCTTACATTTCGCCTCATCATTCTTCTTTCGAGCAAACCATACCCGTTCGTACTTACAGATTTTCCAAACTCTGTTGCGCCATTCTATTAATGCAGGGGGCCTTGGTGCAAACCAGTTGGACAGTATCGTCAGACGTGCATAGAAAAGACATCTACTTATCATTTTAGCACTATTCTTTATGCCCGAAGTGTCCCCCAAAATTGCTAATGCTGGCGCGAAAGGAATGTCACTTTTCGTTTTACCCTCAAGATCCCTCCACACCTCTCTCCAGAACGGCTGAATGATTCTGCAGAACCAAAAAATGTGGATCATATCTGCATCAGCTTGGGTACACCTAGGACAGTCCGATGACCTCCAACTCCCCATCTTCTGGAGGATATAAGGGGAGGAGTAGGTCATCCGAATAATCCTGTACTGTATCAACCTATGTGCCTCACATAATGAGGCCGCCTCAACATTGCTAACTATGGAGTCCCAGCTATCATCTGGCAGAGGGCCGATCTTGCTTTTCCCATCTCTCATGGATTCTACTGGGCCCTTTACTAAGGACGTTGCTAGCAGTAATACTTTTATAGATTAACGAAAGACCCTTTTTAACTTTTCCCATTCCAAGTACAACCTGAAGAACCCTTTGCGTGCTTTTAGTGAATAAATCTTTACTTGTAGTGTGATCGTATGCGTGTTTGATCTGTAAATAATAAAACAAATGTTTACTATCGTACCCATACTTTGCGCAGAGATCATGGAAACTAATAATAGACCCTGATTCAAAAACCTGACTCACCCTTGTGATCCCCTTTTTAATCCATATTTGTTTATTAGTGATTTTTTTGAAACTCCCCTAGATCTACATTCCCCCACAACGGAGTGCATTCCAAGTTACCCTTTATTTCACATAGTGACTTAGTGAACTGCCATGTTTTATGCAACATATATGTAATCGTGTTACACTTTGTGGAAACTAACTGTCCCGATTCAAGCAACTCGAATAGATCCCCTATTTTGTGACAAGTGTTAATATGTTTACAATAATTACAACTGCGCCAACTGGCTATAAAATTAAGTTTACTTGCTAGAAATTACATTCTTAGATTGGGCATATTGTAACCCCCATCCTCTCTACGCAAAGATAGTACATTATATTTCAGTCTAATTCGCTTTCTGCCCCAAATTAGGCTTCCCAACATGATCTCCACCTTTCTCATCCATGTGTTACTTATCCATATTGGTGAGGCGTTAAAGTAGAACAGTAATTGTGGTAGGACCACCAGTTTTATTATTGCTAGCCTATCAGCCATACTAATCTGTAGCCTTTTCCATACCTCCACCCTTTTCTCAAGAGCTTTCAGGTATGGGCTCAGATTATTCTCACTATATCTCCCCCCATCCGATGTTATTTTCACCCCCAAATATTCAAGAGCGTCTTGACGGCACAGAACCTTAAGATCCCTTAATTTCTCCTTCCACCTCCTCCTCTCCCACGGGTAGCAGGCAGGACTTTCCCCAGTTGATCTCTAAACTGGAAACCATGCCAAATTCCTCCAAAACTCTCATAACTATTGGTAGATCCTTCCCTGCCTCTTTTATAAAGATTAGTATGTCATCCGCATAGAGGACAATCCTATCCAGACAGCCTCGCACTCCAAACCCCTCGAACTCCAAGCACTGCACTTTAATAGACTTTCTCCCTTTGTGGGTGATTTGAGAACTTAGCAGAAGGAAGCCCCACACTCAATAAAGTCTGGTGTACGTGGCACACCTCAGCGTTCTCAAGGTGGTGGGAATTCAGTGACATACAGTCGTCGTACAACAACTCATAATGCTATTAAAAAAAACGCAATCGCAACCTGATGTCTCTAATCAAAGACTGTTTTCTGATGAGTTTGACGATGATGAAAGTTTGGTAGCAAAGCTGATAGAAAAAAGTTTGACCGAGAAAGATGATATAGTGGACAATTCTAAAAAACCCCCCAGAGAAAACGTATATAGTTCTGATACGCCTGTGGTACACAAACCGCCAAGTCCGGTGCCCAGTATTCATGCTAAGAAATGGTTAAACTTCAAGGATACAACATTTGCATTAAATAACGTCTTCAAAAATAAAGTGTCAAAAACATCAGAAGACATCACCATGACGCATAATGCTCAGCAGTTTAAAACAGGCGAAAGCTTCAGATGAGGGTCTTCATTGTGCAAATATTACTAGCGATTTACATAAGAGAAACAGATTGCTAAACTTAGGGAGACCAGCCAAACAACAACACTGCCGGCTGCTAGTGAAAGCGCTCAATGCAGTGAAGTCCTAGGTGCATTGCCCCCTGGGAAACATGAATACCTGTCCAGAATCCTGCTCCACACTGATGAGGGGAAACACCCCGAAAGAGCTGTATGTGAATGGTTACCTTGCCTTGGTTTATCCCTTGTCATTACATTGACTTATAAGGCCACTTAATATGGTGGTTTCCTAACAGGAGCTGCCCCTTGGCTGGGTCCTTCCCGGAGGGATATCTGGCTAGTCCTGTGTTTTGAGACTCTTCAATTAGGCTCCACGGGCTCTTTTTTTGTATATTCATGTTTCCTAGGGGGCAATGCACCTAGGACTTCACTGCATTGAGCGCTTTAACTAGCAGCAGGCAGTGTTGTTGTTTGCTTGGTCTCCCTGAATTCAGCAATCTGTTTCTCTTATGGCTCTACTAGGCATTGCTGGGTTCACACTACGTATATTTCAGTCAGTATTGTGGTCCTAATATTGCAACCAAAACCAGGAGTGAATTAAAAACACAGAAAGGATCTGTTCACACAATATTGAAATTGAGTGGATGGCCGCCATATAACGGTAAATAACTGCCAATATTTCAATATAACAGCCGTTGTTTTAAAATAACAGCAAATATTTGCCATCCACTCAAATGAGCGAATATCTCGGAAATGCGTTTCGCGAAGTTCATGAATATTCATACAAATTCGCGAATTACATATAAACAAATTTCATTTAAAGAAGTTAAACTATAGTAGCTACAATAGTGGGACTTTTACAGAAGGGCGAATTTTTCACCCCATGTTGCTGTGTCAAAAGTTGAAAAATGTTGATTTTTAAAAAAATGTCAATCAGCCTACCAATCATTCAATTTCCGCCATGGATTCCACACAGGATTCACTTTAAACACTGTTTCCTGAGATACACAGTGAATAGTAGCTTCCAAAAACACAGATAGACATGTACTATCCCCAACTCAACTACCTAAACTGCCCTTTCCTATCCTTTCCCTATCTCTTCTCTGAGCTCACTCTCCCTGCTCCTCTCTCCTCGATATTTACAGCCAGAGTGCAGTCTGCTCCAACAGGCCCATACTGTATAGAGGGGGAGGAGCGGGAAGTACACACAGCGAGGGAATAGGGATTTTTACCTTATTCTATGGGAGAAAGGGATTATTAATAATCCCCTTCTCCCATAGAGTAACCATATAACTGTTATTTGTTTCAATAATTTTTATTGGCAAGGTTTTTCAAAGATTTTACAAAGGCTGATATAAGCATATAAAACAACACATAATTAGTATATGCTACGATAACAAAACAGGCAAGAGGGAAGTACTATAGCATAGAAAACGCTAAATTGTGATAACTGGAAAACATGGCTACGCAACAGAGAAATACTTATATAGCTATAGATTTGCATCCCAGTGTGTAGAGGTAAGCTAAAACATAGCTGACTAATGTAGCAAGAAAATGAAAAGTACACTAAGCGGTACGCTAGCTAATGCAGAAGAATATTCATCTCTGGGATGCAAGCGCAGGTTAAATAAAGCGAACAACTCTGAAAAGTGGCAAATAGAGAGCTTCAAAGTGCGTGCCGAGACGCTCAAAGGGCATCCACGGCAAGAAAATAGCATGGGGGGTATACAGTCCAGCCTAACAAGGGACCAGAAAGTGTCCACGCGGATGAAAACTCAGTCTAGGTTCCAGGTACTGAGTAGTTTCTGTCCATCTTCTACTGTTGTAACATGGTATTTGGAGTTCCCGTGATCAATCATCAGTTGAGCAGAGTAAATCCACTTATATTTGATGTGATTGGTTCGCAAAGTCCTAGTAAGAGTAGCATACGACCTGCGTGCACGTAAAGTCTCCAGGGAGAGGTCCGTATATACTTCAATGTCCCGGTATAGCTCAGGCAACTTCGTACCCTCTCTCGACATTTGCAAAAGTGCAGACTTTACATGAAGAAAGTGGAGTCGCACAATGGTGTCCCTGGGTGATGAGGCAGGGAAATGTTGAGGCTTAGGAATTCTTCTCACCCAATCTAAAACTGCTTCCCGATTGGGTATGTTAGGCAGGGAACGCTTAATTAGGGATTGAATAAAGGCAGCTCTGATGAAGTAACCGATTCCAGGAATATTGCGGAATTTAAGATTATTCCTTCTGTTAAAATCGTCTTGTCTCATAATCTTGGCTCTCAATAAATGAGTTTCCTCCTCCAACCGCCTGCACGCTTCTGACAAAGCATTATGAGCCTCAATAGTTTCGCTCAATTTGAGTTCGGCCAACAGGGCTCTGTCCTCCACCGCTCTCACCGGGGAGAACAGGGAGGAAAAGAACCGGTCCATTCCCCTCAATAAGGAGTCTCTGAACGAAACAAGCCAATCCTTGAATAGGGGGACAGGTAATGGAGGCATACAGTCAAATTGTCTATCAGTGTCCCTCTTCACCTCAAGTAGAATCAAAGAAGTCGGAACATATGGTTCTGAATGTGGTGGTAAGGAAGGACAAGGGCATAAATCAGGGGACGATGAAAAAGCTTCCGGTAGAGGAGGAGAGTCAAAAGCAGTCGTTACAGCGTCCGGGGGGAGCATATGATGGAATTCAGGAGCCAACGGGGAAAGATTCCCAGTCTTATTGGCATTCCGTGGTGCAGGGGGCTCCGAAACCGTAGAGGAGGATGTTGTCGAGGACGGTAAATCTGAGTCCAGAACCCTCGGAGTACTCACGTCTTCTGAGAACAATAAGGAAAGGTCCGCGATGGAAGATGAGCAAGAATTCGGAGATTCTCCGGTTGGTGGAGGAAAAGCGGACTGCGGAGACCCTGCCGGCGGGCATAAGTGGTTATGCAGCTCATCAGAAGTCCCGACTTGGTCAGTATGGAGATTCAGATGTACCTTCTTGTTTTTTCGGGATCTCCGTTTGGCCGTGCGGGATGGAACATTATCTCTCTCCCCAAGCCTCCGATTGAAGCTGAAAGTACGGGAGGGGAAGGAGATCTCTAACATCTCAGTGAGCAGAGCCTCCCGCCAGCAGTCCGTCATAGGGCCAGCGCCATCTTGTTTTCTCCCCGCCGTCGGTAGAGAAGATTGAGCCTTTCTTCGAGCTGTTGCCGAAGCTTTTCTCGATGTAGAGGACATCCAGATGGGTAGAGGGGTCCTTCAGGGAACTCCAAACCGAAAATAGATAAAAACAGAGCTGTGTAGTCGCCTATAAAGTCCCGGGAAGCCGGAGCTCAAGCAGGACACGTCTGGTCTCATCGAGTGCAGGCCACGCCCCCTCCCATATAACTGTTATCACGGCCGCCATGTTTGCCGAATTTTTGAAGCGGATCGGGTAAAATTTGCTTCGCAGTGCGAAGCGAATTTATCGCCAGATTTGATTCCTTCATCCCTACTCCTAATAAAAAGAAGAAAAAAAAATTTCCTCATCTACAAGACCAGAAAAAGAAGATCAAGCACCAACACCTAAAAAGTCAAATAAAGCTCCTGGTAGCTTGCAAATCTAAGAATGTGAAGGCATCATTGATCAGCAGCACCACAGCTGACAGACCGTCAGATGAATTTGTGTTATGCTGCGTTTACACGTAACAATTATTGTGCGAATTTGCGCGATAACGATTGAATTCGAACAATAATCGTACGTGTAAACACAGCGAACGATCAAACGACGAGCGAGAAATCGTTCATTTTGGTCTTTGAACATGTCCTCAAATCGTCGTTGATCGTTCGCAAAAAATTTGCAGATCATTCGCCGATTTAATCAATGTGTGAGATAGGCTTAAGCGATCGCGAAACGATCACAAAACAAATTTTCCGTACGATATATCGTACCGTCTAAACGCTGATCGTTATGGAAAAAAATCGTTACTCCGACATCGTTAATCGTACGATCGGGCCAATTATCGTTTCGTGTAAACGCAGGATTAGAGGAGGAAAGCAGACGTATTTGGATGATTGGGTCTCTCCTCTTAAAGATATTAACATTTCCTTGTTACCAGCAAGACTAAAGAAGAATGAATGAACAACAAGGCCTCAAAAAACAAAGTCAAATGAAGATCCCAGTAGCTTGCAGAAGAAATCTGAGAATATGATAATAGCATTGATCAGCAACACTGTAGCTGAAAGGCTAACAGATGAATTTGTATTAGAAGATAAAAGCAGTAATTTGAATGTTTGGGTCTCGCCTCTTAAAAAGAAGAAAGATTCCTCATCAGAAGCAGAAAAAGAGGAACCAGAACCAACACCTAAAAAAACAAAGTCAAATGAAGCTCCCAGTAGTTTGCAGAAGAAATCTGAGAATATGACAGGAGCATTGATCAGGAGCACCTCAGCTAAAAGGCCAACAGATGAATTTGTAATAGAGGATGGAAGCAGCTCTGATTTGAATGTTCAGGTCTCTCCTCCTAAAAAGAATGAAGCTTCCTCAACCTCAGCAAGACCAGACAAAGAAGAACAAGCATCAACACCTAAAGAGAAAACTACTTTTGTTGAAGCTTACAGTGGTTTGCAGGAAAAATCTGAGACTGTGAAGGAATCGGTGATCAGTAGGATTATGGCTGAAATATTATCTTCAGTGGTCTCTGGAGTTCTGCCTCCTCCAACCAATGTTACTAGTATTGAAGAAGAATTTGTACTTGTAGACCTAGTCGACATAAATGAATTCAACCTTGTCACCATTCCTGTGAAGACCACATGTACACAACCTGGTATCAGCAAGAAAGAAAGAAACACACCTCTTCAGATACATCCAAAAGAGCCAGTAAATGTAAAATCAAGTAAGGGAGTCGAAAGGGATTCTGATCATACAGACGATGAGAATAATAAAGATAATGCCACACAACATCTGTAACAATGTAGACGCAGTTCTCAAAAAACAATTGTAAAGCTTTTTGGGGATATAGAAGCAACAGTAGTGCGGGAGCACATAACCGAAAACAATGGGTTACTGATAAAAAGACAAAAGACTCAAAAGAACTAAAGGGAAAGCAAGAAGAACATCCGATAACAGAGAAAAAATCAGAAAAGAAGACTCAGAAGTCTAACAAGCAAAAAAAAGTCTTCAAAACCAGAAAACAAATTAGATTCTGCAAAGAATTACGAGTCAAATGACCCTGAGGCTGAAGCTACTACCACCAAACATGCAGGTGAACCAGTGAAAGCAGACGTCAAGGAGATTGTTGGGACATCAGTTTGCAGACAGCCTGATAAAAAGAGATTAGACACCTGTATTACCTCTGATGGACCAAAAATATTGGAAGACGTGGGTCATCTTCCAAAAAAAAAGTTTAAGAGCTTAATCTCACCGTATCCTGCTGACCACAACAAAGAAGACTGTTTTTTAAAGTGGGCCTGTTCAACGGCAAATAGCAGTTCGATTTCCTGTACCCCATTGAACCAATTGCTTATCAGTTGGAATTGTCAGGAGAAGAGGAGGAAGTTTTCAATGATGAACAGGAAGGACACCACTCCGGACCAGAGGAGGAAGTTGTCCGAAGTCATTCAAAAAAGAAAAAGCAGATCTCCGAAAGAATGGAGGAGGAGTCTGAACTCTGTTGGCTTGTTTGTGATCCTATAACAAAAAGTTTGGCTGAATGGGATGTGAAGATGTCGGGAGCCCCGAAGCAAGCCGGAGCCGGGATCACGTGACGTATACGCTCCGTCAGCGGGGGGGGGGGGGTTAAAGAGGCGGGCTGCATACATTCTCCCAGTTGGATGTACATCCCGCTGCAAGTTTGTCTGCCATAGAGGGTACAGGGCACAGACCTGCATGAACGATTAATTTATATTTCGGTCAGAAGTTATGCTTTACCATGTTGAAAATGGTCGGGGGCAAGTGAATGTGCAAGTCAGAAAGCATTTTAAAGGATGGAGACTTCTTTTTCGTTCCTCCTGGTAATATCTGCATTATAACCAATCTTGAGGGCAATGTAGCAGTGCCGGTCTTCACTTGTTTGAAAGTGTTTCCACCAATTACACCCTTGACATTTGTAGACAGACTATGTTTGTTTTCAGTAAAAAGACATTTCAAGAAATACTTTTCTATCTTGTTTAGGATACATCAGTGTTGTGGATGTGGCCATAAAGTGGAAGAGTCAAGTCACACAGCCTCTCCCCCCCCCCCCCCTCCCTTTCTCGGGCAGTTAACCCCATAGGCGCCGCGGTCCTCGGGACCCCATTGTCTATGGGGCAGCCGGAGGGAGATCCACTCCCTCCAACCCCCCCCCCCTTCACCCCCTCGAGCCGCACAAGGAAATTGTGGAGACAACTGTTTGCAGACAGCCTGATAAAAACAGATTAGACACCTGTATTACCTCTGATGGACCAGAAACATTGGAAGGCGTGGGTCATCTTCCAAAAAAAAAAAAAGTCTAAGTTTGAGAACTTAATCTCACCGTATCCTGCTGACCACAACAAAGAAGACTCTGTTTTTTAAAGTGGGCCTGTTCAACAGCAAAGAGCAGTTCGATTTTCTGGACCAGTTGAACCAATTGCTTATCAGTTGGATTTTTTCAGGAGAAGAGGAGGAAGTTTTCAATGATGGTTTAGAACAGGAAGGACACCACTCCGGACCAGAGGAGGAAGTTGTCCGAGGTCATTCAAAATAGAAAAAGCAGATCTCTGAAAGAATGGAGTAGGAGTTTGAACTCTTTTGGCTTGTTTGTGATCCTATAACAAAAAGTGATACACTTATACAGTATATAGAGTGTATTGCCAGAATTAAAGAGAGTAAGTGTTATGGAAATGAGTCTTACTCATGCTGGATTAGCTTCAACAATGAAATATTTAGCCTTTGTCACCACATATTCTAAACAGTACCAAACCATATGTAAAATTATCTCTAAATATCTGCCAGTCTTGTACCAAGATGAGAAGCTCATAAAGGTATTGGAAAGAGGCTGCAGATATTCCACAAAACCACCCACTACTTTGGGATCTTTGCTCTCACCTTCCCATTTAACCACATCTAAGCCGCCACAAACCTGGCTGAGACATAAGGGCAAGTGTGGTGGAAACAGATGTAATTGTTGCAGATTTATTACACAACAACAGACAATTGATAAGCCCATAGATAACAAAACTCATAAAATAAAATCATATATTAATTGTAATACAATATGGGTAGCATATTATATACATTGTACAGTCTGCAATATAGGTTATGTTGGGTCTACTAGCCGCCGTCTAAAGGATCTTTTAAGGGAACATATATATGGAACTAAAAATAATAATGTACTAACCCTTCTAATGTATCCAAACATTTTGCTTCAGTTCACACAGGTGATGTATCTGCACTGACCATCACTGGCATAGAAAGGGTGTTTAACCCTGACCGGGGTGGAGTCAAGAAACAGAAACTCCTAAATCGGGAAGGTTTTTGGATTTTGATGATGAGTACATCCTTTCCTGCAGGACTTAACCATAGACTTGATTTGTTATTGAATTACTAATGTTTTTATATGTAGTTTATATGTATTTATATGCAGCTATAACGTGATATGTATTAGTTAGTCATTAGCTTGCATGTGAGCTTGGAAGGAGCTAGGGCTCTAGTTTCCTACTAAAGTGCTACGGTTGCCAGTTGCATGCTATCTATGATTAAGGGGCGTGTGCCAGAAACGCGTCAGTTCGTGCACTTGTGTGTAATTTTTTATGGATTTGTGACATGAATTTTATGGACTAAATAAAGCTGGAATTTTTTACTCTGAAGAGTGCCGACCCACCTCCTTCTTTCTATTTGCTATGCTGTTTGGGAATTTGAACCCCTAGGTCGAGCACCCACCAGGTGAGCCGAATGAACTATTTGCTGTATTAGTATTCCTTTTTTCGTGCACCCTGGTTAAGAGTATCATGTCACAATCCAGTGCTATGGATCCTAATGCTACCAAAGACCTATTGCATATATTGAAAGATGTTACAGATTGCACAGAACGTCTTGGAAAAATTAGCAGTATTTTGCAATCCAAAAGCACAAGTACTCAAGATGTTAACCTGGTAAAGCAAATGTGGGACTTGGAAAAACCACTCACCAAAGAGATGAAATTGTGGTGGGATTTGGCCATGCTACAAAAATACATTGAGCATAATATGGTCCCTCGGGGCCTGCGGCTTAAAAAAATTCCCACGTGTGTTCACAGAGGACAAAAAATGGAATTTAATTCTCACAGAGGCTTCTTTAAACCCTTAACGACTGATGACGGGTATACCCGTCATCAGCTGTTTCTGCCCCTGCTACTGATGCAAGGGTAAAAACATAGTAACGATCGCTGTCTAAGACAGCTGACCGTTACTACGAGCAGTCCGGGGACCCCTTGCATCAGTCCCCTGACTGCGATTGCTGTTAGACACTGTCAAAGACGCTCCCCCTCCCGCAGTGCTGTCAAAGCCATCCCCCGCCCCCCAGTCTGCTCCCCCTCCCGCAGTGCTGTCAAAGCCGCCCCCCCCCGCCCCCGATCTAATCCCCCTCATCTCCCGATCTGTCCCCCTCCAGCAAAGCTACCCCTGATACTTCTCTGTCCCCCTGTCAGTGCTGTAGTGCACAGCGATAACTGCATAGTAATGATCGCTACAGCGATCCTTACTATGATGTCACGCGGCAGCACTGACAGAGGGGCAGAGAGGTGGACATGGCTCCTAACTCCCACTTAACTGTTCCCATGTACTGTGGTGACTGATCGTTACTACAGTATGCAGTCACCGCAGTACATGGGAACAGTGAAGTAGGAGTCAGGAGGCATGTCCACCTCTCTGCCCCTCTGTCAGTGCTGCAGCATAGTAAAGATCACTGTAGCGATCATTACTATCCAGTCATCGCTGTGCACTACAGCACTGACAGGGGGACAGAGAAGTATCAGGGGGAGCTTTGCTGGAGGGGGAGCAGATCGGGAGTTGAGAGGGATTAGATCGGGAGCCGGGGGGGGCTTTGAGAGCAATGCGGGAGGGGGAGCAGACTGGGGGGCGGGGGATGGCTTTGAGAGCACTGCGGGAGGGGGAGCAGATCGGGGGCCTGGGGGGCGGCTTTGACAGCCCCAGTGGGAGTGTTGGAGTGGGAGCAGCTCCAGGGGAAGGGGCTTTGACAGAGCTGCAGGAGGGTTGAAGCTCCCCACTCCAACCCTTCCTCCCACCTGTCTGCTCTCTGCTTATCAGATTGGTCAGTGACGTCAGAATGACTGACACTGTCAGTGACCAATCTGTCAAAGTAAAAGATCTGATGTATCCGATGAGCTGTCAAAGGTCCAAGCCTCTTCACTCACTGTGACAGCTCATCAGATACATCAGACTCAGCCTTTATAACATTTATTGCTGTGATTGGTCAGTGACAGTGTCAGTCATTGTGATGTCACTGTCAATCACAGCAATCAATGTGGATGAGCTCATTGACAGGCTAGGAAAGGCACGTTACATCACCACCCTAGATATGACCAAAGGGTATTGGCAGATACCACTCACAGATGAGGCAAAAAAAAAACTGCCTTTGCCACCCCTGATGGGCTATTCCATTATGTTGTTTTGCCTTTTGGTTTGCATGGGGCCCCCGCAACTTTTCAGAGGGTTATGGATAAGATTTTAAGGCCCCATGGACGGTACGCAGCAGCCTATGTAGATGACATTATCATCCAAAGTCTGGATTGGGAATCCCATCTACCTAGGGTGCAAGCTGTTATAGATTCTCTGTGTGAGGTAGGATTCACAGCCAATCCAAAAAAGTGTGCCATTGGTCTGGAGGAGGCCAGATACCTGGGTTACACTATAGGCCGTGGTCTTGTAAATCCCCAAATAAATAAAATTCAAGCCATACAAAGTTGGCCTCAGCCCATGAATAAGAAGCAGGTTTGTGCCTTCTTGGGGATTACCAGCTACTACAGAAGGTTTATGCCAAACTTTGCTTCTCTTGCAGCCCCGTTGACTGACCTGACAAAAGGGAAAGACTCGGTCATGGTTAGGTGGACACCAGAGGCCGAGATAGCATTTCAGACCCTTAAAAGGCTTCTGTGTGCTCCGCCAGTGCTGATAACCCCAGACTTTGAGAAAGAGTTTGTACTTCAAACTGATGCATCGGATGTGGGACTAGGGGCTGTACTGTCACAGGTGCGGGATGGGGAAGAACACCCTGTACTGTATTTAAGTAGAAAACTTAATGACCATGAGAAAAGGTATCCGATTGTGGAAAAAGAGGGCCTCGCTATTAAATGGGCCCTGGAAGCACTCCGCTACTACCTGCTTGGGCGACACTTTGTATTAATTACTGATCATGCTCCTCAAATGGATCTGCGAGAATAAGGAAAAGAATAGGAGGGTCACAAGGTGGTTCTTGGCTTTACAGGAGTACAGGTTTACTGTAAAGCACAGACCAGGAACACAAATGGGAAATGCAGATGCCTTGTCCTGTGTACATTGTCTTGTGTCCAGATGTGTTCCAGCCCTGGGTCTGAAACACGGAGGGAGGATATGTGACAGTGTCTGGAGAAGTGGTAGATGGGGTGTATGTATGCCCAAGATTTATCATGTCTGTGATATAAAAAAACAACCAGGAAAATAGAGTGTCCAGAGATCTGTGGTTTCTGACAGATCAGGTTTGAACAAAACCAGTTCTCAGGGCCTGTGTTGCTGTAGTGGGAAGTGAGGGTGGGCCCCACTCCATCCAGACAGTCCGGGTCTTGGGCTGTCTGATTAATCAGTCAATCTTCAGGTGTGCGAGCCTTATAAAAGGCCGGGAGTGCAGACACACCTTGGCTCTCAGCCTGGGAACAGGTCATCTGCTAAGAACCTGTGAGAGCCATACAAGTGGTACGTACAACTTCTGTTATGTGTGGTGCCCGGTATTAGGCCGGCACCTTGTTAGTGGGGTATCCTGCTGTTTAGTTAGTGCCGGACAGGCATAGGATTTTGTTTGTGTTGTTTTATTTCTGTACCACTATCTCTAAATAAAACTGTTGTACGAACTCCAGTGTTCTGTCTGTGCCTGTCAAAAGTGTGCCCGTCTACCCAGGAGACGACTACCCCGCTACCTAATCCCTTACAATATATATATATATATTATTGGCAATATATGCTGTCTGCATATTACAACTTTAGTATTGACAATAGATCCTGCATTGAATTGCAGCCGTCCCCTAGAGCAGTGCTTCTCAAACTGTGAGGCGCAGCCCACAGTCTGGTGAGGCGCGAGGTGCCTGCCTGTAGTCCTCCCTTTAAGTTTTACAGGGAAGCCCTGGTCACTGCTGATAGCCACCCGCTTAGCCCAGGATTAGTGATGAGCGAGTATTAAAATGCTCGGAGGTTCGTTACTCGAGACGAATATTTCCCGATACTCGGGTGCTTGTTTCGAGTAACGAACCCAATTGAAGTCAATGGGAAACTCAAGCATTTTTGCAGGGGACCCAAGCTCTGCACAGGGAAGGTTGTGTGAAAACCTGTCAACCTCAGGAAATGATGGAAACACCATGGAAATGGACTGGAAACAGCAGGGGCAGCATGTATGCATGGACGCCTCTGAGGCTTCCTAATTCCATTATGCCAAATTCTGGGCAACAGCCTGGTTAAAACAGAGGTAGCATATAAACCACCCAAAAGCCACCCTGACACAGCATGGCAGGGCTGCTATATGGTGTATGCCACCCTCTTAGACAGGACAATCAGCAGTGAGCTTGGTTATGGCTGTACTAAGAAATAAAGCAACCCAGCATGCTTGGCTACAGATGAGAAAAGACACTGGTCACACTAGTTTTTGGAGCTTGTCATACAGAATCTGTGGGTAAGGGCTGCTATATGGTGTATGCCACCCTCTTAGACAGGACAATGAGCAGTGAGGTTCTATGCAGGTGTACTACAAATCAGAGCAATACAATGTACAACAGCAGCAGCAGCCACAAAATAATATAATAGTACTGAGGACTTCTTAGGAGTCTGTATGCACCACCTGCTGTCCCCTTTCTGCCAGGAGTCGATCACCACAGTGTCCTACTACCCTGTCCCCTGTCTGCATCATCAGCCTGTGCTCAGCAAACACACACAATTAGATTAAATATAACAACAATGAGGTGATTTTTTTACCAGATTATGCTCATGAAACGCAGAAGAAAAGGGCAGAATTCATAAATGTTAAAAAAAAGGCTGCAAGAAAAAAGGATTAAATACTCTAAAATTTTTCTGGCCAAACAAAATTTTATAGAATATGGTTTAAGAAGTTGTTGCGGGTCAATAATCAGGTATAGGGACCCGGGTTTTTTACGCGGGTCGCAGTGAAGGGGGGAGGGGGCGTGGGCGTGGTTGGGGTTTGCAGTCCTTTTTTTTTTTTTTTTCTCCTTCTTTTCTTTTCTTACTCTTGAATGGGGACTAAGATTATAGCCTGGAACCTTAGGGGGCAGGGAGAGGGGAGGAAAAGAGTGGCAATTTTCAGTTATAGTAAGAACTATCTGCCTGCCATAGTTTGTTTTAGTGAAACGCACCTTATTAAGGAGTCTGAATATAAACTGAACAAGCTCTAGTGGTCGAATCAGTATTTCTCTCACTTCTCAAGCTATTCTAGGGGGATCACGGTCCTAGTGCATAAAAAGTTCAGTTGGAAGTTATTGAATAAAAAAATTGATAGAGAAGGACGTTATATATTTTTGCATTGTGTCATTAATAGTCTGGAGTGTATTCTGGCCGCGGTGTATATTCCTCCTCCGTTTAGGGTTCAGGTTTTGTTGGAGTTATTTACGTTTTCTAAGAATCACGATGGGTGTCCAGTAGTGGTTATTGGGGATTTTAATGGGGTTATGGATGAAGAATCTGATAGAATAAGAATGTATAAAGGATCCTCTCCCCCAATGAGGTCCAATTTGGCCGATGTGGTGGGAGAACATGGGCTGCGGGACATCTGGAGGGAGAGAAATCCGTATAAAAGGGAGTTCACTTGTTGGAACAAAACTAATAATGTAATGTCACGGATTGATTGGGTCCAGTTACTGGGGATATAGTTAAGAGAGTGGTTAACATTAAACACTTAGCAAGAAGTTTGTCAGACCATGCACCAATTATGTTGGAGATTGACGAAGGTAAATTAGTTATTTCACATAGTATAAGATTAACCCCTTAGTGACCGCCACACGTCTTTTAACCGCGGTTACTAATGGGCTTTATTCCGATGCGTTCGCCTTTTATCGGCGGCGCATCGGAATAAAACTACGGCGCGGCGGGGGTTAAAATCTCCCGGCTCTCAGCTACCAGAGGCGTGGGGGTCGCGGTGAGCGCTCCCCAGCAATGCGATCGCCGTTATTCACAGAATAATGGTGATCGCATTAGAATGAATGGAAGCTGTGACACGCAGCATTTTTATCGCCACTGACCGTCTATTTTCGGTCAGTGGCAATAAAAATGCTGTGGGACAGGTCCCCTCACCTGTCCTGTAGCAATGGCCACTGACGATCTTGAGGGAGGAGGCCCCCCTCCCCTCTGGGCGCCAAAAGAAACAAAATGGCGCAAGCATGCGCTGTTTGCTATGTGACAAAGCTGCCTGTCAGCTCCTGTCACTTAGCAACAGGGGAGGGACCAATCTGATTGGTTCCTCAGCAAATGTCGACTGTGATATACCTATTACAGTCATCATTTGCCCCGTGTTAGTAAACACAGCACAGGTCTTCCTTCTCTCCCTGTAGTTGATCTGGGAGAGAAGAGAGAGATAGTATGAGACCTGTGCTGTGTAAAAGTCTAACACAAGCACAGAACACACATTCTGCGTCACCCCTGTCCGCCGCCCCTGTCAGATAGCCCGTGTCCGTGACCCCTGTCTGTTGTTCCTGTATGATCGCCCGTGTTAGTCACCCCTGTCCGTTGTCAGTGTCTGATCGCCCGTCAGTCACTCCTGTCTGTTGTCAGTGTCTGATCCCTCCCTGTGTGTGAAGAACCCCCACTTCACTTCACACATATATTTAGTTAATTTATTTTTTTTTTCTGTTCGACCACTTCCACAAATTAAGACCCCTATTATCCCTCCTCCAACAAACCTTCCTCACTGTATACACCCCTGACAAACCGCTGGCAGTGGACGAGTCCCTTATGAATTTCAAAGGCCGCCTTTCCTTCCGCCAGTTTATACCATCCAAGCGGGCAAGGTATGGCGGGAATGTGTATAAGGTGTACGAGAGCCCCACTGGCTACACCTGTAATTTTTTCATCTATGAGGGCAGGGACCGCCAGCTAAACCCCCCAGGCTGCCCAGACACAGTTGGCGTCAGTGGGAAAATTGTGTGGGAGCTGATGCTGCCCTTTCTGCACAAAGGCTACCAGCTATACACTGATGGCTATACACTATAAATTGCTGCACACTGCGAATACAGGGGCCTGTGGGACAGTCTGAAAAAGCAGGGTAGGACTCCCACCTGAATTGCTGTCCAGGCGGGTAGAAAGGGGGGCATCATTTGTGCTGGCAAGTGATAACCTGCTTGCTGTCAAGTGGCATGAAAAGAAGCAGGTTTTCATGATCACCACCCTGCACGCAGACACCTCAGTGGTGGTAAGGGAGAGGGGGGCCACCACTGACAGCACTAAACCAAGCTGTGTCTGCGAGTACAATCGCTTTATGGGTGGTGTGGACTTGTCAGACCAGGCGCGGCAACCATACTTGGTGAAGCGCAAAACCAGGGCCTAGTACAAGAAAGTGGCAGTCTACCTTATTCAGACTGCCACCTACAACGCCTTTGTTGTATATCAGAAGGCACAGGGGACGCTCACATTTCTGCAATTCCAGGAGGAGGTGTCTCCTGAGCGTCTCCTGTTTGATTTTCCTGCTCCTCAGCCGTCCTTAGAATGTAAGGATGTACGCAGACTTACAGAGCGCCACTTCCAACACCCCCAGACTTACAGAGCGCCAGTTCCCCCCAAAAAGCTGCAGAGTTTGCCGCAAGAACAGAAGGAGGAGTGATTCCCGCTATTTTTGCCCCATGTGTCCATCCCACCCTTGCTTTGAAATTTACCATACTGTGTCCCAATATTAAATTAATTTCAGATTCCAAAAAGGGTGGGTGGGGGGTGATTCTTTGTACGGACAAAATTTCCTTATAATTTCTATTTTATTTTGTGGTTCTTTATTTCTGGAGAGGCATTCATTTTAAAATTTACTGCACTGGGGGGGGGGGGGGGGGGGAGGGGACAAACGCCAAGAAGGTTGGGAGGGAGGGTTCCTTTCAGGGAGTCAATTTCTTTATCATTTCTGTTTTATTTTTGTGCTGTATTATTTCAGGAGAGGTATTATATATTTTGTCCAAATGGCATTTAATAATTTAAAATAATTATTGGGAATTGTAAAAAAAAAAAATCTATCCACTTCTAGACTACAAGTGCTGTCCACACAATCCTTGTACTGTCATCAGTAATCTGATCCCACGCTTTTTTTTTTCTTTTTTAATGTACTTTAGTAATAGCTCATAGGAACCCCCCAAAAGTGACCCAGGCTATGATTGCCTACATAAATTGATCACGCTCCTAAATTCCTTAATTCTTACACCCCTAATGTCAGTGCACCTTTTTCATGGCACAGCCAATTGTGCATATTTTATTTTTAAAATTAAAGGCAACATTACTTTGGAAAAGTAGCATTTGTGATCATTTGATCACCTTTCAACTGTTCTTATTGCTATGTCCACCCACAGAAGTCTGTTATTTCCATTCCTAATACTGTATTCTCATAAGGGCATATATTTTTTTCTTTTTTTGAAGGATATCTTATAATAAAGCTGTTCAATTACAGTTTTGTTGGGGTTTTGACTGGACTTCTTTCACCCGACAATACTGGAATACTGTCTTCACTATGGAGACTAGTGATACTTTACTGTTCAGACGAATGGTAATGGACACGGTCTCTATATATTTTGAAGGTGATTGGTTGTTTTGTGCCCTTAACGGTTCCTACTTTCCCGGGCAGGGACCTGTTATGGTGTACCGCATCGCTTACCACATTTGTTCCTCATATAGGGATTGATGTGGCTACAGAGATGTTGTATGACCAGTCACTATAAAGTAATAAACTTGTCATCATAGCCCTACAAGTGTTCTTTCATATTTAAAAAAAAAAAAAGGTTTAGTTTTTGACACAGTTAGATCTTCCTCAATTTTTTTTATATATTTATTTTTATATTCACTACAGACCTTTTTTTCTGCTACATTTCATACCAGAATGTTGTTCTTGATGTCATCAAAGTGACACAAATGCAAGATATCTGCTTCTGTGGCAAGACAGTCATATTTACAGGTAGTTGCTGTTTTATGCCCCCTTAGGGGTACTCAGCTTTAATTCTCTACTTTTTGTTGCCAATAGGGATTTCACAATTTTTACACCTGTTGATTTATAAAATTTGTTTGTTAATTTACCTGCTGTGCATTGATTTTGACCAAAATATATTCCCTATGGGGGTCTTTTTTCCAAAATGTGGGGGTTTTCTATTGTTCTGGCAGCTCTATACCCCTCCAAGTGAACAGTGGGGCCTAATAGATTTTGTAAAGCAAAATGGGTGCTCTACAATCATTGGATCCCGCTGTGTGAAGAGAAAATTTTTACACTTTCACCTGCTTTGTGTTCATTTTTTCAAAACACTGTGGGGTTAAAATACTCACTCTACCCCTAGATGAATTCCTTATGGTGTCTAGTTTCCAAAATGGGGTCATATTTGGGAGTTTTCTATTGTTATGGCACCTCTATACCCCTCCAAGTGAACAGTGGGGCCTAATAGATTTTTCAAAGCAAAATGGGTGCTCTAAAATCATTCTATCCCGCTGTGTGTCCATACATTGAGTTAGGGCCACAGTAGTCACATTTCTGAACTCACAAGAAATGGGGCGATACATTAGGGGGTGCCTTTTCTCCTTATCATGCATTTAGAAAGGATAACATGTCTTGAAAGTGACAAGAAGAAAAAAAAAAGAAAATTTTGACACTTTCATCTGCTTTGAATTAATTTTGTCCAAACAATGTGGGGTTAAAATACTAACTCTACCCCAAAATGATTTCCTTATAGGGTCTAATTTTCAAAATGGGGTCATTTATGGAGGTTTTCTATTGTTCTGGCAGCTAAATTGGCTGCTCTAAAAACCACTGGATGCTCCCTTCATTTGGAGCGCTGCTGTGTGCCTAGACATTGAATTAGGGGCACAATGGTCATATATCTGAACTCAGAAGAAATGGGGCGATAAATTAGGGGGTGCCTTTTCTCCTTATCATGCATTTAGAAAGGATAACATTTCTTTAAAGTGACATGAAGGAAAAAAAAAGAAAATTTTGACACTTTCACCTGCTTTGAATTAATTCTGTCCAAACACTGTGGGGTAAAAATACTCACTCTACCCCTAGATGAATTCCTTAGGGGGTTACGTTTCCAAAATGGGGTCATTTGTGGGGGTTTTCTATTGTTCTGAAACGTATGAGCCTCTGAAACTTGGCTTGATGCAGGAAATAAAATGCAATTCACAATTTTAAAAAAGTATGGTTAATTTTGTACGTTCTCAAATTTGAGTAATTTTTCTCCCGAAAAAACTAATGCCAAAACTAAGGAAACATTCTACAGAAAAATAGGAAAAATTCTACAGAAATTACATATATAAGTGGAATATTATAGCTAAAAGTTGAAAAAAAAAGAAAAAATGTCAAAATTTCTCAAATTTTTTGCTTTTTTAATCTAAATAAGAAAATTATATCAAACTTTTTTTTTTTACTGCTGGGATAAAGTACAAGATGTGACAAAAAACAATCTTAAAATCACTTTGATGTATGAAACCGTTATAGAGTTATAAGCAGATTAAGTGAACCATACCAGATTTTCAAAATTTGGTCTGGTCGTTAAGGCCTAAATAGGCTTGGACCCTAAGGGGTTAAATGCTCACTGGTTTAGTCTGATTGATAATTTGGACCTTATAGAGAAAGAGATAAAGGAGATATGGGAAATTAATGTAGGCACGGCATCTCATCAGGTAGTGTGGGATACACTAAAAGCGGTGATAAGGGGGGAAATACTTTGGAGTTATTTGTAAGCTAAGGAAGAAATTTAAGGAAAGAGAAGGAGAATTGAGGAAGGTGGTGGGTAAAACGGAGGAGGAATATATCAAGGATAGCTCCCTGGTAAATAGGGAAAAGTTAGAGTGCAACCAGGAGGAGTTAAATACATTTTTACTTGAGAAAGCTGAAAGTCGGCTCGCATTCCAGGGTAGAGAGGTATTTAGGGTAGGGTCTTCCAAATAGGACGCTAATGGCTATAGTGAAAGCCCAAAAGGAGAAAAGAGATATTCAGGCAGTTAAAACCCCCAAGGCAGTATAGTGAAATGTACAGAAGATATTTTGAGTCAGTTTAGGGAACATTATGAAGGTGTTTATAGAACCGAATGTAAGCAATAGCCGGAAGAGCTAGTAAGTTTTTTAGGGGAAATTGAATTGCCAAGGCTGTCTGAAGATCAGAGGGAGATGCTATATCGGGATGTTACTTTGGAGGAAATCTTTGGAGCTCTGGATTCGCCCCCTAAGAGTTCTGCTCCCGGGAACGATGGAATTCCATATGAGCTGTATAGGAAGCATAGGGCGTGTATGCTCTCTATATTGTTAGAGGTGTTTAATGCTTCCATGGACGATGGTTTTCTTCCGGCTTTTATGGAAGAGGCATTAGTCACACTGATACTTAAATCAGGAAAGGGTGAATTGGAGGTAGTCTTACTGTCCTATTTCTTTAATGAATGTGGACGGGAAGATTCTCGCCAAAGTCCTTGCGAATAGGGTACAGAAGGTGGTGTGTGACCTAGTCCACGTGGATCAGTGTGGCCTTATCCCAGGCCGAATGGCTAAGTTTGACACTAGAAGGTTATTTGAGAGTATGCAGTTAATAGAGAGTCCGGGCTCCCACTATTTGTGGGGGGTGTTAAATAAGTTTGGGTTTGGTCCCCATTTTGTTTGATGGGTTAAGTTATTATATAAATAATCCAAGGGCGGCGGTGGTAAATAGCGTGGTTTCAGATTTTTTTGTTGTTGTCGATACGTACCAGACAGGGTTGTCACATCTGGTGAGAGTAGATGAAGCAATTGAGGGCTTTGGGGCGGGGGGGAGAGGGGACAAGGTCTCCCTATACGCTGATGATATATATATATATTTTTTTAAAGACCCAAATATTGCAGTTCCGAGAGTTATCGACCTAGTGGAGCGGGTGGGTAGATTCTCCGGCCTTAAAATGAATTGGAGAAAGTCAATCTTGATGTAATTGGGGGTGAACCAACAATTCACCTTTCCCCCCTTCAGAGTATTAGGGAAGGGAGAAAAATTTAGATATCTGGGTATAATGGTGTCAAGAGAGATTAAAGAATTCTAAACACGAGGGCAGTTATAGAGGAGGTGGAGAGAAAGTGTAAGATCTGGCAGAAACTATGCCTCTTCAGAATGGATAGGATAGTTCTGTTTCAAACAGTATGTCTTCCTAAGTTTCTTTATGTTTTTGGTACAGCTCCTATATTGATTTCAGAGAAAAGTTTAAGAAAGATTGGTATCATTATTAACTCTCTAATATGGGGGAGAAAAAGGGCCAGACTAAAACTGGAGGTTCTGTATCAGCCAAAAAATACAGGAGGCCTTGGCTTCCCAGATTTAAAAAAATATTTTCTTGCTTCTCAACTTTTTTGGTTAGGGAAAAAAAAAAATCAAACAATTTTTTTTCAGTATGTTGGGGAGGGAACACGGGCTAACTCGTGTACGATATTTGAGGTAGAAAGGACTGGCCTATGGTTCAAGCACTTGGGGCGTGTTAAAGAAGCTGTTGAATTTGAATTCAGTCTTCAAATTCACTCCAATATGAGAGAATAATAGAATTGAGGAGCTGAAGAAGTTGGGAGTAATAAAGAGTCTGGAGAGGAGAGGTATTAGGAATATGGGCGATGTGATTCGTAGAGGCCAGGTTAAAGAATGGGAAGAGAGTAGGGCGGAGTCTGAACTTCCTAAGACATTATGGTTTGACTATTATAGGCTTCGGGTGGTCCTATTGAAAGAGTGTTGTTTTGATTTTCTTGTAGATCATCTTATGAAACAGGTAATAGAGAAGAAGCCAATAACGACCTTACATGCTCAATTGAAAAGGAGGGAGGAGGGAAATTTTAGAAGCAAGGGGAAATGGGAAGAAGATGTTGGGAAGTTGACGGAAAACCGGGTGTTGGATAAATAGTTGTTTTGTGTATTTAAAGAATCTTTTTAATGTGTGTTTTTGTATTTTGGAAATTAAAATTTTTTATAAATAAAATAAAGAAAAAAAACACACACACACAATGTGAGACAGGCATGTAGGATTTGTTTCCAGGGGGGGATAGCAGACGGAGCAGGAGACAATGTGGATTGGCACAGAGGCCATTTTTTTCATTACCTGGATTCAACGCCTCAAAAAACAAAGTCAAATGAAGATCCCAGTAGGTTGCAGAAGAAATCTGAGAATATGATAATAGCATTGATCAGCAACACTGTAGCTGAAAGGCTAACAGATGAATTTGTATTAGAAGATAAAAGCAGTAATTTGAATGTTTGGGTCTCGCCTCTTAAAAAAAAAGAAAGATTCCTCATCAGAAGCAGAAAAAGAGGAACCAGAACCAACACCTAAAAAAACAAAGTCAAATGAAGCTCCCAGTAGTTTGCAGAAGAAATCTGAGAATATGACAGGAGCATTGATCAGGAGCACCTCAGCTAAAAGGCCAACAGATGAATTTGTAATAGAGGATGGAAGCAGCTCTGATTTGAACGTTCGGGTCTCTCCTCCTAAAAAAAAAGAAGCTTCTTCAACCTCAGCAAGACCAGACAAAGAAGAACAAGCATCAACACCTAAAGAGAAAACTACTTTTGTTGAAGCTTACAGTGGTTTGCAGGAAAAATCTGAGACTGTGAAGGAATCGGTGATCAGTAGGATTATGGCTGAAATATTATCTTCAGTGGTCTCTGGAGTTCTGCCTCCTCCAACCAATGTTACTAGTATTGAAGAAGAATTTGTACTTGTAGACCTAGTCGACATAAATGAATTCAACCTTGTCACCATTCCTGTGAAGACCACATGTACACAACCTGGTATCAGCAAGAAAGAAAGAAACACACCTCTTCAGATACATCCAAAAGAGCCAGTAAATGTAAAATCAAGTAAGGGAGTCGAAAGGGATTCTGATCATACAGACGATGAGAATAATAAAGATAATGACACACAACATCTGTAACAATGTAGACGCAGTTCTCAAAAAAAATTGTAAAGATTTTTGGGGATATAGAAGCAACAGTAGTGCGGGAGCACATAACCGAAAACAATGGGTTACTGATAAAAAGACAAAAAGACTCAAAAGAACTAAAGGGAAAGCAAGAAGAACATCCGATAACAGAGAAAAAATCTGAAAAGAAGACTCAGAAGTCTAACAAGCAAAAAAAAGTCTTCAAAACCAGAAAACAAATTAGATTCTGCAAAGAATTACGAGTCAAATGACCCTGAGGCAGAAGCTACTACCACCAAACATGCAGGTGAACCAGTGAAAGCAGACGTCAAGGAGATTGTTGGGACATCAGTTTGCAGACAGCCTGATAAGAAGAGATTAGACACCTGTATTACCTCTGATGGACCAAAAATATTGGAAGGTGTGGGTCATCTTCCAAAAAAAAAGTTTAAGAACTTAATCTCACCGTATCCTGCTGACCACAACAAAGAAGACTGTTTTTTAAAGTGGGCCTGTTCAACGGCAAATAGCAGTTCGATTTCCTGTACCCCATTGAACCAATTGCTTATCAGTTGGAATTGTCAGGAGAAGAGGAGGAAGTTTTCAATGATGAACAGGAAGGACACCACTCCGGACCAGAGGAGGAAGTTGTCCAAAGTCATTCAAAAAAGAAAAAGCAGATCTCCGAAAGAATGGAGGAGGAGTCTGAACTCTGTTGGCTTGTTTGTGATCCTATAACAAAAAGTTTGGCTGAATGGGATGTGAAGATGTCGGGAGCCCCGAAGCAAGCCGGAGCCGGGATCACGTGACGTATACGCTCCGTCAGCGGGGGGGGGGGGGGGGGTTAAAGAGGCGGGCTGCATACATTCTCCCAGTTGGATGTACATCCCACTGCAAGTTTGTCTGCCATAGAGGGTACAGGGCACAGACCTGCATGAACGATTAATTTATATTTCGGTCAGAAGTTATGCTTTACCATGTTGAAAATGGTCGGGGGCAAGTGAATGTGCACAAGTCAGAAAGCATTTTAAAGGATGGAGACTTCTTTTTCGTTCCTCCTGGTAATATTTGCACTATAACCAATCTTAAGGACAATGTAGCAGTGCCGGTCTTCACTTGTTTGAAAGTATTTCCACCCATTACACCCTTGACATTTGTAGACAGACTATGTTTGTTTTCAGTAAAAAGACATTTCAAGAAATACTTTTCTATCTTGTTTAGGATACATCAGTGTTGTGGATGTGGCCATAAAGTGGAAGAGTCAAGTCACACAGCCTCTCCCCCCCCCCCCCTCCCTTTCTCGGGCAGTTAACCCCATAGGCGCCGCGGTCCTCGGGACCACATTGTCTATGGGGCAGCCGGAGGGAGATCCACTCCCTCCAACCCGGCCCCCCCCCCCCTTCACCCCCTCGAGCCGCACAAGGAAATTGTGGAGACAACTGTTTGCAGACAGCCTGATAAGAACAGATTAGACACCTGTATTACCTCTGATGGACCAGAAACATTGGAAGGCGTGGGTCATCTTCCAAAAAAAAAAAAGTCTAAGTTTGAGAACTTAATCTCACCGTATCCTGCTGACCACAACAAAGAAGACTCTGTTTTTTAAAGTGGGCCTGTTCAACAGCAAAGAGCAGTTCGATTTTCTGGACCAGTTGAACCAATTGCTTATCAGTTGGATTTTTTCAGGAGAAGAGGAGGAAGTTTTCAATGATGGTTTAGAACAGGAAGGACACCACTCCGGACCAGAGGAGGAAGTTGTCCGAGGTCATTCAAAATAGAAAAAGCAGATCTCTGAAAGAATGGAGGAGGAGTTTGAACTCTTTTGGCTTGTTTGTGATCCTATAACAAAAAGTGATACACTTATACAGTATATAGAGTGTATTGCCAGAATTAAAGAGAGTAAGTGTTATGGAAATGAGTCTTACTCATGCTGGATTAGCTTCAACAATGAAATATTTAGCCTTTGTCACCACATATTCTAAACAGTACCAAACCATATGTAAAATTATCTCTAAATATCTGCCAGTCTTGTACCAAGATGAGAAGCTCAAAAAGGTATTGGAAAGAGGCTGCAGATATTCCACAAAACCACCCACTACTTTGGGATCTTTGCTCTCACCTTCCCATTTAACCACATCTAAGCCGCCACAAACCTGGCTGAGACATAAGGGCAAGTGTGGTGGAAACAGATGTAATTGTTGCAGATTTATTACACAACAACAGACAATTGATAAGCCCATAGATAATAAAACTCATAAAATAAAATCATATATTAATTGTAATACAACATGGGTAGCATATTATATACATTGTACAGTCTGCAATATAGGTTATGTTGGGTGTACTAGCCGCCGTCTAAAGGATCTTTTAAGGGAACATATATATGGAACTAAAAATAATAATGTACTAACCCTTCTAATGTATCCAAACATTTTGCTTCAGTTCACGCAGGTGATGTATCTGCACTGACCATCACTGGCATAGAAAGGGTGTTTAACCCTGACCGGGGTGGAGTCAAGAAACAGAAACTCCTAAATCGGGAAGGTTTTTGGATTTTGATGATGAGTACATCCTTTCCTGCAGGACTTAACCATAGACTTGATTTGTTATTGAATTACTAATGTTTTTATATGTAGTTTATATGTATTTATATGCAGCTATAACGTGATATGTATTAGTTAGTCATTAGCTTGCATGTGAGCTTGGAAGGAGCTAGGGCTCTAGTTTCCTACTAAAGTGCTACGGTTGCCAGTTGCATGCTATCTATGATTAAGGGGCGTGTGCCAGAAACGCGTCAGTTCGTGCACTTGTGTGTAATTTTTTATGGATTTGTGACATGAATTTTATGGACTAAATAAAGCTGGAATTTTTTACTCTGAAGAGTGCCGACCCACCTCCTTCTTTCTATTTGCTATGCTGTTTGGGAATTTGAACCCCTAGGTCGAGCACCCACCAGGTGAGCCGAATGAACTATTTGCTGTATTAGTATTCCTTTTTTCGTGCACCCTGGTTAAGAGTATCATGTCACAATCCAGTGCTATGGATCCTAATGCTGCCAAAGACCTATTGCATATATTGAAAGATGTTACAGATTGCACAGAACGTCTTGGAAAAATTAGCAGTATTTTGCAATCCAAAAGCACAAGTACTCAAGATGTTAACCTGGTAAAGCAAATGTGGGACTTGGAAAAACCACTCACCAAAGAGATGAAATTGTGGTGGGATTTGGCCATGCTACAAAAATACATTGAGCATAATATGGTCCCTCAGGGCCTGCGGCTTAAAAAAATTCCCACGTGTGTTCACAGAGGACAAAAAATGGAATTTAATTCTAACAGAGGCTTCTTTAAACCCTTAACGACTGATGACGGGTATACCCGTCATCAGCTGTTTCTGCCCCTGCTACTGATGCAAGGGTAAAAACATAGTAACGATCGCTGTCTAAGACAGCTGACCGTTACTACTAGCAGTCCGGGGACCCCTTGCATCAGTCCCCTGACTGTGATTGCTGTTAGACACTGTCAAAGACGCTCCCCCTCCCGCAGTGCTGTCAAAGCCATCCCCCGCCCCCCAGTCTGCTCCCCCTCCCGCAGTGCTCTCAAAGCCGCCCCCACGCCCCCGGCTCCCGATCTAATCCCCCTCATCTCCCGATCTGCTCCCCCTCCAGCAAAGCTCCCCCTGATACTTCTCTGTCCCCCTGTCAGTGCTGTAGTGCACAGCGATAACTGCATAGTAATGATCGCTACAGCGATCCTTACTATGCTGTCACGCGGCAGCACTGACAGAGGGGCAGAGAGGTGGACATGGCTCCTAACTCCCACTTAACTGTTCCCATGTACTGCGGTGACTGATCGTTACTACAGTATGCAGTCACCGCAGTACATGGGAACAGTGAAGTAGGAGTCAGGAGGCATGTCCACCTCTCTGCCCCTCTGTCAGTGCTGCAGCATAGTAAAGATCACTGTAGCGATCATTACTATCCAGTCATCGCTGTGCACTACAGCACTGACAGGGGGACAGAGAAGTATCAGGGGGAGCTTTGCTGGAGGGGGAGCAGATCGGGAGATGAGAGGGATTAGATCGGGAGCCGGGGGGGGCGGCTTTGAGAGCAATGCGGGAGGGGGAGCAGACTGGGGGGCGGGGGATGGCTTTGAGAGCACTGCGTGAGGGGAGCAGATCGGGGGCCTGGGGGGCGGCTTTGACAGCCCCAGTGGGAGTGTTGGAGTGGGAGCAGCTCCAGGGGAAAGGGCTTTGACAGAGCTGCAGGAGGGTTGAAGCTCCCCACTCCAACCCTTCCTCCCACCTGTCTGCTCTCTGCTCATCAGATTGGTCAGTGACGTCAGAATGACTGACACTGTCAGTGACCAATCTGTCAAAGTAAAAGATCTGATGTATCCGATGAGCTGTCAAAGGTCCAAGCCTCTTCACTCACTGTGACAGCTCATCAGATACATCAGACTCAGCCTTTATAACATTTATTGCTGTGATTGGTCAGTGACAGTGTCAGTCATTGTGATGTCACTGTCAATCACAGCAATCAATGTGGATGAGCTCATTGACAGGCTAGGAAAGGCACGTTACATCACCACCCTAGATCTGACCAAAGGGTATTGGCAGAGACCACTCACAGATGAGGCAAAAAAAAAAACTGCCTTTGCCACCCCTGATGGGCTATTCCATTATGTTGTTTTGCCTTTTGGTTTGCATGGGGCCCCCGCAACTTTTCAGAGGGTTATGGATAAGATTTTAAGGCCCCATAGACGGTACGCAGCAGCCTATGTAGATGACATTATCATCCAAAGTCTGGATTGGGAATCTCATCTACCTAGGGTGCAAGCTGTTATAGATTCTCTGTGTGAGGCAGGATTCACAGCCAATCCAAAAAAGTGTGCCATTGGTCTGGAGGAGGCCAGATACCTGGGTTACACTATAGGCCATGGTCTTGTAAATCCCCAAATAAATAAAATTCAAGCCATACAAAGTTGGCCTCAGCCCATGAATAAGAAGCAGGTTTGTGCCTTCTTGGGGATTACCGGCTACTACAGAAGGTTTATGCCAAACTTTGCTTCTCTTGCAGCCCCGTTGACTGACCTGACAAAAGGGAAAGACTCGGTCATGGTTAGGTGGACACCAGAGGCCAAGATAGCATTTCAGACCCTTAAAAGGCTTCTGTGTGCTCCGCCAGTGCTGATAACCCCAGACTTTGAGAAAGAGTTTGTACTTCAAACTGATGCATCGGATGTGGGACTAGGGGCTGTACTGTCACAGGTGCGGGATGGGGAAGAACACCCTGTACTGTATTTAAGTACAAAATTTAATGACCATGAGAAAAGGTATCCGAATGTGGAAAAAGTGGGCCTCGCTATTAAATGGGCCCTGGAAGAACTCCGCTACTACCTGCTTGGGCGACACTTTGTATTAATTACTGATCATGCTCCTCAAATGGATCTGCGAGAATAAGGAAAAGAATAGGAGGGTCACAAGGTGGTTCTTGGCTTTACAGGAGTACAGGTTTACTGTAAAGCACAGACCAGGAACACAAATGGGAAATGCAGATGCCTTGTCCTGTGTACATTGTCTTGTGTCCAGATGTGTTCCAGCCCTCGGTCTGAAACACGGAGGGAGGATATGTGACAGAGTGTCTGGAGAAGAGGTAGATGGGGTGTATATATGCCCAAGATTTATCATGTCTGTGATATAAAAAAACAACCAGGAAAATAGAGTGTCCAGAGATCTGTGGTTTCTGCAGATCAGGTTTGAACAAAACCAGTTCTCAGGGCCTGTGTTGCTGTAGTGGGAAGTGAGGGTGGGCCCCACTCCATCCAGACAGTCCGGGTCTTGGGCTGTCTGATTAATCAGTCAATCTTCAGGTGTGCGAGCCTTATAAAAGGCCGGGAGTGCAGACACACCTTGGCTCTCAGCCTGGGAACAGGTCATCTGCTAAGAACCTGTGAGAGCCATACAAGTGGTACGTACAACTTCTGTTATGTGTGGTGCCCGGTATTAGGCCGGCACCTTGTTAGTGGGGTATCCTGCTGTTTAGTTAGTGCCGGACAGGCATAAGATTTTGTTTGTGTTGTTTTATTTCTGTACCACTATCTCTAAATAAAACTGGCTGAGGTCAGTTGTACGAACTCCAGTGTTCTGTCTGTGCCTGTCAAAGTGTGCCCGTCTACCCAGGAGACGACTACCCCGCTACCTAATCCCTTACAATATATATATATATATATATATATATATATATATATATATATATATATATTATTGGCAATATATGCTGTCTGCATATTACAACTTTAGTATTGACAATAGATCCTGCATTGAATTGCAGCCGTCCCCTAGAGCAGTGCTTCTCAAACTGTGAGGCGCAGCCCACAGTCCGGTGAGGCGTGAGGTGCCTGCCTGCAGTCCTCCCTTTAAGTTTTACAGGGAAGCCCTGGTCACTGCTGATAGCCACCTGCTTAGCCCAGGATTAGTGATGAGCGAGTATTAAAATGCTCGGAGGTTCGTTACTCGAGACGAATATTTCCCGATACTCGGGTGCTTGTTTCGAGTAACGAACCCAATTGAAGTCAATGGGAAACTCAAGCATTTTTGCAGGGGACCCAAGCTCTGCACAGGGAAGGTTGTGTGAAAACCTGTCAACCTCAGAAAATGATGGAAACACCATGGAAATGGACTGGAAACAGCAGGGGCAGCATGTATGCATGCCTCTGAGGCTTCCTAATTCCATTATGCCAAATTCTGGGCAACAGCCTGGTTAAAACAGAGGTAGCATATGAACCACCCAAAAGCCACCCTGACACAGCATGGCAGGGCTGCTATATGGTGTATGCCACCCTCTTAGACAGGACAATCAGCAGTGAGCTTGGTTATGGCTGTACTAAGAAATAAAGCAACCCAGCATGCTTGGCTACAGATGAGAAAAGACACTGGTCACACTAGTTTTTGGAGCTTGTCATACAGAATCTGTGGGTAAGGGCTGCTATATGGTGTATGCCACCCTCTTAGACAGGACAATGAGCAGTGAGGTTCTATGCAGGTGTACTACAAATCAGAGCAATACAATGTACAACAGCAGCAGCAGCCACAAAATAATATAATAGTACTGAGGACTTCTTAGGAGTCTGTATGCACCACCTGCTGTCCCTTTTCTGCCAGGAGTCGATCACCACAGTGTGCTACTACCCTGTCCCCTGTCTGCATCATCAGCCTGTGCTCAGCAAACACACACAATTAGATTAAATATAACAACAATGAGGTGATTTTTTTCCCAGATTATGCTCATGAAACGCAGAAGAAAAGGGCAGAATTCATAAATGTTAAAAAAAAAGGCTGCAAGAAAAAAGGATTAAATACTCTCTAATTTTTCTGGCCAAACTAAGTTTTATAGAATATGGTTTAAGAAGTTGTTGCGGGTCAATAATCAGGTATAGGGACCCGGGTTTTTTACGCGGGTCGCAGTGAAGGGGGGAGGGGGCGTGGGCGTGGTTGGGGTTTGCAGTCCTTTTTTTTTTTTTTTTTCTCCTTCTTTTCTTTTCTTACTCTTGAATGGGGACTAAGATTATAGCCTGGAACCTTAGGGGGCAGGGAGAGGGGAGGAAAAGAGTGGCAATTTTCAGTTATAGTAAGAACTATCTGCCTGCCATAGTTTGTTTTAGTGAAACGCACCTTATTAAGGAGTCTGAATATAAACTGAACAAGCTCTAGTGGTCGAATCAGTATTTCTCTCACTTCTCAAGCTATTCTAGGGGGATCACGGTCCTAGTGCATAAAAAGTTCAGTTGGAAGTTATTGAATAAAAAAATTGATAGAGAAAGACGTTATATATTTTTGCATTGTGTCATTAATAGTCTGGAGTGTATTCTGGCCGCGGTATATATTCCTCCTCCGTTTAGGGTTCAGGTTTTGTTGGAGTTATTTACGTTTTCTAAGAATCACGATGGGTGTCCAGTAGTGGTTATTGGGGATTTTAATGGGGTTATGGATGAAGAATCTGATAGAATAAGAATGTATAAAGGATCCTCTCCCCCCAAGGAGGTCCAATTTGGCCGATGTGGTGGGAGAACATGGGCTGCGGGACATCTGGAGGGAGAGAAATCCGTATAAAAGGGAGTTCACTTGTTGGAACAAAACTAATAATGTAATGTCACGGATTGATTGGGTCCAGTTACTGGGGATATAGTTAAGAGAGTGGTTAACATTAAACACTTAGCAAGAAGTTTGTCAGACCATGCACCAATTATGTTGGAGATTGACGAAGGTAAATTAGTTATTTCACATAGTATAAGATTAACCCCTTAGTGACCGCCACACGTCTTTTAACCGCGGTTACTAATGGGCTTTATTCCGATGCGTTCGCCTTTTATCGGCGGCGCATCGGAATAAAACTACGGCGGCGCGGGGGTTAAAATCTCCCGTCTCTCAGCTACCGGAGGCGTGGGGGCCGCGGTGAGCGCTCCCCAGCAATGCGATCGCCATTATTCACAGAATAATGGTGATCGCATTAGAATGAATGGAAGCTGTGACACGCAGCATTTTTATCGCCAGTGACCGTCTATTTTCGGTCAGTGGCAATAAAAATGCTGTGGGACAGGTCCCCTCACCTGTCCTGTAGCAATGGCCACTGACGATCTTCAGGGGGGAGGCCCCCCTCCCCTCTGGGCGCCAAAAGAAACAAAATGGCGCATGCATGCGCTGTTTGCTATGTGACAAAGCTGCCTGTCAGCTCCTGTCACTTAGCAACAGGGGAGGGACTAATCTGATTGGTCCCTCAGAAAATGTCGACTGTGATATACCTATTACAGTCATCATTTGCCCTGTGTTAGTAAACACAGCGCAGGTCTTCCTTCTCTCCCTGTAGTTGATCTGGGAGAGAAGAGAGAGATAGTACGAGACCTGTGCTGTGTAAAAGTCTCACACAAGCACAGAACACACATTCTGCATCGCCCCTGTACGCCGCCCCTGTCAGCCCGTGTCCGTGACCCCTGTCTGTTGTTCCTGTATGATCGCCCGTGTTAGTCACCCCTGTCCGTTGTCAGTGTCTGATCGCCCCTGTCAGTCATTCCTGTCTGTTGTCAGTGTCTGATAGCCCCTGTCAGTCACTCCTGTCCGTCGCCGTCCGTTGTCGGTGTCTGATAGCCCCTGTCACTCCTGTCCGTCGCGTCCATTGTCAGTGTCTGATAGCCCCTGTCAGTCACTCCTGTCCGTCGCCGTCCGTTGTCGGTGTCTGATAGCTCCTGTCACTCCTGTCCGTCGCGTCCATTGTCAGTGTCTGATAGCCCCTGTCAGTCACTCCTGTCCGTCGCCGTCCGTTGTCGGTGTCTGATAGCCCCTGTCACTCCTGTCCGTCGCGTCCATTGTCAGTGTCTGATAGCCCCTGTCAGTCACTCCTGTCCGTCGCCGTCCGTTGTCGGTGTCTGATAGCCCCTGTCACTCCTGTCCGTCGCGTCCATTGTCAGTGTCTGATAGCCCCTGTCAGTCAATCCTGTCCGTCGCCGTACGTTGTCGGTGTCTGATAGCCCCTGCCACTCCTGTCGGTCGCGTCCATTGTCGGTGTCTGATAGCCCCTGTCAGTCACTCCTGTCCGTTGCCGTCCGTTGTCGGTGTCTGATAGCCCCTGTCACTCCTGTCCGTCGCGTCCATTGTCGGTGTCTGATAGCCCCTGTCAGTCACTCCTGTCCACCGTAACTGTCAGATCCCTCCCTGTGTGTGAAGAACCTCCAATTCACTTCACACATATATTTTGTTCTATTTTTTTTTTTTCTGTTCGACCACTTCCACAAATTAAGACCCCTATTATCCCTCCTCCAACAAACCTTCCTCACTGTATACACCCCTGACAAACCGCTGGCAGTGGACGAGTCCCTTATGAATTTCAAAGGCCGCCTTTCCTTCCGCCAGTGTATACCATCCAAGCGGGCGAGGTATGGCGGGAATGTGTATAAGGTGTACGAGAGCCCCACTGGCTACACCTGTAATTTTTTTCATCTATGAGGGCAGGGACCGCCAGCTAAACCCCCCAGGCTGCCCAGACACAGTTGGCGTCAGTGGGAAAATTGTGTGGGAGCTGATGCTGCCCTTTCTGCACAAAGGCTACCAGCTATACACTCATACCTCCCAACTTTGGCTGAGAGGAAAGAGGGACATGGACACGCCCTTAACCCCACCCAAAGACACGCCCTATTCCCCAAGACACGCCCCTAACCCCAAGACACTCCCCCAATCCCCAAGACACGCCCCTACCCTCCCATATCACGTCTTCCACTGTAGTGCCACATTGGTTTTCTTGCAGAAATAAATGGTTTGACCAGGATGGTAAGTATAGCACTTTAACTTATATCTCTTTTACTTCTGAGCTAACTCTTGGCTTTGGCTCATTTCCTCTGCAAAAAAAATCTTTTTAATTTCTGAAGACTTTAGCTGGCAATAAGTGATAAAACTTAGAATATAACATATTGTGGATTACATCCCTACACTGAATAGAGAGATATATACACACTCATAGAGGAGGGGGATAATAAGTATATAATACACTGCTGTATACCTACACAGAATGGGGAGATATATACACTAATACAGGAGGATAATAAGTATATAATACACTGCTGTATACCTACACAGAATGGAGAAATATATACACACTCATACAGGAGGATAATAAGTATATAATACACTGCTGTATACCTACACAGAATGGGGAAATATATACACACTCATACAGGGGGATAATAAGTATATAATACACTGCTGTATACCTGCACAGAATGGGGAGATATATACACACTCATACAGGAGAATAATAAGTATATAATACACTGCTGCCTACATAGCATGGAGAGATATATACTCACTCATACAGGAGGATAATAAGTATATAATACACTGCTGTATACCTGCACAGAATGGGGAGATATATACACACTCATACAGGAGGATAATAAGTATATAATACACTGCTGCCTACATAGCATGGAGAGATATATACTCACTCAGGAGGAAGATAAGTATATAATACACTGCTGAACACCAGGGCTGTATTTACAGCTTGGGCTGCACTAGGTCTCAATACGCCCGTTGTGAAGGCCCATTTGAACACGCCAATTATCGCTATTAGCAAAAGATCTAAATATCACCAACATATATGACTAAATAATGCCACCATACAATAACTTAAAGTGACTGTACCACCAGGCCCAGGCTGAAGCATTGGAGGCGGGCCGACCCACCCTTAGGGTACTATTACACCAACAGATCTGATGACAGATTATCTGCCAAAGATTTGAAGCCAAAGCCAGGAGTGGATTTGAAAAGAGGAAAAATCCAGTCTTTCTTTTATGACCTAATCTCTGTTTATTGTCTGTTTCTGGCTTTGGCTTCAAATCTTTGGCAGATAATCTGTCATCAGATCTGTTGGTGTAATAGTACCCTAGTGGGAAGAAACTCCAGCCCCTCCATGACGTGACTGCATTAGAATCAATGGAACCCTATCATAGAGGGGCGGGGGTTTCCCCCCACTAAGGGTGGGTCGGCCTGCCTCCAGTGCTTCAGCCTGGGCCTGGTGGTACAGTCACTTTAATGCCGCTACTGTAGACTAACTGCATAGCATGATAACTAAAGTACCTCTAGTAATTGCCAAGTTGCATTATATAAGCAAGAAAAAAAAATTCCTGTAGTGCTTCTCTAACTCCCCACTTTTGGCCATAAGTACCAAGGCCTATTTTTCAAATCTTTGTGAAACTTAAAGTGTACTGATCGTCTTTCTCTGGTGGCAGGATATCCTGTACATGCGCGCAGCGGAGATGGAATACTTCCGGCAGTGTCGTTGCATACAGTGCAATTGATGGTATTGTTGGACCTTCACAGGTACTGTAGCATGGTGGCAGCATTTTGACAGCGTATCCTGCCACCAGCGAAAGATGATGGTTACACTTTAAGGCTATGTTCATATTCTGTACAAACAACAACCGTTCAGCTTGAATGGCTGTTGTTTAACACAACCTACGGCTGGAGTTATTGAACACGTTCATTACTTCTGACCATAGTTAGTGTTAAACAACAGTTGTTCACGTGGAACGGCCGTTGTTTGTACAGCGTATGGACATATATGTGGTCACCAGTAGCTGCGCAATCATGGCAACATTGTACATCTATTGGTGACCACATAGGGACATGGATTAAACTACATACATGGACCAGAATTGTGGGGAAACAGTATTAAAGGTTATATCCTCTCTTTTAGGAGTGATTCTCTATTATCAGGAGTGATTCTCTATTATCAGGAGGGATTCTCTATTAACAGGAGGGATTCTCTATTATCAGGAGGGATTCTCTATTATCAGGAGGGATTCTCTATTATCAGGAGGGATTCTCTATTATTATCTCTCTGTACCCTCTGGACTGCCAGGATGAGTTTTAGCTACTATATAAAGTTAAGTTGTGGCTCTGCCTCCTCAGCCTAATGCAGCAGCCTGCTGGGAGTAGTAGTATTAGAAGTCATCTGATTACTCCCCCTAGAGAAGGGGCTTTCCTTATAGTGACTTTAGGGGACATCAGACAATACACAGATAATGAGCACTTCATCCACAGTCCCTCCAGGTCACTGTCTGCCGTCCAGGCTGGTCAGGCAGAGAAGCCTCATTCATCACACTTAACTCCTTCCCTCCTGGCAGTGCCTGGTAGCGTCAGCAGCTGGCTGACAGACATGATAGCAGACAGCTAACCTGCACAGCAAGGAAGGGGTTAAGTCACTTCCATCCTCCCCTCCCCCCTTCTCTGCTGAGTCCGTACAGTGCTCTGGGTGCTCAGCACGGAAGGTGGGGGATGTTCTGACTCCAAAGGTAACTTAACCCCTTCCTTGTAAACTGCCTCCTGCTCGGCCTCATTAACACCCCCCAATCCCCTTATACCGGGCCGTGCAGCAGCAGTGCTCCTCTCCCAGCAGCTGCTCCTCTTCTCCCTCCTTCACAGTCTTCTGGTGGGCGGGAGCAGGGAGTAGTTCCCCTGTCTCATTGGTGCAGCCGGCTGATACATTCCTGAGGCCGGGAACAGACTCATCAGAGGGAGTTCGTATCTCCCGCACTCTTGTGGCCGGAGGCAGAATGCAGCTTCCGGTCACAGGAGCCAGCCAATCACCGCTCCGCATCTGCCAGCGCTCACCAGGAGCACTAGTAGTTAAAGGGCCAGCTGTGTTTTGGGAAGCGGGACACTTGGGGCCCGTTCCGGGACGGCAGGACATGACCACGAAATCGGGACTGTCCCGCCGAAAACGGGACGGTTGGGAGGTATGTACACTGATGGCTATACACCATAAATTGCTGCACACTGCGAATACAGGGGCCTGTGGGACAGTCCGAAAAAGCAGGGTAGGACTCCCACCTGAATTGCTGTCCAGGCGGGTAGAAAGGGGGGCATCATTTGTGCTGGCAAGTGATAACCTGCTTGCTGTCAAGTGGCATGAAAAGAAGCAGGTTTTCATGATCACCACCCTGCATGCAGACACCTCAGTGGTGGTAAGGGAGAGGGGGGCCACCACTGACAGCACTAAACCAAGCTGTGTCTGCGAGTACAATCGCTTTATGGGTGGTGTGGACTTGTCAGACCAGGCGCGGCAACCATACTTGGTGAAGCGCAAAACCAGGGCCTAGTACAAGAAAGTGGCAGTCTACCTTATTCAGACTGCCACCTACAACGCCTTTGTTGTATATCAGAAGGCACAGGGGACGCTCACATTTCTGCAATTCCAGGAGGAGGTGTCTCCTGAGCGTCTCCTGTTTGATTTTCCTGCTCCTCAGCCGTCCTTAGAATGTAAGGATGTACGCAGACTTACAGAGCGCCACTTCCAACACCCCCAGACTTACAGAGCGCCAGTTCCCCCCAAAAAAGCTGCAGAGTTTGCCGCAAGAACAGAAGGAGGAGTGATTCCCGCTATTTTTGCCCCATGTGTCCATCCCACCCTTGCTTTTAAATTTACCATACTGTGTCCCAATATTACATTAATTTCAGATTCCAAAAAGGGTGGGTGGGGGGTGATTCTTTGTACAAACAAAATTTCCTTATAATTTCTATTTTATTTTGTGGTTCATTATTTCTGGAGAGGCATTCATTTTAAAATTTACTGCACTGGGGGGGGGGGGGGGGGGGAACAAACGCCAAGAAGGTTGGGAGGGAGGGTTCCTTTCAGGGAGTCAATTTCTTTATCATTTCTGTTTTATTTTTGTGGTGTATTATTTCAGGAGAGGTATTATAGTTTTTGTCCAAATGGCATTTAATAATTTAAAATAATTATTGGGAATTGTAAAAAAAAAAAAATCTATCCACTTCTAGACTACAAGTGCTGTCCACACAATCCTTGTACTGTCATCAGTAATCTGATCCCACGCTTTTTTTTTTCTTTTTTAATGTACTTTAGTAATAGCTCATAGGAACCCCCCAAAAGTGACCCAGGCTATGATTGCCTACATAAATTGATCACGCTCCTAAATTCCTTAATTCTTACACCCCTAATGTCAGTGCACCTTTTTCATGGCACAGCCAATTGTGCATATTTTATTTTTAATATTTTATTCCAATAAAATTGGAAAAGTAGCATTTGTGATCATTTGATCACCTTTCAACTGTTCTTATTACTATGTCCACCCACAAAAGTCTGTTATTTCCATTCCTAATGATGTATTCTCATAAGGGCATATATATTTTTTCTTTTTTTGAAGGATATCTTATAATAAAGCTGTTCAATTACAGTTTTGTTGGGGTTTTGACTGGACTTCTTTCACCCGACAATACTGAAATACTGTCTTCACTATGGAGACTAGTGATACTTTACTGTTCAGACGAATGGTAATGGACACGGTCTCTATATATTTTGAAGGTGATTGGTTGTTTTGTGCCCTTAACGGTTCCTACTTTCCCGGGCAGGGACCTGTTATGGTGTACCGCATCGCTTACCACATTTGTTCCTCATATAGGGATTGATGTGGCTACAGAGATGTTGTATGACCAGTCACTATAAAGTAATAAACTTGTCATCATAGCCCTACAAGTGTTCTTTCATATTAAAAAAAAAAAAAAAAAAAAAAAAAAGTTTAGTTTTTGACACAGTTAGATGTTCCTCAATTTTTTTTATATATTTATTTTTATATTCACTACAGACCTTTTTTTCTGCTACATTTCAGACCAGAATGTTGTTCAGAAAGTGACACAAATGCGAGATATCTGCTTCTGTGGCAAGACATACTCATATTTACAGGTAGTTGCTGTTTTAGGGACATGCCCCCTTAGGGGTACTCAGCTTTAATTCTCTACTTTTTGTTGCCAATAGGGATTTCACAATTTTTACACCTGTTGATTTTTAAAATTTGTTTGTTAATTTACCTGCTGTGCATTGATTTTGACCAAAATATATTCCCTATGGGGGTCTTTTTTTCCAAAATGTGGGGGTTTCCTATTGTTCTGGCAGCTCTATACCCCTCCAAGTGAACAGTGGGGCCTAATAGATTTTGTAAAGCAAAATGGGTGCTCTAAAATCATTGGATCCCGCTGTGTGAAGAGAAAATTTTTACACTTTCACCTGCTTTGTGTTCATTTATTCAAACACTGTGGGGTTAAAATACTCACTCTACCCCTAGATGAATTCCTTATGGTGTCTAATTCCAAAATGGGGTCATATTTGGGAGTTTTCTATTGTTATGGCACCTCTATACCCCTCCAAGTGAACAGTGGGGCCTAATAGATTTTTTAAAGCAAAATGGGTGCTCTAAAATCATTCTATCCCGCTGTGTGTCCATACAGTTCCTTAGGGGGTCTAGTTTCCAAAATGGGCTCATTTTTTTTGGGGGGGGGGGGGGTTATTGTTCTGGCAGCTGAATACCTCTCCATAAGTACAATAGGGCCTAATTGTTTTTCAAGCTAAATTGGCTGCTCTAAAAACCACTAGGTGCTCCCTTCATTTGGAGCCCTGCCGTGTGCCTAGACATTGAGTTAGGAGCACAATGGTCATATGTCTGAACTCAGAAGAAACGGGGCGATAAATAAGGGGGTTCCTTTTCTCCTTATCATGCATTTAGAAAGGATAACATTTCTTTAAAGTGACATGAAGGAAAAAAAAAAAGAAAATTTTGACACTTTCACCTGCTTTGAATTAATTCTGTCCAAACACTGTGGGGTAAAAATACTCACTCTACCCCTAGATGAATTCCTTAGGGGGTTTAGTTTCCAAAATGGGGTCCTTTGTGGGGGTTTTCTATTGTTCTGAAATGTATGAGTGTCATGAATGTTCCTGCTGGAACCTTGGCGCAGTCCTCAGTTCGTAAGATACGACCGAGACTACGCTTTTGGCCATGATTCTGCACTTTTATGTTTGTATTTCATTTATGTCTGAACCTGGTCTCAACACTGTTTTATTCCAGCCCTTGCTGGGTGGTGATTAGCAGGCTTCCACCACACCCGTGTCCACCTGTGTAGCTCTCTGGCAGGTTCAGAGTTAAGCTTTCTTGCTCTGGTTTCTGTGATTGAGGGATCTTATAGCCAGTCAGTTTCCTTGTTATCAGCTGTGTATGCTCTGCAGTCAGGAGGCTGCTTCAATGGGATTCTGGACCGGGCTCTGGTTCACTATAAGTCATTCTCAGTATCCCAGATCAGTGCTGGTTATTCAGTATAGCTTCCCTGTCCTGCATTCCAGCTCTGCCTGCATCTATCTGCGTCACCTCTGGTTTTCTGTCCCTTGCCTTGTTTTCTGACTACCCTTGCTTGCTGCATGCCCCTGACCATATTGCCTGTTATTCGACTACTCTTTTGGATCCTGATTTTGTACCTTTGCTGCCAGACTGTTGTGACCCGGATTGCTGACCATTCTTCATTGTGTTTTGTCTGTCTGTCTTGTCTTTGTATCCCACCTAGCCAGTGCAGGGACTTCCGCCCAGTTGCTCGCCGCCATTTTAGGGCGGATTGTGGCAAGTAGGTAGAGGACAGTGGGCGGGGCTGAGCTTAGGGCTCACTGTCTTGTCTTGTCCTGCTGTCCGGTTCCTAACAATGAGCCTCTGAAACTTGGCTTGATGCAGGAAATAAAATGCAATTCACAATTTTTAAAAAGTATGGTTAATTTTGTACGTTCTCAAATTTGAGTAATTTTTCTCCCGAAAAAACTAATGCCAAAACTAAGGAAACATTCTACAGAAAAATAGGAAAAATTCTACAGATTATTATTATTCTATAGAATATTATAGCTAAAAGTTGAAAAAAAAAAGAAAAAAATTAAAAATTTCTCACATTTTTTGCTTTTTTAATCTAAATAAGAAAATTATATCAAACTTTTTTTTTTACTGCTGGGATAAAGTACAAGATGTGACAAAAAACAATCTTAAAATCGCTTTGATGTATGAAACCGTTATAGAGTTATAAGCAGATTAAGTGAACCATACCAGATTTTCAAAATTTGGTCTGGTCGTTAAGGCCTAAATAGGCTTGGACCCTAAGGGGTTAAATGCTCACTGGTTTAGTCTGATTGATAATTTGGACCTTATAGAGAAAGAGATAAAGGAGATATGGGAAATTAATGTAGGCACGGCATCTCATCAGGTAGTGTGGGATACACTAAAAGCGGTGATAAGGGGGGAAATACTTTGGAGTTATTTGTAAGCTAAGGAAGAAATTTAAGGAAAGAGAAGGAAGAGAATTGAGGAAGGTGGTGGGTAAAACGGAGGAGGAATATATCAAGGATAGCTCCCTGGTAAATAGGGAAAAGTTAGAGTGCAACCAGGAGGAGTTAAATACATTTTTACTTGAGAAAGCTGAAAGTCGGCTCGCATTCCAGGGTAGAGAGGTATTTAGGGTAGGGTCTTCCAAATAGGACGCTAATGGCTATAGTGAAAGCCCAAAAGGAGAAAAGAGATATTCAGGCAGTTAAAACCCCCAAGGCAGTATAGTGAAATGTACAGAACATATTTTGAGTCAGTTTAGGGAACATTATGAAGGTGTTTATAGAACCGAATGTAAGCAATAGCCGGAAGAGCTTGTAAGTTTTTTAGGGGAAATTGAATTGCCAAGGCTGTCTGAAGATCAGAGGGAGATGCTATATCGGGATGTTACTTTGGAGGAAATCTCTGGAGCTCTGGATTCGCCCCCTAAGAGTTCTGCTCCCGGGAACGATGGAATTCCATAGGAGCTGTATAGGAAGCATAGGGCGTGTATGCTCTCTATATTGTTAGAGGTGTTTAAAGCTTCCATGGACGATGGTTTTCTTCCGGCTTCTATGGAAGAGGCATTAGTCACACTGATCCTTAAATCAGGAAAGGATGAATTGGAGGTAGTCTTACTGTCCTATTTCTTTAATGAATGTGGACGGGAAGATTCTCACCAAAGTCCTTGCGAATAGGGTACAGAAGGTGGTGTGTGACCTAGTCCACGGGGATCAGTGGAAGGTTAAGTTTAACACTATAAGGTTATTTGAGAGTATGCAGTTAATAGAGAGTCCGGCCTCCCACTCCATCCTATCTCTGGACGCCACTAAGGCGTTCGACAGGGTGGAGTGGGAGTATTTGTGGGGGGTGTTAAATAAGTTTGGGTTTGGTCCCCATTTTGTTTCATGTGTTAAGTTATTATATAAATAATCCAAGGGCGGCGGTGGGTAATAACGTGGTTTCAGATTTTTTTTTTGTTGTCGATACGTACCAGACAGGGTTGTCACATCTGGTGAGAGTAGATGAAGCAATTGAGGGCTTTGAGGCGCGGGGGAGAGGGGACAAGGTCTCCCTATACGCTGATGATATTTTGTTTTTTTTAAAGACCCAAATATTGCAGTTCCGAGAGTTATCGACCTAGTGGAGCGGGTGGGTAGATTCTACGGCCTTAAAATAAATTGGAGAAAGTCAATCTTGATGCAATTGGGGGTGAACCAACAATTCAACTTTACCCCCTTTAGAGTATTGGGGGAGGGAGAAAAATTTAGATATCTGGGTATAATGAATTCAACGATTTTGAATTCAACGATCTAAACACTAGGGCAGTTATAGAGGAGGTGGAGAGAAAGTGTAATATCTGGCAGAAACTATGCCTCTCCAGAATGGATAGGATAGTGCTGTTTCAAACAGTATGTCTTCCTAAGTTTCTTTATGTTTTTGGTACAGCTCCTATATTGATTTCAGAGAAAAGTTTAAGAAAGATTGGTATCATTATTAACTCTCTAATATGGGGATGAAAAGGGGCCAGACTAAAACTGGAGGATCTGTGTCAGCCAAAAAATACAGGAGGCCTTGGCTTCCCAGTTTTAAAAAAATATTTTCTTGCTTCTCAACTTTTTTGGTTAGGGAAAAAAAAAATCAAACAATTTTTTTTCAGTATGTTGGGGAGGGAACACGGGCTAACTCGTGTACGATATTTGAGGTAGAAAGGACTGGCCTATGGTTCAAGCACTTGGGGCGTGTTAAAGAAGCTGTTGAATTTGAATTCAGTCTTCAAATTCACTCCAATATGAGAGAATAATAGATTTGAGGAGCTGAAGAAGTTGGGAGTAATAAAGAGTCTGGAGAGGAGAGGTATTAGGAATATGGGCGATGTGATTCGTAGAGGCCAGGTTAAAGAATGGGAAGAGAGTAGGGCGGAGTCTGAACTTCCTAAGACATTATGGTTTGACTATTATAGGCTTCGGGTGGTCCTATTGAAAGAGTGTTGTTTTGATTTTCTTGTAGATCATCTTATGAAACAGGTAATAGAGAAGAAGCCAATAACGACCTTACATGCTCAATTGAAAAGGAGGGAGGAGGTAAATTTTAGAAGCAAGAGGAAATGGGAAGATGTTGGGAAGTTGACGGAAAACCGGGTGTTGGATAAATAGTTGTTTTGTGTATTTGAAGAATCTTTTTAATGTGTGTTTTTGTATTTTGGAAATTAAAATTTTTTATAAATAAAATAAAGAAAAACACACACACACAATGTGAGACAGGCATGTAGGATTTGCCTCCTGGGGGGGATAGCAGACGGAGCAGGATACAATGTGGATTGGCACAGAGGCCATTTTTTTCATTACCTGGATTTTTATCAGCTACCAGTGGGGCAGAGCCGCACAGATACAGTAATAGGCTGGGTTCACACTACCTATATTTCAGTCAGTATTGTGGTCCTCATATTGCAACCAAAACCAGGAGTGGATTAAAAACACAGAAAGGATCTGTTCATACAATGTTGAAATTGAGTGGATGGCCGCCATATAACAGTAAATAACTTCCATTTTTTCAATACAACAGCCGTTGCTTTAACCCTTTGAGGACCAGGCCCAAAATGACCCAGTGGACCGCGCAAATTTTGATCTTAGTGTTTCCGTTTTTCCCTCCTCCCCTTCTAAGAGCTCTAGCACTCTCAGTTTTCTATCTACAGGGCCATGTAATGGCTTATTTGTTACAGGAATAGTTGTACTTTGTAATGGCGTCATTCATTTTACCATAACATGTATGATGAAATTCCAAATATATTATTTATGAAGATATAAATTGGTGAAATCGCAAAAAAGAATGCAATATGGTAACGTTTGGGGGGTTCCTATGTCTACGTAATGCACTATATGGTAAAAGCGACATGATACAATTATTCTATAGGTCAGTCCGAACACAACCATATGCAGGTTACACAGATTCTCTAATGTTATATATTTTTTTTAAATGAAATCCTTTTTTTTGGCAATTAATTATAAATAAAATGGGACTATTGTGACGCTTATAGCGGTTTATTTTTTCACCTATGGGGCTGTATGGGGTGTCATTTTTTCCGCCATGATCTCTAGTTTTTATTAATACCATATTTGTGAAGATCGGACGTTTTGATCGCTTTTTATAATTTTTTTTTTATATATAATGTAACATAAAATCGGTAATCCGCGCACTTTTTTTCCCTCTTTTCGTGCACGCCGTTCACCGTTCGCAATGACGCTTGTTATATTTTAATAGATCGGACAATTACGCACGCTACGGTATATTATATGTTTATTTGTTTATTTTTATATGTTTTATTTATATAATGGGAAAGGGGGGTGATTTCAACTTTTATTGGGGGAGGGGTTTTGGGGTTGTGTGTTAGTGTTTTTAACTTTTTTTTTTTTTACACATTTGAAGTCCCTTTGGGGGACTTTTACATCCAGTACTTGGATTTTTACACTGATGAATGCTATGCCATAGGCATAGCATTGATCAGTGTTATCGGCGATCTGCTCATTGAGCCTGCCTGTGCAGGCTCAGTGTAGCAGATCGCCGATCGGACCGCACGAAGGCAGGTGAGAGACCTCCGGCGGCCCGTTTTACCGATCGGGACCCCCGCAGTCACACTGCGGGGGTCCCGATCGGTAAGTGACAGGGGACTCCCCCTGTCACTTACACTTAAACGCCGTGGTCGCGCCGCGGTCGCGGCGTTTAAGGAGTTGATGTCACGCAGCAGCGCGATCGCTGCAGCGTGTCATTACCAGTGGGGTCCCGGCTGCTGATTGCAGCCGGCCCCCACCTGCTATGAAGCGCGCTCCGCTCCGGAGCACGCTTCATAGCGGGAGAAACACCCAGGGCGTACAGTTACGCCCTAGGTCGTCTGGGGACAGACTTCCATGGCGTAACTATACGCCCTGGGTCGTCTAGGGGTTAAAATAACAGCAAATATTTGCCATTAAATGGCGGCCATCCACTCAATTTCAACATTGTGTGAACAGATCCTTTCTGTGTTTTTAATCCACTTCTGGTTTTGGTTGCAATATGAGGACCATAATACTGACTGAAATATACGTAGTGTGAACCCAGCCATACATTGACACATCTATATAACTTTTAATGTACTTTTAATAGAAAACAAGTTTTTCATATCCGGAGTTCCCCTTTAAGAAATCCCCCTCCCCTCTCCTGCTCTTACAAGCCTCCTCCAGCCTACGGGTTTGCAGCATGTCGGGACGGTAAGGCCCCCTTCACACGTCCGGAAAATCTGTCCGGATTTCCTATCAGGAAATCCGGACGGATTTCCGGACTCATAGACTAACATTAGACACGGACACCCTTCCGGATTTTTCCGGAAGGGTGTCCGTTCCGGAAAATAGGACCGGATTTTTTAGATCCTGTCCTATTTTCGTCCGGAAATCCGGCACGGACGCCCCCATAGAAGTCTATGGGAGCGCCGGAATCACGGGCATTTTCCTGATGTATATCAGGAAAGTGTCCGCGATTCCGGACTGGTAGAGAGCCAGCCCCGGCCGCCGTCCGATCACCCGCACACCCCCATCCCCCCCCGCACCGCACCGCACACTCTGCCCGGCACTACAGATCCCCCCCCGCCGCCGCCGCCTAACCCCCAGTACCTCCGCCGCCCCCGTCCCCCCGCCCCTGACCCTCTCCCCCCCCCCCCCCCCCCGGGAACTCACCACCGGGCCGCCCGCCGGATGCTCCGCACCTCCGACCGCCGCCGCTGCCCGGACCTCAGCACTGCACTCTGACCCGGACCCCAACCTCGCGGCCCCGACAGAGCAGGATCCGGGACAGGTGAGATTACCCCTTAGGACTACTACTCCCACCATGCTCTGCTGGCAGGCCATGATGGGAGTTGTAGTTCTGCAGCCTGTGGCCATCCAGGTTGCAGAAGTACAACTCCCATCATGGCTCTGCTGGCAGGCCATGATGGGAGTTGTAGTTCTGCAGCCTGTGGCCATCCAGGTTGCAGAAGTACAACTCCCATCATGGCTCTGCTGGCAGGCCATGATGGGAGTTGTAGTTCTGCAGCCTGTGGCCATCCAGGTTGCAGAAGTACAACTCCCATCATGGCTCTGCTGGCAGGCCATGATGGGAGTTGTAGTTCTGCAGCCTGTGGCCATCCAGGTTGCAGAAGTACAACTCCCATCATGGCTCTGCTGGCAGGCCATGATGGGAGTTGTAGTTCTGCAGCCTGTGGCCATCCAGGTTGCAGAAGTACAACTCCCATCATGGCTCTGCTGGCAGGCCATGATGGGAGTTGTAGTTCTGCAGCCTGTGGCCATCCAGGTTGCAGAAGTACAACTCCCATCATGGCTCTGCTGGCAGGCCATGATGGGAGTTGTAGTTCTGCAGTCTGTGGCCATCCAGGTTGCAGAAGTACAACTCCCATCATGGCTCTGCTGGTAGGCCATGATGGGAGTTGTAGTTCTGCAGCCTGTGGCCATCCAGGTACACGGGTACCTGTGATTTATGTTGGCATACTAGACAATATTATCTCATCAGGAAATCCTGAAGGTTTTTCCTGATGGTTTCCTGATGGTAAAAACGGATTACTGTCAGGAAATCCTGATACTATCCTGATGACATTTAAGGTCTCCTGATCAGGATTTCCTAACAGTAAAAACTGACACGGACGTGTGAAGGGGGCCTAAGAGAGGATAGAGGATGTGTGCAGACATAGTGGAGCTCCCTGTCCCTGCCCCATACATCCCCCATAGACCTGCTCCCTGCCTCATACATCCCCCATAGACCTGCTCCCTGCCTCATACATCCTCATGGACCTGCTCCCTGCCTCATACATCCCCCATAGACCTGCTTCCTGCCCCATACATCCCCCATAGACCTGCTCCCTGTCACATACATCCCCCATAGACCTGCTCCCTGCCTCATACATCCCCCATAGACCTTCTCCCTGCCTCATACATCCCCCATAGACCTGCTCCCTGCCTCATACATCCCCCATAGACCTGCTCCCTGCCCCATACATCTGCTCCCTGCCTCATACATCCCCCATAGACCTGTTTCCTGCCCCATACATCCCCCATAAACCTGCTCCCTGTCACATACATCCCCCATAGACCTGCTCCCTGCCTCATACATCCCCCATAGACCTGCTCCCTGCCTCATACATCCTCATGGACCTGCTCCCTGCCCCATACATCCCCCATAGACCTGCTCCCTGCCTCATACATCCCCCATAGACCTGCTCCCTGCCTCATACATCCCCCATAGACCTGCTCCCTGCCTCATACATCCCCCATAGACCTGCTCCCTGTCTCATACATCCCCCATAGACCTGCTCCTTGTCTCCTGTGTTCCCATAGACCTGCTCCCTGTCACATACATCCCCCATAGACCTGCTCCCTGCCCCATACATCCCCATAGACCTGCTCCCTGCCCCATACATCCCCCATAGACTTGCTCCCTGTCACATACATCCCCCATAGACCTGCTCCCTGTCACATACATCCCCCATAGACCTGCTCCCTGCCTCATACATCCCCCATAGACCTGCTCCCTGCCTCATACATCCCCCATAGACCTGCTTCCTGTCTCATACATCCCCCATAGACCTGCTCCCTGTCACATACATCCAGGCTGGACTGGGCCACTGGGGAGCCGTGAGTGGGTCCCTCCCCCTCTCTGCCTGTTTGTGGGCCCCTCCCCCTCCCTGTTTGTGGGCCCCTGCAGAGCAGGCTCAGACACCATGAGCTAGCTGTTATCTGACTGGGGCCTAGGTGATCCTTCCCAGTCAGATGACAGCAAGTCCCAGGGCTCCCTGATACAGGCAAATACATGGACGGCTCTCCTAGGGCCCTCAGTGGGCCCCAGCACACTGGTCCTCCTCTGCCTGCCATGGATGCTGGTGTCAGGGTGTGCAGGAGGCTGCAGCTATGACAGGAGCTCTGGCTGCTCTTCTCCTCACCAGCCTCCTGCTCTGACAGAAGGGAAAGAAGTTATTATCAGCGCCCAGGAGGTCAGAAGTAGAGCTGTGGCTGAACAGTCCAGGCAAAGGTCAACTCCCACCCACCCCCCTGGCCCCTAGGGGCCACTCCGCAGTGTAGATGGTGCTAACAGGCAGGAACCGGGGCAGCTGTAGGGTATAGGGTTGTCATGGTGAAGGCACGAGGGTGATACAGCTGGAAACCGGGCTCCTGACCATGCAGGAATACTGGGCATGCGATTCCTCGTTGTCCTTAGTCAGGGCACCAATTATCACACCAATGCCAAGGTTCAGAAACAACGGTAGTTGTATATTTATTGTAACGGTGGTAACTAGTAGCAACAGTCTCTCCGGATGCAACCAGGAATAAGGCAGACTTGAATAAAGCAGAGTAATGGGTGATGCTGCAATAGGCTGTGAGAGTAGCGTGCTGAATGATGGGAGTAGTAGTGATACTGAGGATGAGATGCTGGGTGGAATGAGACTTGAATGAAATACTTGCTGTTGATGATTAACCCCTTAAGGACAGAGCCTGAAATGGCCTTAAGGACCGGAGCAAATTTTATGAATATGACCTGTGTCACTTTATTCATTAACCCCTTAAGGTCAAAGCCTATTTTCGTTTTTGCGCTTTTGCTTATTCCATTTTAAGTTTAAAAGTCCATAGCGCTTGCATTTTTTCACCTAGAGACGTATATGAGCGCTTATTTTTTGCGAAACCAATTGTACTTTGCAATGACAGGCATTGTTTTTCCATAACATATGCTGCGAAACCGGAAAAAAATCATTTGCGCTGTCAAATTGAAAAAAAAAACGAATTTGTTTTGATTTCGGGGAGTTTTTCATTTACGCCGTCCTTCCTCTGGTAAAACTGACTTGTTATGCATGTTCCTCAAGTCGTTACGATTACTATGATATATAACATGTATAACTTATATTGTATCTGATGGCTTTTAAAAAATTCAAACCATTGTTAACAAATATACGTTCCTTAAAATCGCTCCATTCCCAGGCTTATAGCGCTTTTATCCTTTGGTCTATGGGGCTGTGTCAGGTGTCATTTTTTGCGCCATGATGCGTTCTTTCTATTGGTACCTTGATTGCGCATATACGACGTTTTTTATTACATTTTTTCTGGATTTGATGCGACCAAAAATGCGCAATTTTGCACTTTGGAATTTTTTTGCGCTGACGCCGTTTACCGTGCGAGATCAGGAATGTGATTAATTAATAGTTCGGGCGATTACGCGCGCGGCGATACTAAATATGTTTATTTATTTATTTATTAATTTATATTTATAAAATGGGAAAAGGGGGGTGATTTGGACTTTTATTAGGGGAGGGGATTTTTTATTAATAAAAACACTTTTTTACTTTTTTTTTTACTGTAACTAGAAGCCCCCCTGGGGGACTTGTATATAGACAGCGCTGATCTCTCATAGAGATCAATGCTGTGTATATACACAGCAAAGATCGATTAGATCGGTCATAGATTACTATGGCCTGCTGCAGGCCATAGCAATCTACTGCCGAGCCGGGATCAGCGTCATTCCGACGCTGAGGCCCGGCACGGCCAGAAGAACGGATCGCCCCCCCGCGATCGCATCGCGCGGGGGAGATCCGAGCCACTAGACACCAGGGATAGTGTGTACAAAGCCTCTAAGTGCAGCTGTCAGGTTTGACAGCTGCACTTAGAGGCTTAATTAGCCGGCGCGGCAACGGGACCCGCGCCAGCTAATAGAGGCACTGCCCGGCTGCACATGTCAGCCGGGATCAGCGCCGTTCAGAGCGGGGTCCCGGCGGGACCCCGCTCTGAACACCCCGAGCGGCACCATGACGTATCAGATACGTCATGGGTCGCTAATGGGTTAATAACTTCGGGATGCTTTTACCTATCCGGCTGATTCTGAGATTGTTTTCTCGTGACATATTGTACTTCACATTTCTAGTAAATTGGAGTCGATACTTTTAATGAATCTTTATGAAAAAAAAACAAAATAGCGTGAAAAATTGTGAAAAAATGCATTTTTCCAACTTTAAAACTTTTCTGCTTATACAGAGAGTGGTTATACCACATAAATTATATATTAAATAGCATAAGCAACATGTCTACTTTATGTTGGCGGCATTTATTAAACTATCTTTCATTTTTTTTAGACAATAGCAAGCGTAAAATATTAGCAGCAAATTTCCAAATTTTCTGTAAAATTTCAAAATCGGATATTTTTATGGGCCTGTTCAGTGTGTATTTGAGGGGACTGTGTGTTAGCCCCACAAAGCACCCCATTTCAGAAACTGCACCCCCCACACTCTGCAAAAGCACATCCAGAAAGTTTTTTAACCCTTTAGGGGAGTCACAGAAATAAAAGCTAAGTGTGTAAGAAATTTGAAAATTTTAATTTTCTGTGCAGAGATTTTATTGTAATCCAATATTTTTCATAATTATGAACCTATTACCAGAGAAATGCACCCCAATATTTATTGCCCCGTTTCTGCAATTTAAAGAAATACCCCATATGTGGCCCTATTGCGCTATTTGACGCAACCACAAGCCTCAGATATATAGGAGCGCCTAGTGAATTTCAATGGCTCCATTATATTTGGTCATTTCTGACTGTACCACTTCAGGTTGGCAGAGGCTCTGGGGTGCCAAAACCTAAAAAACACCCCGAAAGGGACACCATTTAGAAAACTGCACCCCTCAAGGAATGTAACAAGGGGTGCGGTGAGCATTTGGACCCCACAGGTGCTTCACAGATTTTCCGAACAATGTGGCGTGAAAAAAGACAAAAGTATTTTTTACACTAAAACGTTGTTCTAGCCTTTCAATTTTTCATTTTCACAAAGGGATAAAAGGGAAAAAAAAAACACAAAACATGTAGTGCAGTTCCTCCCGAGTACGGAAATACCCCACATGTGGACATAAAGTGCCAACCGGGCGCAGGATGAGCCTCCAAAGGGAAGGAGCGCCAATTGGCTTTTGGAAGCTGGATTTCACTGGAATGGATTTCAAGGGCCACGTCGCATTTACAGAGCCCTCGTGCTGCCAGAACACTGGAAACCCCCACAAGTGACCCCATTCTGGAAACTACACCCCTCAAGGAATCTAACAAGGGGTGCAGTTAGCATATGGACCCCACTGGTGACGGGCACAAATGTGGAACAATGTGATGTGAAAGTAAAAAATTTCATTTTTTCACTTTCACAACACAAATGTGCCCGTCATCAAGGGGTCCATATCCTCATTGCACCCCTTGTTAGATTCCTTGAGGGGTGTAGTTTCCAGAATGGGGTCACTTGTCTTGGCAGCACCAGGGTTCTGTAAATGCGACATGGCGTTCATTATCCATTCTAGCCAAATCCAACCTCCAAAATCCAAATGGCGCTCCTTCCCTTCGGAGGCTTGCCCTGCGCCCACATGGCGCTTTATGTCCACATGTGGAGTATTTACGGACTCGGGGGAAATTGCTCTACACATTTTGTGTGTTTTTTTCTCTTTTAACCCCTTGTGAAAATGATAAATTCAAGGCTAAACCAACATTATAGTGTAAAAAATGTAATATTTCATTTTCACGCCACATTGTTCCACATTTGTGCCCGTCACCAGTGGGGTCCATATGCTCACTCCACCCCTTGTTACATTCCTTGAGGGGTGTAGTTTCCATAATGGGGTCACTTGTGGGGGGTTTCAAATGTCTTGGCAACACAGGGGCCTTTTAAATGCAACATGGCCCCTCGAAATCCATTCCAGCCAAATCCAGCCTCAAAAAACCAAATGGCGCTCCTTCCCTTTGGAGGCTTACCCTGCGATCGCATGGCGCTTTATGTCCACATGTGGGGTATTTCCGTACTCAGGGGAAATTGCTCTACACATTGTGTTTTTTTTTATCTTTTAGCCCCTTGTGAAAATGAAAAAATCATGACAAGATCAATGATTTAGAGTAAAAATTTAAAAAAAAATTACACTAAATGTTGGTCTAGCCTTGATTTTTTTCCATTTCCACAAGTGGTTAAAAAAGAAAATAAACGCAAAACGTGTAGGGTAATTTCCCCTGAGTACGAAAATACCCCACATGTGGACATAATATGCCATATGGGCACAGGGCAAGCCACCAAAGGGACAGAGCGCCATTTAGAGGCTGGAATGGAGGATGGAGGCCATGTCGCAATTACAAAGCTCCTGTGCTGCCAGGACAGTAGAAACCCCCCACAAGTGACCCCATTCTGGAAATTACACCCCATAAGGAATCTAACGAGGGGTGCAGTGAGCATATGGACCCCACTGGTGACGGGCACATGTGTACAACATGTGCCGTGAAAAAAAAATACAATTTTTTTTCATTTTCACGTCCCAAATGTGGCCGTCACCAGGGGGCCATATACCCGCTGCCCCCCTTGTTAGATTCCTTATGGGGTGTAGTTTCCAGAATGGGGTAACTTGTGGGGGGTTTCTACTGTCCTGGCCGCACAGAGGCTTTGTAATTGCATCATGGCATCCTCTAATGGGAATGGCGGCCATACCTATTTAGCTGGGGAAAAGGGACAATTCTAATTTATTTGCAGGTATTAGGCCAATTATTAGTTTATAAGGTTGAAAATGACAGGTGTCCATCAAATTCAACCTGTGTTGATCCAGAGGAAGGCAAAAAACCCTCGTAAGGCAGACGACAGTAGCCTCATCACTGGGAAAAAATTCCTTCCCGACTCCATAATGGCAATCAGAATAATCCCCATATCAACGTGACCCCTGAAATAGGAATAATGGACAGAATTTAGATAATGTGGAACTCCAATGACGTGTAGTACGCCTTGAAGCGATCCAGTATGCAGAGGTGATCAGGACAGGCGTCACACTCGAAAATGGTGTCCTTCCTGATCCCCCTGTTACACCACACTCTGCACTTCTTCTGGGGTCTCCCGTTCTCCTGTGTGTGGGACGTCACCTGGAAAATGTTGTCCTGGTGCGATACGGGGTCCTTCATATCCAGAAGCGCTGGGTCCGCTCCATGGCTGCTAAATATTAGGGCTCCATTACTGCTTCGGATATTTCGGATCGTGCCGCAAGCTACAGTAGCTCAGGCAGCGAGGGACCGGAAGAGGGGGGACTGGTATAAAAGTTATCCCCGTACAGGTGGTAACCTTTATCCAGCAGTGGGAAGATCAGTTCCCGAATGATCTCCCCACTAACTCCGAGGATGGTGGGGGGCATTGTGGGGGCTGGATTTGGGTGTCCCTTCCTTCATACACTCTAAAAGTACGTGCACACTGCGGAATGGCGAAGGATAACCCTTTGTGCATTCCGCAGCTGGCACCCACCGGAGGACTGATGCGGGCGCACGTCTCCGTCCGTGTCATAGACTCCATTCTATGCACGCTCTCCGTCCAACGTATTCATTCTTTGGACGGATGATGGAATCCGCCCGTGCATAACATGGAGTCTATGACACGGGTGGAGACACTCGCCTGCATCAGGCCGCCGGCGGGTGCCAGCTGCGGAATGCACAAAGGGTTATCCTTCGCCATTCCGCAGTGTGCACGTACCCTAAATATGTAAGTGTACACTGAGGTACTCTCACAGAGTTAGTAGAATTTCACGCCATACTGTCATCTCTTATTGGGACGGTACTGGCGGAAAAGACGTGTCTGGGAGGCAGCGTACGCTACGCTACCCCCAGATACGTCATTGGAGGATGAGGATGAATGGAGGAACGAAGGATCCCCCCATTCATCCTCACTGGCAGTGTATTTCTGCAGGCCATCTCTCCCGATCGCATGCGGCCGGTCCGCGGCGCCCTCTTAAAGGACCCGCGTACCGGTACGTCATGGGTCCTTAAGTGACAGTGATCCATGACGTACCGGTACGTCATGGGTCCTTAAGAGGTTAAAGAAAATGATGAGAGGAATGACTGAAGAATCGACACCCAGATGAGAATCTTGAGACTTGAGAAAGGAACACAGCCAGTGGACTGGAGCAGCAGAGCACATGCAGGCCTCTCTCTCTTGACAGGGGAGAGAAAACAGACACAGAACTTGTCCCCTGAAGGTGGAGAACAAGACTGAGGTAGAACAGGAAGTCACATGGTAACCCCAGCCAAAGCTCGATGACCATTGGAGTTACCATGGAAGCAGGGGCAGTCACGTGACATCCAGCCATTGCATCATCACACCATCAGGCATATACATGAGAAGTATACATGAGAAGTACCATACTTGAACACTGGGGGCGACATAATACCTTTAGGCACTGATACCTGAATATGCATACAAGAAATGAATGGAATAGCACACCTGAATACTGAGAAGGGTGACACAATACACACAGCTTGCAGTGAACCATAGCTTTCCAGAACAGAACTGGTTATATTAAAAGTGTGAAGATAAGAGGGTCTGTTCTGGGACACTGCAAAATCTCCAGGGATACAGCCAGGTATGATGGGTAATGGGAGGTCTGACATGTGACTGAAGGTGCAGGGTGACTATACTGTATGTCTGTTTGTGTGACTGAATCTGCAGTGTGTGTGTAAATAGATATATGGGGAGATATATCAAACATGGTGTAAAGTGAAACTGACTCAGTTGCCCCTAGCAACCAGATTCCACCTTACATTATCCAAAGAGTCTGTGAGGAATGAAAGGTGGAATCTGATTGGTTGCTGGGGGCAACTGAGCCAGTTTCACTTTACACCATGTTTGATAAATCTCCCACATAGTGTGTGGGGGTGCAGGATGTATTATGTGTATGTGTGACTGACTCTGCAGTGTGTGTATATAGGTATAATGTGTGGGGGTGCAGTGTGTATATAAATATAGTGTGTGGGGGTGCAGGATGTATTCATACCTCCCAACCGTCCCCGTTTTCGGGCCCCGGAATGCCCCCCCCCGTGTCCCGCATTATATGTGGCCCCAGCGAAAAAAACAATAAACCAGTAACTTACCTGTCCGCCGGTCCCAGCAGCTCCTCTCCCGGCAGAGCGCGCACTCCCGTCATCCTCCGGGGCGGGCAGCGGGGTACAGAGTCACTGACTGTGCCGGAAGTGATTCATGATAGAGGCTGCAGGTCACTTCCGGGACAGTCAGTGACTCTGTACCCCGCTGCCCGCCCCGGAGGATGACGGGAGTGCGCGCTCTGCTGGGAGAGGAGCTGCTAGGACCGGAGGACAGGTGAGTTACTGGTTTATTGTTTTTCTGGTCGGGCCACACAAATGGGGGGATTGGCTACTATGTGGGGCGCTATATGGGGGATTGGCTACTATATGGGGGGATTGGATAATATGTGGGGCGCTATATGGGGGATTGGCTACTATGTGGGGCACTATATGGGGATTGGCTACTATGTGGGCACTATATGGGGGATTGGCTACTATGTGGGGCACTATATGGGGGCATTGGCTACTATGTGGGGCACTATATGGGGGCATTGGCTACTATGTGGGGCACTATATGAGGATTGGCTACTATGTGGGGCACTATATGGGGGATTGGCTACTATGTGGGCACTATATGGGGGATTGGCTACTATGTGGGGCACTATATGGGGGCATTGGCTACTATGTGGGGCATATATGGGGGATTGGCTACTATGTGGGGCATATATGGGGCATTGGCTACTATGTGGGCAATCTATGGGGGCATTGGCTACTATGTGGGGCACTATATGGGGATTGACTACGATGTGGGGCACTATATGGGTATTGGCTACGATGTGGGCACTCTATGGGCGTTTGGCTACTATGTGGGCACTATATGGGGGGATTGGCTACTATGTGGGGCACTATATGGGGGCATTGGCTACTATGTGGGGCACTATATGGGGGGATTGGCTACTATGTGGGGCACTATATGGGGCATTGGCTACTATGTGAGCATATATGGGGGATTGGCTACTATGTGGGGCGCTATATGGGGGATTGGATAGTATGTGGGGCACTATATGGGGGCATTGGCTACTATGTGGGGCACTATATGGGGGATTGGATACTATGTGGGCACTATATGAGGGGATTGGCTACTATGTGGGGCACTATATGGGGATTGGCTACTATGTGGGCACTATATGGGGGTATTGGCTACTTTGTGGGGCACTATATGAGGGGATTGGCTACTATGTGGGGCACTATATGGGGGATTGGCTACTATGTGAGGCACTATATGGGGGATTGGCTACTATGTGGGGTACTATATGGGGATTGGCTACTATGTGGGGCACTATATGGGGGGATTGGCTACTATGTGGGGCACTATATGGGGGGATTGGCTACTATGTGGGGCACTATATGGGGCATAGGCTACTATGTGGGGCTCTATATGGGGGGATTGGCTACTATGTGGGGCACTATTTGGGGATTGGCTACTATGTGGGGCACTATATGGGGCATAGGCTACTATGTGGGGCTCTATATGGGGGCATTGGCTACTATGTGGGGCACTATAATGGGGGATATAATGGGGGATTGGATACTATATCAGGCACTATTCAGTCAGCAGCATGTGGTGACTGTAGGGGAGTGGCTATGGAGGGTTGCTATGGGGGCATGGCTATGGAGGGTTGCTATGGGGGCGTGGCTATGGAGGGTCGCTATGGGGGCGTGGCTATGGGGACCGCGGCGCACATGTCCCTCTTTGCTCTTTGCAAAAGTTGGGAGGTATGTGTATACATGTATGTGACTGAATCTGCAATGTGTGTATATAGTTATAGTGTGTGGGGGTGCAGAGTGTGTATATAGATATAGTGTGTGGGGGTGCAGAGTGTATATATGTGTATGTGCGACTGAATCTGCAGTGTGTGTGTATAGTTATAGTATGTGGGGGTGCAGAGTGTGTATATAGATATAGTGTGTGGGGTCGCAGAGTGTATATATATGTGTATGTGCGACTGAATCTGCAGCAGATCTGCAGATATAGGGGGAGATTTATCAAACATGGTGTTAACCAAAACTTCCTCAGTTGCCCCTAGCAACCAATCAGATTCCACCTTTCATTTTTCAAAGAGTTTGTGAGGAATGAAAGGTGGAATCTGATTGGTTGCTAGGGGCAACTGAGCCAGCCTCACTTTACACCATGTTTGATAAATCTCCCCCCATAGTGTGTAGGGATGCAGTGTGTATATATGTGTCACATATTCTTTATTGTAAATAGTATTCAACATGCAAAAACACCAAAAGATAAAAACATTATAAAAACCAGGAGGCCATGATGTAACAAACGGCCCCTCAGACCAACCGACCCCAGTATGAACAGGAAAAAAAATAAGAATTCTAATGTACCACTCCAATACGTGTGTAACCAATACAGCAATGTAGTGCTGGCCTATATAAGCATTTATGTACCATGCAGCCTACAAACATGATACATATATGCTTGTATACGCCAGCACTACATTGCTGTATTGGAGTAGTACATTGGGTCTTATTTATATTAGGGACAGTTCACACGGAGTAAAACGGAGTCTATGGGAGGCTCACGTGCCTCCTCTCTCCGCACAGAAGAATAGACATGTGATTTCTTCCGAATGGAGAGAGGAGGCGCTCGAGCCTCCCATAGACTCCCAGTATGACACAGAGGCTGGTGAGATTCTCAGCCGCAGAATTCCGCCAGTTTTACTCTATGTGAACTGGCCCTTAACGTTGACTGGTATGAGGGGGGTATGAGTCATGTGTGTGTGTAATTTTTTGTTCTATCCCCTATTAGTGCTGTTCTGGGGTCACTTCCATACACTGAGCCCCCACAGAACTATTCTGTGTAATCTGGTCTCCCACAAATGCACTTAGGATCCTCCTACTACAACAGCTGCAAAAACTACAACTCCCAGCATTTACTGACAGCACACAGTCCTCAGGATATGGTGGGAGTTGTAGTGTATCTGAATAGAAAATCCCATGATAACAGTTGGTGCTGTATATAGATTTATTGATGGATCTTCAGGGCTGATGGTTGTATCAGATTGCAGCCACCAGAAGCCTCTACACAATCATCACTTGTTAAAGGATTGTCCTCTCTGGAACTACAACTCCCAGTATACCCTGAGAGCTTCAGAAGTGTAGGGCATTCTGAGAGTTGTAGTTTGACTAGCTGTGTATACGGATCATTTCAGCATAGAATTGGGTCAGCATGTCGCTTCTCAACAGTTCTTCATTGGTGGGCCCCCAGGATCATTTCCTCTGGTGGGCCCCAAGTAGCCCAGTCCGACACTGCATACATATCCCATAGACCTGCTCCCTGTCACATACATCCCCCATAGACCTTTCTCCCTGTCGCATAAAGAAGCATTGCATGCACAGAAATGGGGTGAGGGTATATTCACACGAACGGGCTCGCAGCGAGATTCTCGCTGCAAGCCCAGCAGGTCCTGGCATTTCCCACACACTACATACTTGCTGCGGTCTAAACGACCGCAGCGAGTATGTAATTCTGCCTCCCTTAACCCCTTCTGCTCCCGTCCGGCTCCCCCGCTGTAAGCATACATTACCTGTCCTCGCTGCACGGGTCCGGCGTCCTGCTCTCCCGTCCGGCCAATCAGTGGCTGCGGCTGGGCAACACACTGATTGGCCGGACGGGAGAGCAGGACGCCGGACCCGTGCAGCGAGGACAGGTAATGTATGCTTACAGCGGGGGAGCCGGGCGGGAGCAGAAGGGGTTAAGGGTGGCAGAATTACATACTCGCTGCGGTCGTTTAGACCGCAGCAAGTATGTAGTGTGTGGGAACTGCCAGGACCTGCCGGGCTCGCAGCGAGAATCTCGCTGCGAGCCCGTTCGTGTGAATATACCCTAAGGAGGAGAAAGGGATCTGTACCAGAAAGAGGACGCAAAGAATGGAATCATGCTTGTGTGTGTGTGTGTTTGTGTGTGTAAGCTGGCAGGTGAGTAGAGGGGTGGGTCACAGAGAAAGGAGTGCTGCACTGTGGTGCTAGTTTACAGGTGGAGCAGTATGTGGTGTTGTGTTACTGCAGGTGGAGCAGTATTTATATGTGCACTTTGGTGTTTATTTGGCGCTGCTCTGGGATATAATGTGCACTACATGGTGGTATCAGGAAATGCGTAGTAGTATGTGTTTGTTGGTGAGGTCCGAGCATCAATATGGAACGACAAGTGAGGTTCGAGAACAAAAAGTTTGAGAAGCGCTGCCCTAGAGTGTAGTCTTTGAGGTATCTTTGTGCAGATGGGAGTCCGCGCTCTATCAGTCGTTGATGTGGGCCTTGCTTCTCGGAGGCCTCATTATCTGGAGTGCGCATGTCCGTGACGCCGCATGCACGTGCATTCTGGTCGCCCAGATGTGACTTTCGGTGGAGGGCGCCGCGATCCCAGAAGCACTTTGCAGCTATGGTAGGTCCACGCATATTTAAGGGAGATGCTGGGGAGAGGGTAGTTCCCTGAGGAAGCAGTACTAAGTAAAATGTACGTTGGGACAGCTCCGATTCGTGCAGCAATATGGGTCAGTGCAATGTCTATTGGGGGGATGCGATACAGGACCTGGCAGATGATTTAATGGCCCTTAAAGTGTGTTGCAATACCCTGATATAGCTATAGATATAGAAGTTAGGCACTTTACATAATACATGTTGCACCTTTAGGCTGGGTTCACACACAGTGTATTTGAGTCGGTATTTTGGACTTCGTGTTGCGTCCAAAGCCAGGGGTGGATTGAGGGCACAGAGGGGCTGTGTTCATACGGTGTTGAGATTGAGTGGATGGCTGTCATTTAACCGCGGGTATTTGCTGTTATTTCAAGACAACGGCTGTTGTGTTGAAATAATGGCAGTTCTTTGCCGTTGTATGGCTGCCATCCACTCGGTTTCGGCGTTGTGTGGGCGTGGACTTTCTGTGTTTTCAATCCACTCCTGGTTGAGGTTGCAAAATACTGACCGAATGCTGACTGAAGATTGTATTAACTCGACGTGTTGATTGTATATATAGTAAATGGTCATTCTTTTTTAACTTTTTATATAGTATAGTAGTATACTATATTTTATTGTTACATGCCTAACTAATCATGTTAATAAAAGAACTGATTGTTTTTGAACTATAAAAAAAAAAAATTGATCAAAACAGATGCACACAAATGCATTGTGGTCCCAGCCTAGAAAAATGAAACAAACCAAATATATTTCCTGAAGAGAATATGTACGGCAACAGGAAGAACATTGTGACGTTTTATATTGCGGGAACATAGGAACATAAGATATTGCGGATGATTATTTTTTACCTTTGTCTCTTCTATCTCTAATTATAGGATCCCGCTTTATAGAATGGATTTCCTTCCCTTTATGAATTATTCAGGACTTATTGTATAGATATTTTACGTCTGCACTCCCCACCACATACAGCTCGCTAATTACTAGAACCTCAACAATAAATACAGACGACTATTAAATAAATACGTTCTCTGCAAACTACACAAAGACAATTACACTTAGTGGATGGAAAATGAGGAAGACCAGAGAGATAATGGACGGGGACAATCGCAGAGATTACAGATAGAACACAGGACTTCTTTCAAAATTCATCTGTACAGAACAGGAGACATCATTTTTACCTCCATCGTAATCTTTGTTATTATTGTATATAAAGAACATTGTAAATAAAGCTTATTGTAAATCTTCCTATAAGGTAGTCACACAACTTGCATAGTTGTTGGCCAAACGTTTATTCAGTTAACTGCTCTCTCTCTCCCGACTCCCGGGTTTGTTTAACCAACAGTTATCTCCAGTCTGGGACTGGGGCACCAGGGAAACTGATCCTAAAAACCGCACCTCTCAAAGATTTTAATGAGCGGTATAGTGGGCATTTTGGCCTCACAGCTGTTTGAGGAAAGCATTTCTCATAAGGACATAAAAATTGAACAAATTCATTTTTTTACATTAATATTATCTTTTAGTTTAAAATTTCATATTTTCTGAAATAACATAAGCAAAAGTGCATCTGAAAATTTGTAACACAAGTTCTCAGTACCCCATATGCGGGCAAAAACCGTTCTTTCGGCACATGGCAGGGCTCAGAAAGAAAGGAGCGCCCTTTTGCATTTTCAAACCACACCCCCTGGAAGAATTGATTTAGAGGTAAAGTGGGCATTTGGACCCCAAAGGTGTTTGAGGAGAGTATTCCCCATTAGGCCGTAAGAATAAAAAAAACACATTTTTTCAAATAATATGTTGGTTTAGTTCAAAGTCTCCTTTTCACAAGGTACTTAGGGAAAAATGCACCCCAACATTTGTAACACAAGTTCTCCCAAGTACAACGGTACCCCATATGTGGGCATAAACTGTTATTTCGGCACATGGCAGGGCTCAGAAGGGAAGGAGTGCCATTTTTCAGTGCAGAATTTTATGGAATGGTTTTCAGGTACCATGTCAAATTACATGAGTTTTGTGGTATCAATTGACTAAAAGTCCCCCATAAGTGACCCCATTTTGGAAACTGTACCCCTCAAAGAATTGATTTAGAGGTATAGTGGGCATTTTGACCCCAAAGGTGTTTGAGGAGAGTATTCCCCATTAGGCCTTAAGAATAAAAAATTTTTATATTTTTTTAAATAATATGTTCATTTAGTTCAAAGTTTCTCCTTTTCACAAGGTACTTAAGGAAAAATGCACCCCAACATTTGTAACTTAAGTTCTCCCGAGTGCCAAAGTACTGTGGGCATAAACCGTTCTTTGGACACGTGCCAGGGTTCAGAAGGGAAGGAGTGCCATTTTTTAGTGCAGAATTTTATGGAATAGTTTTCAGGTACCATGTCAAATTACATGAGTTTTGTGGTATCAATTGACTTAAAATCCCCCATAAGTGACCCCATTTTAAAAACTGCATCCCTTAAAGAATGTACCAAGGGGTTAAGTGTGTATTTTGATCCCACAGGTGTTTGAGGAGAGTATTCACCATTAGTCCATAAAAAACTAAATATCACATTTTTTTTTTCAAATAATAAATAATTTTAGTTTAAAGTTTCTCTTTTGTATAAGAAACATTAGCATACATGCACCCCAACGTTTGTAAAATAAATTCTCACATTTATACCCCATAAGTGGGCGTAATCTGCTGTTTGGGAACACGTTAGGACCCATATTCATCTAGGAGTATAATGATAATTTAGTTTTTAATAGCTGGATTTGTAATGCCAAGTTCCAGATATAAAAAAGATCCAGGCAGCAAAACATAAACTCTTCCAGCCGTAGTATTCAACTAGGGGTATAATATAGTATAATTTTTTTTTAAATTCCAATTAGTATGTGGGCAGTATAATATTGGGGCATAAGTGGGGACTAAAATAAGGTAGTGACATTTTCAGCAGAAGTGTATAAAAAAATAAAAATGGGGTTTTAAGAAAAATCTACAGAGGTGTAGTAAATTTTAAAACAATCTTTGATACATGATCCCGGGTTGCCAGGGCATGTCTCACAACAGTAAAATGTATCCTTTCAGATCCCTCGCTTTGAGCATACCCTACACCTTTTTTGGGGTCTGATTTTTCTCTCTGTAGGGGGATTTCTGCTGGAAAATGCTGCCCAGGGACAATGCGGCACCCTGCAGTTGGTGGGCCACTGCTGCTGCCCGCCCCATCGTGTTGCACAAATAGGAGAGGCTTAATGACTGCTTCATGGAATTCGAGATATCTCCCTCCATGGGCAGCTTATTGTATAGGGCAGTCTGTATCAGGTGCAGAACAATCTTTTTATACCACGCCCTCGATTTCCGGAGGGCATTGTAAGGTTGCAGAACCTGATCAGACAGATCCACTCCGCCCATATACTTGTTATAGTCCTGGATAGCCACAGGTTTGATGGCAGGTACTTTGGATCCACGGACTGCAACAGGGCTGGATCTGTCCGGATGTACACTTGAAAGTACAAAGACGTGCCGCTTGTCTTTGTACTTGGTGAGCAACAAGATGTTGCAGCACACTGCCCTTCCTTAGTGGATGCTCCACAAAAGTTTTGAGCAACTGCTTTTGGTTCTGCCTGATTGTACCGCAGGCCACAGTGCCCCAGGACAATAGGCAATTAAATAATGCCACACTGGTGTAAAAATTGTCCAGGTACAGAGGGTAACCTTTGTCCAGGAATAGATGGAGCAGCTCCCACACAATCTTTCCAGTGAGGGTGAGGGTAGGAGGACACTCGGGGGTTAATTATAGAATCTCGACCCTCATAGATTCTAAATTTCTGTGTATAGCCTGTGCCGCTATCGCACAGCTTGTACAGCTTCACCCCATATCTGGCTCTTTTGCTGGGCTGGTACTGTCTGAAATGTAATCTGCCCTTAAAATGAACCAAAGATTCGTTCATGGTCAATTGTTTGTCAGGTGTGAGCAACTGACTGAATCTTTGGTTCAGGTGGGAGACAACAGGGCGCAGTTTGTAAAGTCGGTCGTGATCAGCACTGCCAGCAGGAGGACACAGGGAATTGTTGTTAAAATGTAAAAATCTTAACAACACTTCGAACCGTGTCCTGGACATGATGGTTGCATACAGGGAGTCGCTCACCCAGTATGACCTAATCATGTTTTTTTTTACGAGGCCCATGTTTAGTAAGATGCCCCCAAATTTTTTTTCATTCATAGAGGTTGGTGGGGGTCCATATTTGGGGCCTGGCATAGTAAGAATTGGGATGGGTTTCGATAAATTGGCCAGTGTATAGATTAGTCTGTTCCACCATGTTGGTCACCAATTCCTCACTAAAAAAGAGGGTAAAGAAATTAATTTCTTGGAACCCGACAGTAGGTATGTGAATGCCAGAGCTGGCCGTAAATGCTGGAATCTGGGGTTCATAGGAGCTTGCAGGAATCCAGCTGGGGCCACTGGTGCTGGGGCCACTGGCGCTGGGGTCACTGGTGCTGGTCACTGCAGACCTTCTAGCACATCTACGGGGGGGCTCATATGAGGACTCACTTGAGTAGGATGAGGTTAGCTCAAGTTCTTCCCCACTAGATGACTCTGTGTCTGACATCATGTAAGCAAGTGCTTCCTCAGCACTGTAACACTGTTGGGACATTTTGTTGGTCACAAAAAAGTTAATGGCACGCTTCATAAAAATTTATATCAGGCCTGCAGACAAGGGGGTGATAGTGTATGAATGCTAAATTGCAATCAACTAACTGAAAGCGGACAAGGGGTTAAGTTTTATTTTAGATTTTTAAAAAAAAAAATTCACACAGGAACACAGCGGAAAGGGAAAGTGGGCGAAGATCACAGCTCACAGCAGACAGATCACAGTTCACAGGATATGACGGACGCTGATAATGGACAAGGGGTTAATTCTTGTTTTTCTTTTTCACAATTTTTTATCACAGGAACACAGTGGAAAGGGAAATTGGGCGACGATCACAGCTCACAGCAGACTGGCGGATGACAATCACAGTTTATAGGGGACCAGGGGCAATGGTAACGGACAAGGGGTTAATTTTTTTTAGATTTTTTTTTTACACAGGAACACAGAAAGGTAAATTGGGTGACGTTCACAGCTCACAGCAGATGGCGGGGGGGGGGGGCGAAAATCACAGTTCTCAGTGGACAGGGGGGACGTTCACAGCTCACAATGACAAGGGGGCGACGGTGACAGCTCACAGGGATAGAGGGGTGACGATGACAGCTCACAGGGATAGAGGGGTGACTATGACAGCTCACAGGGATAGAGGGGTGACTATGACAGCTCACAGGGATAGGGGGGCCACGATCAAGGGGTTATAATGTGTTTTGTTTTTCACTTTCTTTACTCCACCCCAGTTATGCACGTCTCTCTCTGTTCTCCTTAGTCACACAACTGAGGAGAAATGATGAAGAGAAGTGAGAAGACAAGATAGTGAGCTGTCATTGGTCCACCTCTGCAGAGATGGACCAATAACAGCATCACTGTCCAAGCTGCAAGGGGATTGGTCGCCTGGCTGTTGCTAGGTGACCATGGTATCCACCAGCAGACAGACCAATGGAGGAGATCAGAGCAGAAGAGGCTGCAGGGGGGGTTATCAGGTATCAGGGGGGTATGTACAGTGATCCCTGGCAGGCCACCCACAGATTGGCCCCCTGGCTGTTGGCAGGAGACCCTGTGAGGCACCCACCAGGTAATGTAAGCATCACTGTGCTTTTGCACAGTGATGCTTACACTATTACTATAGCCTCTATTTACATTGCTGTCATTGGTCCATATGGACCAATGACAGCGATCGGCGCCGGTCCACCGCCCGATCGGTCTCCATGCTGTTGTCATCCGTTGCCAGGAGACCCCCGGGACCGTCCGTGGCCGGTACACTGTAAGCAACACCGCGTGATTTTGTGCGGTTGATGCTTACAGTTTCAAGAGGACTATTAAGCTGTCATTGGCCCATAGGACTAATGACAGCGATCGCTGCCCAATCGGTCTCCTGGCTGTTGTCAGCCATTGCCAGGAGACCCCCTGGACCCGTCGGTTGCAAACAGCAGCTAGCATCACCGCGCGATTTTGCGCGGTGGAGGCTTTAACTGCTTCAATCATTCTTTGCTGTCATTGGTCCATTGGGACCCGCTGGCGGCCAGATCCGGTGTGTGTCACTGCGCGATTGAGCGCAGTGACAGTTTACATCCATGACGTTCCCGGAAAGTCATGTTGCGCTAAGTACTTAAAAGCCATGACGTTCCGGGAACGTCATTTTGTGGCAAGGGGTTTAAAAGGAACTATCTGCAGCTTTGACAGATCTAACCTACTAGTAGCCCCCTAGTGGCACGGGGAGCTGAGGATGTAGGTATGTCTCTTATCTTCATCCTCTGCGCTGTTCCTGTGCTGTTGGCTGTGAAATCCTCTGCTCGGTAAGCCATTAGGTGCACTGGGGGCGGGACTACCACTCCCAAGCACCAATCCAGCCCACCACCTTTATTGTTAATCATTAGAAGGGGCAGGCCAGTGATGGTCATAACCCGCCATTATATGGAAATCCACCCCTGCCCCCACCCCCGATAGATGCTCAGGGGGTTGCCCCACCCCCAGTGCTCCTAACTGCTCAATGGGCAGAGGTTTTCACATCTAATAGCACAAGAAGATAAGAGACATACTTTCATCCTCAGCACCCTGAGCCCACTGGGGAGCAGGTTAGTGTAATCTAACCTGCTGATAGTTCCCCTTTAATATGACTTTCACTAGGCACAAAGTGCCCAAATCCTTTTATGGAAATGGTGGTCGGGGTGAAATCGGTTCTCCATGACCTCCCCTGCAAAGTCACTTCAACTAGAAAGTAACTGTAACACAAAAGGATCAAAATGTATAAAACAAACAGCACAAAATCAGCTCTGACACACGTGTACTCTAAAACCAAGATGTCCTGAGCCTAGTATAAGTGTAATTGCAGAGGGGGATATCTTATGTCAGCGGGGCAGAGCTGATTGTTTGCAACAGTAAAGCAAATTATGAATTTTTTTCCCCAATTTCAATCATCACCTGTAAGAGCAAAACTGTTCACATCTCTCATCTGAATTCAGAACAGCTGCAATGCTAAAATGTTGTTTTGTCAGGCCCCGTTTTTAGACAGTAGCGTTGGTTGCAGCAATAATAGAAGTATGAAATTCATTCTGAATGGTCAGCATTTCCCTAAATGAGAATTTAAATTTCATATTAAAACTTTTTATGACATTGGTTATTGTGTCCAACTTCCAACACTCCAAAAATGCCACATTGTGTCACACCTACTGCAAAGTACACCTTTGTTCTGCACCTTTATTTTTCTGCTGTGTACTGTAGGTTTGTTTTGCTGCTGTGTACTGCACCTTTGTTTTATTGCTGTGTACAGCACCTTTGTTTTATTGCTATGAAGTGCACCTTTGTTTTATTGCTGTGTACTGCACCTTTGTTTTATTGCTATGCAGTGCACCTTTGTTTTATTGCTGTGTACTGCACCTTTGTTTTGATTCTGTATACTGCATATATGTTTTGTTGTCTTATACTGCACCTTTGTTTTATTGCTGTGTACTGCACCTTGGTTTTATTGCTGTGTACTGCACCTTGGTTTTGCTGCTGTGTACTGCACCCTTGTTTTGCTGCTGTGTACTGTACCTTTGTTTTGCTGCTGTGTACTGCACCTTGGTTTTGCTGCTGTGTACTGCACCCTTGTTTTGCTGCTGTGTACTGTACCTTTGTTTTGTTACAGTGTTCTGTACCTTTGTTTTGATGCCACCATGGTTTTCTGGCAGGAATACCATATGACAGGCATTGCCAACATGCCTATTACAGGGTGTAATTACTCCTCTCCTGTTTAGCACACGTCACATTTAACTCACACCCCTTCCTACCAGGCCACACCCAATTCAAAGCCACATCTCCTTATCTGAAAAGGCACAAACACTGTTTAAAACACATAAATTCAGTTTTTTCGTATAAATTGTTGCAGGATTCTGGTGCAGAGAAAATCATCCCTATTACTTTTCTACTTACAGCTGCTCAATAAAACTATATACCGAGACATCGATTTCACATATGATCTGAATATACAATAGTATTATCAATCCGAGTGTTGGTGTCCCAGTGGATGCATTTAGGATGGAAGGTTCCTTCATTAATTAAGGATTAAAAGCTTCATTTCCTAAAAGAAAAGTATGTAGCAAGTTTCATTGATCTCTATACGGTGCGGCCAGCAGCAGACATTAGCCGAGAGTTCTAAGTAGTAGAGAATAGAGAGCCTTTCTTCTTTATTACTTCAATAAAACTGGGGTATGGGGGAAGCCTGGCACTGCTGCCATGTGGTATTAATATGCCGACTGCTGGTGCCATCAGGTCATAAATAGTACTGTGTGAGAGCACAGTGTCTGAGGTTTGTATTGCCCTGCCTCTCTGTCCGTCCGTGCATCTACAGTCTGCAAATCTGCCAGGTTATTTATGTTACTTTATATTAGAGCATCATAGGATAGAAGAAAGGCTGAGCGCTGGGATATACTGTATAGGTATAGAGGATTCTGAACAGGAAGTGGTGTGAATCCTGACAGGACTCTTAGGAGAGATGGTAAGAGTCTTGATTGCCCCGCCCACACAGGATGATTGACAACCTTCTTGTATCAGTGTGTATACACAGAAGGCCATCAACCAGCCCCTGTGGGTGGGGTAATCAGGTCTTTCCCTCAACCTTGACCAGTCTCACTTTCTCACACATGATGCTGCCCTGTACGGATAGTATTGGACAAGTTATGGGCAGGTCCTGGTTTCCTCAAGACATTGAGACCATAAAGTTCAATCTTGGTTTCATCAGACCAGAGAATCTTGTTTCTCACAGATGGAGACTTCTTAAGCTGTTTTATAATAAACTCTCGACGGTTTTCACATGTCTATTACTGAGGAATAGCTTTTTTTCTGGCCACTTTTCCATAAACACTGGTGGAGGTTGCATTGCTTGTTCCATTCAAGAATTTTGGAGGCCTGTGTGCTCTTGGGAACGTTCATGTTCTTTTTCCCCTTCTGATCTATAATGAGCTCTACAGGCAGTTTGTTCCTCCTCATGGCTTGGTTTTTGCTTTGATATACATTGTAAGCTGTGTCGAATGTGAAAGGGTCTCAAGACTTTCTTAAAGCATATTATCTCTCCTGTAGATGTGTGTATACAATTGCTGTAGACCGTGCAACTGCTCAGCCACCCAGGAAGCTAAGGGGCTCAGTCCTTCGCCTACCAATCCTATCCCTGCTTACTTTTTTGTGGTAACCCAGTGGTGCTAGTTGGAACTTGCAAGAACAGGTGTTACAGTACTACTGAGGCACTGGTCACGGGGTTCGTAGTGGTATATGCCCTCCTTGGGTCCCAGCACATAGCAATTAAAGGTGCAGGTGTAGACACTGGTGTCCCTTGTAGTGTAGTGCGATTGATAAGCACAGAGTCCAGATCACTTAACCAGTTAGCAGCTTTACTGGCATACTTCTTAAAGGAACAGTACAGTGCAACATTGACAACAATTTCAGATAAAGCAGTTTGTGCTTGAGTAAAGATTGACAGTGGTTTTTCCTTGAAATACTGGTGATAGGTTTTAGATTAGTTGGTCTTGGCTGGAACAGTCTCTAAAGTAGTTTTGAGTTTAGTGACTTGTACAGGTGGCTGGTGGGGGCTGCCCAGAGGGACCTGCCTAGATGGTGCAGAATGCTGTCAGGGAGACTCTTGTGTTACTTGTAGAAAGAGGGTAACCCATACTTACTGTATTGGAGAGAACCGCCGAATGGTGGAAGAGATCAGAGCGCCAGGATGGAGCTAATCCCTCAAGGAGATTGAGCAAAGGTCAGTGGGGTACTTTGGCAAACAAGCAAGCTTATCCAACCACTGGGGATAGTTATGGTAAGATGAAGGACTTCCAGAAGAAAACAGTAGAGTAGAACAGTGTCCCTTGGCATAGACAGATTTGGGTCCCCCTTTAAGGGTGTGTGCTTAGAAGGCCATAATCCTCCTGGCAAGAACATGTAAAGGAAAACACAGTTTGTAACATACATAACATACATTAGACTTTACCAGACTAGACTGCACCACCAGGAACTAGATGAGAGTTTTATAAGAGAAGCTGGGACTAGTCTTCCATTGGAGGAGAACAGGTTAAGGTAACGTGACGCCCCATAGGCTAGAACCTTCTGAAAGCACCTGCCTATAGGCTGAGAGAGTGAGTAGTGGCTGGCAATTATTCTTTTATACATACAATATAACAACAGACAAGGAAAACTTAAATGGGAACTCCGGATAGGGAAAAATTTGTTTTCTAATAAAAGTACATTAAAAGTTATATAGATGTGTCTATACAATGTATTACTGTATCTGTACGGTTCTGCCACACTGGGAGCTGATAGACATCCAGGAAGTGAAGAAAAATTTACTCTGTGGCAATTCACATTGTCACATTGTCTCCTGCTCCCACTGCTCTCCCACCTTAGGAGACAAATCTTCCATGCCTCTGTCTCACATGTGTGTGTTTGCTGAGCACAGGCTGATGATGCAGACAGGGTGTGATGTCACAGGAGGCGCAGCTGGATCCCCCAATCCCCTGAGTGATCCACCATCTCTGACCGGCCAAAAGCAGGTGTTGCACTGATTTCTCTACTTGTGAAATTAGGGCTGTGTTCACACCTGTTGGAGTTTAATTGCAGTACTGAAGCGTATTCACAAAAATGATGCAGTAACACAATAAAATGATGCTAAACGGCAGAGAGGATCAGAGCCGCCACTGGCAATCCCACCTGGACAAATAACAAGGCATAAACAGTATATCCCATGTAAGATAATATAGGATAAAGTCCTCATTGTGGGGCTCAACTTTAAAAGATAAAGATGCTTGATCATAATATGCGCGTGGAGAAAAAAATGTAATTAAAAAAGTTCTTTGCTTTATTCCAATATCAGCGTTACAGGTAGAGAATACAGCGTGCTGTGTGGTGTTACAGGTAGAGAATACAGTGTGCTGTGTGGTGTTACAGGTAGAGAATACAGCATGCTGTGTGGTGTTACAGGTAGAGAATACAGCGTGCTGTGTGGTGTTACAGGTAGAGAATACATTGTGCTGTGTGGTGTTACAGGTAGAGAATACAGTGTGCTGTGTGGTGTTACAGGTAGAGAATACAGCATGCTGTGTGGTGTTACAGGTAGAGAATACATTGTGCTGTGTGGTGTTACAGGTAGAGAATACAGCGTGCTGTGTGGTGTTACAGGTAGAGAATACAGCATGCTGTGTGGTGTTACAGGTAGAGAATACAGTGTGCTGTGTGGTGTTACAGGTAGAGAATACAGTGTGCTGTGTGGTATTACAGGTAGAGAATACAGCATGCTGTGTGGTGTTACAGGTAGAGAATACAGTGTGCTGTGTGGTGTTACAGGTAGAGAATACAGTGTGCTGTGTGGTGTTACAGGTAGAGAATACAGCATTGTGTAGTGTTACAGGTAGAGAATACAATGTGCTGTGCGGTGGTAGAGAATACAGCGTGCTGTGTGGTGTTACAGGTAGAGAATACAGCGTGCTGTGCGGTGTTACAGGTAGAGAGTACAGCGTGCTGTGTGGTGTTACAGGTAGAGAATACAGCGTGCTGTGTGGTGTTACAGGTAGAGAATACAGCATGCTGCGTGGTGTTACAGGTAGAGAATACAGGGTGCTGTGTGGTGTTACAGGTAGAGAATACAGCATGCTGTGTGGTGTTACAGGTAGAGAATACAGCATGCTGCGTGGTGTTACAGGTAGAGAATACAGGGTGCTGTGTGGTGTTACAGGTAGAGAATACAGCATGCTGTGTGGTGTTACAGGTAGAGAATACAGTGTGCTGTGTGGTGTTACAGGTAGAGAATACAGCGAGCTGTGTGGTGTTACAGGTAGAGAGTACAGTGTGCTGTGTGGTGTTACAGGTAGAGAATACAGTGTGCTGTGTGGTGTTACAGGTAGAGAATACAGCGTGCTGTGTGGTGTTACAGGTAGAGAATACAGCGTGCTGTGTGGTGTTACAGGTAGTAAGTGTGTGCTGTGTGGTGTTACAGGTAGAGAATACAGTGTGCTGTGTGGTGTTACAGGTAGAGAATACAGCATGCTGTGTGGTGTTACAGGTAGAGAATACAGTGTGCTGTGTGGTGTTACAGGTAGAGAATACAGCGTGCTGTGTGGTGTTACAGGTAGAGAATACAGCGTGCTGTGTGGTGTTACAGGTAGTAAGTGTGTGCTGTGTGGTGTTACAGGTAGAGAATACAGTGTGCTGTGTGGTGTTACAGGTAGAGAATACAGTGTGCTGTGTGGTGTTACAGGTAGAGAATACAGCGTGCTGTGTGGTGTTACAGGTAGAGAATACAGCGTGCTGTGTGGTGTTACAGGTAGAGAATACAGCACTGTGTGGTGTTACAGGTAGAGAATACAGCGTGCTGTGTGGTGTTACAGGTAGAGAATACAGTGTGCTGTGTGGTGTTACAGGTAGAGAATACAGCGTGCTGTGTGGTGTTACAGGTAGAGAATACAGCGTGCTGTGTGGTGTTACAGGTAGAGAATACAGCGTGCTGTGTGGTGTTACAGGTAGAGAATACAGCATGCTGTGTGGTGTTACAGGTAGAGAATACAGTGTTCTGTGTGGTGTTACAGGTAGAGAATACAGTGTGCTGTGTGGTGTTACAGGTAGAGAATACAGCGTGCTGTGTGGTGTTACAGGTAGAGAATACAGCGTGCTGTGTGGTGTTACAGGTAGAGAATACAGCGTGCTGTGTGGTGTTACAGGTAGTAAGTGTGTGCTGTGTGGTGTTACAGGTAGAGAATACAGTGTGCTGTGTGGTGTTACAGGTAGAGAATACAGCATGCTGTGTGGTGTTACAGGTAGAGAATACAGTGTGCTGTGTGGTGTTACAGGTAGAGAATACAGCGTGCTGTGTGGTGTTACAGGTAGAGAATACAGCGTGCTGTGTGGTGTTACAGGTAGTAAGTGTGTGCTGTGTGGTGTTACAGGTAGAGAATACAGTGTGCTGTGTGGTGTTACAGGTAGAGAATACAGTGTGCTGTGTGGTGTTACAGGTAGAGAATACAGCGTGCTGTGTGGTGTTACAGGTAGAGAATACAGCGTGCTGTGTGGTGTTACAGGTAGAGAATACAGCACTGTGTGGTGTTACAGGTAGAGAATACAGCGTGCTGTGTGGTGTTACAGGTAGAGAATACAGTGTGCTGTGTGGTGTTACAGGTAGAGAATACATTGTGCTGTGTGGTGTTACAGGTAGAGAATACAGCATGCTGTGTGGTGTTACAGGTAGAGAATACAGCGTGCTGTGTGGTGTTACAGGTAGAGAATACAGGTAGAGAATTATTCTTTTATACATACAATATAACAACAGACAAGGAAAACTTAAATGGGAACTCCGGATAGGGAAAAATTTGTTTTCTAATAAAAGTACATTAAAAGTTATATAGATGTGTCTATACAATGTATTACTGTATCTGTACGGTTCTGCCACACTGGGAGCTGATAGACATCCAGGAAGTGAAGAAAAATTGACTCTGTGGCAATTCACATTGTCACATTGTCTCCTGCTCCCACTGCTCTCCCACCTTAGGAGACAAATCTTCCATGCCTCTGTCTCACATGTGTGTGTTTGCTGAGCACAGGCTGATGATGCAGACAGGGTGTGATGTCACAGGAGGCGCAGCTGGATCCCCCAATCCCCTGAGTGATCCACCATCTCTGACCGGCCAAAAGCAGGTGTTGCACTGATTTCTCTACTTGTGAAATTAGGGCTGTGTTCACACCTGTTGGAGTTTAATTGCAGTACTGAAGCGTAGAGAATACAGCGTGCTGTGTGGTGTTACAGGTAGAAAATACAGTGTGCTGTGTGGTGTTACAGGTAGAGAATACAGTGTGCTGTGTGGTGTTACAGGTAGAGAATACAGCGTGCTGTGTGGTGTTACAGGTAGAGAATACAGGGTGCTGTGTGGTGTTACAGGTAGAGAATACAGCGTGCTGTGTGGTGTTACAGGTAGAGACTACAGCGTGCTGTGTGGTGTTACAGGTAGAGAATACAGCGTGCTGTGTGGTGTTACAGGTAGAGACTACAGCGTGCTGTGTGGTGTTACAGGAAGTAACTTTGTGCTATGTGGGTGGGACTACAATGACATGAAAAAGTACTGCAAATTATTCAGTAACACAATGAAACTGCAATGTGTGAACACAGCTTAGATGTTCTGCAACAGGAACGGGCAGGGCGGGGCACTGTAATGAACAGCTGAGGGAAAGTATTGCATTCTGGAGCCTGTAGTACTGTGTACAACTGTTCAACCAGGAAGTACAGCCACACAATACAGAACAAAATCCCCCCCCCCCCCCAAAAAAAAAAAAAAACATTAACCCCTGAGACCAGGAGCGTAGCGAGGGGGCAAGTGCCCCAGGCACAGAGACCGGGGGGGGGGGGGGGCGCCATCACAGGGAGCAGAGACAGAAGGATCACAGTGGATGAGGCAGCCTGGAAGCCTCCTGCCCTCTGTCAGGGTGGGGAGGCAGGGGATGATTTTAACTTGATCAGCAGAGGTATTTCCCATACTGTATTGTCTCCTGGCTGCTGTTTAGCTATAATTTGCGCAAATCAGATCAAATCAGGGCTAAACAGCAGCCAGGAGACAGTACAGCAAAGTTACTGTGTAGATGGTGAAGGACCTTGATATGTGACTATGATGTTACCGCAGGTGCTGTATGTACAATGCACTATGGAGGAGGAAGAAAGAAAATACAGGGGAAGGGGGGGACAATCAGGGGTGAGGAGGGTGACACCAGTCTGGGATGGGGGGAGACACACAAGAGAGTGTCCAGTGTCTATTTAGGGGTCTGGTCTGGTTGTACATTATTCTATACTTAAGCCCTTAATAACTGCCCTCTCCAAATATATATCACATTTATATAAACCTCACCTACTGTCTGCAGGGGTAGGGAAGCTTGGCTCTCCAGCTGTTGCAGAACTACAACTCCCATCATGTCTGGACAGCCAAAGTTTTAGCTTTGACTGTCCATGTATGATGGGAGTTGTAGTTTTGCAACATCTGGGGAGCCAAGCTTCCCAACGCCAATCTATAAAGCATCTGTATTTGTATATACAGTGACCATAATACATTTTTTTTAATTATTTCTATTTTGAATTTGGTGATGGAATACCTTACTGGAGGTGTTACTGCTGTTGTCTCCGCTGCTGAGTGGAGTTGATCGAACCTCGGGAAATCCTAGGTTCGATCGAACTCGAAAATCCACAAACCTGCCGCATTAGATTCCCGATGCCTTCCCGGTCCATGGGGAAGGAGGAGAGGTCCCGGGTACCCCCTGGAATTCCGCGATTCAGCCTAGGTAATAGGTAGGTAATAGGCTGAATCCCGGAATTCCAGGCGGTACCCGGGCAGTCCCCTTCTTCCCCACGGACCGGGAAGGCATCAGCAACGAAATGCGGCAGCTTCGTGAATTTTCGAGTTCGATCAAACCTAGGATTTCCTGAGGTTCGATCAACTCTCCTGCTGAGCGTACCTGTGCATTAGGAGACGGCACCATAGAATCACATTACACTGGGGGTCACACTGGAGATAGATTAGGAAGCTTTGCCTCCTAATTTACAGGTACAGACAGCAGGGAGGGGAGACAACGGTGCCTCCTCATGTACAGACAGCAGGGAGTGGAGACAACGGCGCCTCCTCAGGTACAGACAGCAGGGAGCGGAGACAACGGCGCCTCCTCAGGTACAGACAGCAGGGAGCGGAGACAACGGCGCCTCCGTTAAGGTGCTTAGGGACAAAACTTTAAATGGGAAAAATTGAAGTACTTTAAGAAATGCTGATTGAGCCCAGAGCTGCCTGATAATTATTCTTCATAAAAACATTCCAGGTACACAGTAAATATGACATTATGTATCCCATATTGTGAACACCACACTAGTGCTGCCAGTAGAGATGACCGAATCGCTCATCTAAACAATCGCTCATCTAAACTTCATTTAACAAAACAAAACAAAAAAAAAAAAAATATATATATATATAAATATATATATAGTATACCAGCAGTGACAACATGGGCCCCCCTGTGCTTACTGCATACACAAGGGGGGGGGGGGGGGGAATTGAATCTTTGCCCCGGGCGCAGGAGACCCTAGCTACACCTCTGCCTGAGACCATCAATGCAAAAATACTCTTGTGGTCAAAATGTAATGCTACAGCTGTCATAGGGAAGGATTAGAGAACCCGACACCATGTACTGTACGTTAGTGCCGATTGACTAGAGACCTAGCAGTGGCATATGACTTCCAGGCATAAGCGAAATTTGGGGGGTGCAGGGGGGGCAGTGGCTCCTGGGCCCACACTGGCAGGGGCCCACTGAGGTCTCAGAGGCTTAATGCTGTCTGCAAAAGCTATTTCTTTTGCAGACAGCCTGCAGAGCGATGAGGAAGGACCTATGGTGACGTCATAAGGGGGCGGGGCTGAGAACTGGAGAGGATTCTTGTGGATGAAGGACCTGTGGTGATGTCATGAGGGGGCGGGGCTGAGAAGATGCTGGTGCATGAAGGACATGTGATCATTGTCCTCTTATATCTCCTCCTGTAATGTGATAGATAGATAGATAGATAGATAGATAGATAGATAGATAGATAGATAATAGATAGATAGATAGGAGATAGATAGATAGATAGATAATAGATAGATAGATAGGAGATAGATAGGAGATAGATAGATAGATAGATAGATAGATAGATAGATAGATAGATAGGAGATAGATAGATAGATAAATAGATAGATAGATAGATAGGAGATAGATAGATAGATAGATAGATAGATAGATAGGAGATAGTTAGATAGGAGATAGATAGATAGATAGATAGATAGATAGATAGATAGATAGATAGATAGATAGATAAATAGGAGATAGATAGATAGATAGATAGATAGATAGATAGATAGATAGATAGATAGGAGATAGGAGATAGATAGATAGATAGATAAATAGGAGATAGATAGATAGATAGATAGATAGATAAATAGGAGATAGATAGATAGATAGATAGGAGATAGATAGATAGATAGATAGATAGATAGATAGATAGATAGATAGACAGGAAATGGATATCTAGCAGCTCATCACATATCTTGGATTTTACATGTATGATCACAACCAGCTCACCCCTTTGAGGCTTTGTTCACACTGCGTATGTTTCTGCACGTACTTTTGAGGCTGATGCGTTCGCTTGAAAGTATACGATATACGCCCGCATAGTGCACACTCTGTATGAGCTTACGGCCGGATCGTATGCGGCGCTGTGAAAAATGAACACGACCATTGTTTGAGGACGGAAATGTAGAAACTCACGGCCGTGGATTTCCATGCGGTCCCGTACGAAGTACTTATTTCAGCCAAATTGAATTTGATTTTTCGATCCAAAAGGTTCTGTGTGGTTTACGGGGCTGGGCGAAGATTTCCAAGTAAATGACCTGCCTCAGATCGCTTCGAATCAAGCTAGGGAAGCATAACTGTACTACAGGCGTATGTTCGCAGTGCGTACGCATCCGGCCGCATGTTGATTTTTCCCACGCCCGTAGTTTCAGCCGCACATGTACGCCGGCGTACGAAATGCGGCCGGACTCATACGCAGTGTGAACATAGCCTTAATGTCTAAAAACTTATTACCTATACCACTATTATTTTTAGGCAAAGATAATCTGGTTAAAAGGGTTCTCCAGAATTAAGAAAAAAAAACATAGTTGCTTTCTTCCAAAACAGCGCCACCCCTGCTCTTAGGTTGTGTGTGGTATCACAGCTTGGCACTATTCACTTCAGTCGAATACCACACAAACTGAGGACAAGAGTGGTGCTGTCTGTGGAAGAAGGCAGCTATATTTTTCTAATCTTAAGCACTTTAAATTTTTTTGTGGTTCTATATGTGAAATGTACAGAAGCCTCTTACACGGCTCTTTATCCTTATCCACTATGAGTAATGTAGAAGAATATTCCCTGTATTATTCAGAAAGCCTTGTCACCTGCTGAGGTTGGTTGGGGGCCCACTCAGACTCACTCGCCCCCCCTAGGCTGAACCCCTAGCTACGCCCCTGGTTCCAGGGCATGGCATTTACCTTTATGACTGCTTTCAAGATTACAAAAATTCTAATGCAGGGGCCTTAAAGTGAACCTGTCACCAAGGCAATGCTATCGAATCTATGGCTATCCTGTTATAGAGCAGAAGGAGCTGAGCAGATTGATATATACGTTTGTGGGAAAAGATTCTGTATAATTTATAACATATTCATTGAAATCCCTGCTCATCTGTGATAAGGAGTCCAGTGGGCGGTGTCATTCAATAGACTGGACTCCTTAGCATGGAAACATCAGAGATTTCAATTAATAAATTACAAGTTATACTGAATCTTTTCCCATAAAGATATATCTATATATCAATCTCAGCTCTTCCTGCTCTATAACAGGATGTCAATAGCTTAGGTAGCATTTTAATGGTGACGGGTTCCCTTTAAATACTTTTCCAGCCCTGGGGTCCTCTGCTACTGACCTTTTCCTACCTGATAAAGTTTCTTTCTACAATACAAAAACTTTTCACTTTCCTTTTTTGTTTTGTTCCCAATTTTCACAGCTCCCGTCCGTCTATCCGCAGTAAGACACAGTAAGTCCAATCATCGAAAAGTAGCAACATCTCAATCAACAGTATAAGTCTAACAATCAGAACCAAATTCAGCAATTCTCCTCAGAGGGGGAAAAAAAAAGCAAGAAAAGCGCTAATAATTGAATTCATTATGTGTGCAGAGCCGCTGGAAGGAGTCAAGCAGCTGCCAGGTGAACTGATACAGTAGACTAATGTAACGTGATTCACAATGTAAAGTTCATTAGTCTCAATGAGCAATTGTCAGGCATTGCTATCAATAGCTTTCAAGACAAGACTGTGGCCTTCACGCTTAACTAGTGGATTTTGTCTCACGGAGAATATAATCTGGTAGAGCTAAGTATCTAAATGAAATGAAAAAAATAAAAGTTCAATTTCCCAATGTTTTACATGGTTAACCCCTCATTGCCTTCCTTTGTAGAGAATGCATTATTTAAAATGTGAAGGTGCTATAGGAAGTATAGGTAAAATAATACACCAAAAATATTAAAGGGTCCTAACTAGAATTATAGTACTAAGAAATGGATGCCGATCATGCCCTTCCATTGTCATGGAGGAGAATACATTTAACCCATTGTTTAAACAGTCAGTGAAGTTCATGATCTACTGTATGCGAAGAAGGAAAAGAACTTGCTCTACAGTGCCACCTACTGGAGTCCTACCTTCTCTTCAAATTAGTGTTTGACCTGTAAAGGGGTTGTTCAGGTTTTTTCCCAAAAACAGCAACTGTCCTCAGTCTGGGTGGGGGGAACTCAGTTCAATGAAAATGAATGGAGTTGAACTGCAATACCTCACATAACCTGAGGACAGGGGTGGAGCTGTTTTTGCAAGAAAGTAGCTGTGTTTTTCCTAAGCCTCGATAAGGGGTACACCAGGCGGGGGTTATTTTTAGTGTATGGCCGGGGAGAGGGTGAATATAGACGCTGCCGGTCACTTACCTCCCTGGTTCCAGAGCCAGGTCCCAGATCGCGCCGCCCCGTTCTCTCGTCCCGCAGCCACTTCCTGGTCTGAGCTGCGACTTGAGACGTCTCAAAGCAGCTCAGCCATTGAGCGGTCATAGTGGGATCCTGCCTCGGCCGCTGAATGGCTGAGCGGCCTTGAGGCATCCCCTCTCAAGACGCTTCTTAGACCGGGAAGCAGCTGCGGGATGGAAGAACGGGGCGGAGCAATCCGGTACCCGGTGCTACCTGATTGGGGGAGGGGGTTCTTTTCTAGATGCAGTGGGGACTTTAGAAGAAAGGGTACCTGCATCTGTCTACTGCTGTCAGTTGGCACTGAGTGACACAGATTCAGGAACACACAGGTTCAAACTGGTGGGTAAAGCTAGCGATCAGAAGGAAACCTAGCACATTGCAGCAGATCTTTACTTACTCTTACCTAACTGCTGTCATTGACTCCTGTCAAGTTATAAGGAGGAAGAAAAAGATAGCTCCCCAGTGTAGATTAGGCTTCTTCCCTCATCTATAGTAACCTCACTGTGAGGATAGGAGATAGTCTCTCTTATGGGGTGTCCTGGCCTCCATGATAGGCCCTGGAAGGTTAGGCACACTCACTCTTTACTTTCTCTTTGACACAATACTAGTCTAGACTGGCCCAAACCTGCTCTACCACAGAATATATACCCCACTAGAAGCTGTCTTATATGCCAGTAAATCAGGAGATACTAAAATCAGGATAGGTCAGTGGACAAAGGGATAAGTGTGAGGTACCCAGCTCAGGGATTGGTTCTCAGCCAGTGGAACAGACAGTGGTATAGACAGCATAAAACATGAGATAAATCACATTCACTGTTAATCCTTAGTTAGACTAAATGCACAAAGGGCAATGAGGATAAAGGTACGTCTCTTACCTTCATCCTCTGCACTGCTCCTGTGCAGTTTGTAGTGTAATCCTGCATCCGGTAGGGCTGTTTGGAGCACTGTGGACAGGGGCACCACCCCTGGAGAAAGAGCAGGGGCGGACCAGTGATCTGGGGGCTGTAACCCTGCTCCCAGTGCTCCAAACGGCCTTACCGGATGTAGGATTACACTGCAAACATAACGGGAATGGCACTCAGGATGAAGATATGAGACTTACCTTCATCCTCAGCATCCTGTGCGCAACAGGGAGCTGTTAGCAGGTTAGATTTGGCTTCCCTTTAAGCTTCCCTTCAGCTGTGCTAAGTAGTGTATAGAATATAGTGACATCTAGTGGTGGGAGTGCAAACTACGGCCTACATTATATACATGGCAATACCAACCTACGTATGTTAGAAACAGCAGTGGGTGACCCACTCTCAGGAGTGCAAGACTTAAGGAGAGAGAAGAGGAAGCTGGGGAGACTTGGAAGAAAGAAGCCTTTAACTTGGCCCTTGCAAAAGAAAAGCGTTTTGCAAGATTGAAGCTTTTATAGTCGGCTGTAATGAGGTTGTGTTTCTGTGTCACCCTGTGAGAATTGTTAGATATGCAAATTGTTCTGTGTAGATATTAATGCCCCCCTATGGATAGACCCTACCATCTGAAGACTGTGCTATTACATTACATGCATGTTTAATGTTGTCACTGCTAGCAACGGATTATGTCATGCATAGGCTGTAGTATTGGCATTACAGTTTCATAAACCTTACTTTATGGCAGCAGTAGATGACAATGAAGATAAATTAATGGTCAGAAAAGCGTCAATAAATTGAAGCTGGCCATGAAATTAATGTCAGCAGAAGTGATGGAAAATGTATAGTGAGTAGCTGTACAATGTTATTGTAGTATCCCCCTACCACTGGTTTTCTTGTCTTTACACACCCAGGTAAAGCTAGTTTGTTCAGGTGTCACACCAAGTAATTTTAGCTGCATTCTTTCCTGAAGCCACCAGGTGTCTCACTCCTCCTGTGCACGCACTCAGGTTCACACAGTGGGATTAAAGAAAAGTGTATTGTGTGTGTTCCCCTCTAGGTGTCACTACAGTGTTTTCTGTATGCCTTATGTTATGCCCAGATGAAGGAAGCATTGGGTTAACTGTGCTTGTCACATGTGTGTTGTCCTCCTATTACAGGTGCAGGCCTGTTTTCCCTCACTCTTTTACCTATCCTCTTTCCTCACTCTTTGTACTACTAAGCCCCACCAATCACAAGTAAACTAGTTTGCCCCTATAAAAGTAGGTTAGTTTCTGGTGGGAGGATCCTTTCAGTTTTAGTCACCACAGAGAGACTGTTCCTGCTGCAGTGAAGCCAGGGCCTGGCTCTGGTCAGGACCCTTATCAGGGACCTTTTTTTATTCTTATGTAGGAAACCACTGCTAGCATGCAGTGCTAGACCCCACAGGAAGAAAGGATGTCCTCGGAGGATTTCCTTCTCCAAGCCAGAGATACTCTCTACAACAAGGGACTGGGCAGTATGCCTGAGTTTGGTACTGACTCCAGCAGGATAAATCCGCAGATTACACCAACGTATACTGCTGTTCTGAAAAGTCTGCTCAGCCCAGCGCAGAGACCTGGGACCTCGTACTACCCTAATAGGATGGGTATCCCGACACTGTAGGGCATAAGGCAGTCAGATACGTGAGTACAAGTGTCTTCTTCTTCTCCTTCCAACCACGCTATCCCGGCAGAGTATACAGCTACCTTGGACAGGGCCCTCAACACGCTCCTCTACTCTCACTTCTACAGTAACTACTTCATCCACTTCTTGCCTGCACCTGCAGCAGGTTATTCAAACCTGAAAAAGCAGTGCCTGTCTGACCAGAAGTGAGTACCAACGCCACTCCAGGCTACCATGACAAGTGCCCAAGTGACCCTACACCCACCTAGCAGCCACAACACTGCTAAATCTACCCCGGCCAACAGCACCCTGACTGCTTTGTCGCATATTGTTTTATTGCGCAGACGCTGTATACACATCGCTCTACTCTCTCACACTTCCTGTCACACCACCCTGTAAAAGGTAGGGATTTCCTGTAAGTTGGGCAGCAGAGGTTTAGTTTCTCTTTAGAGTGGGTAGGACAAGACACAGGTTCCTGCTGCAGTGACTAGGCGAGCCTGGCTTACAACAGAGGCCTGAACAGGGACTACACCTCTTTTCTTTGTTAGGTGCAAGTAACTAGCTAAGATGCAGTGCTAAACCAAAGAGGTGGGGTAATATGAGAGACCCCCTAACCTACGTCAAGGATCTTCACAGTCAGGACAGTCACCCCCCTAAGGAAAAGGCAATGATCCCCGGTAAAGTAAAGCAGCGTTAATCCGACGTACTTTACTGACAATCAATCATCCACTTGGGATTAGACTTCAGTGGGAGCTAACCCTAGAGACAAAGACCTAGGACTTGTACTACCTTCCAGAGCAGTCACCAATACGGGGAGGCAGAAGGCAGTCAGAAAAGGTAACTGGGACTTATCTAAACGTGAGTACGAGAAATTCACTAAAAGATTCAAGGTAACTGTTGTCACACACATCTTGGCACTGTACTAATTAGGCAAGGGCTCCTACCTGGCCCCAACACCGCTCTCTCTCAAGTCTTCACTCTCCTATGACTATCTAGCTCTGTAGTTCTTAAAGCCAAAGTATTTTTGCCCTAGCGCTTGTTACCAGAATCGTTCTCATATTTTGTATGGCACAGAAGTATTTCCTGTAAAGTTAAACACTGTCGGGACTCTGTCATCTTTATTGCCGCACCTGTACCCTCACTTGCACCTCACAATAGTTATACTTAAGGTCCATATCCATGTGTCCAAGGGTGGGTATTACCACTCCTTGCCACCGTGACAAGTTGCCCCCAAAAATCCACCAGTAGAGATGATCGAGCAGGCCCGAGGTTCAGGTTCGTACGAACCCAAATCATTGGCATTTGACTCCTGCTGCCTTCCCGTTCCATGTGGAAGGTGGAGAGAGCCCGAGACAGTCTGGAAAACAGGGATACAGCCTACCTAGGCAGTGGGAGTCAAATACCGATGGTTCGGGTTTGTACGAACCTGAACCTCAGCCCTGTTCGATCATCTCTATCCATTAGCTGCACACACCACCTGCACCAGCACCCTGGATCACGGCATTACTAACCTGCCTATCTAGGCTCCAGCAGTACAGTAGAGTTATTAATTCTGCCTAGTGCTAATGAGATCACTTTGCCAACTCATTGAAAGTGCCGTTATATGTACTTATAATGCGGCATGCTGTATATGTCAATCCAGGTGACAGTTCTTCTTTAAGGGGTGAAAATCTGGAGTGCTGGATGGATATAATATCCGAGTGATACAAAGCTTCTTGGTTTATGTTTTTACAAGAAAGTTAAGGACAAAGCACAAAACTCTAATAAGGCTTCTCTGTGGATTTGTAAATGTCGCGTTGGCATTGTAGGCAGAATCTAAATGTCATTTGCTGTTTTTGTAGATGAGCTTAAAAACACCCCCCCAAAAAAACAAAAAAAAAGTTATCAGTAGGCAAAGACCGGAGCCTAACAATAGGCAACGGGGAGCCGAACCGTAGCTCACATTGTATATTAGTAGTACATGGTAATATATTTATAACATGCTGTAAGTGCCCTGTGGGATCTATTGGTATTGGTTAGGTAAAAGCCGTCTGACCGCCTGAGAGGACTGAGATGCTGTACTGATACTGGTAAATAAAACACTTGTATTCTCTATGAGTCCTGGAGAGCTGAGATTTCTGCTAAATATATCTATGGAGACCATGGAGTAAGGAGAAGATCACAGCTGTCCTCAGCCTCCTCTCCAAAGTGCTTGTTGCTTTTTCCTCTATCTATCTATCTATCTATCTATCTATCTCCTATCTATCTATCTATCTATCTTATCTATCTATCTCCTATCTATTATCTATCTATCTATCTCTCTATCTCCTATCTATCTATCTCCTATCTATCTATCTATCTCTCTATCCTGCAGGTGTGTATGATGATGTTTTACAGCAGCTGAGGTGTATGATGAGGTTCTGCAGCAGCTGAGGTGTAATATGAGGTTCTGCAGCAGCTGAGGTGTATGATGAGGTTCTGCAGCAGCCGAGGTGTATGATGATGTTTTATAGCAGCTGAGGTGTATGATGAGGTTCTGCAGCAGCTGAGGTGTATTATGAGGTTCTGCAGCAGCTGAGGTGTATTATGAGGTTCTGCAGCAGCTGAGGTGTATGATGAAGTTCTGTGGCAGCTGAGGTGTATGATGAGGTTCTGCAGTAGCTGAGGTGTATTATGAGGTTCTGCAGCAGCTGAGGTGTATTATGTTCTGCAGCAGCTGAGATGTATTATGATGTTCTGCAGCAGCTGAGTAGTATTATGAGGTTCTTCAGCAGCTGAGGTGTATGATGAGGTTCTGTGGCAGCTGAGGTGTATAATGAGGTTCTGCAGCAGCTGAGGAGTATGATGATGTTTTACAGCAGCTGAGGTGTATGATGAGGTTCTGCAGCAGCTGCGGTGTATGATGAGGTTCTGCAGCAGCCGAGGTGTATGATGATGTTTTGCAGCAGCTGAGGTGTAGTAGGATGTTCTGCAGCAGCTGAGGTATATTATGAGGTTCTGCAGCAGCTGAGGTGTATGATGAGGTTCTGCAGCAGCCGAGGTGTATTATGAGGTTCTGCAGCAGCTGAGGTGTATTATGTTCTGCAGCAGCTGAGGTATATTATGAGGTTCTGCAGCAGATGAGGTGTATGATGAGGTTCCGCAGCAGCTGAGGTGTATTTTGATGTTCTGCAGCAGCTGAGGTATATTATGAGGTTCTGCAGCAGATGAGGTGTGTTATGTGGTTCTGCAGCAGCCGAGGTGTGTGATGATGTTCTGCAGCAGCCGAGGTGTATGATGAGGTTCTGCAGCAGCTGAGGTGTATGATGAGGTTCTACAGCAGCTGAGGTGTATGATGAGGTTCTGCAGCAGCAGAGTAGTATTATGAGGTTCTGCAGCAGCTGAGGTGTATGATGAGGTTCTGCGGCAGCTGAGGTGTATGTTGAGGTTCTGCAGCAGCTGAGGTGTATGATGAGGTTCTGCAGCAGCTGAGGTGTATGATGAGGTTCTGCAGCAGCTGGGGTGTATTATGAGGTTCTGCAGCAGCTGAGGTGTATATTATAAGTATTCTGTATCGCTTTTGTTACGTTCTGTCCTAGGAATTTTAATTCATACTAATATTATTTACAGACAGATCATCGAGAATTTTTATGAATGTGTATTATAAAAATAATCACCGACATCATCATGTATGTTTAGTTTTTATTTCATTTTCCTAGACGATTTATTATGATTATTATAATTGTAGTTACTGCCAAAAAAACACACACGTTTCTTTTTTGTTAAAAAAAAAATTTGCTAAAATTTCTAAAGAGAAGCACGCACCGTAGCCAGTGCTAAAGTTTCAATTAAGAGCCATGTTCTTATGTAAAGTCTATTGCTAAGCAACGGCGGAACTGCTGGAGAAGCTGAAAAACGAAAGAAATAATGTTAACAAGCAATGAACTGCAATATCGAAATAATGAGCAGAGCAAGACAAGAAGAACGTAAAAAAAAAAGTTACATAGAAAGCATGGAGAGAAGTGAAGGAGAAGAAACATCGAGAGGCGTCTGTAGGCACCGCGGCAAAGCGGAGGATAAAAAGTTTTCACACCTGTCTGAAATGGTAAAATAGGAAAGAGGTGCAAGGTGGGAGAGCGAAAAGGCGAAAAATATGAGCAACACAAACACTGTACAAGCTTATTACACATCGTCACCTGCTCTCTGTACACATCAGGCACATTGACATTACAAAATTACTATTTTGTTAAGACTGGGTGACAATTAACTATATAGGGGGCCTCCTGACTCTCGGCAGATGAGGTTAGGAGGGATCGGATATGGTGGATTTTAACCTCTCCAACCTTTTGTTCTCTTGAACATAGGATACACCAATGGAGACTGCATGCAGCTTATTACCCCATCACCATCATCAACACCATCACTACCACCATCAACACTATGCCCAACACTACCCCCACCCCTATCAACACTACTATCACCATCAACACCACCAACAGTACTACCACCAACACTATTAATACCACCTCCAAGACTACTATTACCACCACGACCACCACCAACACTACTACCACAAACAACACCATCAACATCACCACTACCACCATCAACACTAGCGCCACTAACATCAACACCACTTCCAATACTAACACCAACACTATTAACACCACCTCCAACACTACTATCACCACCACAACAACCAACAACAGCACTACTACCGCAAACACCATTAACATAACCACTACCACCATCAACACTATCACCAACACTACCGCCACTAACATCAACACCACCTCCAGTACTACCACCAACACTATTAACACCACCTACAACACTACTATCTCCACCACGACCACCACCAACACTACTACCGCAAACAACACCATCAACACCACCTCCAATACTACAACCAACAATATTAACACCACCTCCAACACTACTATCACCACCACGACCACCCCCAACACTACTACTGCAAACAAAACCATCAACACTACTACCACCATCAACACCACCTCCAATACTACAACCAACACTATTAACACCACCTACAACACTACTATTACCACCACAACCACCACCAACACTACTACTGCAAACAACACCATCAACACTACTACCACCATCAACACCACCTCCAATACTACCACTAACACTATTAACACAACCTCCAACACTACTTTGACCGCCACGACCACCACCTACAACACTACTACCGTAAACAACACCATCAACACTATCACCAACACTACTACCAGAAACACCACCAATACTACCACCATCAACACCACCTCTAACAATATTACCACCAATACCATCAATATTACTACTACCAACACTAACACCACCACCAAAACTACCAACCAAACCCCACTACCACTGTCAACACCACTAACACTACCACCCCCAACACTACCACCATTAACACCAACACCACCATGAACATGTGTATAGGTGTACATGTGTATATAAGTCAACGTCTGATGAGTACAATAAAGGGGTGTACAGAGTTAAAATCATAATGTCAACATACAATAGACTTAAGCTGTGATTTGATTGACAGTGCACTCTGTTATATTCATAGTCATAGACAACATCATTTACTCCAGCCACATTATCACAGGGTGTCATAGGTAGCTATGGCATGCAATTGTGCCATCTTAGTACACCTACTAGGCCTTAAAGGGGTATTACTCAAACATAACTTTTTATATGATGCTGCCCACGTCTCCTTCCCACAGTTGTCAGCTGCTGCTTTCTGCTGCAGACACAAAAATCTGTTTGTGAGCTTTTCTCTCGGTCTCCCCCTCCTCCCCCCTCACTTCTGGGACGGCTGATGTAAACAAGTCCCTGGAAGGCAGTATCTGCAACATTGTAGCTTCTTTGTAATGACAGATAGATAGATAGATAGATAGATAGATAGATAGATAGATAGCAGAACACTAGGTAGCGGACCTATTTACTTCATGTAATTAATCCTCATCTATATACTGGAGAGAGGGATTTGCACATTAACCTGTGTGGTTTTGGCTATGGTGGATATGGTTCAGTATAAACAATGTGCCATCCAGCGTAGTAGACGGGTTCGGAGATTTAGCATGTCTTCCAAGTAAACAGACAGGAAGTGTGGAGCCAGGCAATTGAATATTAGACAAACAACAATTGTAAATTATGGAAAGCATTTAGGTGGCGGCTTTTATTAAACTTGGTTCAATATCTGAGCAATTAACTTATACAGTACTTAAAATGGCTGGTAATGGAAAAAGTTTAGAAGAGACTGAGAGATGGGCTGGACTCGGGGAGCGCTCGGTAAGCTCGCAGTCTATAAGTATTCAGCACTTTCAGGAATTGATTGGACTTTTAATGACTTTCTTAAATTTGTCAACTTAATGTTTTGAAAATAGAATCCGTCCGTCTTAGATTCGCTTCCTTGTTTCCTTACTAAGTAAGTTATTCCTCCACATATTTTATACATACTAAAAGGTTTCTGGAACGACTTTCCAATTTCTCAGAAATCCTTGGAAAATTATATTATTATTATTATTATTATTATTATTATTATTAATATTATTGTTGTTATTAATTATTCTAAACATATCTTTTATGTTGATTTTACACTTTTATGTATATATATATATATATATATATCACAAAACATTCCAGTTTTTACACTGATCACAAAAGTCCATACAACAGGCCTACTTGTCAGCTTTGCTGTGTAGACTGAAGGCAGAGTTGTCTCATTTTCATTATGAGTTTTAATTTGATTGTCTATGTGATTCCTAGCATAAAAATGATTCCTTACCCCAGTAAACAGCTTGGCCACTAGGTGTCTCACTTCCTTGTTAACTGCTGTCCACTGCCTGTTGTCAGGAGAATTCTGTTTCTAGCAGCAAAGAGACCACGACAGAATACAGGTGGTGGGGGCAGAGCTCAGCTAGAATTATGCACAGGAGAAATGGAGAGAGCCTGGGTTTAGTACCTGCAATCTGTCAGCATGTATGTCCAGGCCCGCCTCTGCCATGAGGCAGAGTGAGCCTTCTGCCTCAGGCGGCAGCTCTTGTGTTCCTCCAGGGGGCGGCACAATCTTCTCTGCCACTGTCATTTTAGTGAGGTTTAACTTCACTGAAATGACAGCAGCCTCGGCCCCTATCAGTGCTGAGTGCCTGGCCGCCCCCTGCCGCCCTTCCCAGGGACTGCCGGGCTTCGTCTCTGTGATGTGTGACGTCACCCGGCAGTCTTCCTGAGGATTGGGTAGGAGCATGAACGGACGGCCACAGCGGCTCCACATGCTGATCCCTCCTCTTCCTGCTGCCTGATTTGCAGTCCAGGGGGCCGCCCGGTCTGCATACCTCAATTACTGTATTAATATAAACTAATAGTGCAGAGGCTGCCTGCTGCTGAGGAGGGCCCCTGAGAGACACTGAGGGCAGCAGCCGCTCACAGTGTCAGAGTAGTGACTGCACACATGGCTGGACGCTGTCGGCCCAGAGGAGGAGGAGATCATCTTTTGTACAGTACTGGCGTGTGTGTCCTGTCCAGGGCTGGACAGCTGCCCTCCATGCTGCTTAATTAGCTGCTGCCCTGCGACTCATCCCTCCAGGAGGAAGAGATGTGAATGTGCTGTCTCTGCTGTGTACCTGTGTGTGGTGCTGTCTCTGCTGTGTACCTGTGTGTGGTGCTGGGTCTGCCTGTCCTTTCTGTCCCTGTGTATGTACAGCTCTGTGTATCTGTCACTGTGTCTATGTGTGCTGCTCTGTCTGTGTGTGGTGGGCAGCCGATTACCTGAGTGAGGATCCCTCCCATCAACTTCCTCATCCACTGGGCCTGCTGCTGGTGAGTTAACCCCTGCAGCCCCTTATGTTATGTGTTAAGTAACTTTATTAACCCCTGCAGTTTAATAAAGTCACTGTGCCATGTGCACCCCCTCCTCCACTTGAATACATTTGGGAGGGTGCTGCAGTGCAGGGGTCACTGTATTGGGGGTGGGGGTCACATGGCACAGTTATGGTGCGTTTACACAGAGAGATTTATCTGACCAATTTTGGAAGCCAAAGATTTGAAAAGAGGAGAAATCTCAATCTTTCCTTCATGGCCTGTTCTCTTTTTATAGTCTGTTCCTGGTTTTGGCTTCAAAAATCTGTCAGATAAATCTATCTGTGTAAACGCACCATTAGTTTCTTATACTTTGCACTGCAGCCCCCTTATGTATTCCAGGGGGGGGGGGGGGGGGTCACATGGCACAGTTGCTTTATTAACCACTGCTATATCATATATGTTCTGTATACTGTATATATAACAGTCCTCCCCTATATAGTGTATACATTGTCTCTTCTGTTTCATATGTGTGCTTTATATAGAACAACCTTCCCCTATATAGTGTATACATTAACTGCTATATCATATATTTACTGTATATGTAATACTCCTCCCCTATACAGTGTATATATAGTCTTCTGTATCATATATGTGCTGTACACTGTATATATAACAGTCCTCCTCTCCTCGTTAACCCCTCCAGCACCCTTATGTAATGTATTTTGTGGGGTGGGGAGTTTTAGGGATGCACATGGCACAGTGACTTTATTAACCCCTGCAGTTTAATAAAGTCACTGTGCCATGTGCACCCCCCTCCCCACTTGAATATATTAGGGAGCTGCAGTGCATGCATGTATGTTATGATGTTCTGCTGCAGCTGAGGTGTATGATGATGTTCTTCAGCAGCTGAGGTGTAGTGTGATGTTCTGCAGCAGCTGAGGTGCATGATGAGATTCTGCAGAACATCATAATAAATAATGTATACATAATGTATACATAATAATAGCTGAGGTATCGACAGGAGAATAGTTCCTGCACAATTGATTCTAGTATCGGGGGGGGGCGCCATTTTAATTTTCGCCTCAGGCAGCAGAGAAGCTAGAATCGGCCCTGTGTATGTCTACTCCATAGGGCCCATATTGTGTGTAAAGGGTAAATCAAGTCTTTCCTAATATCTATGACCACCCACCAAACATGGTGTAAAGTGAAACCGGCTCAGTTGCCCCTAGTAACCAATCATATTCCACTTTTCATTCCTCACAGACTCTTTGGAAAATGAAAGGTGGAATCTGATTGGTTGCTAGGGGCGACTGAGCCAGTTTCACTTTACTCCATGTTTGATAAATCTCCCCCTCTGTCTCAGAAGGGAGGGGCAAAACAGAGGAGTGGAGACAGAGTGGACCAGGAAGTGAAGATTTTCAGCACCTTCAGGGTGTGGGTCAGGATGTGCTGCAGACAAACAGACCAATTCATGTAATAGAAACCTTTTACACACAAGCTTAGATTATAGGTGGGAAATAAACACAATAAACCTTTCTAATCTGGAGTTCCCCTTTAATATAACAACAGAATAGACTGATAAAGATATCAATAAAAAAAAGAAAACCTAAAGAACTCAGAGACATCCTGACATGACAGTGGTGGGAAATAGCATAAAAATAAACTTATAAAAAATAAATTATGGGTTTGAGGCCTGTGCGCCATGTGAATCCGGTTATAAATCTGGCCTATTATGATGTACGGGATGATAGAAATTAATGTTCGTTACACCCCTGCTCCTAATTTCTACGAAACCAATAAATCTCCTGAAATCTTTCTAATGTTTGAACTCCTTAATATCATCTGGCAATTATTATTTCCATAATGTGCCATTTAATTAGAGTCTTATCGTAAGTTGTTTAACATTTTCTGGCATCGTGGCTCCAGAGGATAAATATAATCACTCTTATCTGTTTTTAATATATCTAGAATAAATGTCAGCTGATTCCATCTCCCTCCCCTTCCGTTAATCTGCTGCCTGCTGGAGGGGTTAGCAAATTGCTCTGTAATCAGAGGAGATTCCCACTAGAATTACAGGCCGTCAATTTAACATATTTTGCATATTTCCAAATACTCGGAGTAGTATGGCGGTAAACTAGGCTCGCAGCATTCACACCATGGGATGCACTTATCCGCCTGCTAGAAGACTTGATTTTTGAGCACTTTTCTTAACCCCTTTGATTCCAGTTTTTTGTGGGGAAACTGGAAATGTTTCCAAAAACATTGAGGTCTATAGCACTGCAGAGCCTTTAGGATGTCATAGGTATTGGGGATGGGGCCGTAAAGGGGCGTCATATAGTTGAATTCCCAAACCTAAAGTATTTGCAGTGTTTCATAGGCTCTTGGGATAAGAGAGAATGGCGTCGGGTTGGTAACCAGCTAACAAGTCAAAATTTCCCCCCAGCATAGATCTATCACCTTTCTATCATAGTCAGCAGAAACTTTTTCGGCAATTGCTAAAATCGGTGAGATTGGACCCGATAAACTAACTTATCGCCTCAATGTAAGATATATGGCCCCTCCACTCTCCACGGCTCTCCGCTCAAAGAATTGACATGTCAATTATTTGTAAGATCATTTGTAAGATCAGTGTATTTGTCCCATTAAATGAGAGACATATCAAAAGTTTGGGTCAGACCGTGACCAATCAGGAGAAGTACACACATCCCCACATGTTCACTACTGACTTTGTGTCATGGGACCTAGACAGACTCCAAATACATGTATATGGGGCCATGGGTCATGAACAGGAGCCAGCAGCAGTTTGGCCATCTCCCCAAATGTTCTACTGATCAGTTAGGGTCTTAACATTCATCTCTTTGACATATTAAATGTTTTTTTTAAATGACAGATACACTTTAAGAAGTCATAAAGAAAGAGTCAGGGACAACCTTAAAAAAGACAGTACAATCCAGGTGTGGGCACACTGCTTATGTGGTGCTCATGAACAGTCAATAGCATCCAAAAAACAGGGCCTGTTACTTACTCTTACACAGGATGATTTACATAGGACATTGGGAAAGCTGCTGTCAGGAGATAGAGGCAGGCAGTGCGAGTCGGGAGAGCTGTATAACTCTGCAGCTCATCAGTGTATGGACACATCTTCTATATCACTGCAGTGCACAGGAAGTTAGTAATAGAGATACTGACCTCTTGTCTGTACATTAGAGCATATAATATTCTGGTTTTCAGTCTGGGGATAACATTACAGATGTAATAATGAAATGAATAGATGCAGCTGAGCTGGGATGAAACACATGACACTGCAGGAATACTGGTGGTACATTAACATTACATGGGGATTGGGCAGAGCTACAATACCAGAAACATCCCATGGGGAAGGGTGGCACCATGTGAAAAATTATCTTCTACACTCCGCTTTTTTACAAAAATTTATATCAATATGCAAAAAGTAAAATTGTTCTTCTCCAATATTTAACAATAGTGTTTGTAGGCTGCTTCTTTATTCTTACAATAAACATTTGCAGTCTGCTCAGTTGTAATGAGCGGATTAGCTGAGCATCACTTGTATAAGCCTTTGTTTTCACATTTGGATTATTGGTAATTTGTTTAATAGAGCGAAGCAATGTGTCAGCTATTTCCAAATATAAGGAAAGCAAAAATACAACTTACTAGAGAAAGGCATACACCTTGGGTGGTAATATAGGAAGCAGTCAACTGGACATGTGAGGGCTTCTGCAGCGGTATAACAGGCCCCAGTGGGAGGTGTCAGGCGGATAACCGCAAAGGAGAAACTGCAGCAACAGTCTTTACTGAAACATGAAGGCAAAGACATAGCCGGTGAGGTACTACCTGGAGACATGTATAGTGTATATGCAGCTGAGCTGGGATGAATCAAATTACACTGTAGAAATACTGGCGGTAAGTTGTGTCTCTGGACTATAACACACAAGTTCTGCACAGGTTTCAGTTTCTTACACAGCTGACCTGTAGAAGTGCATCCACATGCTCCGCCTAGATAGCCCATGTTATTTTAGTTCACGTGTCCCCTAGAGAGCATAGGGAGCACTTCTCAACCTAACAGGGGTAGTGACACCTAGTGGCAGCAGAGTAGGTTCCAAGGATCAGGGGTGCAGCTACAGGCTTATAGGCCCTAGAGCAGGGATATTCCGCCCAGCCCATTCCAAAATAATCACTTCCAAAGACATCTTTGTTTACTCCCCCTCCCAAGGTTATTAGGACCTTTCCCCCTGTGTTTGGTGCCCCTGTTGCAAGTTTCTGGAATCCAGGGACTATTTTCAACATGGCACTGCAAACTACAGCTCCCAGCATGCCATGCACTTCCTGCATCTCAGTACACCTCCACTCCTCCTCCATATCAGTAGACCTCCTAGTCTCCTCTAGCTCAGTACACTTCCACCCCTCCTCTAGCTCAGAACGCCTCCACTCCTCCTCCATCTCAGTACACCTCCACCCCTCCTCCATCTCAGTACACCTCCATCCCTCCTCTAGCTCAGTACACCTCCACTCCCTAGGGGCCACTCCGCAGTGTAGATGGTGCTAACAGGCAGGAACCGGGGCAGCTGTAGGATAATGTGGTCACGGTGTAGGCACGAGGGTGATACATCTGGAAACCGGGCTCCTGACCATGCGGGAATACTGGGCATGCGATTCTTCGTTGTCCTTAGTCAGGGCACCAATTATCACACCAATGCCAAGGTTCAGAAACAACGGTAGTTGTATATTTATTGTAACGGTGGTAACTAATAGCAACAGTCTCTCCGGATGCAACCGGGAATAAGGCAATCTTGAATAAAGCAGAGTAATGGGTGATGCTGCAATAGGCTGTGAGAGTAGCGTGCTGAATGATGGGAGTAGTAGTGATACTGAGGATGAGATGCTGGGTGGAATGAGACTTGAATGAGATACTTGCTGTTGATGATTTGAGAAGATGATGATGAGAGGAACTGAGGAATGACTGAAGAATCAACACCCAGATGAGAATCTTGAGACTTGAGACAGGAACACAGCCAGTGGACTGGAGCAGCAGAGCACACGCAGTCCTCTCTCTTAGCAGGGAGAGAGGACAAACACAACCTATTCCCTTGATGGTAGGGACAAGACTGAGGTAGCACAGGAAGTCACATGGTAACCCCAGCCAAAAGCTCGATGACCATTGGTGTTACCATGGAAGCAGGGCACAGTCACGTGACAGCCATTGCATCATCACACCATTAGGCATATACAGAGAAATATACATGAGAAGTACCATCCTTGAACACTAGGAGGCGACATAATACCTTTAGACACTGATACCTGAATACACATGCAATAAATGAATGAAATAGCAGACCTGAATACTGAGAAGGGTGACACAATACACGCAGTTTGCAGTGGACCATAGCTTTCCAGAACAGAACCAGTTATAATAAAAATATGAGCACAAGAAGGGCTGTTCTGGGACACTGCAAGTACAGTTCCACTCCTCCTCCATCTTAGTACACTTCCACCCCTCCTCTAGCTCATAACGCCTCCACTCCTCCTCCATCTCAGTACACCTCCACTTTTCCTCCATCTCAGTACATCTTCACCCCTCCTCTAGCTCAGTACACCTCCACTCCTCTCTATCTCAATACACCTCCACTCCTCCTCCATCTCAGTACACCTCCACCGCTCCTCCATCTCAGTACACCTCCACCGCTCCTTCATCTCAGTACACCTCCAACCCTCCTCCATCTCAGTACACCTCCACCCCTCCTCCATCTCAGTACACCTCCACCCCTCCTTCATCTCAGTACACCTCCACCCCTCCTCCATCTCAGTACACCTCCACCCCTCCTCCATCTCAGTACACCTCCACCCCTCCTTCATCTTAGTACACCTCCACCCCTCCTCCATCTCAGTACAGCTCCACCCCTCCATCTCAGTACACCTCCACCCCTCTTCCATCTCAGTACACCTCTACCGCTCCTCCATCTCAGTACACCTCCACCCCTCCTTCATCTCAGTACACCTCCACCCCTCCTCCATCTCAGTACACCTCCACCCCTCCTCCATCTCAGTACACCTTCACCCCTCCTTCATCTCAGTACACCTCCACCCCTCCTCCATTTCAGTACACCTCTACCACTCCTCCATCTCAGTACACCTCCACCCCTCCTCCATCTCAGTACACCTCCACCCCTCCTCCATTCAGTACACCTCCACCGCTCCTCCATCTCAGTACACCTCCACCCCTCCTCCATCTCAGTACACCTCTACCGCTCCTCCATCTCAGTACACTTCTACCGCTCCTCCATCTCAGTACACCTCCACCCCTCCTCCATCTCAGTACACCTTCACCCCTCCTCCATCTCAGTACACCTCTACCGCTCCTCCATCTCAGTACACCTCCACCCCTCCTCCATCTCAGTACACCTCTACCGCTCCTCCATCTCAGTACACCTCCACCCCTCCTCCATCTCAGTACACCTTCACCCCTCCTTCATCTCAGTATACCTCCACCCCTTCTCCATCTCAGTACGCCTCCACCGCTCCTCCATCTCAGTACGCCTTCACCCCTCCTCCATCTCAGTACACCTCCACCGCTCCTCCATCTCAGTACACCTCCACCGCTCCTCCATCTCAGTACACCTCCACCCCTCCTTCATCTCGGTACCTCTCCGACCCTCCTCTAGCTCAGTACACCTCCACCTCTCCTCCATCTCAGTACGCCTCCACCCCTCCTTCATCTCAGTACACCTCCACCGCTCCTCCATCTCAGTACACCTCCACCCCTCCTTCATCTCGGTACCTCTCCGACCCTCCTCTAGCTTAGTACACCTCCACCGCTCCTCCATCTCAGTACGCCTCCACCGCTCCTCCATCTCAGTACGCCTCCACCCCTCCTCCATCTCAGTACACCTCCACCGCTCCTCCATCTCAGTACACCTTCACCCCTCCTCCATCTCAGTACACCTCCACCGCTCCTCCATCTCAGTACACCTCCACCGCTCCTCCATCTCAGTACACCTCCACCCCTCCTTCATCTCGGTACCTCTCCGACCCTCCTCTAGCTCAGTACACCTCCATTGCTCTTTCATCTCAGTACACCTCCACCGCTCCTCCATCTCAGTACACCTCCATCCCTCCTCCATATCAGCACACCTCTGACCCTCCTCTAGCTCAGTACAGGGTTGGAGGTACCCCTACTTCATGTGAGTACGCTTCCACCCTTCCTCAATATCAGTACGCCCCAGCCCTCCTCTAGCTCAGTACACCTCCACCTTCCTCTAGCTCTCTCTATACAAAGAATCAATTTAGTAATGCCCCTCTCCCTTAGCACATGGCACCCGCTGTAACAATACACAAGGCTGCACAAGTGCGCTGTATCCTCCTTCCTACCAACAGCTCCATTCCAGAACATGGAAGAAGTAAAGACAAGGGAAGAAGGAAAATACAGGACAAAGTCGCTTAAAGGCCCAGTCACAAGTGCGACCTCTGCGACCCCTGTATCTCTGCCACTGACCGGGATGCTGCAATAGGTTGATGTGACAGGGAGGGTTTTGCCATCCCAAGAAGTCGTTTGCTGTTGAGATCATCATAAAAGCACAGTAGTAGTAAAGGACGGAATACACTTTCTCCATGCGGACACATCTCTGGTCAGATTCAAGCCCAGAGTGGCAAAACATCAACTTCGCCCCAGATGAGGATCCTGTGGAGAAGTGGTGATAGTACATTAGTATCCATTCATATGAATGTAACATAAGCACAATGATGGCTCTTAACTAATGATGCGCGGTGACATGATCGCTGCCAATTACCTGCAATTATGAGCAATTGGAGCCGGGAATGAAGTAAATATAATCAGGTTGCTGTAATTATCATAAGTAACAATTATCAGTGGTGTGAGCAATCAGGTAATGAGCAATGATAATATATATCATACCGCAGGCTGTATACTGCCGCTATGCCTGTCTGAAATATACACAAACCCCTGCTCTGTGCTGAAAAACATAATTTCCCATGTTAATTTTTACATCATGTCTGATGTCCCTGCTATCTCTTGTAGGTTTCTGAATAAAGGGAACCTGTCACCGAGACAATGCTATCTAATCTATCGGCATCATGTTATAGAGCAGAAAGAGCTGAGCAGATTGATATATAACTTTTGGGGGAAAGATTTAGTATAACTTGTAACTTGTTGATTGAAATCCCTGCTCATCTGTGATAAGGAGTCCAGTGGGCGGGGTCATTCAATGGACTGGACTCTTGAGCATAAAAACATCAGAGATTTCAATCAATAAATTTAATATTTTCCCATCAAGTTATATATCAATCCGCTCAGCTCCTTCTGCTCTATAACATGATGCCAATAGCTTAAGTAGCGTCTTCATGGTGACGGGTTTAGGATACACATGTCGCAACCACTGCTGTGCTTTTTGTGTTGCATTGCATTACAGCTAATAATAGTGAATAGGCTTACAATGCAACCTGACTGTCACCAGAGACAAAGATCGATTTTTAGATATGGTTGCTGCAACTTCCAGGTTGCAGTGCTCACTGTCACCTGCCGCCAACCCCGTCAGACTGTCCCCTTCTGCAGCTGTCACTATGCAGGCAAAGCATCAAGAGGCTTGTCCCCTGCCGCCCTCCCCGTAGCCCCCTACCACCAGTTGTAGAGCTGCAAACAGTTTGCTGTTATCCCATCACCTGCTGCCAAACGGTACTCTGTCCCTGCTGTGCTGTACGAGCGTGCTGTGATGAGCTCCCCCTGGTGGCCAGAAGGCACCATACTGTACTCTGTCCCTGCTGTACCAGTGTGCTGTGTTGAGCTCCCCCTGGTGGCCAAAAGCTGCCATACTGTACACTCTGTCCCTGCTGTGCTGTACCAGTGTGTAGTGGGAGCTCCCCCTGGTGGCCGAAAGCTGCCATACCATGTGACGGGAATTTTTATTCATGGAAAAATAAGACATCCCCTGAAAATAAGACCTGGCACATCTTTGTGCGCAAAAATAATATAATAATATAATATATATAATAATTAATATAAGACCTTGTGTTATTTTTGAGGAAACACAGTATATCCATAGCCCTAAAATAACTCTAGTCTTGTCCGTAATCACATTGCTCCAATTGCTTTTTTTTTTTTTTTTTAGCCCATTTTGTCATTTTCTGTAAATAAACTAGAACTATTTCAATCAGTTTAATTTCCTCGGCGCCCCCCCGGTCACAACGTTCTGACTCATTTTCCCAAATTAAAATACAAAGGTGTAATGTGGATCGGGGGATTCTGTAATAGGATAAATGCAGAGGAGAAGCACAAACCGCCAGATTGTCTGATTGCCGGATGTCGGGAATGGCCGCTTATCACTAGACGCGATTGGGCCGTGGAAATTACTTTTATATTTTTATGTTTAGGGGAATTGACTATTGTGATCTAGGTCATTCTCCGTTTTTTTTCCAATAACAGTTGGCGGCTCCATTTGAATAACTCTTATTATTCATGGATTAGCGGGATGATTGAAATACGAGTATACACTATGTTCATTCTCCAATCTGTAAATTACTGAGCACGTACAGCGGGACTATAAAAAGGATGCCAAATAAAGACGACGCACACAAAAGAATCACGTGTTACCGCAATTGGTTTTTACCCATTTGAATGCAGTCTTAGAGGACAGCCATTATGTCATAATGATGGCCGTAATTTGGAATCAAAATGTCAGCACGCTCTGCAGGGATGATTGAAAGACGATCAGCTGATGAACTATAAAACCATTTTTTTTTTTTTTTCAGTTTCTTTTAATGGACTGACAAAGTAGTAGATGCTTGGAACATACTTCCAGTAGATGTGGTTAGTAAAATAATAACTAAATGTAAACCTGCCTGGTATATACATGTATCTGTCCTAAGATAATAAGAAGGGTAATTCGAAAAAAGGGCAAGCAACCCTGAAGGACTGGGGGGCTTTTTCTGCCGACAATCTTTTATGTTTCAAAGACTGATTTTTTATTGTATATTTTCACTACAACACATTATAGTGATAGGACAACTTCCTATAACATGTTATTTAGAACAATAAATCATTATTTTGGGGTGTGGAACCAATTGTTTGCATTTCTATGATTTCTTGTGGGGAGATTTGCTTTGGTATAAGAGTGGATTTGGATTAAAAGTACAGCCCCGGAACGAATTATGCTCGTAATCCAAGGCACCACTACACACACATATATATATATATATATATATATATATATATATATATATATATATATATATATATATATATATATATATATATATATATTTCAAATCAACTGCTGCCAGAAAATGCCAGCGATTTGTAATTTACCTCTGTTAAAAAAATCTCCAGTCTTCCAGTACTTATGAGCTGCTGTACGTCCTGCAGGAAGTAGTGTATTCTCTCCAGTCTGACACATTGCTCTCTGCTGTCACCTCTGTCCATGTCAGGAACTGTCCAGAGTTGTAGTAACAAATCCCCATTTAAAAAACCTCTCCTGCTCTGGACAGTTCCTGACATGGACAGAGGTGGCAGCAGAGAGCACTGTGTCAGACTGGAAAGAATACACCACTTCCTGCAGGACATACAGCAGCTCATAAGTACTGGAAGACTCAAGATTTCTTACTAGAGGTAAATTACAAATCAGGTTGCACAAACAATCCCTGTATCATTTGTGCGGCCAGTAACATTCCTTGTAATTCGCCGTACATCTCCCATTTATACACGTGCCAATAACAATAGCTTTTACCACCAGAGAAAAGATCTATTCTGCCAACTAGGAACATTAATATGGGCCCTCCTTATCTATATCATGTTTGTAAATTTATTGATTTATGAACTTATCATGGTTTCAGTATAATTCCTCCTTTTTTTTTTTTTTTTTTTTAGGTGTGTTCACATTGTATGAGGATGCATCATACGCGAAACGCGCGTCGGGGTGATCGCCATCTTCGCAGTCTAACATGGGTAAGACCATGCTACAACTCTACTATTTGCACATATGTTGATAATTGGATGTAGTCATTACGATGATGGGAGAGGAGTTCTAGTATAGGTTATATAATATAATGTTTGGGGTGTGAAGGACCGGATAGTGTTCAGGTTTACTTCTGTCACACTTTACTTACCATAGATATTATCTTTAGCACATAGTCGGACATAGTGCAATTATTACATGCTGTGTTGCATTCCCATGTATACTGTGCAGGTGGTTGTTATTTATTGAGTCTTTTGTCTTTGAGCACGATTTATATTCTTATTCTGTTACGTTTTTAATGGTGTTAAATAAAGATATTAATATTTTTCCTGCTCCTCATCTGATTGCTGTCACTTTTACATGGGTCAGTTGTCAGCTAAATCAGTGTTACTCATGTGTAAAATGGCCGTTGGACTTTGCTCCTCAGTTTAGCCCCAAGTCAAACCGGTAAGATAACACGGCGGGTCCACCCCCATTGGGGCATGAGGAAATCTACACAAATTCTATGGAAAACATGTAGACAAATGACCCAAATAGATACCAAAAACTTACACAATAGAGTTGGGGTGTTACTTTTTAGCGTATGCCTGAAAGTTGACTTGCTAATAAAAAATAAAAAAAAATTGGCACCAACATACTAGGTAGCTAAAATATCGCCCACCATTCATCACATAGAACAATAGGCGTAACACTTATCTGTAAACATGACCTCAGTCGAGGTTCGCATTGTACGTAAATGCAGCTGTGCCTTATCTAAAAAAAAAAATAAGAAAAAAAACTTTAAAAATATGGATTTTATCGAACAGTCATGGCAGAAAGCAGGACTGAGTGAAGAGCGGTATTCCCGCCGCGGAGGCAGCAATTAGGAAACAAAAGGCGATGAAATTGTTCACTCCGTTCCCCGTGTTTTTGACAGCTAATTAAACTCTTTAGACTTTGCTGAATATCTTAAAACATCGCCACTTTGTATATTAAGTTTCCAATTTGAAGCGGAGAACAATGCGGCTGTTATTAAAGCGGCTTGATTGAAAATAAAATGATTATTATCACTATTTATAATGCCGGAAAAGGCTCCGAAACTGTGACGGGACATGCAAGACATGGAAAAATATTCGAGACTTGTCGAAAACATAAAACGGTGACAACAAAAATGACAAATTGGATGAAAATATTTACTATGCCAAAGGCAAAATATGCATCAGAGACTAATCCATAGATCATTGAGTCATGGTAAATTGCAGAGAGTCTAACTGCGAACTATAGGAACTGTACATTGAGATAATCAGGTAAAAAAAAAAGGTATACTAATATTAGTGATGCCTGGCAGCTGACATCCTGATGGTACCTGGTCTATTCCGAAAGGAAAAACCCATTCAGCCAATCACTGCTGGGTTTACATTAAAGGGAACCTGTCACCCGGGACACGGGTCCCGACCTCTTGGTGCAGCCCCGGATACTTACAATTTCCTGCAAGTCACGCTCCTGGAACCGGTCCCGGGACAAAGATATCCCCGTCGGAAGCGGTGCATGCACGCTGCAGAGATCAGTCCGATGCCCAGAGAGAATGACGGCTCCATTTATTCTCTATGGGCATCAGACTCATCTCTGCTGATTAGCAAACAGCGCGCGCTCAGCTTCCGGCGCCGATATCTCAGTCCCGGGACGGGTTCCAGGAGCGGGACTTGCAGGAAATTGTAAGTATCCGGGGCTGCACCGAAAGGTCGGGCGGGCTCTGCGCCCACGTCCCGAGTGACAGGTTCCCTTTAAGGCTAAGTTAAGGCTACTGTATAGTATTTGACCCTCTCTGTGTTCCTTATATATTATTTGTCTCTCTCTGTTACTCTTACTGTTTTTCTTTGATACCTACTACCTCGAGCACCACTGCTATCTATCTATCTCCTATCTATCTATCTATCTATCTATCTATCTATCTCCTATCTCCTATCTATCTATCTATCTATATCAGAAGAATACCGCAGCACTCATGGGAGAGAATTCAACACAACGTGTTTATTTTCCCAAACCGCGACGTTTCGCTCTCCACACTGAGAGCTTTTTCAAGCAGTGGTGATACATGTGATCTACAACAGATATATATATTATATATATTGTGAGGGGCAGGGGCGTAGCTAGGGGTTCAGCCTAGGGGGGGCGAGTGAGTCTGAGTGGGCCCCCAACCAACCTCAGCAGGTGACAAGGCTTTCTGAATAATAAAGGGAATATTCTTCTACATTACTCATAGTGGATAAGGATAAAGAGCCGTGTAAGAGGCTTCTGTACATTTCACATATAGAACCACCAAAAAATTTAAAGTGCTTAAGATTAGAAAAATATAGCTGCCTTCTTCCACAGACAGCACCACTCTTGTCCTCAGTTTGTGTATGGTATTCGACTGAAGTGAATAGTGCCAAGCTGTGATACCACACACAACCTAAGAGCAGGGGTGGCGCTGTTTTGGAAGAAAGCAACTATGTTTTTTTTTCTTAATTCTGGAGAACCCTTTTAACCAGATTATCTTTGCCTAAAAATAATAGTGGTATAGGTAATAAGCTTTTAGACATTTAGGCTATGTTCACACTGCGTATGAGTCCGGCCGCATTTCGTACGCCAGCGTACATGTGCGGCTGAAACTACGGGCGTGGGAAAAATCGACATGCGGCCGGATGCGTACGCACTGCGAACATACGCCCATAGTACAGTTATGCTTCCCTAGCTTGATTCGAAGTGATCTGAGGCAGGTCATTTACTTGGAAATCTTCGCCCAGCCCCGTAAACCACACAGAACCTTTTGGATCGAAAAATCAAGTTCAATTTGGCTGAAATAAGTACTTCGTACGGGACCGCATGGGAATCCACGGCCGTTTCAACATTTCCGTCCTCAAACAATGGTCTTGTTCATTTTTCACGGCGCCGTATACGATCCGGCCGTAAGCTCATACGTAGTGTGCACTGTGCGGGCGTATATCGTATACTTTCAAGCGAACGCATCAACCTCAAAACTACGTGCAGAAACATACGCAGTGTGAACATAGCCTTAAAGGGGTGAGCTGGTTGTGATCATACATGTACAATCCAAGATATGTGATGAGCTGCTAGATAGATATTTCCTATCTATCTATCTATCTATTATCTATCTCCTATATATCTATCTATTTCCTATCTATCTATTATCTATCTATCTCCTATCTATCTATCTATCTATTATCTATCTCCTATATATCTATCTATTTCCTATCTATCTATTATCTATCTATCTCCTATCTATCTATTTCCTATCTATCTCCTATCTATCTATCTATTTCCTATCTATCTATTATCTATCTATCTATCTATCTCCTCTCTATCTATCTCCTATCTATCTCCTATCTATCTATCTATCACATTACAGGAGGAGATATAAGAGGACAATGATCACATGTCCTTCATGCACCAGCATCTTCTCAGCCCCGCCCCCTCATGACATCACCACAGGTCCTTCATCCACAAGAATCCTCTCCAGTTCTCAGCCCCGCCCCTTATGACGTCACCACAGGTCCTTCCTCATCGCTCTGCAGGCTGTCTGCAAAAGAAATAGCTTTTGCAGACAGCATTAAGCCTCTGAGACCTCAGTGGGCCCCTGCCAGTGTGGGCCCAGGAGCCACTGCCCCCCCTGCACCCCCCAAATTTCGCTTATGGTGAGGGGATTAGCTCATGGGATCACCATCCCCTGGGTTAGATGGGCGCTTTTTGGCACAAAACACAGTCCACACCAGCAAGTAAGGTGCAACTGGCCGCAACCAGTTTTATTTTTCTTTGCAGCAGATAAAAGAAACAATAATACAAAAGAAAACCTACGCCGTCTGGCGACTAACTAGTTATCAACGCACTAACCAGAGCTGAGCCTACTGCACAGCTCCCAAACAAAACATGCAGCACAGTGTACTCACAATGAGACTTTACCCTGGAGCAGAGAGAGCCATCATCTAATGTGCTGTCTGCCCTGTTATAGCACACCTGGGCTTGCACCTGAGTAACCAGAGTCACTCCCAATACCTGGAGTGGCCAAGTGGAGTAGGAGCCAACCCATCTCTCCCCTACTCCAAAGCAGCCAGGCCCTATTTTCTAGTCTTTGCCAAAACCTATAGCAAGGAAACATATTCTCCTTGCTATCCTAACTCCCTGGCTGCTTATTTAACACACATATGACAGGAACCTAGGTGAAACATACATTCCATCCACTACTTTGCCCCTGGTCCTGTCACAATATATATACCTGTTGTAGATCACATGTATCACCACTGCTTGAAAAAGCTCTCAGTGTGGAGAGCGAAACGTCGCGGTTTGGGGAAATAAACACGTTGTGTTGAATTCTATCCCATGAGTGCTGCGGTATTCTTCTGATTTATATTACCTATACCGGGTGGTCGCTGGTATATACCGCCTGGCACCACATCTATCGTTACACGAGTGCTGCATTCATTCTGAATTTCTTTTATCTATCTATCTATCTATCTATCTATCTATCTATCTATCTATCTATCTATCTATCTATCTCCTATCTATCTATCTATCTATCTATCTATCTATCTCCTATCTATCTATCTCCTATCTATCTATCTATCTATCATCTATCTATCATCTATCTCCTATCTATCTATCTATCTCCTATCTATCTATCTATCTATCTATCTATCTCCTATCTATCTATCTATCTATCTATCTATCTATCTATCTATCTATCTATCTATCTATATATCTATCTCCTATCTATCTATCTATCTATCTCCTATCTATCTATCTATCTATCTATCTATCTATCTCCTATCTATCTATCTCCTATCTATTTATCTATCTCCTATCTATCTATCTATCTATCTATCTATCTATCTATCTATCTATCTATCTATCTATCTCCTATCTATCTCCTATCTATCTATCTATCTATCTCCTATCTATCTATCTCCTATCTATCTATCTATCTATCTATCTATCTCCTATCTATCTATCTATCTATCTATCTATCTATTTATCTATCTCCTATCTATCTATCTCCTATCTATCTATCTATCTATCTATCTCCTATCTATCTCCTATCTATCTATCTATCTATCTCCTATCTATCTATCTATCTATCTATCTATCTATCTATCTATCTATCTCCTATCTATCTATCTCCTATCTATCTATCTATCTATCTATCTATCTATCTATCTATCTATCTATCTCCTATCTATCTATCTCCTATCTATCTATCTATCTATCTATCATCTATCTATCTATCTATCTATCTATCTATCTATCTTCTATTTATCTATCTATCTATCTATCTATCTATCTATCTATCTCCTATCTATCTATCTATCTATCTATCTATCTATCTATCTATCTATCTCCTATCTATCTATCTCCTATCTATCTATCTATCTATCTATCTATCTCCTATCTATCTATCTATCTATCTATCTACATTGAAGGTATATGAAGAAACACAAAGCAAACCATGACTGCAGCATTATAGTATGTCAAGTCTTATAATCCCAATAGATAAAAATCCGACATTTCATATGTATTTTATCTGTTTGTTTGTTTTTAAAACAATCAATAAACTCATTTAACATAATTCTTTGAAGCGAAATACATTTAACACACATTCTATCTGCCGACATAAAAAAAACATATAATAGGTTCTTAGTGGTAATAAAGCCAAATGCATCCAAGCTCTGAGATTCTCGTTTTTAAGACAGGATACATCTGAAACATGCAGAGAATACACACAGGAGACGGGAATATCGATTTTAAACAAATGTGTGCAAGAATCAATGGCAGTCAGTAGTGTGCGCTAAGTGGCAATGGAAAATGTAGAGATGGCTGCAGATTACTGGCGCTCATTAGCTTATGTAAACACCATCCAAATGTCTTCTTTATGGTCTTATGATATAATAATCAGGGTGGATAATGGTGAGGAACTTATTACATCGTACATACTGTAGAAGCAGCTATAAGTGCCCTTCACTCCAGATTATATCTCAACCCATATCTGTTATCTATCTATCTCCTATCTATCTATCTATCTATTATCTCCTATCTATCTATCTATCTATCTATCTATCTATCTATCTATCTATCTATTATCTCCTATCTATCTCCTATCTATCTATCTATCTATCTATCTATCTATCTATCTATCTATCTATCTATCTATTATCTCCTATCTATCTATCTATCTATCTATCTATCTATCTATCTATCTATCTCCTATCTATCTATCTATCTATCGTACACGCAAATGTCTATTTCTTATCTGTCTGTTTATTTATCTAGTGGCATAACAGGAATCCTTCGGGCATCAGAGCAAATTTCTCTACGCCCCATACAGTAGATAGGCCCTCATTTATTAGTTAGGTCTCCATACAGTAGTTAGGCCTTCCTTTAGTATTTAAGCCCCCATATAGTGGTTGGGCCCCTATATAATAGGTAATAGCCCATATAGTAGTCCCTCATAAAGTGGTTAGGCCCTCATATAGTAGCTAGGCCCCTATACAGTAGCTAGGGCCCCATGTGGTAATTAGGCCCCCATATAGTAGTCAGGCTTTCCTTTAGTAGTTAAGCCCCAATTTAGTAGTCACCACCATATATTAGCTAATAGCTTGTATAGTAGTTAGTCCCTCATATAGCGGTTAAGCCCTCATATAGTAGTTAGGCCCCCACACAGTAGCTAGGGCACCCGTTGGTATTTAGGTCTCCATATAGTAGGTAGACCTTGCATTAGTAGTTAAGCCCCCATATAGTAATTGGTTCCCCATATAATAGCCAATACTTTGTAGTTAGTAGTAGTAGTTAGTCCCTCATATAATGGTCATGCCATCATATAATAGCTAGACCCCCATATAAAAGCTAAGGTCCTATATAGTGGTTAGGCTGCCATACAGTAGTTAGATCTTCCTTTAGTAGTTAAGCCCCCATATAGTGGTTAGGCCTCCATATAATAGCTAATAGCTTGTAAAGTACTTAGTCCCTCATTTAGTGGTTAGGCCCTCGTATAATAGCTAGGGCCCCATATAGCGGTTAGCCCCCCATATAGTAGTTAGGCACTATATAGTAGTTAAACTCCTAGGTTAGATACACTATATAACCCTCACCCATCCACAGAACTCTGGCCTGCCATGGGCAAGTAAAACAACACAAAACAATATGGTCTCTCAAACTCTTAATTCTGGTGGTGTAGAAAGGGTTTCCCGTGTGGAGAAATTTCTTGGTTGTTGCTAGGTGTTCCTGTCCTGAGGATGCACATGAATTTGCCCAGTTGGCTCACAGGGATTTGCCCTATAGAACTTACAGTAACAAGGTCCTGTCCGTGCAGACTGCAAGCATGTAGCTGGGCGGCTACTGGTTTCTAGGCCTGGCCAGAAGACTCACATGGGTCCTAGAATACTGGTTACTGGTCCCTTGTATAGCATTCTCTCCACAGGCTAGATTGAAGCAAAGGCCTTTTCTCAATGCCCTAGACTTGGGTTCAAGCTTTAGGCTGGCTTTACTTTTTCTCAGAAGCCATTGGCCATTATCCTTTGTTACAATGGCTTGTCTTGGTCAACTGAATTGTTACAATGGCTTGTCTTGGTCAACTGGTTTGTTACAATGGCTTGTCTTGGTCAACTGGTCTGTTACAATGGCTTGTCTTGGTCAACTGGTTTGTTACAATGGCTTGTCTTGGTACACTGTTTTGTTACAATGGCTTGTCTTGGTCAACTGGTCTGTTACAATGGCTTGTCTTGGTCAACTGGTCTGTTACAATGGCTTGTCTTGGTCAACTGGTCTGTTACAATGGCTTGTCTTGGTCAACTGGTCTGTTACAATGGCTTGTCTTGGTCAACTGATTTGTTGCAATGGTTTGTCTTGGTCAACTGTTTTTTTTTTTACAATGGCTTGTCTTTGTCAAATGGTCTGTTACAATGGCTTGTCCTGGTCAACTAAATTGTTAAAATGGCTTGTCTTGGCTGCATATATCAGTGTCTGATTCACTCCCTTAAATCACTTGTGCTTTTCTTTGCCAGTTTCCTACAACACTATGTATATATAAGGGCCGATAAACATAACTCCACCCTATTCTAGAAAGTTCCATGGAAAATACAATACTAGTAAAACCATAAAAAGGTCAGTAGCTGAAGGTGTTTCCATCAAGTGAGAAGTTTATGCTCTTGGTAACACCCCATGCGCACATTCGTAGTCAGGCGTTTTTACGGTCAGGAAATACTGATCAGGAAGTCTTTCAGGAGGCTTTAAAACAGAAATGTAAAATATTATAAGAGCCCACCCAGTAGTGGTACTCTCCAGCACCACCTCCACCTTCTCACTGTGTGTGTGCTTCCGAGCACTAGGGAGAGAGCAGCCTCTTGTGGATGGAGGTATAATACTGCCTCAAGACAGAAGAGTGATTGACAGGGCCAGCACCAATGGCTCCCAGCCCTGTCAAACATAAGAGTGCGTACTCTTAAAGAGGTTATACAGAGTTAGAAAAAGCACAGCTACTTTCTGGCAAAAAAACAGTGCCACCCCTGTCCTCAGGTTGCATGTGGTATTACAATTTAGCTCCATTCATCTCAATGAAACTAAGCTGCAAAACCCCACACCCAAACTGAGGACAAGAGTGGTGCTGTTTCTGGAGGAAAGTTGCCATGTTTTTCTAAGCCTAAGTAACCCCTTTAAGCTCAGCCACGCAATGGAATTGCAATAACATAGAAGGTTATGGACACCATATTATCGATCTAATTGCTGTGGGTTGGGTCGCTGTATACTGGTATTAAACCAGCCGGTGGACTCTGGTGTTTTGGAGCTACTTGTTGTGGTGGTCAGGAGTGGTAACACCCAACCCCGGTCACACGGGCACCGGACCTTAAAATAGAACAGATGTGAGGTGCGGAGTGTGGGTGCAGGCGTGACGGCAGAGATGACGAAGTCCCACTTTACACAACAATGAACTTTACTGGAACTTACAATAGTAATATAATACAAATAGTAACAGTGCTTAGGTACCTAATGCAAAATCAGTAATAACAGTAGTAGTTTAAAGTTGAGTAAAGTAAGAAGAAGAAGTTGTAACAGGAGATAGTTGGTAGATTGTGGGGTACCTGGGGAGGAGAGCATTCCTAGTTCCAGTGTGACCGACAACAGCAGTTATGCACTGCTAGATCCGACCTCAGGGTAACCAGAGATAAAGGAGCACCCCCTTTGCCTGCACCTTAGATTCGCTTGTCAGGACAGTCAATCCCCTAAAGAAAGAAGAGGAAAGAAAGGCTGATCCTCAGTAGAGCACAGTGCAAGATAGCCGCTCTCTACTGAGTAGGAAGGAAACTACCAGCTATCTACCCCCAGAGACAGCGGCCTGGAACTCGTACTACCCATCAGGACGATTACCGACACTGTCAGACAAAAGGTGGTCAGATAACATAACTAGGACTTATCTATACGTACGAGGAGTTCTTCAAGATATTTCAATCACTTCACTTACATCCCGGAAGAGTACTTTCTAAATTAGTCAAGGGCCCTCCTATCCGACCCCTAACTAACTGCTCAGGAAGAAAGTCGTGAGACAGAGAGAAAGAGAGAGAGAGAGAGTGTGTGACAGGATAAACCTTACTTCTGAACTGCAGTGGGAGAGTGACACCTAGTGGTTGGAGTAGGGCACAGCAGTTAACTCTATTAACTGTGACACCTGACACAAACACTTTTACCTGGGTGTGTAAAGAACAAAGAAACACGTTGTGGGACACTACACAATCTCTACAACCTGTGAGTATGCGGCCTATAAGGTGCAGGTCTGCAAATATTAAGGATGTTCACTACTACTACTGTATTCACTGTATGTATTTTTATTTTTTATTATTGTTACTATTTATTCTATTTATTCAGATCCAGTTTTATAATATTTTATTAGTCGTCGCTCGCCCTTACTGTGATGATACCAGAGCGCCACACATCAACATAAAGATCCTACTCAGCAATATAAACTCAATAACGAGAGGTGGAAATAAGATGCAGCTCGCCTAATTGTTTTCCTTTCATCTTCTGAAATGCATGCCATTATTTACATGTATCAATAATGTGAGCAGGACAAGTTAATATTTAATATGTGCATGCTTAAAAAAAAAAATCAATAATTATGGGATTTACTAGTGTGCGGATATACGGTATCGATTTACCAATAGTTGCACACACATTAAAACATGATACATAAACAAACAACAAATAGAGGACACAGAAATGTATTCAGAATTCTAAAAATAAGAAAGCTAAGATATCCGCTCACCTGGTGCGTTGTTCCCACTGTGCGCGGCTGGTCCTCATGTAATCAATGCAAAACAGCCGGCACTTTGGGTATAAAATCCAGTTTAATAAGAATCCGCATAAAAAGCCTTCAATACAAAAACACCAGCATCCCACCATTTAAGAGACTAGGGGAAAATATCTGCTGAACTAACGCGTTTCGGATCGACTAATCCTAACTCGTAGACGACTGAATTTATTGTGTTTCTGTGATTCTTGGGTTTTTGTACTTTGCATTGAAGACTTTTCAATGGATTTTCAATAAACTAGATTTTCTTTCACAAAGTGTTGGCCTAGTGGGACTGTTTTTCAGTGATTAAATGATACACATTAAACACGTAGATGGGCTAGACGTTCATAAGGATGGTTTTATAGAAAATGAGTCCCTGAGCCACAATAGTAGGAAAACGATCTGGACACTTGGCAAAGGAATAGGGAGGATGAGTTTATTTATTTATTTTCAATATTTTCAGTGGTGCAAGGGTGCGCTAGTTATAGGAGGTGCTTACTACTTACTACAAAGAACTAACTGCAGGATGAGGACACAAAACTGTGTAAGGATACTAAAATGTTCCTAGTAATTGTGTTGGTGCACAAATTGAGCCCTAACTACTGTGTGAGGGCGCAAAGGTCAAACCTTTGTGTGGGTTTTAACTACTGTGTGTAAGGACAGAGGTGGGCCTTTCTAAGTGGGAAGGGTCACAATTGGGAAACCTAACTACTGTGTGGGTCTCCAGAGGGGTATAACTACTGTGTGAAGGCAGAACCTTTGTGTGAGGTGGCAAAGGAACTTAAACACTATATCAAAGAGGGACATTATCACTGTTTAGGGGAGGTGCTGGAGGTTGAAACCTAGGGTAAATATAGCTTACGTAACACCAATCTTATCTCTACTGGACCCCAGAAAAGATGATGATGTCGCATGTGAAACAAAGACGCCTCACCACTTGCAATGTTTAAGTGAGGTCATGTCTCCCTTAGGTCTCCTGTATTTTGCCAACCACTACCCTGATAGCAGTCCGAGCTGCCAGCTTTAATCTGTCTAAACCTACACCATATACCATAGGATTTGACTAAAATGCATCGACAGGTTACTTCTACAACCTCTACTATGGGCCTTTACTGTCTAAGGACCCTCAGAATAAGATGTCTAAGATGTCCTTAAAGAGTAACATGTATGGTTAGGTTAGAATTGTTAGGTTAGGTGGTCCACTGTCATAGCACCATAATGGTTGCCCCAGTTCTAGCTTTGCTATGTGTTTGGCAATGATGGGTGGGGATTGTTGTAGTCTCAGGCTGGGTTCACACTATGTATATTTGAGGCTGTATTTGGTCCTCATGTCAGGTCCTCATAGCAACCAAAACCAGGAGTGGATTGAAAACACAGAAAGGATCTGTTCACACAATGTTGAAATTGAGTGGATGGCCGCCATATAACAGTAAATAACGGCCATTATTTCAATACCACAGCCGTTGTTTTAAAATAACAGCAAATATTTGCCATTAAATGATGGCCATCCACTCAATTACAACATTATGTGAACAGAGCCTTTCTGTGTTTTCAATCCACTCCTGGTTTTGGTTGCTATACAGCCTCACAAATACAGCCTCAAATATACATAGTGTGAACCCAGCCTCAAGCTGTATCTTGCCTTGGCTTGAACCCTAACTCCTTAAAGCTTCAAACAAGCACCACCAATGACCATTACTTAAATGAATGAGTTGTATGGTAGGGGAGTCCAACAAAAAAGAATACCCTACTTTGAACCTACCTTAAAGACCTATGAGTCTCTTGGGACCAGTGTTGGACTGGCCCATCAGAGGACCACACCTTTACAACCTGCACAAACATTGACTGACATGTAGTTCTCTCTGGTTCTTCATTGGTGGGCCCCCAGGATCATTTCTTCTGGTGGGCCCCAGATACCCCAGTCCGACACTGCTTGGGACCCTCAATATGTGCCATCACTCTAAATATGCACCCTCACTAAAAGAGTAAAGTGTACACTACAATTATTATAGCCAACCTGAAATTTCTTCGACCCTGTCGACATCCTTAAAATATGAAATCTAAATAACCTTTTTTCTACGTTACGATTTTGTGCTTATATTTATTGGTACCGTGTCACTTGAAAGATTACGCCAATTTGGTTGCGCTGTCAAGAGGGTTCATCATCCCTGATATATATGATATTACTATTATTACACAGTTTAGCTGCATATTTTACTATAATTTCCGAGCATACGATGTGCAGGGTATTCTTACCTAATAACATTTCCTCTTCAGTTACGCTCGGCGAAATAGCAAAGTATTAAAAAAATAATAACAGCGTGTCTGAGCCGCGCCAAACGTCAACCTTTCCGAGAAAACAGCCACTGTGAAAATTTTGAAGCCTAGGAAAAAAAAAAACTTTATCAAAAGTAATTTGGGAAAGTGACACTATCTTCTGGCAAGTTCTACCGTTCTCTCCGGCTGGGTGATGAAAAGATGCAGAAATATCTGACAAAGCGAAGTGATTGCACATTTTATCTATTGTGCCACGTAATGGCTGACTGGCACAGGCTTCAATTACACTGAATTACCAGCTGCCGCGGGAGAGTAGTCGAGAGTGGTGGCACTGTTAAGTAAGGAAGAACGCATACTGGGGCTAGGGTCAGGTATCGGGCTTGTTTTGACTGAATATTTTTACAGGGGATTTCCATTCAAGGAGAAACAAGTGACATTATACAAAGCAAAATACAATTGTGTAATAACATAACATCCTTGTGTTCTGGTGCATACACCGAAACAGAGGTCATTCAGGCAAAACTGCTGGCGCTCAGTTGGAGGCACAACAGTCTCTTCCTTGTATGTTGCAAGATTTAAATCTACCTTTAGATTATTAGGCTATGTTCACACTATGTAAAAGTACGGCTGTTGTTGCCATGTTCACACTATGTAAAAGTACGGCTGTTGTTGCCATGTTCACACTATGTAAAAGTACGGCTGTTGTTGCCATCAACAACAACGGCTGTACTTTGTGCGGAGGGGAACATAGCCTATTGTTCTATGGGATCCCGGCCAGAGTGTAGACACATTGTATACGCGCTGGCCGGGATCCCGTGATGCGCCACAAAGAACAGACATGTCAGTTTTCTTCGGCTGCAATTCACTGCGGAAACCCTGACAGTTAACACAATGAAGCGAGCGGCTCCGGCCCTGCGCCCGCATTAGAACACTACGGCCATAAAGATTAGCCGGCCGATACTGCAGTACCGGCCAGGATGATCTGTGCAGAGACCGGCCGTTCACGTTGTGTGAACATAGCCTTAAAGTGAACCTGTCAGCAAAAAACAGGAGTGTAAATAGGCCCATAGCTACTGTACATAGGGCTAGTCATCAGGATTCTGGGTATAACTTGTTCATCTCTATCGTAATTTCCAGCGCTGAGGTATAAGACTTTTTGTTAGCATGTAAATGAGGCTCAAAAGCCCAAGGGGCGTTCCCCAGCATGGAAAAAGCCAAGGTAAGTCTAGCCTATGTCCTTTTTATCTAGCCAACTTGGGTATGCGGATGCAAGTTCATAAACAGGCTATGAATTAGAGGATATGGGCTGGAATCACCATGTATGTTTCCATGCTGGAGAACAACCCCTGGGCTTTTGGGCCTCATTTCCGTAATAGCAAAATGGCATTAATCTCAGAACTTGAAAGGACTATAGAGTTAAAGAAAGGCATACCCTGAATCAAGATGAGAAGCCCTAACTAGAACTGTGCTTGTGTACACCCATGTTTTTCTGCTAATAGAGTCACTTTAAGGCCAAAGGACCCAAAACTATAAACTATTAAAAATACCATAAAGTTCCTCGCTACCTCAGCAGATGTCTAGACCTAGTCTGGGTTCCTAAAGCAAGGTAGTCTACTGGAAGATTCCTTGTGAGAAGCCAAGATTCCAGACCCCATAGAGAGAACGTGAAAGATACAGAGAGAAGGGGTTCCACTCCCTTGAAATGTCAAGTGTACAGAAAGTGATGGGCACAGGTGATAGTAGTTGGATAGGAACTATGACTTTTTTTCAGTTGAAAAAATTTGAGTACTTTTCCAGAGACCATTAAAGAAGTTGTGCCACCTTCCAAATATTGAGTTTGACTCTGATGCATTTCGGTTGACCTCCTAGTTTGGCACTGGGGTGCCGAGGAGCGAGCGGCGCTGGGATGCAGCGGTGCTGTGCTGAATCAGCTCAGCATTGCTGTGTCTCCCACTGAGTTTACACATGTCTTCAAGGTCAACTCAAGTCCTGGAGATGGTTTTAAAGGGGTTGTTCACCCAAAAAATGTTTTCTTTCAAATCAACTGGTGCCATAAAGTGCCAGTGATTTGTAATTCACTTCTATTAAAAAATCTTAAGTCTTCCAGTACTTATCAGTTGCTGTGTGTCCTGCAGGAAGTGGTGTTTTCTTTCCTGTCTGACACAGTGCTCTCTCTTGCCTCCTCTGTCCATGTCAGGAACTGTCCAGAGAAGCAGCAAATCCCCATAGAAAACCTCTCCTGCTCTCCAGACTGGAAATAATACAACTTCCTGCTGGGCATACAGCAGCTGATAAATACTGGAAGGCTAGAGATTTTTTAATAAAAGTAAATTACAAATCTCTGGCACTTTATGGCAGCAGTTGATTTGAAAGAAAAAAAAATTGGTGTACAACCCCTTTAACCTCTTAAGGACCCATGACGTACCGGCACGTCATGGATCACTGTCACTTAAGGACCCATGACGTGCCGGTACGTCATCCCTTTAAACGGGCGCCGCGGCCGGCCGGGTCCCGATCGGGGGAGATAGCCTGCTATAATACATAGCAGGCCATCTCTCCCTGTCGGCATGGAGGGTTGTTAACCCCCCCCATGCCGACGATCGCCGCTATTGGCTGATAAGCCCATAGCGGCGATCGGAACCTTTCCGGGCCATCGGTGGCCCGATGACCCGGAAAAAAATGGCGGTCGGTGCTGTCCGAGGACGGCACCGACCGCCATTACTGTAAAAAGTAATGGTGGTCACGGTACCACCGTCCCGATCGCCGTGAACGGCCGGCCAGCCGGCCGGCCGTTCACGGCGATCAAAGTCCCCACAAGTAATAAATACCTGCTCCGGACCCCTCAGCTAGGTAGCTGAGGGGTCCGGAGCAGGTATTTGTACATTACTCACCTGTCCCGGGGTCCTGATCGGCGTCTTCCGGGTTCCCGGCGTCCACTTCCTCTTGTTGGGACTTCGGCTTCTTCCGTGAGTCCCGATCGTCTCTTTCCGGCTCCAGCGTCGTCTATTTTCGTATTTTTCCGGCTCCAGCGTCGTCTATTTTCGGATCTTGCGCTCTGCTGCCCCCTAGCGGCTGATAAGTGTAATACACGTATCAGCCACTACAGGGATGTTCAGAATGTAGTAAAAAAAAAAATTTTTTTCCCAATTTTTTTTTTTTCTATTTTCCGCACCCTATCGCCGCTGAGTGTTGATCAGCATCGCACGAAAGTGCGCTGCTAATCAGCAACTCCTCCTTTTTGGCGTAGGGTGTTTTTTTTTTATATCCTACTGCCACGGTCTGCTTATAAGTGCCGAACATAAGTGCGGCATTCATCAGCAACACCATTTTTGGCGTAGGTTTTTTTTGTATACTTACTGTAAAAAACACGTAAAAAAACACTACATTACACCACACTACATTGAATAAAGTTTTACACTACACCACTACATACCCCATATACCAATCCCCATATAAAGATGGCCCCCAGGGTGTTTTCGGTGTCGGACGCATACATTATTATTGCCTCCGACACCGAAACAGCCAGTGAGGATGAATTGGGGGGATCCTTCTTTCCTCCATTCATCCTCATCCTCCTCATCCTCCAGTGACGTGTCTGGGGGTAGTGTAGCGTACGCTGCCCCCCAGACACATCTTTTCCGCCAGTACCGTCCCAATAAGAGATGACGGCATGGCGTGAAATTCTACAAACTCTGTGAGAGTACCTCAGGGTACACTTACAGATTTAGGGTACGTGCACACTGCGGAATGGCGAAGGATAACCCTTTGTGCATTCCGCAGTTGGCACCCGCCGGCGGACTGATGCAGGCGCACGTCTCCGCCCGTGTCATAGACTCTATCCTATGCATGGGCGGATTCCATCATCCGTCATTCCATCAACACGTTGGACGCAGAGCGGAATCCGCCCGTGCATAGAATGGAGTCTACGACACGGACGGAGACGTGCGCCTGCATCAGTCCGCCGGCGGGTGCCAACTGCGGAATGCACAAAGGGTTATCCTTCGCGATTCCGCAGTGTGCACGTACCCTTAGAGTGTATGAAGGAAGGGACACTCGAATCCAGCCCCCAGATGCCCCCTCTCCCCCCCCATCCTCGGAGTTAGTGGGGAGATCGTCCGGGAACTGATCTTCCCACTGCTGGATAAAGGTCACCACCACCCGTACGGGGATAACCTTTATACCAGCACCCCCTCTTCCGGTCCCTCGCTGCCCGAGCTACTGTAGCTTGCGGCACGATCCGAACATATCAGAAGTAGTAATAGAGCCCTAATATTTAGCAGCCATGGAGCGGACCCAGCGCTTCTGGATATGAGGGACCCCGTATCGCACCAGGACAACATTTTCCAGGTGACGTCCCCCACACTGGAGAAAGGGAGACCCCAGAAAAAGTGCAGAGTGTGGTGTAACAGGGGGATCAGGAAGGACGCCATTTACCAGTGTGACACCTGTCCTGATCCCCCCGGCCTCTGCATACTGGATCGCTTCAAGGCGCACTACACGTCATTGGGGTTCTACATTATCTAAATTCTGTCCCTTATTCCTATTTCAGGGGTCACGTTGATCCAGGGATTATTCTGATCGCCATTATGGAGTCGGGAAGGAATTTTTCCCCTGTGATGAGGCTACTGTCGTCTGCCTCACAAGGGGTTTTTGCCTTCCTCTGGATCAACACAGGTTGAATTTGATGGACACCTGTCATTTTCCAACCTTATAAACTAATAATTGCCCTAATACCCCCAAATAAATTAGAATTGTCCCTTTTCCCCAGCTAAATAGGTATGGCTGCCATTCCCATTAGAGGAGGCCATGATGCAATTACAAAGCCTCTGTGCGGCCAGGACAGTAGAAACCCCCCACAAGTGACCCCATTCTGGAAACTACACCCCATAAGGAATCTAACAAGTGGGGCAGCGGGTATATGGCCCCCTGGTGACGGCCACATTTGGGACGTGAAAATGAAAAAAATGGTATTTTTTATTTTCACGGCACATGTCCTACACATGTGCCCATCACTAGTGGGGTCCATATGCTCACTGCACCCCTTGTTAGATTCCTTATGGGGTGTAGTTTCCAGAATTGGATCACTTGTGGGGGGTTTCTACTGTCCTGGCAGCACAGGAGCTTTGTAATTGCGACATGGCCTCCATCCCCCATTCCAGCCTCTAAATGGCGCTCTGTCCTTTTGGTGACTTGCCCTGTGCCCATATAGCACATTATGCCCACATATGGGGTATTTTCGTACTCAGGGGAAACTACCCTACACGTTTTGTGTTCATTTTCTTTTTTAACCCCTTGTGGAAATGGAAAAAAATCAAGGCTAGACCAACATTTAGTGTAATTTTTTTAAAATTTTTACTCTAAATCATTGATCTTGTCTTGATTTTTTCATTTTCACAAGGGGTTAAAAGATAAAAAAAAACACAATGTGTAGAGCAATTTCCCCTGAGTACGGAAATACCCCACATGTGGACATAAAGCGCCATGCGGGTGCAGGGTAAGCCTCCAAAGGGAAGGTGCGCCATTTGGTTTTTGAAGGCTGGATTTGGATGGAATGGATTTCGAGGGGCCATGTTGCATTCAAAAGGCCCCTGTGTTGCCAAGACAGTTAAACCCCCCACAAGTGACCCTATTATGGAAACTACACCCCTCAAGGAATGTAACAAGGGGTGTAGTCAGCATATGGACCCCACTGGTGACGGGCACAAATGTGGAACAATGTGGCGTGAAAATGAAATATTAAATTTTTTACACTATAATGTTGGTCTAGCCTTGAATTTATCATTTTCACAAGGGGTTAAAAGAGAAAAAAACACACAAAATGTGTAGAGCAATTTCCCCCGAGTCCGTAAATACCCCACATGTGGACATAAAGCGCCATGTGGGTGCAGGGCAAGCCTCCGAAGGGAAGGAGCGCCATTTGGATTTTAGAGGTTGGATTTGGCTAGAATGGATGATGAACGCCATGTCGCATTTACAGAGCCCTTGTGCTGCCAAAACACTGTAAACCCCCCACAAGTGACCCCATTCTGGAAACTACACCCCTCAAGGAATCTAACAAGGGGTGCAATGAGGATATGGACCCCTGGATGACGGGCACATTTGTGCCATGAAAGTGAAAAAATGAAAATTTTCACTTTCACGTCACATTTTTCCACATTTGTGCCCGTCACCAGTGGGGTCCATATGCTCACTGCACCCCTTGTTAGATTCCTTGAGGGGTGTAGTTTCCAGAATGGGGTCACTTGTGGGGGGTTTCCAGTGTCTTGGCAGCACGAGGGCTCTGTAAATGCGACATGGCCCTTGAAATCCATTCCAGTGAAATCCAGCTTCCAAAAGCCAATTGGCGCTCCTTCCCTTGGGAGGCTCGTCCTGCGCCCGCTTGGCACTTTATGTCCACATGTGGGGTATTTCCGTACTCGGGAGAAACTGTGCTACATGTTTTGTGTTTTTTTTTTCCTTTTATCCCTTTGTGAAAATGAAAAATTGAAGGCTAGAACAACGTTTTAGTGTAAAAAATACTTTTGTCTTTTTTCACGCCATATTGTTGGGAAAATCTGTGAAGCACCTGTGGAGTCCAGATGCTCACCGCACCCCTTGTTACATTCCTTGAGGGGTGTAGTTTTCTGAATGGTGTCCCTTTAGGGGTGTTTTTTAGGTTTTGGCACCCCAGAGCCTCTGCCAACCTGAAGTGGTACAGTCAAAAATGACCAAAAATAACGGAGCCATTGAAATTCACTAGGCGCTCCCTTATATCTGAGGCTTGTGGTTGCGTCAAATAGCGCAATAGGGCCACATATGGGGTATTTCTATAAACTGCAGAAATGGGGCAATCAATATTGGGGTGCATTTCTCTGGTAATAGGTTTATAATTATGAAAAATATTGGATTACAATAAAATCTCTGCACAGAAAATTAAAATTTTCAAATTTCTTACACACTTAGCTTTTATTTCTGTGACTCCCCTAAAGGGTTAAAAAACTTTCTGGATGTGCTTTTGCAGAGTTTAGGGGGTGCAGTTTCTGAAATGGGGTGCTTCGTGAGGCTTTCTAACACACAGTCCCCTCAAATACACTTTAAACCTGAACAGTTCCCTAAAAATATCTGATTTTGAAATTTTACTGAAAATTTGGAAATTTGCTGCTAATGTTTTAAGCTTCCTATTGTCTAAAAAAAATGAAATATAGTTTAATAAATGCCGCCAACATAAAGTAGACATGTTGCTAATGCTATTTAATATATAATTTATGTGGTATAACCATTTTCTGTATAAGCAGAAAAGTTTTAAAGTTGGAAAAATGCATTTTTTCACAATTTTTCACGCTATTTTGGGTTTTTTCATAAAGATTCGTTATAAGTATCGACTCCAATTTACAAGAAATGTGAAGTACAATATGTCACGAGAAAACAATCTCAGAATCAGCCGGATAGGTAAAAGCATCCCGAAGTTATTAATGAATAAAGTGACACTGGTCAAATTCATAAAATTTGCTCCGGTCCTTAAGGCCATTTCAGGCTCTGTCCTTAAGGGGTTAAGCTCAATAGGAGAGAAGGGATTAAAGTATAGTCCTAGTGATCAGCACGCTTGGATACATTCGAACCTGATCTCTCAGCATATGTTCACCGATAGCTGAAGAATTTAGATACGGCCCTAGGGAGTCCAGAAAAACATGGATACAGCTTTAGCTGCATTCAACTTCTGCAGCCACCTGTAATGCAGAGTGTCCAGGTTCAAGCAAACCTCAGCTTGTTAAGGTTTGCGCATCTCTAATACTTACCATTCCCCGAGGCCCCCGACCACCCAACTGGAGTCTCAGCTCTGGCCTCTGAGGGAACCTAGGCAGCTAGCTATCAAAACTACAGAAAGACAGAGGGGCCAAACTTCAAAATAAAGCAATTTTGCTAATGCAAAGCAATTGCTTTATTTTGTATTTACCATTCCTTAACAAACATTTAGGTGATGGGAATACCCCTCTAAGCCCTGTGGTGATTTAAAGGGATTGTCCATGGTTGATGGCTGGTGGTGGTATAAAAATAAAAAGAAGCGGCACTGGCCTACCTCAATCCCCTATAGCTGCCATAGAGATGTCTTCCTGTTCCCACTTGTCATTACTTCTTCCTGGTTCCTGTGCCACTTCATCCACACGGGAACTGACCGCTCAGCCAATCACTGACTGAGACGGGTGGTCACTGTTGCCAGTGATTGGCTGAGAGGACAGTTCCTGTGGGGTTCACATGGCACAAGAAGCAGGAGGAAGCAGTGCCTTGTTGACCCCGCAGTAACTTTCCTCCCGTAGTCCCGGCCTTGGCCTCACATTTCTTTTGCTGTGTTTATTTCACCTTCTCCAATGTACTTTCTATAAAACATGATTTGTTCTTCTGAGATCAATAATACTGTACACCTTTTCGTGTTGCTCTTATTTCCAGCTTCTGGCAGTGTCTAGCATTTACAGGTTCACTTCTTGTTATTGGTGGAGGTGAAGCAATCTGTACCATTCGGTGTGCGGCCCTGGAGCAGGTATTGATGAATATCCATCATCTACAGGAATTGTTGTTCTACTCAGATTACTCTTGTCATACATTGGATTTATATTTGTAGTAATATAGGATGACAATGGTTACTTATTCTCATTTGATTGTAGACTCAGGGATTAATGATTCAGATTTATGATGAGACTACTAATCATCCCCTATGTACAGGATAGATAGATAGATAGATAGATAGATAGATAGATAGATAGATAGATAGCACAAGATAATCTCATAGATAGATAGATAGATAGATAGATAGATAGATAGATAGATAGATAGGAGATAGATAGATAGATAGATAGATAGATAGATAGATAGATAGATAGATAGGAGATAGATAGATAGATAGATAGAAGATAGATAGATAGATAGATAGATAGGAGATAGATAGATAGATAGATAGATAGATAGATAGATAGATAGATAGATAGATAGGAGATAGATAGATAGATGATAGATAGATAGATAGATAGATAGATAGATAGATAGATAGAAGATAGATAGATAGATAGATAGATAGATAGATAGATAGATAGATAGGAGATAGATAGATAGATAGATAGATAGATAGATAGATAGATAGATAGATAGATAGATTAGATAGATAGATAGATACATACATACATACATACATAGACATACAGACCAGTTAAATAAATTTCGGGTGTTTCTATTTATAGATCATATTGTTCATTTATGTTCATGAATAATTAATAATGTTATTTTTCACACAATATAAATCCCTTCTTATTAATCAGACATCAGGATGAAGCACAAACTTTCCTCTATTATTGAATTCCATTTTGCTCTTTTTCTTCTTGATATTCTTAGCTGAATAATTAATATGTTTTGTGAATCTCGCTTATGTTAATTATTACACACTAGTCTCTTCTATCTCCAGGTTCCCTTACTGTACTGACATCTGAGAGTATTGGAGTACACCACCTGCACCCCCATGGCCGTGTAGCCCTCTCTATACAAACAATGGGGGAGATTTATCAAACATGGTGTAAAATGAAACTGGCTCAGTTGCACCTAGCAACCAATCAGATTCCACCTTTCATTCCTCACAGACTCTTTGGAAATGAAATGTGGAATCTGATTGGTTGCCGGGGGCAACTGAGCCAGTTTCACTTTACTCCCTGTTTGATAAATCTCCCCCCCAATATATACAAAAAGTAAGAGATGGGAGATAAAATAACCCAGAGCAGCACATGTATACACTCACATGTATAATAATAATAATGCTGCAGGTACTGTATGGTTACTGATTTTAGTCTAAAAGATTCCAGAATCAAGATTTTTCCTCAGTTCCTACTTGCTTTTGACAATAAGTTATCCTGCTCTTTCCATTCTAGCCCCTTACGGATTTTTCCCTTTAACAGTAACAAACAAGGTTTACATGATACATCTGGAGTTGATAACAGGTCCCGCTCTCAGCACTCAGGCAACAATGGACAGTACACGTCCTATTAACATGAATGGGGAACAATACTAGATATACTCTGTGACCTTTGAGGAGGTCATTCCACAAGGAGGGGTAGGCTGAGCTGTGAGCTTCATGCATTCCAATCCCAATCTACTGCTGTCACCTTTCTATTTAAAGGGGTTATCCGCCGCTACAAAAACATGGCTACTTTTCCCCCTCTCTTGTCTCCAGATTGGGTGGGGTTTCAAACTCAGTTCCATTGTAGTAAATGAAGCTTAATTGCGAACCGCACCTGAACTGGAGACAAGAGAGGGGGAAAAGTGGCCATGTTTTTGTAGCACTGGATAACCCCTTTAATGTTGTATAGATCACTTTCCAGCAGCCTCCTCCGTATCACAGACAGGCCTAGTGGTGAGAAGGAAAACTGCAAGATTTCAGGGATATTTTATAATATAAATGGTAAATTAGAAAAAGCTTCAACAAAAATTCTTAAAAATATGTTGAAGATAAAAACTTAAATAAAAAACAACAATTCTGGATAACCTATTGTTATAGCTCTGTGATCTGTACCGATCCTTTAATTCTTACTAGAAAAGTCAATAACCAACTGGGTGTAACTAAATAGGGGCGTGTCCTTACACTGTCTGACATCATCCAATCAGAGCTGACACAGTGTATGGACCCGCCCCCAACTAATACCGCCCACTTGGTCATTTAGCTTTAGATTTCTAGTAAGAATGGTACGTGGCAGAACTATAAGAATAGCTGATCCAGAACTGATCCAGTGAACTGCAAATAATTATAAATAAAATAGCTCTATTGTGACTGCTTTAACGGTTTTATTTTTTTCACCTTTGTTTTTTTTCCCTCTTTTTGTTTATGTTGTTCACCATGCAGGATAATATTGTTATTTTTTAATAGATCTGAAAATTATGCAGGCTACCATATATAATTTGTTTATTTATTTATTTATTTACATGTTCTATTAATATAGTGGGAAAAGGGGGGTGATTTTAACTTTAAAAACAAATTTTTTTACACTTTTTCTGTCACGGACAGAGGTGGCAGCAGAGAGCAATGTGTTAGACTGGAAAGAATACATCACTTCCTGTGGGACATGCAGCAACTGAGAAGTACTAGAAGACTTAATATTGTTTTATTAGAAGTAATTTACAAATCTCTGACACTTTCTGACACCAGTTGATTTGAAAAGTTGGTAGGGGACTTTTACCAGCAATCATTAGATATATTGCACATACTGATCAATGCTATGTCATTAAAGGTGAGGGCCCGGTTGCTGACAGCAGTCGTAGCACCTGTAGTATACCAGAGCGCAATTCCTGTGGCTGGGTTTAGGATGGCACCTGTCCGCAAGTGGTATTTTGGATGTTCTATGAAATAACATGTTCCTATGTATTTCTCTGTACCAGTGTAACTGGCAGGCAGAGAATGGGTTACATGCGTTACACAGCACACTACACAAACTGTTAGGAAACAGTGACCCCTACTGTCCTTATTGGGAACTTCTCTAGCTAGTGTAAGAAGCCCCTAGAACTTGCTAGAAAGTGGGCGGAGTATGCTAATAGGCTCCCCATAAAGGTTTGCAGATGCAGTGTGTAGCTGAGACAAGTTGAGTAGCTGTTGAGGAGACAACATCACACAGCAAGCAAGGAGAGGAAAGCTGCTGAGGGGAACAAGAAGAAAGAAAGATTAAAAACTGAGCAGCAAGAGAACAGCTGGAGGTGAGACCAAAAGAGAGAGACTTTGAGAGAAGGTTTGTCAGGTGCCCCATCAGAAAAGGGCCAGCACGTCTACAGTCAGTGGGAATCCTCAGATCAGGAACCCAAGTGGATGGACCTGACTGTATAAGGGAGCAGAGTTAACTTAGGCCTCTGTACCCCTACACATTTTTTCACTAAATAACACACATTACAAAGTTATACAACTTTGTAATGTGTGGTATTTGGCCCCTATTCCCGTGTGGTGCATTATACTCACCGAATTACTGTCGACCCCGGCCGCCATCTTGGGACAATGACATAATCTTCAGGAGGCCGGCCGGACCACTCCAGCCCTCCCTCATGCCGGCCCCCCTCTGGCGTGTCATCAGCTGCGATTGGCTGAGCATAGTTATTCCTCTTACTCACGTTTAGATAACTGTTGTGTATCTGACCTCCTTCTGCCTCTCATTGTCGGTGACCACCCTAATAGGTAGTATAAGTCCCAGGTCTCTGTCTCTGGGTGAAGCTAACTAGTAAAAGCCTTTCTACTCAGTTGGGCATAGTCAGTAGAGAGCGGCTAACTTGCATCTGTGCTCTATTGCGGATCAGCCTTTCCTTTCCTCTCCTTCTTAAGGGAGTGACTTTCCTGAAGAAAGAATCCATGGCGTAGGATAGGGGATTATTCTTAGGGTGCGTTCACACCTACAGGATCCACAGCAGATTTGATGCTGTGTTCAGCTATTTAAATGAAATCTGCTGCGGATCCGCAGCAGAAAATACGCTGCGGATCCAGTAAGTGTAAGGCTGGGTTTACATATATAAGTTGGCATCAGTTGCGTTTTTTGCCTAAAAACTGACCACAACTGATGTCACAACTGATGCCAAAAATGCATCAGTTGTCATCAGTTTTTCTATCCGTCTTTTCATTAAAAACCATCAGTTGCCATCAGTTTCCATCAGTTGTCATCAGTTGTCACAAGTTGCGCTCATCAGTTGAAATTTTTTTCCCCAGTATGTTTTCCTGTCATTTTCAATGGGATTTGCGGGGGAGCGCACGGGGGCTATATACTAAATTGGGGGAGCTCACAGGGGGGCTATATACTACAAGGGGAGAGCGCACAGGGGGGCTATATGGGAGGGGGAGAGTGCACAGGGGGGCTATATGGGAGGAGGAGAGCGCACAGGGGGGCTATATGGGAGGGGGAGAGCGCACATGGGGGGCTATATACTATTGGGGGAGAGCGCACAGCAATGCTGTATACTAATTGGGGGAGAGCACACAGGGAAGCTAAATATTACTAGGGGGGCAACAGGGGGGCTATATACTACTGGAGGAGAAACAGGGGGGGTGATATACTACTGGGGGACCAAGGGGGGACTATAGGGGAGGGGGAGAGCACACAGGGGGAGATATATGTTTATTTTGTGTACTATTTGACTGAACGCCGGATGCCAGAGCCGAACGACATGCGTCCTGCCCGGCGAGGCATCCGGCGCTCTATTCCATTGAATTGGTGCGGCGCCGCATCACCGGAGCGGCGGTCCGCCAGGACGCTGCAAGATGCGTCCTAACGCACCGACGGTCCGGCGATGCGGCGGCCACTATTTCCCGCCGCACATTTTGAACGATCCCATTGAAAACAATGGGATCAGTTCAAAGATGCGTTTCCCTCCGGCGCTTTTCTCCTGCGCCGGAGGGAAACGCTGCCGCACCGCCGGACATATGTAAACCCGGCCTAAACGTACCCTTATACTCCGGTTTCCCCAGGGTTAGGTTAAGCACTGCATGACTGTTGTACTCTCTGGCACTGGAAGCAGATGTTTGCTCTCTCTTAGCTAGACCACAACTAACTGAACTCAGGAAGGAAGTGCGAGTGTGAGAGTGTGTGTAGCAGGCCGAACCTTCCCACATAACCGCAGCTGTACACAGGGGGAGGGAGACACCTAGTGGTTGGTGTAGGGCACAACAGCTACATAACCTAGCTGTGACACCTGACAGAACTACTTTTACCTGGGTATGTGAAGATAGAAAATAACCTGTAGTGGGACACTACAATAGCTACACATCAGCGTACAGGTATGGCATGGGTTGTGTAGGGGTTAAAATGCAAAGTGCAAAAATCTTGTAAAGTGGAAGCTTACAGGGAATACCCCTTTAAAAATCATTCAATGCACCAGTCTATCCCATCGTATGGCAAACACTAGATAAGATTTAAAAAAAAAAAATCTTAGTACCAATCTATTCTTTGCTGTACAGATATAAATCGCATGTATTCTTAGAAATCTGCGGTGAATGCAAATTATCTCTGTTTGTCAAATTGCTAGGTAGTATAATAGAGCGGCGATAAAAGGAAGTCATACGAGTGTGCGACCACCCCAGAGAAGGACGCTCTCTATCCAGTATAAATTGCATTGGGGGAGGGGGGTAAAAGGGAAAAAAAACATCACATTTGGGATACGGCTAAAGTATTTAAAAAAATTATGCCATTATGCTATATGTATTACCAGCGTGCTACAGATTGCAAGTAAATTATCATTAGTGGATTAAAATATTATGAGTGCAGCTCTGAAGCCACGTAATGGGAGGCTGCTTTATATCCTCATTAAGGGCCCTGGCATTAGAATGGAGTAGACGGCTAATGTCTGTATTCAGCGAGGAGATAGCAATTGTTTACATTGTGACCTTTTAAAGCCTTTAAATCAAACGGACTGACCATTGGCCATAAGACGGGAAGACAAGATAATGAGCCTTCAATTACAGAGCCGGCCGGCGATCCCGATACAGATTATTGATCACAGCCTGAATAATAATGGAGCAACACTGATAATAAAGCCGTATACAGGGCAAAATCCTGCCCCAAATGTATAGCTGTAGTGAAGGATGGTGTGGTTCATACTTTATAATGCACACCTCAGCTGCTGCAGAACCTCATAATACACCTCAGCTGCTGCAGAACCTCATAATACACCTCAGCTGCTGCAGAACCTCATCATACACCTCAGCTACTGCAGAACCTCATAATACACCACAGCTGCTGCAGAACCTCATAATACACCTCAGCTGCTGCAGAACATCATACTACACGTCAGCTGCTGCAGAACCTCCTGATAATACACCTCAGCTTCTGCACAACCTCATACTACACCTCAGCTGTGGCAGAACGTCATAATACACCTCAGCTGCTGCAGAACATCATACACTTCAGCTGCTGTAGAATTTCATACTACACCCCAGCTGCTGCAGAACCTCATACTACACTCCAGCTTCCGCAGAACCTCATACTACTCCTCAGCTGCTGCAGAACATCATACACCTCAGCTGCTGCAGAACATCATACACCTCAGCTGCTTCAGAATTTCATACTACGCACCAGCTGCCGCCGAATTTCATAATACACCTCAGCTGCTGCAGAACCTCATAATACATTTCAGTTGCTACAGAACCTCATAATACACCTCAGCTGCTGCAGAACCTCATTATACACCTCAGCTGCTGTACAATTACATCATAATATTCTTCTCACCTGTTCTTGTCTGGTTTTCAATACCACTTATAGACTTTATAGTAGAGAGGTCTCATATTTATTACTATCATCTACAGACTATGGGCAGCAAAGCAGTAAGGGTGCCATTGGCCATTGTAGGTTTGGCAGTGTTGTGGCAACTCGGTGGGTGTAGGGTCACTTGGGCACTTGTCACGGTAGCCTGGAGTGGTGTTGCTACCCACCCCTGGTGAGACGGCCACTGCTTCTACAGGTTTGTATAACCCGAGTGTACCCTGGTGTGTAGGTGCAGAATGATAGGCAAAGTACAGTAAATTAACCAGAAAACCCCAGTTTACTTCAGTGCAAGAATAAAAATAAAGCTTCAATGACTGCAGGTGCAGGCAAGAGGTAGAAGTTGTAGTAACTGCAGAAGTGAGAGTAGAGGAGCGTCTTGTAGCTGTGTACTCCTTCGGGATAGTATAGTTGAGAGGAGAAGAAGGTACTCGTAGTCGCATATCTGACCAACTTATGCCCTACAGTGTCGGAATACCTGTCCTATTAGGGTAGTACGAGATCCCAGGTCCCTGCGCTGGGTTGAGCAGACGTCCCTAAACTTTTCAGAACAGCCGTGTGTTACAGTAGGATACGTAGGCAAATTGCAGCTTTGTCCTACTGGTGTCATTACTTAACTCAGGTACGCTCTCCTCTGTCTTGTTGAGAGTATCCCTGGCGTGTACAAGGTGATCCTCAGAGGATGTCCTTTCCTCCTTAGGGGTCCAGCATTGCATGTTAGTGGTGGTGACTTGCATAAGGAACTCTCTGTCTCCATGTGTCTCTCTCTCCTGACGAGAGAACTCAGGACAAAAAGCCTTCCTACCAGGAACTAATCTCCCTTTTCTAGGGTCAAACTAGCGTACTTGCGATTGGTGGGGCTGTCTGGTGCAAAGAGAGAGGAAAGAGGATAGTATAGAAAAAGGAGAAGGAACACCTGCACCTGTAATAGAACAAGAACAAACTTGTGACCAAAGACAGTTAACCCAATACTCCCTTCAGCTGTGCATAACATAAGACATACAGGAAGCACAGTAGTGACACCTAGTGGCAAAGATACAGAATACACTCTAACCATATCCCACTGTGGGAACCTGAGTAAATTACTTTGCCCAGGTGCATAAAAAACTTAGTGGCACACCTGTGCTGGGACACTGCACATGTACAGAAGTTATATCCAGCTCCAGAGTTCTGGCACGCCGATAAAGTGTGTAATACTGCCTTCTGCTGTTACCAGATTTCCCCACAGATCACAGCTGATCCATGGGGGTCCCAGACGCCAGGCTTTAGCGTTGGAGGTCTCATATGAATCATACAAAGTGGAGCGCCCCTTTAATACATTGCGGTAAGCAGCCTTCAGTCCTGCTTGTGGTGAATACAATGATCTCACTTAGCCTGTCACATCTACGAGCAGCCCGCCTCTGTGTCTTGCTGGGTCGGAACTGAAAATACGCCAGTTTTTTTTATGTTATGTAACTGTCTGAGCAAGTGATGTCCTGTTGTGTATCTTGGTATTATCACCGCAGGTACAAGCTTTCCTCTAACAGTCCCAGAATACAGGCTTTTCAATGGCGTATGACCTGCAGCTTTAGTTACTTGTATGAAGGGCTTGTCAAGGTTCATTTTTCACAAGGTTTTCATGAAGGTATTAAAGTTTTTGTATAAATTGCGCAAACAATGTTCCGTTGACAGGAAAGCCTCATGCGGCTAAATCACATACATTTATCAGAGTACACATATCCCTCGTGCAAATAACGCTATACCCGCCTGCACAATGGCTGCGGAAGATACAATGGGGCTCACTGGGGGGTGGTATATTCATGTTAATAGCCATGAATCAAGAAGTTACTTAAAGGGATAGTTTACAAAAAGAAAATTCTTTCGAATCAGCTGGAAATTTGTAACTTACTTCTATTAAAAAATCTCCAGTCTTCCAGCTGCTGTATGTCCTGCAGGAAGTGGTGCCACCTCTGTCCATGTCAGGAACAGAGCAGTAGCAAATCCCCAAAATCTCTCCTGCTCTCCAGACTGAAAAGAATACACTTCCTGCAGGACATACAGCAGCTGATACGTAGTGAAAGGGCTGAGATTTTTTAATAAAAGTAAATTAAAAATCTGGCACTAGTTGATTTGAAAGGGAAAAAATGGTGAACAACCCCTTTAACCCCTTAAGGACGGAGCCAATTTTCCTTTTTGCATTTTCGTTTTTTCCTCCTTGTGTTTTAAAGGGCATAGCACTTGCATTTTATCACCTAGAAACCCACATGAGCCCTTATTTTTTGTGTCACTATTTTTACTTTGCAATGACAGGCTGAATTTTTGCATAAAATATGCTGCGAACCCAGAAAAAAATTATATGAGCGGTGAAATTTAAACAAAAACACAATACTTTTTCTTTTGGGGGGGCTTCGTTTTTACACCGTTAGTCCTATGGAAAAACTAAGGAACATAAAAATGTTATTTATGTTCCTCAAGTCGGTACGATTAAAACGATATGCAACTTGCATAACTTTTATATTATTTGATGACTTTTAAAAAAATAAAACCTTTCACAGAAAATAAACTTTCCCTAAAATTGCTCTATTCCCATCCTTATAACGCTTTTATTCTTTGGTCTATGGGGCTGTGTCAGGTGTCATTTTTTGTGCCATGATCTGTTCTTTCTTTTGGTACCATGATTGCATATATGCGACTTTTTGATCACTTTTTATTCCATTTTTCCTGGATTTGATGTAAACAAAAATGCACAATTTTTCACTTTGGCGAATTTTTGCGCTAACGCCGTTTACTGTGCGAGATCAGGAATGTGATAAATTAATAGTTTGGGCGATTACGCACGCGGCAATACCAAATATGTTAATTAATTAATTAATTTTTATTTATAAAATGGGAAAAGGGGGGTGATTCAGACTTTTATTAGGGGAGGGGATTTTTTATTAATAAAAACACTTTATTTTATTCTGACTCACAGTAATTAGAAGCCCCCTGGGGGACTTCTATATACACAGCACTGATCTCCCTGGGGGACTCCTATATACACAGCACTGATCCCCCTGAAAGACTTCTATATACACAGCACTAATCTCCCTGGGGGACGTCTATATACACAGCACTGATCCCCCTGGGGGACGTCTATATACACAGCACTGATCCCCCTGGGGGACTTCTATATACACAGCACTGATCCCCCTGGGGGACTTCTATATACACAGCACTGATCCCGCTGGGGGACTTCTATATATACAGCACTGATCCCCCTGAGGGACTTCTATATACACAGCACTGATCTCCCTGGGGGACTTCTATATACACAGCACTGATCCCCCTGGGGGACTCCTATATACACAGCACTGATCTCCCTGGGGGACTTCTATATACACAGCACTGATCTCCCATTGAGATCAATGCTGTATATATAATAGAGCAATGATCCATCAGATCATTGCTCCATTATACTGGTCTGCTGCAGACTACATACATGGAGTGCCGAGCCGGGATCAGCGTCAGAGTGACGCTGAGCCCTAGCCGGCTCAGTACAAGGGATCTCCCCTCCACGATCGCATCGCGGGGGGGAGATCTCCCACTTGACACCAGGGACGGGGGCACAGTTGCTATTCAAATGCAGCTGTCAGCTTTGACAGCTGCATTTAAATAGTTAATTAGCCGGCCGCGGCGGCTAATGCACGCGGTCCCTGGCTGCACATAGCAACCGGGGACTGCAGTCTGCAGAGAGGGCTCACGCCGGGAGCCCTCTCTGATCCCCCTTAACGGCCGCATGACGGGTATACTAGTCATGCGTCGTTAAGGGGTTAAAGGGAATTAGAAAAACATCTAGGTCCCACTCAGCCAATCAGTGCACTGTCCCGCCACAGTCACTGATTGGCTGAACGGGACCTCCAGGAGCCTCAGATGCATCCAGAGCATGAAGCAGGTAATGTATGATCCAGCAGATCAAGGAGGCCAGCATTTACATACTCACAGGGAGATGACAAACCTGCTGCAAGTATGTAATCTCATTGAATTGGGATCCGCAGTGGATTTTAAGCTTCCAACTAGCAGTGTGAAATTCGCTGCAGATCCATCCTGTGAGAGTCTATCCCAACAGTGTTTTCTATGTAAACTGTAGTATTTACTTTTGGCCACACAATGCCGCCACTGAGCTCTACTATATGTAAGCACATTGAGGTCTTTGGGGGTTAATGTATTTGCCAGTATTGTGTTACATTGTAAGTACAAGGGTATGATTACCAGCTCTTGTACACTTCATCAGCCAATCCCTGGGGACTTCTATGGAACATCAAAGACCTCAAGTGTACCTCCACCAATGGGGGATCAGCCCAGTTTTAGCCTGTATAGAGAGGGAGGTTGGTTAGGTCTGGGTCTTAGTCAGTGAATGCTTTAACCAGTCTGTTGTACAGAGAGAGGCCCTTGTGCCCGATCCTGGCCAAGACTGATTTCTTTACAAGTGTATTTGTGCCACCATATGCTAACTATACACAGGAGAAACTACCGGAAGAGGCGAGCTACACCTCCTTACCTTTGGGGGACTGATTCTCAAGTATTTTCAGGAAGTCCTTAAGCTGACCATGACTATCCCCAGTGGTTGGAAAAGCAGCACGTAAAGCCGAATTGAACCATGGATGATCTCTTCTGGCAAGAGGCTTCTTCTGAGTCTTCTAAAGTCTTCACAGTCCACTGACCGACTTCTGTACTTCATAGATAGGCCCCTTGGCAGCCCCCTAGTCCTCTGAACCAGTAATAACTCAAACTATCGAGGCTATACCTATACAAACAGGGGCGGATTAACTTTACCATGGGCCCCTGGCTGTTCACCAAGCTTTGGCCCCTCCAGCCCACTGTAACTATGGCGGCACTAGCTTTAGTCTTCTTTCTCCATAATGCAGCCTGTAAAGGACCTGTGGTGACATCATTGTCACATGATAAGGTCCTTCAGTATGTTCTCTAATGTTACTGCATTGTCTCCTGGCTGCAGTTGTGCCCTGATTTGTGTAAAATTGTGGTAAAAAACAGCAATTGTTATGCAAATCATGGCAGAACTATAGCCTGGAGATAATACACCACTGAAAGTATAACCGCCCAAAACGGACCTATTATAATCTGCTACTGTATACAAGTCACTGAATGGCCAGTGATTGGCTGAGAAGGCTGTTACTCCCAAGATGCTTTGTCTCGCAGGTGGAGGCAGCTGTGATCAGCGGAGGACTCCGGAGACTCGTAGGAGGACACCAGGGGATTGCAGTGAGGTAAGCGTAGGCAGCAATATATTAAAATATATCTAAACCCTTTTAGAAGAATGGTTGCAAAGAGCATGACTCACATTAAAGGATCTGTTCTGTCCTACGCCAACAATCCATTAAAATAAATGGGCATGGTGCTGTAGGGAAATTAAAGGGGTTATCCAGCATTAGAAAAATATGGCCACTTTCTTCCAGAAACAGCACAACTCTAGTCTTCAGGTCAGGTGCGGTTTGCAATTAAAGGGGTTATCCAGCGGTACAAAAACATAGCCACTTTCTTCCAGAGACAGCCCCACTCTTGTCTCCAGCTTGGGCGGATAACCCTTTTAAGTTCCATTCACTTCAGTGGAAATGAGTTGCAAAACCTACACCCAAACTGAAGAGTCATGCTGTTTCTGGAAGAAAGCTGCCATGATTTCCTTCAGCCAGGTGTATGCTTCCTCAGGCTATGTGCACACTGAGGAAAAGGCGAGGAATTCAGCTTGAAATTCAGCTCGAAATTCAGCTTGAAATTCCTCCCATAAAATATGAACAGAGCAATGTCCAATTGTGTTTAATAGGATTTCCACTCTGCTGATCACACTGCAGAATTTCCGAGCAGAATTTTCTGCCGCAGATCTGGTAGAGGAATCCTATAGAAGTCAATGGGGGGCTTAAATTCTGCTTGAATTCTGCCTGAAAACTTTCAGCTACAATTCCTCGAGAATTGTTCAGTGTGCACATACCCTAAGGGTATGTGCACACTGAGGAAAAGGCGAGGAATTCAGCTTGAAATTCCTCCCGTAAAATATGTACAGAGCAAAGTCCCATTGTGTTCAATGGGTTTTCTGCTCTGTTGTTCACACTGCAGAATTTCCGAGCAGAATTTTCTGCTGTAGGGGTATATGCACACTGAGCAATTCTCGAGGAATTGAAGCAGAAAGTTTTCAGGCAGAATTCAAGCAGAATTTAAGCCCCCCCATTGACTTCTATAGGATTCCTCTAGCAGATCTACAGCAGAAAATTCTGTTTGGAAATTCTGCAGTGTGAACAACAGAGCAGAAAACCCATTGAACACAATGGGACTTTGCTCTGTACATATTTTACGGGAGGAATTTCAAGCTGAATTTCAACTGAACCTCCCATAGAGTGACATTATGACACGGAGGCTGGCGGCATTCCGCGGCGGACTATTCCACCTCTCTTGCTTTGTGTGAATGGGGCCAAAAAGAGGAATTTCAAGCAGAGATTTTCAAGCAGAAATTCCTCGTCTATTGCTCAGTGTGCATGAGCGCTTATTGAATAAAGGGGTACTCCAGCGGGGGGGCACTTTTTTGCTGGGACCGGGGAGGAGGTGACTGAGGGAAATGACATCTACTCACCTCCCCGATTCCAGCGGCGGGTCCCGCATTGCGGTGCCCCGTTCCCGGCCGCTTCCGAGTGTCTGACGCGGGCCTGAGACAATACGTCTCAAGTCCACTCAGCCAGTCAGTGACAGAGGCGGGATCTAAGTGGACTTGAAACGGATCCCGCCTCCGTCACTGACTGGAGACACAGACACCAGCAAGCAGCCGGGGACTGGAGCGCCGTGATGCGGGACCCGTTGCTGGAACCGGGGAGGTGAGTAGACGTTGTTTCCCTCAGCCACGTCCTCCCCAGTCCCAGCAAAAAAATGCTCCCCCGCTGGAGTACCCCTTTAATGTAATGCAAAAACAAAAAGCACAAAAATCATAAAAACAACAAATACAGTAAATAAAGTAAGGAAACGACCCAGAGGTGAGTGCCGCATTCTTTATTCTCTATACAGATTTAGCTTTTACTTATATATCTTTAGTAGTCCGCAACAATTAATTTATAAACTACAAAGAGTTTTGATGTCTATTGTTCCTTTAAATATTTGTTGGGGAAATCCGTCCATTTCCTTTTCAGCTTGTATGTAGTTTAGATGTTTGCACTTAACTCGTGTAAAATGTCCCACCTGTCACAATGATGAGAGCATCCGAGTGACATGATAAAAGCAAATGTCCCGGCGCTCATTGGGTCTTCGGGGGAAACTCTCTCACACAGTATACCGCATGTGTCGCATGATATTTTAGAACAATGTGGTCAATAGAAATCTAAAGGGCATGTAGAAATCTGAATTATGAATGAAAAGATTGACCAAGAAAATAGTAGATGCTGCGCGGGAACATGGCTTTTGCACGCTTAGAAAGGAGATGGAGTCAGTGACCAACAAAAAGACTGAAGCCTTTTAGAGCTTTGAATATATTGGGGGAGATTTATCAAACATGGTGTAAAGTGAAACTGGCTCAGTTGCCCCTAGCAACCACCTTTCATTCCTCACAGACTCTTTGGAAAATGAAAGGTGGAATCTGATTGGTTGCTAGGGGCATTTGGGCCAGTTCTACTTTCCACCAGTTTTATAAATCTCTCCCCTTAGGTATAAGTGTATGGGAGTATCCCAACATGTCGGAGGTAAGGTAATCACACCTGTTGGACTTCACCATACCTGATCCTTTATTCCAGAGATTGGGAACCTTCGACACTCCAGCCGTTACAAAACTACAATTCTCATCATGCCTGGACAGCCATAGCTTTAGCTTCGGCACTCCAGGCATGATGGGAATGGTAGTTTTACAACAGCTGGAGGGCTGAAGGTTACCCACCCCTGCTTTATTCCTATGTTGGTCAGAAGCAGCTTATTTGTAGTGTCCCAGTACAGATGTTCCGCTAGGTTTTCTGTCACCTGTCCAAAGGCAACTCTGTCAGGTGTTAGGGCCGGTTCACACTGAGCAAACACGGCGCAATTCCGCGGCGGAGCTCTCCGCCGCGGAATCCTGCCGTGCTCAGTGTGCTGCTTTGAGTGAATTGGAGAGCGCGCACCTGTCTGCTCCCTCTCCCTTCCTTAGGGCCAGGAACCTTGTACAGGACTCTATACTAAGGATTATACCTCTTCTACATGTCATCAGAATGGGCCGACCTAGAGGCATATGCTCTCTGTGACAGCTGGATCAGAGGGGGCAGGGGCTAGAACTCAAGGTCTAGTAGGAAATTATATCAAGCCGGGGACAGGGCCGTTATGCCCCCCCCCCCCATGGCAGGGGGGGAGGAGCAATGTCACTTTAAGCACCCAAGCTAAACCGTTCTCTGCCAGTGTGTCCAGTAGTGGGTAATGCCCCTATTCCACCGGTCGTTTAGAGGAGCAAACGAGCGCTCTCAGCGCTCGTTTGCTCCTCGTTCCCCGCTCGCTGCCGCCACTATTCAACGCGGCTGCAGCTAGCGGGTGAGTGCGGGAGGGGCGGGGGGGCTGCTCGGAGGATCGCTGATCGCTGATCGTCCGGGCAGCCCATAGGATATAGCAGCGTCTGCTGCCGATGCTCCTATTCAACGGAGCGACAGGAGCACATCGTTGCTGTTTCAGTCGCTTGTTTTTCAACATGTTGAAAAACAAGCGACTGCAACAATCAGCCGACATGAACGATGTCGGCTGATGGTTGCACTCTATTCCACGGGACGATTTTCGTTCATAGCGGCCGATATCGGCCGAATACGAACGGTATTCGTTCCGTGGAATAGGGCCTTAACGCTATTGCTGGCCACCATGACAAGTGCCCCAGTAAAAACACCATAGCCCACCTGCTGTTTGCCATCTCAGCGCACCAGGCCAGCACATATTACATAGAAATAAGAAGAGGTGAGTAAATCGAACCCATAGAAAACAGACTTTGTCTGAATGTTTGGTCCTAAATGTTTAGTTCAACACAAACTTGAACCTCAGGGAGATTATTTTGGCAAAACTTCCAGAACGCCTTGCAAAAAATTAGTAGGCAGAATAGGGGTTATGTCAGAACACTGTATAAGCCTATGTCTAAGTTATGTGTCTTACCTTCATCCTCGGCCCTGTTACTATGCACTTAATGGTTTACTCCACGGTTAGGTTAGGCCGTTAGGAGCACTGCCCTGCCCCCATAGTGACAATCCAGCCCACCCCCGGCCAGCCAGCCCATTCCATTGATTATCATTAGAAGGGGCAGGGCGGCACTATTTCAGGCGGGGCAGTGCTCCTAATATTCTTACCTAACCGTGGAGTAAACCAAAACCATTAAGTGCACAGGAACAGGGCAGAGGATGAAGGTAAGACACATACCTTCCTCCTTGGCATCTCCTATGCCTTAGGGACACATCAGCGGTTTAGATTCTTCTAACCTGCTGATAGTTCCCTTTTAAGTGTAATGTTTAAACTTATATATAGGAAGGAAACTTTAGCAATTATCGACACGGGTGTGAAGAACAGAAGTTGTTGGCGTTCTTCACAAGTCTCCCTTCCATCTCCTCTCACCGTGCGTCTTCTCCAATTATTCTTATTATACACTTTCTAATTTTAGGCGGATAATGATAAAAGGTCAAAAAGAGAGAATTGCAACTTTCACAAGACAATTGATTCCTGTAGTGAAGAATGACAGATTATAATGTGCTACTGGTGGAATTATCCATCATCTGGTAAGGATACCTGGTCCATCAAAAAGACGTCTCATCTCATTATAAACTCCAAAGAGGAGCCGACTGTAAATACCCAGTCACTTATAGGCAAGTGAATAGTGTGATGTTCCACCTATTAAACATGTCGGAGTTTATCTGTCACATGTCAGATTTAGTGACAGGTTCGCTTTAAGAAAGTTAATAGTGAAATCTGTACATGATAAACTATAAAGCCATGAATTTGCTTTACCAGTGCTCAGTTAAAGGGGTTATACAGCGTAAGAAAAACATGGCCACTTTCTTCCAGAGACAGCAGCACTCTTGTCTCCAGGACAGGTGTGGTTTATAATAAAACTCCATTTACTTCAATAGAACTGAGTTGCAGAACCTGCACCCAAACTGGAGACAAGAGAGGTGCTGTCTCTGGAAGAAAGTCGCCATGTTTTTGTAGCGTTGGATAACC